>NC_051250.2:47110983-47719417 GCF_015237465.2 Chelonia mydas | reverse complement strand
ATGAGGAATAACTCTGGGAGAACACACTGTTAGCTTGTGGAACTCACTGCTACAAAACTAGGGAATCCTGAGGAGAGCATCCAATATAAGAGGTTTAGTAAACATGACTTATGAGGAAAAGTTGAAAGAATTGGGCATGTATAGTTTACTGAAAGGAAGGCTGAGGGGGGACAGGATAACAGTCTTCAAATATATAAAAGGTTGTTATAAAGAGGCTGGTGATTAAAACTCTTCTCCAGGTCCACCGAGGGTAAGAAATGAAGCAGTTGACTTAGTTTGTTTAGTTCTCTGGCAATTTCAAAAGATCCAAACAAGTTCCATTGAAAACAACATTTTCCAAAATATATGGATAAATCATACTCCTAGGGGAATTTTGCGCCACTGCGCGTGCACAGAATTCATGTCCCATGTCGATTTCTTTGCTTCCCCCAGAAAAGTGACTTTCTGACAGGGAAGCAAAGGGAAGCTGCAAGAGCAGTCACGCACCACTCTCTAGTAGTGCGGGTACATCGTTTCAGGCACCCAGAGCAGCCAGCGGAGAGGTAAATCACTGCAGGACTGGGGACACCCCAGCCAGTGACCCTGAGCCGGAATCAGCTGCAAGTCCCATCTGGGCTGGGATTTCCTCTTCCCCTGCAAGGAGTGACTGGGGCTGTCTCAGATCCCCCCACCCCAGCATCCTCCCCTGCTTTCTGCCCCCATCACTGTGGGGGGACAGGTCACTGTACAAGGAGCTGCTCCCCCATCCACCCAACCCCCATGCATCTGGACTTCCCATACCCCTCCAGAACTCCCCTAGCCCTCCATACGCAAATCCCACCCCACTGAACCTCAACTCCTGCATCTGGAGCCCCTCTGCAACCAGACCCCCACCCCTGCACTGAGACCACTGCCCACTGAACTCCCTGCACTCAAAACCCCCACCCTGATGCCCCACCCCCTGCACCACCCTGAGCCTCCACATCCAGGCCCCCCCAACCAAGCCCCACACCCCCAGCACCTATACCCCCCCCCCGCTGAGACCCCCACACCCAGACACTTCCACTGAGCCCCAACCACCTTCACCTGGAAGCCCCTGTAGGGTCCCATTGCCCCTGCACCTGGAACCACCCCAACAAACCTCTGTGCATTCAGATCCCCCCCATACCTAGACCCTCCCCCACTGAGCTAGCTGCACCCAGACTGTCCCCACAGAACCCTCTCACCTGACACTGAGCCCCTCCACACTTGGATCCTGCCTGGTTGAGCCTGCCTGCCCCATACCTGGTATGCCTGGCACAGAGGAGCAAGGCACCAGGGTGTTTCTGGGGCAGGCCCAGGTCTTGTGCTGTGTCAGGGTTGGCTGCAGCCTCACCGCTGAGTATCTCAGGGGTGAGGGGGCTGCAGGGTGATCTCTCACCTTTGTGCAGCCAGTGGCCTGTGCTCCCCACTGCCATACTGGAGCCTCTGCGTTTATTTCACAAATAAAATGCGCAGAATTTTAAAATATTGTGCACAGAATTTTTAATTTTTTGGCACAGAATGCCCTCAGGACTAAAATCAAAAAGTTGAAATAAAATGTTGTGTCTTGATCTGAAAAGCTTCATTCAGGCTGTCAGGCATTTTGACAAAAGCAAAGGTAGGGAAGACAAACTCACCAAAACGGCAGGAGGAGGCGGCAGCAGCTCCCTTATAAGCTTTAGTCTAGGGCTTTGGATGCTCACTTGGAATGTAGCAGACCCAGGTGCAGTTCCCCCCAACCCGATACGGAGAAGGGTCTCCCACACTGCAGGAGAGAGCCCTAGTGCGTGGGCTATGGGATACTCTGGAATGGGGCTTTCTTAGCCCCTCCTGTTGAAGCTGTTCCACTGTGTGTAAATAATTATATAGACACTGGAGCAGGGACTTGAACTTGGGCCTCCCACCTCCAATGCGAGTACTGCAACCATCAGGTTGCAGTGTCATTCTCACACTCTTTTCCTAATTAATGGGGGTTGGGAGGAAACTAATGCTGGCGACAGGTTCTCTCCCAGCTGCCTACTGCAGGTTTTTTGCACTTTCCTCTGAAGCATCTAGCATCTGACAACCGATGGACAGCTGGTCTGATGCAATAGGGCACTGCCTTTGTTCCCAAAACACATCCATCTAGAAGTCATAACCCCACGCTCCAGGATCTGCCTCAGAAACATGACGGCCAGCCCGAGGGGGTGAAATATCTCCTGTCCTGCTGGGATTTTCCCAGCTCACAAGCAGGTGGCACATCTTGGAGTTCCATAGTCGAGTGCTCACAATGGGGTTCATACCAGCTACCATGTGCTCCTTGCCATCGTTCTTCAGAGTTTGTATTCCACCTGCACCTGTAATCCACCATGCACTCCAGCTTAGTGCCTGTGCAGAGAGGCTGAGCGCTCCCCTGCCATGGGCATGGCACTCACCCTCTGTCTGATTTGTCACTACCACCAGGTTCTGCCCTGGCATCATGTGTCTGGAGATTTTTCAGAACAGACAAGGACAGAGGGCAAAGGAGGGGAGATCACAAACATGCCCTGAAAGGAATGGAGCCAATTTCCAAGTTTCCGTCCCTTTCACAACAGGTGCCCAAAGCTATAATGAAATGCTGCTCTCTGACTCCACCAGGGAAACACTCCTGCTCTGCACTTAAAACACATCTTCACTTCCCCTCTCTGAGCAGCAGCACGGCTTTTCTGGGGGATGCTGCTTGGCTGACTCTCCTCCCTACAGCAAGGAACGCTCTGCTCTGTCACCTTGCAATGGGCAATCAGATTTCACTCCTTCACTGCCCATAAGAGGCAGTGTGGATTTTCAGGGCTAGTGCAAGGTACTGGGTTGAGTGTCAGTAGAGTGAAGTCCTCAAAGGCACAGGGTAGGTAGTGGCCTGCCCAGTTTCCATCATGCCACCTCTATGGCCTGCTTCAATCCCAAGCTGGAAGCAGTTTAGCTCATTCTCCATGCTCGGTCGCTGCCTAGATTCTCATCCAACCAACCATGCTCATTACCATTACCATCACCTATGGCCATGGGCTTTGTCATGTGGAGACCGCCAGCATGGAGCCACTGATTCACAGAGCCCTCCAGGACTGTCCAACAACAACTGTTTCCTGCCACTCCTAACCTAGAACCAGCAGCCCAGAGAAGGAGAGCTCCAGTCGGCCATCTCAAGCCCCAGAGCCATCCAGTCCCCCCATAGCAGGCACTTGGATTGCAGCAGAACATTTTAGAAGGATATTATTACAAAGGCTGCCGACAAGCATATGGAGCTAGAGGCTGACGGAGGTTTTAAGGGATGCTGCATTCTTTCAAGGAGTTATTTTTCAAAGTGTGATGTTCCTCCTTTACAAGTAGCACCTGTCTGTTTTCCCAGGAAACGAGTGATGGGCTTTTATCCAGATTTGGTTCTTGAGCTGTTTGTTTTGACAAATCAGTCCTTGCTGATGCAGAAAGTGGGATATGAAGGGGTGGGAAATCTACAGACCATAGGACCAGCAAGGAGGAGGCACTGAAGGGCATGGGACATAAAGGGGTATAATGGTCTTTTTCTCAGCCATTAGGGCATGGACAGGATACAGAGCTTTGGTGCTGGCCAGCAGGGGGCATTGGAAGGCAACATACATAGAATTTTAACCTGAATCTCTGTTCTGATCAGCCAAGCCCATTGCAAGGGGCGAAGGGGAAGGAGACCCAGGTTTATGAGATGTTTAGACTTGGTGTAATTCCTCTGAGAAACTTCCCCAAAGGTTCTTCAGGTCGCCCACCTGCTGAACCATAGAATCTCACACATGCACCTTCATCCATGCCATGCCTCCTTGCACCTAAATTTGTGAGCACTAAACTGCTCCCTGGACAGTCAGGCAACCAGGGAGCCCTTCCCCCACTCCAGCACCTCTTCCCACCTGCCCCGTCCCTTCCATGATGTCTCCTCCCCCACCTCTCTTTATTAAACCTCCTGCTGGCTCTGTGTGTAGCTGGGTTTTGCTCCTTCTCTTGCACCAGGCTGACACTCTACTGACATCAATAGAGTAACTGGTGGGACATAGCAGAGCATGTCCCATTGCGGGAGGAGCTCAGATCCTACAGAACGAAAGCATCAAGACACCAGAGCATTCTATCTAATAGATTTGGAACTTATTCCCTTCCACCTCTCTTAGCCAGCCCCAGCTGCCCTGCAGGATATGTCCCTCTCCCATGGGGTAAAGGGCCTGGGGGAAGTCCGGTGGGGCAGGGGTTGGAACCAAGGAGGATACAGTTGGCTCCGAGGTCTGGAGGGGGAAAGTCCATGAGGAGCATTGATTTTGCATTCTCACTCGGCTCTGCAGAACAGAGTGACCTACTTTCCCCCGTGGTAGAGCCATTATCAGACACAGCAGTGCAGGCAGCAGCAGCGCGGGGTTTCTTGTCTTTTCTAAGATGTACAGATGTTTTGTTATAAACCAGCCGCTTGATTTCAAGTTTGCCAGCTGGGAGGGGGCTCTGGCTGGCAATCTCTGTCTGCGAGCATTGGCTGTTTGGAGGGGAAGAAAAAGGAAGTGTATGTATGGGGCAGGGGGGGCACACATGGGATGGACACACACTGTTTCCATGAACTCCACAGGCTTTATACACACACACACACACACACACACACACACCCTTCCCTGAAAAATTCATAGCACCTCTCCGCCAAGAGGAGGATTTATCTATCGTCTTAACTGTGTCTAATCCCAGCTGGAGTCCCACAATAAACGAAGCCAGCTAAGTAAAATGCCTTCCTGCAAGGTCTCTGTCGAGAGCAGTCAGCTACTTCCAGGAAATAAACCTGGACACTCCTCAAAACGCCTCCCCTGCTTTCCCTCAGACTCAAACACACATGTGAGAGACCATCCCGTTATGGAGAATGTATTTATTGGGGTTTAACACACCGCACCATGGCCACCTATCTAAAGCCTCGGAAAAACACACACTTTGCTTAATCAATTGTAAGCAGTTTAAACACTACTCCCCGGCAGTTCAGGAAGCCCTAATTCCAGGAATGACCTGAATCTCTTTAAAGGGCAGCGGAGGGACAGCAGGGAAGGGAGAAGCAGAAATTTGCTGCATGTTAATTTATTCCAGTCACTTCCCTGCAGAACAGCATCTGGGAGCAAACACACCCATGTACTGAAATTAATGCCCACCGAGCAGAGACCCTAATAGTCCATGCTCCTGAGAAGTCTTAATGGTTTGAAGTCCATTCTCGATAATAATACAGTGCACGAATGCATACAGCACCCTTTGCAGCGGAGCTGACTGTGTATTGAACACAAACATGAGCAACAAGCAACCTTTCCACTGTGGATGTAAACACTAAACCAGATCCAGCCATTCTGGATGCAAAGAAGGAGCTTTCTTCATACCTGGGGGTGGAAACAGAAGCTGAGCCCCAAATGTCTCTCTGTTGTATCTAGGTCAACCCACAAACCTTGAAACAAAAAGATGCAGCTCAGTAAAAAGCAAGCTGGAAAGATACGGAGAGCTCCCTGTTATTAGGAATGGTGTGAGGAAGCTATGCTAATGAAGGAGACCTCCTGACACTGGAAGAAAGAAGCCACTTGGGTTCACTGCTATCCTAGGCAGGACACGTCATTTACTGATGGAAGATTTACCTGATCCCGTTAGGATTTTTAATCCACCAAGAGAAAAGAGGAGTAAGGGATCTATAAAGAAGGATGAGCTTTTGCAGGGACTCTCCCACCATTGCATGGCCACTAACAATGGGGAGCGCTAGTGTCCATAGAGCTAAGGCAACTGCTAGCTTTCCTACCCTTGTTTCATCTAGGATTAGGCAACTCAGTGATTAAAGATCCTGATGCCATGCAGACATCGGCCCTCGCACTGGCAGCACTTGAGTGTGGTGGCAGCTTGGGTCATCCATTCCGACTCGCCTTGGGTCAATCGTGAATGCAAGTCCCTGACAACTGGTGGCTCCTCGCTGAAGCGGTCTCAGCCCAGGCTTTTGTGAACAAGCATTCACCTCACGCACAGCCCTGCGGTGTCATTGTCGACAAGCTCAGCAGAGGGGCCAAGAATGGAACTGAACTTGGAGACCCCTATAATCCTTAGAGGTGGTCCCTCAGGATCAGGATGGGGGTGGGCAGCTTGCAGGGGTGGAACCTGGGCTGCACCTGCTCAGTGGGGAAGCAAAGGCCTTCAGGCTCCAGAGCTGTTGAGCCAGCAGGCAGGGTGGAATCTCAGTGTATCCAGCGGGCAGGAACAGGAGGCTCTCCCCAGAACCTTTACCTCTGCCAGGGGCAGGTTTCCCATTTGCACCTTCTCACATGAGGCACTGGAGGGGGAGTGGGGGCACATCTGGGAGTCACAGCAGATTTCTTTGTCCTTTCTGCCAGGGCACACCTGGGGGATGGGTAATAATTGTACCAAACCACATTTGCTGGGCACCCAAGCCCTCTCTGGGCTCAGACAAAGGAGCAGACCATGGGGCTATGCTTTGGCCCAGTCTCTCATCTGCCCCGGAGCCCCAACCAAAGGGCCTCGTCATTCCACGGGCAGCTAAATCAATAGGCAGAGGCCCCGGAGGCTCACACAGAGCCACGGGCTGCTCACGAAACGCAACCCTTCTACACAATGCACAGCGGCTTCGTCTCATTTTTATTTCTAAAACCATGTTAAGTGCTTGGAGTGCTGCCTGATTGCCGGCAGTCCGGAGCCCCGCACAAGGGTCCTCTCACCGTGCCACTTCGATTGGCTCAAGAGGAAGATTATCTCCAGGGTAAATGGGAAAATAACCCTCTCTCAACTTGCAAATCTCTCCTAATTGCACCTGATCCTTCACCCAGATGCTGTAACAACAGCCTGCACATCGGCACTCCAGCGCTGGCCCTGACCCAGTGTCTGTATTCTGCCGACTGCTCCTCAAACACCAATGCTACATCCTAGCCACACTCTCAGCAGCAGCTCCCTGTGCCCAGTGTTCCTTCAAAGCCCTAACCCCAGAGCTCCCTCAGTCCCCTCTCAGTGTGGGGCAGAGGGCTCTCCGGTGCTAAGGGGTGGGGCAATGGTCCCCGCTTTGGGTGGGGCAAACTCTGAATGCCTGACCCCAGAGCTCTCTCTGCCCTACACCAACAGTTGGTCTATATACCTGTATTGTCACTCATGACAGTGGGTAGTCAGTCATTGGACCAGGGAAAGAGGATGAGAATGACCGTGTAGTCTGGTGGTCAGGGGATTGACCTAGGACAGAGGCTCTCAACCTTTCCAGACTACTGTACCCCTTTCAGGAGTCTGATTTGTCTTGTGTACCCCCAAGTCACACCTCACTTCACTGTTTGCCAGAAGCTGGGCATGGGCGACCGGGGATAGATCACTTGAGGATTACCTGTTCTGTTCATTCCCTCTGGGGCAGCTGGCATTGGTCACTGTCAGAAGATAGGATACTGGGCTAGATGGACCATTGGTTTGACCAAGTATGGCTGTTCTTATGTTCTTAAAAACCTATTTGCTTTCAAAATCAGACAAACTTACAAAAGTCTCACAGCACATTATTACTGAAAAATTGCTTCCTTTCTCATTTTTACCCATATAATTATAAAATAAATCAATTGGAATATAAATATTGTACTTACATTTCAGTGTACAGTAGATAGAGCGGTATAAACAAGTCATTGTCTGTATGAAATTTTAGTCTGTACTGACTTCACTAGTGCTTTTTATGTAGCCTGTTGTAAAACTAGGCAAATATCTAGAGGAGTTGATGGACCCCCTGGAAGGCCTCTGCATACCTCCAGGGGTATGCATACCTCTAGTTCAGAACCACTGCCCTAGGACATAGGAGACCCACTTTAGTCCCTGCTCCAGTAACTATCGAACTATTTATATACAGTGGAACAGATTCAACAGGACAGACCGAGGGAGCTCCACAATGGAATATCTCATAGCTAGGGCCCTACCAATTCACAGCCATGAAAAACATATCATGGACCACGAAATCTGGTCTCCCATTGTAAAATCTGGTCTTTTCTGTGCTTTTACCCTACGCTATACAGATTTCACGGGGGAGACCAGCATTTCTCAAATTGGGGGTCCTGACCCAAAAGGGAGTTGCTGGGGGGGGGGGGGGTGTCACAAGGTTATGGGGGGGGTCCACAGTATTGCCACCCTTACTTCTGCACTGATTTCAGAGCTGGGCGGCCAGAGAGTGGCAGCTCCTAGCTGAGGGCCCAGCCCTGCAGGGAGCAGTGCAGAAGTAAGCATAGCAATACTATAACATGCCATCCTTACTTCTGCACTGCTGCTGACGGTGGCTGTGCGTTCAGAGCTGGGCTCCCGGCCAGTAGCCACCGCTCTCCAGCTGCCCAGCTCTGAAGGCAGCGCTGCCACCAGCAACAGTGCAGAAGTAAGGGTAGCTGTACCGCAGCCTCCCCCCCCCCCCCGCCCCCAACAACTCCTTTTTGGGTCAGGACCCCTACAATTACAACACCCTGAAATTTCAGATTTGAACAGCTGAAATCATGAAATTTATTATTTTAAAAATCCTATGACTGTGAAATTGACCAAAAAGGACCACAAATTTGGCAGGGACTCATAGCTCAATGGTTAGGCCACTCACCTGAGCAGTAGGAAACCCATGTTCAAATCCCTCCTCTTCAGGCAGAAGGGACAATTGACCCCTGGGATTCCAGATCCCAGGTGAGTACCCTAACCATGAGGCAAAGATTTATAAAAGGGAGGCCTCCAACTCTTTCCCAGGTATTGTGTGAATCTAATCCTCCATTGCTTTGGTCAAAATGCCTGAAATGGAAACAAAAAATTTTGAGCTCGGTCAAAACACAACATTTCCTTTTGACTGTTCTGAACATTTGGATTTCTTGGTTTGGCCAAAACTATTTGGCAAACTCGACAGGAATTTGCCAATCCTTTCGGGTTGACTGAAAGAGCAGGTTTTTTGGGGGGCAAATAAACTATTGATTCCCACAGCTCTAGTTTAAACCCCAGCTACAGAAATGAGAGAAGTGAGATGGCACCATACAAGAACACACGGCATGGAAGGGAACGAGAAGAATGAGGTAATGCTAGACCCGGCTCGGGGTAATAGCAAGTAGGGCATTTATAAATACAGTCTGGGAAAGCAAAACACGGAAGATAAAGTAGGTCTACGAGCGAGAGGAGAAGCGGGGTGAAATTAAAGATGATACAAGCAATAGCTGAGATGCTCGGCCCCTTTTTTTATATCTGCCTTTACAACAGAAAATACAGGAAAGTCTGAGCAATTAGGGGGCATGGAAGAACCCGTAAAAACAGCTATTGTTGAAGGGCAGAGAAGAAAACATGGGCAATATAAACAGATCAGCTAGGCTAGGTGAAATCACACTGCCAGCAGCTTCTGGCTGACGTGCAGCACAACACTGAGAGCAGACCCTTGCCATACTCTTGCTGATGGGGCGCGGCTCCCAGCACCGGTCCCTTGGCATGGCTGGAGTGCCAAATGACACAAGGCATACACACTGGCCCCTCCCCTCCCAGGCTGAGGGGCAGGGAGAGGGTGTGTGAGATGCCAGTGGTATGGGAGCTGGGCCCAGCTCTTCTCCCTCCCTCCAACTGCAGGTGGGGCTCCAGGGGAGGGGATGTTGGTAGTGCAGTGGGGGGTCTGCCTCCTCTGCTTAGAGGAGATGTGATGGGTATTCTCACTCTCTTGTTCTTCCTGTCTTTCCCCCTTCAAAGCATCAAGGGGAGAAAATGGATAGTGACCGGTGTAGGAAAGAGGGGTGAACACTAAAGGGGGAATGGATCTCCGGGGAGAACGGTGAGTAGATTTCAGAGCATGTGGTGTAGAGAGTGAGAAGAGAAGGGCTGTGGAAGGCAGAAGAGATCCTGCCCAGATACCGTGGAGGTGGCCACTATATCAAGACCTGAGCTGATTAGACCACCTCCATCTCTGCATCCCCCTCCCCCGTCTCCGCACTGCACAGATCGGGAAAACCTGCTCGCCAGGACAGGCACTTCCCCTCACTGGCCCCGTGCAGAGCGTGGAGACCCTAGACAGCTCCCCATGCCAAACCAGTGACCTCAGCAAGGCTGGGATTCTGGGAGCCTGGCAGTTAAGGGCACCTAGCACTGGGGGTTGGGTGCAGGGGTCTGTAAAGGGGATTAACAGGGTGACATTAGGAAAGGGAAGATGCTGGCTGAACACCAAGGCAAGCTCTCCAGTGCTGAGATGGACTAGGCCATACGGCAATGTCTCCAGGGACAGAGCGGAAGCCCCATTTGTAAGGAATGGTCTTGCTCTGGGCTGGATGATCCGGTAGGTCCTTTCCATCGCTAACATCTCTGATTCCCCAACACAAACCCCAGGGAGAGGGTGACACTTCCCTCCTGTTTTGGGTTCCTCCATTGGCCTCAATGACCTTTGAATCAGACCCTTTCTGTCCAGCTCTACTTATAACCCATTACTGCTGGGGACTCTCTGGTAGCCTCACCCCATTGAAACCCTGATGCCCCCCACCCCTACACACACACACACACACACAACTCCTGACAGGAACTTGGGTGCCACCCACACCAGACAGGGGTGAACTTTGCCAAACTCCCCATCACATTTGCCTTATGCAGAACAATGCTGGGGAAAGCGATAAAAGAGAGTGGGCTGCTGGTCCCCTCTCCAAAGGGACCCCAGCGTGGTGTGACTGAGCTCCTCTCCCATCTCTCTGATCTGATCCGAGCAGGCAGTCAGCTCCAAGAGCCCCCGCAGGCCCCCTGGCCCGGGCACGCTCTGGCACAGGGAGCTGTCAGGCCCCTTCATGACTCACGCAGCCATCTCCCTTCCAGCGAAAAATCAGATGAGCCATTTAAAAATTTGAGATAAACAGGGAGAGAGGATGGAGGTGGCTGATGAGATCCCAGCCACTGTGTGAGGTATGAGGAGAGCACAGATACTACACTGGCCTAAAGCAATTGTGCCTGAAGGGCACGGTCAGAGAGAGGGAGCGTGTCAGGGACCATGCAGCACTAACGAGGCTAGGGCAGCAGCAGAGGGCTTGTAGGGTCAGGAAATGGAGGGCAACAAGTTTAAAGGAGTCTTTGCTAAGAATGGGCCAGGGAGGGGAGAGTCTAGTGTTTAGAGCAGGGACCTGAGAGTCAGGATTCCTGGGTTGTATTGGCCACTCTGCCAATGACTCACCAGCCTATGGCAAGTCACATTGCAGAATTAAGTGTGGCACTGCTCCCTGCAGGGCTGGGCCCTCAGCCAGTAGCTGCCACTCTCTGCCTCGGTTTCCCCATCACTAAAATGGGGGTATCCGGAGTCACCCCCAAGGCAGTCAGCTGTGGGCCCATTGAGGGTGGTGTGGGGCTTTGCAACCTGTCTGGGGTAATCCTCAGACAGCTGCGTAGCAGGTAGCATCCCAGAATTTAAGGAGCTGGCGCACTGCCTCTTTGCTATAAGCATGTCTCTCTGGGCCTATGTGATCTCTTGGAGCTATGGGCTCTAGTGTGACAGCGTTTAGTGCCACAGCTCCCATGGCCATCGGTGGGGTTTGCACACTGGGCTCAAAGGCCTTCTTCCCCCCCAAGCTCCTCCTCCGACAGCTGAATGCAGGAGAATTCTGACTCAAGGGACCAAGCAGGTCTGTTCTTGTTATATTGCAGTTAAAAACTCCTCCTTGCTAATTGCAAATGGATGCTCAGCCTCCCCGAAGGCATCTTGGTAGGAACAGCATATACAGCGATGGGTTGCAGGGTTAGGACCATGAGTGGGAGATATACTCAGCATATTAAAAACACTACACATTGCACAAAATATTCTGTTGTTTCCTGGCTGCTGGGGAAAATTCACACCTGTAAGGCACAAGTATCTTGTGCACAGGGACAAAGGCTGCTAGCCCAGTTTTAGTCCCAGCTGTGCTGTCGACCGACCTCAGTGATACTTTGCACACACACACACCACCTTGCATACACTGTGTAGGAGGAAAATGTGATTAGCTCCATTTCCAGGCAAGGAAATGGAGGCTCAGAGAAGTTAAGCGACATGGCCAATGCCACACAAAAGTCAGTGTTAGAACCAGGATTAGCTCCTTGGTTTGGACCACCAGTGTCATCCCTAAACCATAGGGGCCCCGAACCCTGTGCAACCCCCACACATCTGCCCTGCAGTAGCTCCTGGAGGCTGCAACGTACTTGCTACCGTGCAAACACAGAACAAAGAGACAGTCCCTGCCCGAAGAACGTACATTCCAAGATCCACATGGGTCTGGGGAAATCTGCAGAACTCAGGGCCATGCCCCCGGAGGGCAGTCTTCTTCGGCACTGCATCCTGTCCCTCCCCAATGAGCTCCTACAGGAGCAGTGTCCCCGTAATGGGTTCAGTAGCTGCCACCCTGACACTCCCACAGCTGCTGAACCCATTTACCTCTCATTAAAATGAAGTTTGTCACTTGGGTACCAAACTGGCCTGCTCTGTGGCAGAAATAGCTCCATTAGCACATTTTTCCCTTCCTTAAAAGAGTCGAGAATGGGTAGGTTTGGAAAATCCCGACAGACAGTTCTAACTCTCTCCCCAGCCCCTTCCCGAATGAACCGAGGTAATTATCCACCAGGAACCCTGGTCAGAGAGAGGCCTCTCCTCTGGCTAGTTACAGAGCTAATAAGAAGAAAACGCCAGTGCTGGAGGGGCAGTCTGGGCTGTCACAATCCTACCCTGCCCTGCCTTACTCCCACTCCTTCTCTCCCGCCCCCTTTTCATTCATTTCCCACATCTCACATTGTTTGCTTAGCTTTTATCTGGAAAGCAATTGGCGACCGGGATCTGAGGCAGGTCTGTGAACTCCCACAACCCTTCAAACAGGCCAGCCAATTCAACCCCAAAACTTCCCCGCGCCCCTGAGTTCTGGCCCAATGGAAAGAATTGCTGCCAGAGAGAATTAGGTGGTACCAGACTCAGCCACCTTCAAGTGGGAGACAGAGGGGGTTTGGCCTCCTCCTCCTCCTCCAGATCTGGGACAAAGCAGGGCTCTCTGCAGAGACGTGAGGACAGAATGGAAGCAAGCACACCACGTGTTTCCATCTACCCTCCCCCCGAATCCACCAAATCAGCCCATCCAACCAGCTCAGTCTGGGTGCCACACCCCAAACTAGGCTGATACCAGTCCTGAAAATCAGCTCTGGGGACAGCTTTCTTCCAGTGTGGACCAGAGGGAGCCCTCTGGGCTAGCACAGTGATTCTCAGGCTTTTCTACACAGGGACCACTTCCTTTTAGTGGAACAGGAAGGATAAGTGTTTGTGACCACCTGACACCTCTGCAAAACCCCTCCAGCTCGAGACCCCTGGGGCTGGAGGGATGGAGACATCCCCTTCCCACATGGGACTGCGATGGACAGAACCCCCCGCCCCCATCACCAGCGTAGGGGGCTTTCTGAGGGTCAGAATTTGGAGACGAGCCCCTGGAGGGACATAGAAGAAGCTCTGTGGGTTAGTGACATGAAGAGCATGGGAGAGAGAGCGAGCGCTCTGGTGGACAGGGGCCTGGGAACAGGATATAAAGACCTCAAGGGGTTAGAACTACACAGACAGCCTCCTCCCTCCTGGGACTGAGAGGCTGGTGTGGCTGAGGGTTCGTGGAGACTGAGTCAAGTCCCATGTGTAGAGCCCTACCAAATTTACGGCCATGAAAAATGCATCACGGATGATGAAATCTGGTCTCCCCCCATGAAATCTGGTCTTTTGTGTATTTTTACCCTATACTATACAGATTTCACTGAGGAAACCAGCGTTTCTCAAATTGGGGGTCTTGACCCAAAAGGGAGTTGCAAGGGGGTCACAAGGTTATTTGGGGGGGGTCACGGTATTGCCACCCTTATGTCTGTGCTGCTGCTGGCGGGGTGCTGCCTTCAGAGCGGGGTGGCTGGAGAGGTGTGGCTGTTGGTTGGGCGCCCAGCTCTGAAGGCAGCACCCCGCCAGCAGCAGCACAGACGTAAGGGTGGCAATACCATACTGTGCCACCCTTCCTCCTGCGCTGCTGTCTGCAGAGCTGGGCAGCAGAAGAGTAACAGCTGCTGACTGAGGGCCCCGCTCTGCAGGTGGCAGCGCAGAAGTAAGGGTGGCAACACCATACTACGCCATCCTTCCTTCTGCGCTGCTGCTGGCGGCGGCTCTGCTTTCGGAGCTGGGCTCCTGACCAGCAACCGCCACTCTCCAGCTGCTCAGCTGTAAAGGCAGCGCTGCCTCCGCAGCAATACCACAACCCCCCCTACAGTAACCTTGCGACACCCCCTCTCCTCCCAGAACTCCTTTTTGGGTCAGGACCCCTACAGTTACAACACCCTGACATTTCAGATTTAAAGAGCTGAAAACATTACATTTACCATTTTTAAAATCCTAGGACCGTGAAGTTGACCAAAATGGACTATGAATGTCCATGTGTGACTGGGGACTTGGAGACAGACACGTAGCAGCACAGGAGACTTTGGGGTTAAAGGGGCTGAATCCCCTGAAAAGATGAGCCTCCATTTCCCATGTCTCCAGTCCTCTTTTCAGTCCTCACCAGCATTTCTTTCTCCCCCTCTTGGACAGTGGCTGCTGCTTCTCTTGCTGCATTGAGTTAATTAGAAAAGAAGCCCTGCTGCTAGGGGCTTGGAGTGCACAAATTAAATGTTCTGTGCAAGGTCATGTCAAGGCCCTCTTTTCTTGACCTCAGCAGAGGAAGTGTAAGATGTGTCCTGCACAGCCTGGAGCCCTGGCACCAGCTAATTTCACAGCATCTCTTTCTTTAGCATGAATCCAGCCATTCTAGGCCCTTGTGTCAACAATAGAGGATGAATGTGTTGCTTTCCAGGTCAGTGCCCATCTGTAGCCTAAAATGATTATAATGCAAAGAGAGGATGGGGTGGGAGGAGTAGGGCAGGGGCTCTTTTTCCATTGCCTGCTTCACCCTCAAAGACACCCTCCCAGTCCTGATCAGCCCAGCCACAGTGGTAGTCAGTACAACCAGCGTGCATCCACACACCCCCTCTGCCAGCAAAGTACAAACATTAGCACCTGCCTGCTGAACTGCAGACTTCTCAGCTCTGAACCAGAGGGCTCCAGAGCATTTTGGATGCCTGCCAGTTTTGTGGGCTATTAAAGAAAATAAAACAATAAAGCAATAAGCCACCTGCTTTGTTTGTAAAAGGGCATGGTGTGTATCACACTGTTGCAAGAATGGCATTCAGAGGAACAGGGAGACAGAATGCCCAGCATGCACTGCTAAGTGTTAGAAGTAGAGTTTATCGATATCTGGTCTAGAGGAGGTATTAATTTTACGGGATGCTTGAGGGCTTTGATCTGACTCTGCATCCCCCCTCCAATTGTCAGCAATAATTATAGGCTATATTGTGGACATTTATACAATGATGTTCTACAACAATGCTTTCATCAAAGGTAACATGAATAGTCATACCTTGGATGATTAGACAGACAGACAAAAACACTTTGCATCCTTCGGTCTCAAGGTGCTGTACCCAGTGTGGGAAGCATCATTATGGCCTTTGATAGTTGGGGAACCCGAGGCATGAAGAGGTAAGGCCCAAATTTTCCAGACGTGCCCTCTGATTTTGGGCGCTTCATTTTCTGATGGTCCAGCCTAGGAAATCTAGGGCCTGATTTTCACAAGTGTTGAGCACCAACAGCTCTCAATGGAGGCAACAGGAACTGGGGGTGTTCAGCTCCTATAAGCATCAGGCCAGGTTGTCCTAAATTGGGCAGCCAAATTAGAGGCCTCTGCCCTTAAAAAAACCATAGCCCTGAGTGACCCATCCAAGGCCACGTAGTGACTCACCAGCAGAGCATGGAAGAGAAAACAGGTCTCTTATCTCCAGTGTTGTATCCACTTGACCATACTGACTCCCTGGTATACAAAGATAAGAATGAGCACACAGACACAAGCACCACATGTACACATTCCCACACAAATCTGGCAGCACTCTGGATCTCCCTCAGGTTCTCCTTTCTGCCCAGTCAGCTGCAGCCTCCCCAGGGAGCTGTCCCTCCCCTAAGGTGCTGAAATGTATTCCCCGTCCAACTTAGGTGCATTTGTCTTTCAGGTTCACAGTGACAGCTCCCACCCCTGACTCTGCCTCCTTGGATTAGCTCCTTCAAGCAAATACAGAAGCTGAGTGAAGGTAATAGCTTGGGTGGCAGGGGCCAAGCAGGATCCCTCCAGCTTTCAAACACAATCAGACTCTGGGTTGCCTATTTTTAAAAGAGGAAAATGCCAGGACACCTCCAGAAGCAGCAACAGAGATGGGCGTTGGGCTGATTTCCTACTTGAGCTACAGAGCAGATGGAAGGGTTTGGCCCACCCAGGCCCTCGCAGCTCCTTCATGGCTGTTAGAACCTGCACACAATACAGCAGAGGCATTGCATGGGGATCTGCTTCTCAGCTGACAACGACCTTACCTACTGCAGGCATCGGAACACACCTGTGCTTTCTGCACACCATAGGTCCTGTCCCGGTTTTCCCCTCCCAGCCAAAATCAAGACCAACCTAGTGTAAGAGGAAGAGGGAGGGAAGCTGAAGATCATTGCTTCACAGGCCCACTCATTCTCCTGTCCCTCCGCCCCGAGTCAGAGCAGCACACACAGTCCGAGGTGTTTTTCGAACAGCTCTGCAAGTCATTGTCTCTGAAACAAGGTCCCCTTCAAAAAACAAGTCCCCAGTCGCTGCTTGCCCCTTCCGAGCACGGACAACCTGGGTGCTCTGCTTGCCTTGGTTTTTTAAACATGTAGAATGTGCAGATGCCCCAAGCTTCTTATAATTCAAGCTCAGGGCATGGGCTGGGTTTTGAAACATGCCCAAACCATCTGCTCTTCATGTGTGCATGCTGCTGAGAGTGACCTACCTGCAGCCCCCCATCTCCAGCGCTGCTGGTCACGGTGCTGTGCATTTCCAAAGATAACCTCACACATGCAACCCAGCAGCACAGCTAGCAGCGCACCGGTGTCAAACTGTTCTGAATGGGGAAGCCTTCTAGAGAGAAGCTTCTTGCTCTGGGAGGGCTCAGCAAACTTTTCACAAACACACTGACAATGGGGATTACTTCACCTACGATATGCAGCCATCTCTGGGTGAAAGGTGTCAGACATTGCAACAGTTTAGAACAGCAAGTAACTACAAATATCAGGCCAGATCCCAGCTGGTATAAAACAGTGTCATTCTGCTGCAGCCAATGAAGCAACACCAATTTAGGCCAGCTAAGGATGTGGCCCCCTATATGCAAATGAATGGGCATGGAGGAGGACACTTCCAGGAGGGCAGTGGTCTACAGGAAAAATTTTGCTGAACTAGTGACAGTTTCTCTATGCAATATGGCCTTAAAATGGTTCATTGAGTCATTCTGGGCAATTTGCACCCTGCCCCTCACTATTCTTCAAAATTGAATGTTTCCTATCAAAAACTTGAAATTCCAAACACAAAAAATGTTGAATTTCAAAGCCAGCTTTTTTGTTTGGAAGGTGCTTATGTTTTTGCTCACAAACGGGCTCATTTTTCCTGGAAAAGGGCCCAGATTTATAAAATGCAGCAAATTGGGTTCATTTTTAAAATTTTCAAACAAAAAAATCCAACACAAAAATCTGACTTACATTTTGAGTAGCTGCTTCTTTTGTCTACACTAAACCCCATGCTGGGCTTTGGTTTAGTACAAAGTTAGTGCTGAAGTACAAGCTACTGATCAACCCTACAGTACTCCCTGTAGCACCCCAGGTTTTCCTTGGAGGTCTCCCAGGCACAAGCTGATCCAGCCCAACCATGCTTAGCTTGAGAGATCTGATCGAATTGCAGAGTAAAGCAGTATAGTTCTACAGAAAACAAATCTGCCCTACTCCACTAACGTGCCTTGAATGGATGAGAGGGATGAGAGAGAGTAGTTCAGCTTCCAAACCCACTCAGCCCTTGGCTTTTCCAGATATAGGGTTTTCCCTGTAGTCTGAGCCCTGGAAGCCCAAGTCAGTTGACCTGAGCCAGCTGCAGGCATGTCACAGGTCTCTTATCACAGTGTAAAAGTACCCTGAGAGGCAAAAAGACGACCTTCCATTTGTGCCAACAACAGTAGTACTTGGGAACTTGAGTCAAAAACGTTTATTTCAACCACTGCTTGTGAAAAAAGAAGGAACAGCATTTAAAATCCCATGCAACAGCCATAGCATGAGGCACCTACTCAGATCCATACGGAGTGCAAAAATTTTACACGTTTGTAAATTTATGAAGTGTGAAAGTGACTATATTCCTGAAAGTATCTCCAGTTGAACAGCCTACCTGGCATATTTTGTTAGTCATGATCCATATACTATCTTTTGCAACTTCCCATCTGCTTTAATATTGTTAAGAAATTTAAATCACAAGAGCCTGACAGCAATAAAATACTGCAGAATCATTCCCCTTGAAACTTGTAAAATCAGGGTGTTGCTCTTAGAAACAAACCACATGAGAGGAAATTGCCCCCAAAGTCTAATGTGTTATAAGGTGAACAGAAAGTATACAATGCATTTACTTCACCTGAGAAGTGGAGCGGCTTGAACTTTGACATGCATTTCAATGATATAAAGAAACAGAAGAGAAAACTGGATCTCTCAGAAGGACTGGTAATGGAATACGGAGACATTCACTTCTGAGTCACTAGTACAAATGCATCTCAGATGTCTGTAGTGGCCATAAATCATTCTCTTCTATTCACTCGTCTTTGTGAATTGAGGTAGGGAATTCAGTCAGTTTCTTAGTGGAATAGGAGTTCTACTGGGCCATAATAATCATCCAACCTAGCTGCCATCTGGACCTTCAGAATCTCAGCTTTCACGTTTAATAAAAGTCTGTGGCCCTTGTAACCTTCAAAGCATGAGACAGGTGTAAAACAATGAATTGTGACCTGCTTGAGTCTGCAGAGAGCCTGAAACAATAACTCAGAGAGATGTGACCTGGCTCATTCACAGCAATGGGATGTTACTGGTGAAGCCTAGTTATAACAGTGTAAATGTTGATATTGGGGATTATTTTGCTGCTGAACAAAGCATGCAAGAGAAAATCTACTGCAAGAGGCATCATATATTGATGTCACAAGTGAGTGGAGTTTGGGGTGTGGGTGGGGCTTTGCTTGGGGCAGGGCACCAATTACAAAAATGGGCATTAAATTAGTACCTCTCAATGATATTGTGCTGCACCAGCCCTGCAGCCACCCAGGGAAGGAATTGTGGCCAATTTACTGCTGGTTTCCAGTAGCAAATCACTACTCCCCTGTGCTGACTCAGCTATACCTCCAGGAAGTGATGGGGAGGGGCCAAGGCTCCACCCAACCATGCCTTTCCCTGGCCCCCTGCTCTAGGAAGGAAATACTGCAGAAATCAAGCTCCCCTTTCCTCCCTCCAATATTTTTTATTACAGCACTACCAGGAGGCCCCAGTTAAGATCATGGCCCTCAGAAAGCCTCTGCTCTGAAAAAATTGTAATCTTAATAGACAAGGCCCCCTATTTTATAGATGGGGAAACTGAGGCACACAGATTAAGTGTTTTGCCCAACATCACACAGGAAGTCTGGGGTAATGACAGGAATTGAACCCAAGTCCCAGAGCTAGTATCTTAACCACAGGACCATCCTTCCACTCTGCAGCCACTGCTAGCCTAGATGGTTACAGATGGTGTGCCAGTCAGGGACACTTCATCCCTCCTTTCCCATCTTCTATCAGGGAAAAACCCTAAACACCCTGGAGCCCTCTGCCTTTGAGGCTGCCTCTCCCCTTTTGGCTTTCTACTCCCTGTTGACTAAGATGCTCTTACTGTCTCCTTGGTTTCCAAGCCAGGACAAGGCCCATAGATAGGATGAGTACAAAGGGATTTTTACGTTGTCTGTTGTGTGGTTAAATGGAGGCCTTCATTCTTCCAGCCACAAATAAATGTTCTCTTAAGAAAACAACATTGAACAATGTAGCACTGGGCTTTGTGGAGTGGTGTAATTAATGTTAATTTGTAAAGTGCTTTGTGAGGCAGGGATGAAAGGTGCTCTCGGAGTGCCAAGCATTTTTATTTGAATTCTAAATGCCACCCAACAAGTTCAAATGACAACTGAGCTAAATGACTTAAGATACAGTAAATGCAAATACACCTGTTCTTTCATAATCCCGCACCGTGGCTGGTTCACTTTACCCCCACTTTTCACCTGTCACACAGCAGTCACCCACAGCCAATGCCAGCAGCAGCAGCGCACCCTGTATGGCTCTCGGAGATAAACACAGAGGCTACACGGCCCCTCATGTGTTTCCCCCTCCCGTCTTGCAAGGTGCCGAGAGAGGGATGGGAAGAATACAGCACAATGCCAAGATATAGCATATTTCTCCAGTATGTGGATTCACAGATCTGGCACTGTAGCAGTATCCTGTGCGCAGGTAGCGCTGCCAAATCCCAGAGGTGGGATAATGCGGAGACATATGTGGGTGCATCTACAAACCCATCAGCAATAACCATGGCCAACAGTCAGTCACCAATGGCTCTCAGTAAATACCCTCCTGTCTCTTTAAAAAAAAAAATCCAGATTGAGCCATCCTGCACGCCATCCTAAAAATGGCCAAACTCCGGCTCTGGGAAACAAGAAGCAAGAGGAGCAGATTCCAGCTCTGCTGAGAGTGCTCTGCCTCAGTGACATGCCAGCAGAGACCCAGGAGAGTCCCTTGTATCATTCTACCACCAATTTGAAGGGAAGGTTGGGGAGATTTCCCATCTTGGATGAAGTCACCAATTCTCCAGACACTGCTAAGCCAGAGAGCCCCAACCTAGTGGGACTCCCACCCCCACCCCCACCCCTGCCCAATCAGCTGGGATCTATCAAGGACCCATCTAGCCATATAGAAAGAGCAGAATGATCACAACCCCCTAACCAGATCCCACCCTTCCCAACTAGCTGGGATCTCACCAAGACCCGCTTCCTCCCATCCCACTTCTTCTGGGGGGTGTTCCCTTGGTGCAGTCGCTGCCCTGCGACATGCCCCACATTGCACTACAGGCAGCAGGTATTTCCACGAATATTTCTAGAGGAAGATGCTTCAAACCCCTCCCCGCCCCCATACAGTCTCACCTGCCCACTGTGCCACCAGCTACAAGTGTTGGACCCCGCACTCTTCCAGCAACAACACAGTAGATGTTTTTTTCCAGGAACAAAGAACAAACATTTCCTGCAAAGAGCTGCTTAATATGTTTGTTTGCCAAGTGGCGCTCCCTCCCTCCCTCTATTTGTAAGAAAGACTCTGTTTAAACAGACAAATAGATTTCCCAGCCCCTCACCTGCATACCCCTGGGATACAACATAGGCTGAGGAGGAATGGCTCGGTAGAAGCACTGTTAACACAGGTGACACGCCACCACCTTGCCATCCCCACCTGCTGAGAGGTGCTCAAGGAAGGAAGATGGTCAGAGCAGGCCAGTTAATAGGGGGTAGAAGGCCAAAGGGAGAGAGGCAGTGTCAAAGGTAGATGGCTCCATCACGATTACAGGGCTAGCCACACATGACCCCCCTCTGAGAGCACCCCCACTCCTCCCGACGGAATCCCACAATTCTCCCACTCCCAGATCAGCCCTGGGCTGTAGTACACTGAATACTGACCCACTGGCCATTGCTGACTGAGGGCCTGTGGTGACCATAGTGAGCAGCCCCCCTGCTTAAACCAAAGCCTTGTTTAGTCTTAACAGTAGGCACAAAACAGAACACAAGAGAAAAGGGGGTTTAGAACAGCAAACAGTCTGTATGCATATCTGTCTTACGTCAGGTCCTGGCCCCTGCAATGGGGACCCCAGCAGGCATAGTTATTTCAGACATTCCCAGCCCATGGCTCTCTCAGCAATGACTGCCTCCCACCGAGGGGAGAGACTCACTTCCAGCCAGCCAGAGTTCTTTTTTCCTTCAGTGCCCAGGGCTTTTGGGCCCAGCTAATTCCAAATCAGTTTGGAGGGCTCCGTGGGCAGTTGTGCCCACCTCCCCTGGGGCAACTGCTCTCCTATTGCCCTATAACAACCCCCCAGGGTCCTATCATGAGTCATGGATTTGCCTCTCTGTTTCCCAACAGCTCTGTTGATTTAACCCAGCGTAGCCCACGCAGCAGTCATCCCAATAACCAGGTCACATACAGTGTTCATAATTTATGACAGAGCAGCCCCACATCCTTCATGGGCTCCAGGGGGATTACAGTTTTTCCCTGACAAAAGATTGGAATCAAGGGCTGAAGCATCCTCATCTGACATCTTCCCCCCAGCCACCCTTCCCCAAGGGGAAACTTAGAATAAAAGCAACTTGCCGAGCCGGCAGAATGGAAGATGGTCCTGTAGTTAAGGTACTGAACTGAGACTCAGAAGATCTGTATTCAGTTCTTGGCTTTAATCTCCTGGTGCCTCAGTTTCTCCTCCATAAAAGAGGGACTTTGTCCCTTTACGTATGTAGGCTAAGCTCTTCAGGGCAGGGACAGTCTCTCACTATGTGCACATACAGCACCCAGCTCAACAGAGACCCCATCTCAATGGAAGCATCTAGGCACTTCTGGAAAGTAAACAATCCAGAGGATGGCTAGAAAACATGGCTTTCATAGGATGGCCCCAGGCTGACAGGCGCTGCCCAGAGCCCATGTGCAAACACAATGGCCTGGCCTGAAGCTCAGAGATCTTGCTCACCTCTTGTGAGGTGACAAAGCTGTGAGGCCTGGAGTTTTTCCAGCACACCAAGGCCCCGGAGCAGCTTGGAGCTGGTCTGTCGATTAATAAGTGCACCTCAGAGAGCAGAGAGGGATCAGCGCTCACTCTGGCTCTGACATTTCCTCCTGGAGCCTGTGTGTTGACAGGTTGCCTCTTCATTCAAACTTGTGTTAAACATGAGTGCTCCCACTGAGGCAGCATTTACAGCCTTTGTCAAGCAGCCTCTCTCTTGCCTTGCTACTGCTGCCCCCGTCCTCCTGGAGCCAGACAGGTGTCTCTTCTCCACTGAAAGACACTTGTCCTCCTCTGCTATTTATTTAAGAGTCTCTATTTTAGATTTCCTGGTATAATAGCTCTAACCTCCGCAGCAGAGACGTGGATGCTTGCCGGTGCGTGTGCATGCACAACAGAGCAACCCCATGTGCTCCCGGAAGCAGAAAGATTAGTGCCCAAAGCAGACTGCAGGCACAAACACATGCATGCAGAAATTGTGTGATGGCTTCTCTCCCTCCTAAATGGGGAGTCCATGGGGCCATCCTGGGAGCAGAGTTTAATAAAGATTAAATGCCAGAGGCTGGGCAATATTGCTGTACCCAGGCAGGGAAATATAGACATACCCAGGTGAAGATACTGGAGGCAGGGCAAAGATGGCTGCACTAGGTTTTGTGGGGTAGTTCTCCTGTCACCTGGAACAGGGATGCTGGAGACCCGTGTGTGTGTGCCCTAGTTGAGCAGAGTCATAAAGGACCGCATAGTCCAGTGGTTCTCAAACTTTTGTACTGGTGACCCCTTTCACATAGCAAGCCTCTGAGTGCGACCCCTCCCCCCCAATAAATTAAAAAAACACTTTTTTTATATATTTAACACTATTATAAATACTGGAGGCAAAGCAGGGTTTGGGGTGGAGGCTGACAGCTCGCGACCCCCCATGTAATAACCTCGCGACCCCCTGAGAGGTCCTAACCCCCAGTTTGAAAACCCCTGGCATAGGCCTAAGGCTACCACAGCACAGAGCACATCAGGAGCTGTCCCTTTTCCAGTGCTGAATTGTGGCCCATACCATCTTCAGCAGGCCCATCTTTGTCCAGCTCCCCTGGGAGCCCATGGTAAGATGTTCCAAAAACAAACAAAAAACCCTTTCACCTTCCTTTTAAGTTATTTTGTTTCCTTTTTGCCTCCCTAACAAGTGTCCATTTACCTTCTTTTCCACCCTAGCATGGGAGGAGACAAGAGCTTGGTCCCTGAAGATAGCGAGCTCCCAGGTCAAACATAGGAATACACATGCACTGTTACATGCCAGACATGCCATGGTTTCTCTGGGGATTGAAAGCAAACTGCTCAGTAAATGCTGGGACACCTGTAGTGCAGGTATAACAAGCTGCTCAAAAGGAAAGCGTGTGTGCGTGTTTGTTTGTATTACTCACTACTTGTATTATCGTAGTGCCAAGTCAACGGCCCGGGCCTCATTCTGCTAGGCGCTTTACAGACATGTGACAAGGTGTAGAGGCATTACGCGTGCTCCTCAGTAAATGAGGGGTTAAATTCCTCCTAACAAAGGCTGCATGTGTGGCTGGTTGAGATAAAGAGGGGGGTAGATGCCTTTGGGAAGGTAAGCTCCATGCCTAAAGGAGCAGCCAGTGGAAGGACGGCTACATAGGGGAATCAAGTGTAAAATGGGGCCCAGCCAGACCCACTCCTCCCCCCAGACTGAGAACAGTGCAGGGGAGATCCCACACACACTCTGGTGGTGCCTCTACTCTGCAACGTGGCCTTTGGGGGGAAATTGCAGAGGAGCCAGGCATAGGGTGACCAGACAGCAACTGTGAAAAGACGGGACGGGGGTGGGGGGTAATAGGTGCCTATATAAGAAAAAGTCCCCCAAAACAGGACTGTCCCTATAAAAATGAGACATCTGGTCACCCTAGCCAGGCAGAGACAGCAGCCAGTAGGGGCAGAAGCAGCCAAAGCAGGGACCTCCAGCTAGTCCAGTCCGAAGCATAGAATACTCTGAATTCCTCCGCACCAACTGGTTGTTTGCTCCAACCCTCCCAACAGACTCTTTACCTCAGCTTCACTCCACTCCAGCCCCCCTTTTCTTCTTCCCCTCCTACCTAAACCCACCCCCAGAAATCATTAACATGCTATTTGCTGCCATCACATTGGTCACTCTTCTTGTGTGTTAGAGCCTTTCCCCTACCCTGCATCACTCTGTTGTATTGAGATTGTAAACCCTTTGGGATAGGGACCGTCCACTACTCTGTGTCTGTACAGCACCTAGCACAATGGGGCGCCGTAGCCCTTAGGCAGTGCCATAACAAACATGACTAACAGCAGCATGCCCAGAACTAGGCTAAGCCCCATACAGGGGAGTTTTCCCTATTTACGTTCACTCATTTTGCTCTTCTTGCACTAACCACTGGGTCAGGCCCTCAGGTCATAAATCAGAACCACTCCACTGAGGAAAACAGAGCTGTGCCTATTACACCAGCTGAGGATCTAGCCTGTTATCCCTTGAGGAAGTGACTTGTGTAGCTGCAGCCTTCGTGTTTTTTTCTGCAGAGCCATTCCAGGACTCTACAAAGGCATAGGGGAGATGAGGCACCGCAGAGGTACACAGAAAGCCCAACTTCAGATGGAGCAATTGGCAGAGCCAGGCTGGGACATTGTCACATAATCTTTCAAGGTGCACACTCACACTCGTAAGGGAAATGGCTGCTCAGGTACTGCCAAGAGAAAACAGGCTGAGGCCTCCAGCTGCCAGCCTGAGGAGTGTGAGCCTGGTGATACAATAGCCACATACCACCACAAGGAGGTGGTGTTTTAAGAGTTAAGCTAAGGAAGCATCAGCCTTACACCAAATCTGAAGAAACTTGGGAGGAATGTTGTGTCTGAAGCTTGCCCTTGGCAACTGCAGTTGCTATAGCAAACCGTGGGTCAGTGGCTGTTCTTCAGCCCAGGTCACCTATGAAAAACAGACATGTGTGCTTCATCCCACTGGGGTCCTGGGCTTTCTAATGGCCTAAAGCATTAATCTCTAGACCCTGTAACTCCCAAGGTATTGGGCCTTATCACAGCACCACAGCGTAGAGGAAATCTAAGTTAGATCATTTTTAATAGAAAAAAATACATTTTTAAACCTACTACTCCAAATCTTGCACCTGGTAACTAAGGAAACCTGGCTTCCATAGGCAGAGGGCTATGAGACATAATATAAATAAAACCAAATTTTAAACTGGCGAAAACTCCTCAAAATAGCATCTCTCTAAAAGTACCATAAAGAAAATACATGGATGGTTCATAACAGAAACAAGGTTACAACAGCACTCATTTGGGGTGACCTGAGTAACTACTAGTACAGAAAACATCCTCACTTCAGGGCAATAGGACCTTATGACACCCTACTCCAAGCTGTCATTCTCGGTTTGTATGCAATCTCAGCAGCCTGGCAAGACTGAGCGGACATGAAACTTAGCAACCCAAGCAACACACTTGTTGCCCACCTTTTCTCAGGATAATGGATAAAATGATCAAACTTTAAAGGCTAACTGTAATTACATTGTAATTACACTGTTTTTTTTTTTGCTATGTAATTACACACTGCATTGAGAAAAGTCACATTGTTAGTACATTGTATTTTCCAGACTCGGCTTCCAACACAATATGTATTAAGAACACCAGTGGGATGGTACAAAGTAAATCAAGCATGTAGTCAGCGTCTGATTATATGAACCAGTGGTAATGGCATACTGAAAAGCAAAACCCTATTGTGATTGCTCTGTAACAGCATTGTAATACTTAGCCTTATTATAGGCTAAGTTATTTTGACAAAAAATAACTAAGGATAGATGACCTCCTGAGGTCTCTTCCAACCCTAATATTCTATGATATATCTGACATTAAAAAAACCCGACTTGTCCTGGAAGAGAAGAATTCTGCAAAGCTGCTGTACATACTGTGACAAAGTTCCTCTTCTGCCTCGGTGGGTCCTGCGCTTATTGGCGTATTTGCTTTCATCAGAGATTCACGGCAGCCCTCAGTTTAGCCACTCTTTCTAGTGGCTCAGACCAGCCGTCCACTCAGCTAACCTCATCACTGGCCAGCATTGGGGAAACGGAGAACAATCCCCGCAGTCTCTGTGTCCCACCTAGTGGGTCGGGGACAGGGCAGATCCCTTTCCAATTTAGGCCTTCCCTGCTGGTGTTTCTCACAGACCAGGTTCAACTTCTCCTGTGTCCGATCAGGAGTTGGGGGGAAATGCGGGGGAACCCGGGCCCACCCTCTACACCAGGTTCCAGCCCAGGGCCCTGGGGCTAGCAGCTGTCCACAATGTTCCCTGTATCAGCTGCATGACAGCTACAACTCCCTGGGCTACTTCCCCATTTCCTTCCCCCCAGCACCTTCTTTATCCTCACTGCAGGATCTTCCTCCTGAAGCCTGATCACACTTGAACTCTTCACTCCTCCAGCAGCACACCTTCTCACTTCCTACTCCTGGCACGCCCCCCTACTAACTGATGGGAGGTCCTTTTTAAACCAGGTGTCCTGATTAGCCCGCCTGCCATAATTGAATCTAGAATGTTCTTAATTGGCTCCAGGTGTCTTGATCGCCTGTCTTAATTGTTCTGGCAGGTTCCTGATTGTTCTAGGGCAGCCCCTGCTCTGATCACTCAGGGAACAGAAAACTGTTCATCCAGTGGCCAATATATTTGCCTTCTACCAGACTCCTGTATCCCACTGGTCTGGGTCTGTCACAATACAAACACCTATCCATGTGGAAAAGAAAGTGGCAGGTAGTAGGATTTGAAAAATATTTTCTTAAATGGCACCGCAAAACTGAGTGTTGAGTGATTTATGATAGGTTCTCGCTAAGCGAAACTCTCTGCTACCACACTGTTGGTTTATACAACTCAGTTGCTTTGCATATTATGAACTCATTTGTGCTGATTTCTCCTTCAAGATGGTGCCTGGTCTTGTGTTTTGTTGTTGTTTTTCTTTCTTTCTTTGTTTCTCTTTCTTTCTTTCTTTCTTTGGGAAACATTCCTTCTTCTCTGTTCGCTAGGCCTAATTCCAATTCTCCAGCTGGTGTGACTACATTGGAGTGACTCCTAATTTACATTGTCATAAATCAGGTCAGGGTCTTTTGTTCAGGGCATAACACCTGTTGAAGGAGTTACTCATGTTGATGAGATAGTCTGCTAGAAAAATAATCCTGCTGGAAGTAATCCAGTTGAAAGAGGTTTTATTGCATACTTTTAAAATGCAATTTCTTGCTGACAACTGATGAATGTCTATGGGGATCCATTAAGGGTTTTATTTTATTTCTTGTTTAAGAAAAAATAAAATAAAGGCAGAGCTCAGGACGAGTAAAACAAGTAACTGAGAAAGGGGAGTGACAGTAGCTGCCTGACAGAAAGCGAGTGAAAAGGCTCTGAAGGGCTGAAACGTTTTTTCCTTCATGGAAATCACTCCCTTTCAGAATGACTAATATATATCTAGCACACTATGTATATTTCCAGAGTAGTGAGATGTTTTTAAAATATCTCACTGTGCCTCAAAATATCTCACAGTGGCTCCATAAAGCAGCCAAAGCACTGCCCACAGAAGCCATAAATAAATAGACATTACATTGACATAAAAAAATGTAGCCATCAAGGGCCAGATCAGCAGACCCATCAGGCATCCAAATACATCCAGCTGGCCATGGGGATGTATGCCTATTGCTCATGCACTCAGGTTGGCTGAGAGTTTCAGGAAAGCCCTTAAGGAGTTAGGCACATAATTCCATTGAAATGCAGTAAGCATTGGGCTTCTAACTCTCTTCTGCTCCTGTGAAAATCCCAGTCAGTGTCTGCACATGCAGATTAGGGACCTGATGCTGCAAATCCTTACTCAAGTGAGTACCCTTTTCTGAAAGCGCCACCGACTTCAGCCAATTGTACTCCTAAGTAAGGCCAGGGCTACACTAGCAACGTTTGCTGGTATAACAATGTCAGTTAGACAGCTGTTTCTTTATGACATTTTTATAAAGCCCTCATGTAAATAGTTATACCATCAAAAAAGCCCTTTTCTTGGTATAGCTTATTTTGTTTGGGGGAACTGGCATAAACTATACCAGCAAAAAAACTCCTCTGCCTGTGTAAACTGCATCTCCACAAGGCAGGTTTGCTGGTATAGCCATATTGACAGAGCCATACCAGCACACCTTTTCAAGCATAGGCTAGGCCCAAGTATTAAATCTTAGATATTCTCTTTCCACCTGCACCCCTAGATTGTCTAAAAATCCAGCCTCAAAATGAGAAAGTGTGAAAAGGGACCATCCGTTCATTGCGAATTTGCTATCAAATGACTCCCTGATAGGTACCCCATGTATCTAAAAATGGCAAAAGCTCAGTGTGCTTTGCAAAAGCCTTCACAACACAAAATTGGAGCATCAAGGCCTTGCCCTTCAAGAACAGTAGCAAAAGCTTGAGGACAAATTAACAAAACTGGGCAACATCTAGATCTGTTATTGAACTTCCAGTGTCTGCACTGGCTAAACTAGGGGTTTCAAAGTCCCAGCCCACAGGCCATCTGCAGCCTGAGAACCTCCCCAATGTGGCCCGCAGGGCTCCAGCAATTTTGGGACCGGGTCTTTCCCTTTGCCCTGCCTGCCGCCCCCAGGCGCTCCCCCCGGGGCGATTTAAAATGGCTGGGGCCCCTCCCACCACCAGCAGCTCAGCAAAGCTGAGTGGCTTCCTACACGCTAGCTCCTCGTGGCTGCTGGCCCCTCCCTGTGGCCCCGGGGCGGGGTTGTGCCTCTACACGCTGCCCCCACCCCGAGCACTCTGTGGACAGTGGGAAGCTGCAGGGGCGGTGCCTAGAGGCAGCAGCGTGCGGAGGTCCCCGGCCCACCCCATCTTGGAGCCCCAGATATGTGCTGCACTCCCCGACCCCCTCCCATAGTCTGCACACCCTCCCACCCCCCAAACTCCCTCCCAGAGCCTGCACCCAGTCCCCCTTCCCACACACCCCCTTTTACCCCCAAACTCCCTCCCAGAGCCTGCAACCCCACCCTCTCCTCCTGCACCCCCACCCCCGTCCCAGCCCAGAGCTTGCAACCAGCACCCAATCTCCATCCCAGAGCCTGCACCCCAGACCCCCTCCCCCACCCAACTCCCTCCCAGAGCCCAAGCTCTCACCCCTTCTGCACCCAAACTCCCTCCCAGAGCCTGCACCCCAATCCCCTACCCCAGACCTCCTTCCCCACCCAAACTCCCTCCCAGAGCCTTAGGCAGGTGGGGGGTGGAGTTTGGGGGGGTGGAGTTTCGGGGGGCGGGTTCTGGGTGGCATGAGTGACATTATTGGCCCCCTGGGAGGATTTGAGGACTGATACTGGCCTTAAGGTAAATTGAGTTTGAGACCCCTGGGCTAAACCGTTTCAAGCCAACTTTGGTTGTCTGATCTCACCTGCCAATTTGGACACAAAAATAATTTCCTGAAGGGGAGTATGGTCCAAAACCCCAGGTCATTATGGGTAAGTGCTAACGATGCCATTATTAAGGCTGAGTGCAGGTTTTTGTTGCGTCAACCTTTACTACTGAGAGTAGAAAAGGATCATTCTATCTAATGAAGAATCAAGCGTAGGCTGATACATCACAGTAACAATGAGAAAAAAGCTTGACTGATCCTTCTTTATATCACTAGAACCTGGAGATGTGGGTGGTTATAGTCACTGATCTCCTGGGTTGGAATTTATATGTTTAAAGGCTGTTATAATTCTTGAAACCGGAAGAGCCATTCAGCTGTGAAGAACCACATTATTACCCACTGGGCAACCCTTATAATCCCCGGGTGTTTCTTCTTGTACTGATCATGCCCTTCATGTTAAGGGGTTATCTAACTTCTGTTTAAACTGTGATTTTACAATAAAATGTAGATTATACGGAAAATTTACAAATTTTTTAGAAATTAAAATTGTACAGGAGATGTACATTCTTGTCAAATGGGTCACTTTTGAGAATGGCTCCCACAAGAGACAAGCGCCGTGTGGCGGATTTTCACGTATGCTGTTCCATTTCAAGACAGGCACAAACTCATTGAGTGACAAGGTTGCAGCATAGAAGGTGATTGAGCAGATCAGATTACTACCTTCATTTGCATACCACGATTCTATTGGTTAAAATAGGATTTTCCTCATCCTTTAAAAACAGTTGAATCAACACCCTGGATTCTCAACAACTGCAATCTCTGGGGCGTTTAAAACGCAAATCCACAGCCTCAGCTCAAATTCACAGGTAGTCTTTCTCTATCTAGTGAGCAACACCAAATCCCTTCACGCAACAACTAAACTACAGGGTGTTTGAAAGCTAGATCTGAATTTTGAAACCTGAGCCCATTTCTAGTCATATCTCACAGCTAGGAGAGCACAGCTCTGACATACACAACTACTGTATCCTTGTTCCTTCTTCCAGGGCCTTTAAGAGTCGGACACACCTTTCCTCCCCTCTCGGTATGTCTTCAGGGCAAGTGAAGGTGTGATTGTAGGACGGATAGGCAAACACATGTCAGGCTATGTCTACACTACTGTGGTAAGTCAACCTACCCTACGCAACTCCAGCTACATGAATAACGTATGTCGAGCTACAGCGGGGTCTACACCGCCGGGGGGTCGACGGAAGAAACTCTCCCATCGATTTACCTTACTCTTCTCGTTGGGGGTAGAGTACAGGTGTCGACTGGAGAGCAATCTGCTGTTGATTTGGCGGGTCTTCACTAGACCTGCTAAATTGACCACCGGTGGATTGATCTCAGAGTGTTGATCCCGGCCGTAGTGTAGACATAGCCCGAGTTTTACTCTAGCTAGCACAGGTGACAATGGTAGTGAAAATGTGGTGGTGTGGGCAGCAGCACAGACAGGCAACCAGAGCACAAGCCTGCTAGGGACCCTGGGTATGCACTCTGGTTGCTAACCCATGCCACTAAGTCTTTACTATTATTGTTACCTGGGCTAGCTAGATTAAAGCTAGCGTGCCTACGCTTTCTACAGTAATGCCTCCACTTGCAGTGTGAACCTACCGGGTGAGGCTTGCGCCTGTGCTAACAAATCTGTCCTGCCAAACGGAGCTATGTCAGTCAGTTCAATATTAACTTTCCTGGGGATTAGGATTAGCCAGGCACCCTTCGCTGCTGAATGGGGGTGGATCTAAATGAACATGAATCAGCAAGGATCATGCAGTGCTCTGGACCAGAAGAGGGATTCTCTGATGAAGACCAAGTCACAGGACCCTTTTTTAAGATGAGGCTCACACATTCCTTCATGGGCTGAGCAACTCATGTAACATCCCCTGCATGGTTTTGTTTTAGATTGTCAATTCCCTCCTCTCCAACAGAAATGGTCATCACTTTACAGACAGAGACACGTACACACGAAGGGGGGAGAGGAGCAGGAAAAAGACAAACAAATGTGCAGCGTTTCCTACAGAGAGAGAGCTCCAACAACATCTGTTGTCAGATAAGAATGTATGCGCGCACACAGACATGGTCGCAAGATGAGGTTCTAAAATATTTACAGCCCAAATATCAATCCTCATAAAGAGAGGCAGCGGCTTGGACTCGGGGGGATGGGGTCGGGGAGAGAAAGGACGGAGTTGTTGGTAATGTCATAAACACACAGGCAATTTTATGTATCCCTGGAAACAGCCAAGGAATATGCAGCCTGACAGATGTGCACATGGGTAATATGGGCCTCATGGTTATGAGTATGAGGATATTGGGAGAAATAGATGAGCAGTAATTCAACACACATTGGGCTCGGAGGAGCCTCTGGGCATTGTAATGAATACACAATAGAGAAGGAATGGACAGAAGGGTGGATAAGAAAATCTAGGCATGACGTCAAATAAGGGGACACATTCCACATAAGAACAGCACTGACTTGACAGGGATGAATCCACAGAGACAGACAGTCCTGAATGTCCGTCTGGGCAAGCAGAGCAATGGGATAGAATGTACAATCTTAGTTTAGACAGGAAGGTTTCAGCCATGCTTCTGTTTTGCTGGGCAGGAACTATTTGGATCAGCATTTACCAGGGAGAAAATCTATCACACAGGGCAGGGATTTGCATTAGAGCAGATGGCAGGCATGGGCTAGCACCATGCTGCTGACAACATAGGATGTAAAAGGGCAGGTGTCATTTTCAAGTGCAAGAGATGCATGCAGGAAAAACACAACAAGAGAAGGATATTGCAGTGGATTGGCAGAGCAGCAGTTAGCGATGGTTTAAAAAAGACAGACAAAACATGGCACTAAAAAGATATGTCCCAACCATCACCCTTATCCCCTCTCTTATATAGGGATCCCTCTCCCATACTTCAGGATAGGAATGATCTCATCATAGGTCTCTACTAACACATTTGGGGTGCTATGGCATTAATAAATTCCAACCCAGGAAACAGATGGACAACCAGCCACAACTGGCTCATCCCCTTCAGAGGCTGGCCTCAAGCTACTAGTCTCACTGTTGGCCAACCTCCTTCCCACCCATCCAAGAGTCGCTCCAGGGTGACACAGGCTCCTCCTGCCTCGGAAGGGGAGGGGTGATGATGCCAAGGGTGAGATGTTAGCTGTTGTGCCTTCCTGAGGGGCAGCACAGAGCTCTCAGCCCAAAGGAAAGTGGGAGAGTCTAAAATGGCTTTGCTGTTTCTCCATGCTGGGTTGCTCGGCAGGCCCCAGTGTAGTTTAGACAAGCCTATTCCTGTCTAGCTTCCAATGTCCCCAGCCTGCCCTATGGGTGGCAATGCTGTATGTTGTTGCCCAGTCTGTCTCATCCCCAGCACACCTCTATGCCATAGCTTGTGAAGGGATCCTCAGAAGGCAACCTCACAGGTATCTCCCACAGGGCCTTCTCTGGGTGGTGCTGGGGCTTTTAGAACTTCTTTACACCGCGCCCAGGGCTGGGGTGGGGATGAGGCTCTCATCCCAAATGTTGGAAGCAGCTTGACCTCCAGTCTATGACCCACAGCTTTACTTTTGCACAAAGACATTTCTGATCCCATCAGTTTCCATGACTGAGTTTTGAAAATTCAGTTTTGACGGGTAGACGGGATAACTACCAGGCATGTGTCTACATTAAACAATGGGCAAGAAAAACTGCAGGCTCAGAACTTTTGTGCTTAAAAAGGTGCCCACAGTTTGATCCTAGCAGATTATTTTAGGTGCTTTTCTTTGGACCAAATTTCTCTGGGTTTTTTCGGTTTACAGCACAAGTGGCAGCCTGCAGAGCTACATGAAATGTAGATCCTCCTCTGGTGTAAATCAATAAGCTCCATCAATTTTAAGGATCTCACTCATTTGGGTGCAAACCCAGATCCAAGCCCCACAGAACACTGCAGTGCTCAAGAGATGGATCCAAATTGTGCTGCTCAGGTCAATTTCTACTCCAAAGGGTGGGAGATTCCTCTCACAGGGGATCCTAAAGAGGAGTGACTAGATCTCTTTAGGGAGAGGACAAGAGGAGAGGGGACTGAAAGGGATAAAAAGAAGGGACATGGCAGACACCGCCTTAGGAGAGGGAATTATAGGATACTGGACTGCGCACTCTTCACAATTTAACCCCATGGGACTCAAAAACTGATCCCCCTTTTAAACGCTGTGGCCTTCCCACAGAGCGCACTCAGACCACGGTCCCATCACAACTTAGAAGCTACACAGGGCTGGGCCTGGCAGACTTCAAAGGAAAACCGAGGGGCCTGCAAACAATAAACGGTGCTGGGGAACCCTATTCTCTCTTGGGTGTTCACTATTCTAAACTAATCCTGAGGCATGGCCAGGCAGCACTGTTCCACTGGAGACGCATGGCCCAAACCCAGTTTGGCGTACATTGACACAGTTCCACTGAAGTCAGAGCTAAGCTGATTTGTAGCAGCTGAGGGTCTGACCTATGGTCTTTAAACTCGGCTTCCCTTAGCACTGGGTGATCATGAGATACCCCCGGCTGCTTTTTGTAAGACAATGGTTGTCCACTCTGGTGTCACAGTGGAATCCATCTCATCTCTTTCAAGCTACCCCGGCAGTTTCCTGGGGAGTAGTCCTTCACTTCTAAACCCTGATGCATCTTTCTGGTGGAAACCGATTGATCCCGTATGTACGCGCGCACACAGCCTCTAACCTTTCTCAACTTTTCCTGACTACTGTACCTCTTTCAGGAGACTGATTTGTCTTGCATACCCGCAAATTTTACCTCACTTAAGAACTACTTGCTTACCAAATCAGACATAAAAATACAAAAATCTCACAGCACACTATTACTGAAAAATTGCTTACTTTCTCATTTTTACCATATAATTATAAAATAAATCAATTGGAATATAAATAGTGTCCTTATATTTCAGTGTACCGTATATAGAGTAGTATAAACAAGCCATTGTCTGTATGAAATTTTAGTTTGTGCTGCCTTCACTAGTGCTTTTTATGTAGCCTGTTGTAAAACTAGGCAAATATCTAAATGAGTTGATGTACCCCCGGAAGACCTCCGCATAACCTCAGGGGTACACGTACCCCTGGTGGAGAACCACTGCTCTAAAGCACTTTGGGACTTTCTGGATGAAGTGGGTACACATATAAGGTTTTGTATTACTAGAGAAGGGGATAATGGCAATATTAGAAGCATAAATCTGACCCAGGGTACCTGCCACACACGTGCCTGGTTGGAAACCATTCATTACTTTAGATGATCCTCGGAGCTCTCACACACTCTGTTCAGAATGGCTCTGTATCCCTAAGCCCATTTTCCTTGGACAAACCTCTTTGCTGCCTCTCAGAAGAAGCAAGATGAAAATATGTGTGTGTGTGTATAGATATATAGATTCCTACTGTTCTGTTAATTAGTAAGAAAGAAAATGCATCTGATTGGAAAGAGGATAATTCCTGCCATTATCCAGGCTCAAGAGGGGAAAAATGATATTAACGGGTACGATTATTCTCAGGAAAAATCTATTTATTGTCGTAAAGGTAAATCTAACTTGAATTAAGATACATGGGGCTCAGCTATCGATTAGCTTATTAAACAAACAAACAATGTGATGTTTCTTTTCTGTTGTTCTTGGGGGTTATGAATTATTCTCACTATTAACTAACAATTTATCATGACACCCAACTGCTGCTTTTCCCTGCTCATGTTCTGGGAGCTTTCCTCATTTATCATGGATTATTACAGGACTTCATTAGGTTAAATTAATATAGAGCTTAGTAGGCTCTTGTTTATTAGTTAAACATTTCATGTTTCTTATAAATTAATCTCAGTATCTTCAGGTTCTCACTCCGAGCAGACGTAGATTTAATTAACTGGCATTTATTCTTAGCAACAGATTGCAATTCCATTGTTCACAGTGAGTTGCAGCCTCCTCTATGAGTAATTCCATTGAAATCAATGGGACTAATTGCAGGCTAAGGTAGTATTCAGTATCTGACCCTTAATGATCAAGCTGGAGTGATCAGAATAAAGTGAGTTGCCATGGAGTCACAGGAGGGTTTGACAGTGAAATCAAAAATTTGGGAGATTTTTGCCTCTAGGAATAAAAATGGAAGCATGGTCAGAGCACACACCAAGGATAATTTAACCTGCATTTCCACTGCTTTGAAGCACTGAGGAGCTGGGTGGATACGGGAGCTAAGTTAGAAAGGAGAAGGATACTGGAGAACGTGAAGGAAGAAAGAAGGAGAGACGGGAAAGCAATTGAAAGAGGGTGGGAGATGGAGCGGTACTAGTGATACAGAGGGAGAGGAATCCATTTCAGGGAAAGAGATCCCATTACTGTATCCCTTGCAAATGGGGTCATGTTACTCACGGCTCCTCCTTTTGGGATCTCAGTTCCAGACCATGGGAGTGGGTGGTTGAAGGCTACAGCATGCTACCACGGCTGGAATTTGGCCAGAACACTAACAATCCTATTTCTTCTGGAAAGTGCCATGGAAACTTTAATGCCAATAAGTGGTCAGGACAGAACTCATGGAGGAAGATAGGCTAGCTGGGACTCATGAGAAATGGGTTCCATTCCCTACCCTGCCACAAATTTCCTGAGTGCCTCTGGGCAAGTCTCTAGTCAGCTCTTCTGACAGCTTCTAGTCAGAAGAGCCCATGGCACACGGTACCAGTGAGCAGACATTAACCTCTTCAGATCAGACTAGCTACCCAAGAAGCACGCCCCAACCCATCAAGACAAAGGAGGGAGATGGGATGCTGGCAGCAGCAGCCGAACACCAGCCTTCTGAAAGAGTACAAAGAGACCACTGCCTCCTTTAGGCAAATCCTATAGGGGCATATTCACAATCATCACTGGCATTTGCTTGACGCCTACTGGAAGGATTTCATTGTGCCATCAATACAACGGTCACAAAACCATTGTGCTCATTACAAAATCTGGGTATTAACGGCAACGCCCACATATTCATCAGGGATGGTGTGAATGATTATTCCTTTAAGGATGGCCAGAAAGCCTTTATTATAGTGGATGGAGGAAGGGGCACCGTCCTTAAGGAATTGAAACAGTCAGACATGCACTCAGTTACCTATCTCCCCCTTTCTTTCAGTTGAAGGAAAGACAGTGCAAGGATAAATGACCACCACGAGGACTGGATTACCTAGAGCAGAAGAAATAGACAGACTATTCTATTCAAGGAGGACAGCCTATTGTACAGAGAACACAACAAAGGCTTATTGCCACATTTATAAAAATCCCTGACGCTCCAAGATAACAAAGCAGAAAAACTGATAATGAGGTGCCTCTTTCCAAAAATGCTGAGTTTCCAGTAGAAGTCTTAAATTACACTCCGTATGTTACATGTAAAAACCCTAGAATAATGCCATGTAATGGCGACAAATTCAAATGCCCAAAAGTCACAATAATGAGTTCCTTCTCACAGCAACTTCAACTTACCCACGTTTCCAAGAGAGAGCTTTTCTCACTAATTAGACTCTTAGTGGTAACCTACATACAAAACAGTGGGCCCATTTCTGAGCCTGCTCATGCCTAGTTGACACTGGTGTAAAAACTGTTGACTCCAGTTGGCTTGCAGTGCTGAGAGAGCACAATTGGGCCCCACGCATACAATTTGTGAGTTACCACATGAACCTTAATTCATCCCTTCCCTTCCTGACTCATTTGTGGTCAGTTCTGCAGCATTAGTGTTATATCAACTTAGTTTTTTTGCATTTAATTTCCATTAGAAAAGAAGGGAGAATCTTCCTATTTAAATCATCTCAGAATCTTCTCTTTCTTGGCCCTATCCCTGCTAACCCCAAGTTATTCCCCAGCTGAATTATACCTAGTATTAGAGCTCACTCCCTAGCTGTTTGCAGTGATGCATAAAAAAAACCCACCCATTTACAAGATACCCCACAAGTCCAGCTGTCATGCACCTCTCCCCCGTCCCAAACTCCAAGCCTCTGCACCTCTAAAGGAGATCAGATATGCAGGAGGGAAAAAAACACAAGCATCTCTGTGTGTAGATTTGTGTCTCCAGCTGTGGAAGTCTGATGGGGGTTAGCAGCCAGTGAGAGAGGCATTTATTGCATGTGTCAGCTTCACCTGGAAGGGTGAGAGTGACCTCTCCATTTCACAGGAGTTTTGTGAAACTCCAGCAGCACAGAGTAGGAGGAAAGCCAGTGATCACCAGCCACACAGGAATTTCCCCTCCAGAGGGGAAATCCTCAAGGGTTGTAGACCCGTTGCCATCCCATGTCACAATCTCCCCTGGTATAGAGGACGTAGCTGAAACACCTCTGTACTCTGGCTGTTCTCTGCTGCTAAAACGTCCTCTTGAGGCCATAAGTGGCTGAGCAAAGGTTGGAGCAGCCCTGAGGCATCTCTAATTTCCACCAGGGATGAGACCAGTCCCCAGAAGCCAAGTGCTGCAGAGGTGGCACAGAGCCACCTTGTGTCCCTCCCTTCCTGAGCTCTGTGGCCCTGAGGTTCATGTCCACACCAGATCACTGCCAAGGCTCTTTACCACTTTGTCCAAGTCTTCTCACTCCAACTCTCACCCGCCATCCCAAATGCACACACCATGCGACTCATCCTAATTAGTGTTCCAAACACACATGCCCCACGCTCAAGGAGAGTTGCTCATGAAGTCAGTTGACCTTTAGAAGAGGCCAGTCTCTCAGAATTCAATTTATTTACTGGAGCACTGGCAGCAGTCTGATTTGAAAAGTAGGACAAGAAAATAAAAGGAAAGGAGAGAGAGGGGGAGAAAAAGACACACAGGTGCAGTCTATATAAAACACACACAAAGCACACAAGCAGAGGACAGCAAACCCATTAATCGCTCCAGTCACCTTGAATGACCTTGGGATTCTAGGGCACGTTGCAGTAATATTTAAGAAAGGAAGGAGGGCAGAAAAAACAACAACAAAGAAATAAACGAAAGAGTGAGGGAGAACGTATGGCAGCTTACTGCACGCAACGGACTCTGGCACTGCAGAAGCAGGCTGGACAGGTCACACCAGAGCAGTGGCAGGGCAGGTGTGTCATCATCTGGGGAACAGGGGATGTGGGAATACAGCCAGCTAAGTTCAGGCTGTATGGCCCAGTCGATAGAGCAATAGCCTAGGTTCTATTCCTGATTCTGCCACTGGCCGGCCAGGTAACCTTGGGCACTGGGTTCAATTCTCTGGCCTGTGTTCTGCAGGAGGTCAGACTAGATGATCATAAGGATCCCCTGTAGCCTTAAAGTCAATGAGTAGGGCCCTACCACATTCACAGTCCATTTTGGTCAATTTCATGGTCATAGGATGTTTAAATGGTACATTTCATGATTTCAGCTCTTTAAATCTGAAATTTCATGGTGTTGTAATTGTAGGGATCCTGACCCAAAGAGGAGTTGTGTGGGGGGGTTGCTAGGTTATTGTAAGGGGGGATTGAGGTATTGCTACTCTTACTTCTGTGTTGCTGCTGGCAGCGATGCTGCCTTCAGAGCTGAGCAGCTGGAGAGTGGTGGCGGCTGCGGGCCGGGAGCCCAGCTCTGAAGGCAGAGCCGCTACCAGCAGCGTCAACGCAGAAGTAAGGGTAGCATGGTGTGGTATGCTGCCCAGCTCTGAAGTCAGCACAGAAGTAAGGGTGGCAATACCATGGTCCCCTAACATAACCTTGTCACCCCCTGCAACTCCTTTCTGGGTCAGGACCCCCGGTTTGAGAAACGCTGGGCTCCCCCCATGAAATGTGGTCTTTCGTGTGCTTTTACCTTATACTATACAGATTTCATGGGGGGGAGACCAGATTTCATGGTCTGTGACGTGTTTTTCATGGCCGTGAATTTGGTAGGGCCCTATCAATGAATCTACCTACACACCGTAGCTAGTTGATGTCATATGGCCCCCTCAGCCATACCGCTCTCCCGTCCAAATGCTCTGTTGGCCTACATGGGCACAGCTCCTTTGATTCCAGTGCAGTTTCGTCTTTTTATACCATCAAGTGTCTGTCCCACCTCTCTCTTGCCTCTCCCACATGGCTTTTGTATGAGGTTTTGCTTCCTCTCCTCACTTTTCATGCCACCTCCTGGGATCAACACGCACTGTTTACTCTGGCTAGGGCATCACGCTGACCTGCTCTATATCCCAGAATTCAGTGCAGGCTGAGAGGCAGGCTGTAGCCTACAACTCTGAACAGGAAACTTCTCAGCTGGAAGCTTGCGTGTGTCCAAAGTTCTTGCAGGAGGGCTTAGCACAGTACAGCACAGCCAGCTGGGAGGCCTCTCTCCCAGCGGCACAGACCAAAGCCCTATAGCTGCAGAGTGCAGACCGAGCAGCCGTCACAGCAGTGTCTTCAGGGACAACTTGCGTGGTCTGGAGTTTACAAAACCTTCAAGACGGAAACATTTTTGGGAGGAAGTGGAACTTCCTGTCAGACAAAATGCTTTTTCAGTTGCAAGGGGTGTGTGAAAAGCCACTGGCCACCTGTGCTGGCGTATCAAGCATAGGGCTGAGCACTAGGTGGTCAAACCAGATTTTACACATGGTTTGAATTCCTGCTACCAGGGTGGGTCAACAGAAGGGCCCTATCTCCTCTCTTACACCCCCTTTTTACCAATGGGGAAACTGAGGCTCAGAGAGGGCAAGTACACTGTTCCCATTCCCAAAAGAGAGACCAGCATTAGAACACAGATCTTATTTCCTACAACTCATCTTAACCCCCTAGACAAGTTACATAAGCATCTCAGTGCCTCGTTTACCCATCGGTAAAGTGGCCTTGTGTAGAAAGTAAGCAACAGGTAGGATGACCAGATAGCAAGTGTAAAAAATCAGGACAGAGGGTAGAGGGTAACAGGTGCCTATATAAGAAAAAGCCCCCCAAATTGGGACTGTCCCTATAAAATCAGGACCTCTGGTCACCCTAGCAACAGGCATCTTCCAAACAGGCTGTATTCTCCTTGGAACTCTGAAGTCAGTCCTGAATGCCCTGCATGATGCCATGGGCCACATGGGAACTGAAGTGACTGCAGCTCTTGGGACCAAGCCTGTGATACAGGGAGTGTTCAGAGGCTGAGCAAAACAATGCAAGAGGCACTCAGAACTTCACAGGTTCAAGCCTCTAGTGAGTCTACTGGCTTCATGTGAATGAGGCTGAACACTACTGCCAGATGCATGCTACAGAAAACCCTGCTTTCAAAACCCGTTCTTCCTTCTGTCGAGTATCACCATCAGGGAACCAGTGGCCTTTGACTGCATGGATCTCCATTTGCTTTAGCCTGACAATATACAGCATTGCTAGGATCTTGGTCATCAGAGCACTTCGTCAGCCAGGCCATGCATTTCAACAAGCCCCTGTAGTGGTGAGAGTCCTGATGGTGGGGGGGAAAGGCTTTGTCCGCTATAATGTACCTGCCCAGATCCACTTTGACCTGGAGGGAGATATTCTGGGAGTCACCTCAGACAGCTGGCAGGAGCTAAAATGTCAGCTGAGCCATCAGCCCAGCTCCACTCCCCCTCTCCCAGGATCAGCACTTACCAGTTTCATTTGCTAGACGTAAAACATCTCCACAGTGAATGCAACCCTGGCAATGAAATCCCGCCCCAGAAACGCACACTGCACCAGCCAGGAGAACAAAGACAGGACGGGGCTGTCAAATGAGAAATTTCTAAAAGCAGGGAAGAGAAGCGCTCCGACGAACAGAATATCACACTCTCCCCTCCATCACAACAGCCCAGCTCTCCTCCTCCTCTCTTTCCAAGCTCCTCTGCCACCTGTTGCCTGAGTCCCCCCATTCCCCTGAATATAAAACTTTTATTATTCAGAAGAATCTCTTGATTTAGAAAGGTCCCCCAAGGTATGTTACAAATAAAAATCCTTTAATTGGGAAGTTGTTTTCTTTTTAACCCCAACATAAAAATGTCTGGGGAGAATCGAGTAAAATATTCTGCTGGCATTTTTTCAGTTTTTTTTTTTTTAAATTTACCCACACACACACACAGCTTCCCCCCTCAATACTTTGAACTCCTGCCGAAAAAAGCTGTCACATTATTCACAGTTTAACAGCTCTTTGGCTCTAGCTACAAAACATCCAAGCGCAACACAGCCCCAATATACACCCAGGGTCAGCTGGGACTTCCTTCCTGATGTATCACTCTCCCCTACAGCACCTTTTGCTTGGAGAGGCTGGGGATGCAGCCCCAGTCCAGTGCTCTATCCACTTGGCTAGACTGCCTCCCCCTACAACAAGAAGCTGGGGGCTGCCAAAGCTCGGAATCCCCTCATACCTTGCACTGCTGTACCATTCCCTGCCGGGAAAAGCTGGGCTGTTGTCAGCTGGAGGCTCTTTTACAGCCAGTAAGTGCGTCATCTTTCCCTATAGTTTAAGGGGTGTCTAGTTTCACCATATTGTACCATTTCATACTGGCCAGATCACTACATTGTGTTTGGTAAGGCAATGCTCCAAACATGCTCCAGCTGAGGTCTGTGTGTGCTAGCTGGCTTTCTAGCTGCAATCCTGTGCATGCTAGTGTTTGCATACAGATTATCATCAACCTCCGAAACATTAAAAATAAAAAAAAACCTTTGCAAGCAAGTTTCTAGTCTCTGCTTTGGGATTTGAGCAAGAGAGACAGAGGGGGAAGGGATAAAGGAGACACGGATCTCAGCAAATCACGGGTACATCAGAACCAACGGCTTTAAGGTGCTGGCTTTGCTGCTAGATAAATTTAGTTGTGTGGATGACAATAGTGACAGCCACAGTTTAATACGAGGGTTGTAGTCCCTATGGACACTGCAGGGGTCTAATACGTCCAGGCTGGGTTGCTGATCTAAAGCCTCATCCCCACTGGGGAATGCAAAAGCAGTTGTGACAGCAACTGTGTTACTAAGATCACTTCCAAAGGCAGGGGCAGCAGATTCACTCTACCCCCTGAGGAACTGGAGAAGTATGGATTTCAGATCCAACAGGACTCTGCCTAGACAACGGGGAGGACCCCCAAATCCAGTAAGTTCAGTACAACTGGAAACCGCTCTTAACACTCACCTAAGTAACAATGCAATCAGCTGACACCATTGTAAATATGCCAAACTATGTCTATATGGGTGTGGAGGAGCGTTTCCAAGTGTGTTTAAATTAGCTCAATTGAGCTAACCCAATGGACAGGATCCCACACCAATCCTAGGAGAGCAAGGAGCATTTGCTGCCCTCTACTGGTGGTTCATACCAGAGGTTTGAGAGTTTGCTACAGTAGTCCAACTAGTCTTTTAGCTCCACTATCAAAAGTCCCAGGTTTAAGTCCCAATGATGGTCCAGGTACAGCTCCAAGGTGGTTCGCAGAGGGACAGTGAGTCACTTTAAAGCAGAGCTTTGTCTGAGGTTTAAGATCATAGCACGATTCAGACACAGTCTGGAACAAGCTTTGCAAAACCCCGGGGTGAGGTAGGAACGCGGCTGCCTGATTTTAAGTGAGTTAGAATCATTAAGCAAATTTCAAAGAGGCAGCATGGATAGGCCTCGAAAATGGCCCAGTTGCTGGCTCCCCCGGTTCTACATCAAGGAGTTGGAATATTTCAGCCTTTGTTTGACAATGCATTTCTAATCAATGCCCCTTGAACTCCACACGGCCAACCTCCCATCAGACACTCATCCCAGCCAGGATGGGATAGGGATGTGTGGGATACCAGACAGAACGCAAGGCGGGGGAATAACCTGTATCTTTCTCCCATGCAGAGAACCCATGGCCAAGCTGAACCCAAACACCACCGGAGCACGCTCCACCATACTAGTAGAAATAACAAAGTCCTCTAGCCGCTAGGATGAATCACTGCTTTGATTTGCAGCCACCAACATGGGGCTGTACTTGGGCCCCACCACAAGTGAAACATAGGCATCTATTACATCCCAGCAGGCGAACCATCGGGGGCTACACCATTCCGGATAGAGTCTGTGTCAGATTCATGATGGCAGCTCCTTCTGCTTGCCCCCAGAATACTGCAGAGCAGGGTTCTGATCTCAACCTCCTGAATTGGTGAGTTCAGGGGAGACGGAGATCACTGACGAGGCAGCTTCAGCACTAGGAAACTGTTTATTTTGCACTGTGAGGCTGTGCTTAAGATGCAATTTATTTCCTGGGAGTGCTCATTAGCCCTGATTGTGCAGCAAAAACCACAGCCGAGTCCTATCGAATGAAAGCGCCAAGTGCACACAGAAAAAAAAGGACAAAAACCAGAAATAAATCAAAGCTGCTCCTAATGCTGGGGTCTCACATACCAGCTTTTTACCTCTAATTAGGATTTCTCCCCCACCCCTCAGCAGTCTGAAGTCTTTTCCCCTTGCCCAAACTACCGTCCATTTATCTAAGGTATTTTTCTGGTCCCCATTACCGCAGCCTCAGAGTGGCTCATAATCTCTAGTGTATTTATCCTCTCGCACCCCTGGGAGGTAGGGCAGCGCTAGTCTCCCCACTGTACGGATAGGGAGGGGCTCAAGGTCACAGAGTCTGATAGAGTTGAACTCTGCTTTGCTCTCAGGCTCTGGCAACAGTCTCATCCTGACTCCTGTACTTATGGAGATGGGTTCACACCAAAATCCCCCAGATGAAGACACCCCTTTGGGGGACATTTTGATCCAGCCCCTAACTCTGGGGCTCTGACCCTCACTTGTAGTGCCTTATGAAGGCACAATTCCTTTCCTGCATTACAGGGCATAAGATGCTAGAAGAATGCACTGAAGGTGTGTGATAAGCCACCTCCCCAGGTGTTATTTAGGGTCCCCTTTCCTTGCTGTTTCTCTCCAGTCCCTTTGTCAGATCTTCCCTCATTAAATCTTTTCATTTTTCCATTCTCCATCTTTTATCTGAAGCCTTCCCCTCTTCTCTTCCACTCCCCCCACCCGCTTTCCACCTTCCCCCATTTTCAGTCCATTTTTGAGCAACATGCGACTGACTGAGTGCAGCTGGAGAGATACCTACCAAGGAAGGACCCACCTCAGCCTTCCCCAGACTTGAGAAGAAGGCGGCATCCAGCTACCACTCAAGGCAGCTAATGGGAAGGATTCCAATTGACCAGCCACAGTGATTTAGCAGTTAATAAATGTTAAAAGCAGGTCTATAAATCACACACACAGGAAGTGACCTGGACAGGGGCTTAATGAGTTAGCAGAGGGTTTAATTTAAAAGCCATTTGGCTGGAAGGTGCAATGCAGAAGAGTCAAATAATTCTTAAAAAAAACACTCTCAAAACAAGGAAAAGGGGAAGAGGTAGAAGTGGACTGCTGGGGAAGGCCAGACCTGGAGAAGCTGTGATCCCCTGCAGTCTGCAGACAGATGATCCTGGGAAACGCCAGCCTCAGGTGGGCAGTCTGATCACCCCCACTCACCCAGCTGCCAATCCCCCTCAGACAGGTCAGGCCTGGCGGAGCCCTGATTTCCCCACTCCCAACCAGGGGTTTTGGGCACATTCAGAGACGAGGCAAGCTCCCAGACTTTGCACTGAACTGCCCTCACCGTCCACCTGACAGCCAGGAGGGGCTGGGGCTGGAGGAACTGAGAGTCCTTCCTCCTGTACCAGCCCAGGCCAGAACAGCTGATGGTGTTCTTACTGGGACAATCTAGCAGTGGCAAAGCCGAGATCTCTTCCTTCCCAAAACTCACACACCTGGGTGGCTCTGCCTCTGACCTATTGAGTGACCTTGGGCAAGTCATTCCATCTCTCCCTGCCTCTGCTTTCCATCGTGTCTATTCTGAGGCAAGGACTGTCTCTCATTGTGCTGGTACAACACCTACCACAGTGCCCTCAGGTGGAGCCTAGCCAGCACTGCAATCCATACAATAAATAATAATCCTTATCCTGCACTGCCTCCTAAGACGATCCTTCTTACACCCATCCTGTTTACATGTAAAAAGGTACCATGTGCCTCATCTAAAACTAGATTTAACCCGTGAGCTTTCTCCCTCGTTTTCCTGGATCCGTGGTGCACCCCTTATCTCTTTGCTCTGAACACATGCATTCCACAGACTAAGGGGCACAAAGGCACCTCCTAGCTTTGACCAGGGTAGAACAATCCTATGTCTTGTCCTTCTCCTTTAGGACATTCCAGTACCAGCCTGCAGGAGAACCTCCCTCCCTGTTGCTATGGTAAAACACCCATATGTCCTGATCCTGGTAGTTTTCCTATCTATTTAAGACGAAGTTTACTTCAGCTAATCTGAGGGGTCATGGGATATCGGACCTGGGTGAACAGAATTGTGGGGAGAGTATAGTACTACATTCAGTTAATTTCACTTCCCAACATTTCCAGTAATACTATGTGTAGCATGTATGTATTGGCTAGCACCAAGGGATAAGCTGTCTACTTTGCAGGGATTTTATCCCGTGTTTATTCCACGGCCCCCACTGTCCCACTGCACAAGCTCATGAAGCACTTTTCCCAAATCCCCTCTCTGTGCATGGCAGATCTGGAGCTGTAAATCAGTCAGTCATTATTTGCCTTAACATGGAAACCAGAGGTGATTTTTTGCAGCTTCCACACACACAGATGTATTCAGATACTCTCTCTGTAGGATGTGCATGGACATTAATAATCCCTCAGAGGGGGACTGGACATGGAAATGGATAATGAGACTATCCAGATTTAGGACTGTTAATGCGACCAGAGTTTTTGGAAGGAATATAATACATCCCGCTTCACAGCTTAATCCAGTCCCTAACTACGAGGCGAGACCTTCCTGGGGGTAGACCATCCCACATCTGTCAACAGAGGAAGGTGCACAAAACCCTGCTGAAACATATGGTGCTGACCACTGCTGGAGACAGAACTCTGGACAAGATGGACCGAGGGTGTGATCCTGTCTAGTAATCTCTGTGTTCCTAACCACCCACGGGACATATACGCACACATACACCGCTTTTGAAATCTTTCCTCCCAGTCAGCCTCTTGGGGCCTGTTTGTCCACTGCCTTGCAGCTGGTGTCATCACTTCCTCCTGGGCACAGCTTCTGCGCAGCCTGTCTGGGGGACTCTCTGCTGCTTTGTACTGTTGCAAGCGATGACACAAGGTGCTCAGCCGTGGAGAATCACACCCTCAGTTAGAAGGCAGCAGCTTCAGGCTCCCCACAACACCAGACCAGAGAAGCTCCCCTTCAGGCCCCCCCCTGCAGTGCACCCTGCGTGAGCACACATGGCCCGCATCAAACCAAGGCAGCTCAGCAGCATACAGTAACTACTGGCCTGTCCAGGGGTTGCCTGGGTGCCTCTGCTCCGCCATCCCTCAGAGCAAGCAGGCGGGCTGGGCTATAAATGCACTGGGCACCCTGGCTGAACTGCAACGGATGGGCACTAGGGAGAAAAAAAAGGGGGGGGTGCTCTTAACTCTAGGTAAAATCCTAGTGAAGATGGCAGTTTGCACACAAGTTACCAAGTTAGAAGACTAGGTTGCCCTATAGGCTAACAATCCTCTATGGCAAGAAAACAGTCTTTAACTCAACCTGCTAAGTAGTGTTAACTGCCCAGATTTTGCCTCGAGTTAAGAACACCTTTTTCCCTCATGAAGACAAGGCATTAGCACCCTAAAAGTGCATCCATTCACCCCCTCTAAAATCTACTCAGTGCGGAGGGCAGACGGGAGGGATTGGAAGCATGTGAGAGAGAAGAAAAATGGTTAGAGAGAGAAGAAGCACATGGGAGCACCCTGTGCTTTAATGATGGGGCATGTGTCCCTTTGCTAGGAGAAGAACACCGCTAATCTCCAGACAATGTCAGGGTAATGCTTTCCAACTATTCCAGCCGCACTGCACCCCCAGCCCGCCTCCAGCTGAAAGCCTCTATCTATGCCCTCCAGGCCTCTTCTGGGGGAGAGAAGGCTGGGCCCATTCTGGGAACTCTTAAGGGCTTTATTGAGACAAAATGCAGAAAATTATATCGAAAGCACATCAGTGGAGCTGAACCAATCACAACAATTCAGCTCCCACAGCCCCAGCCCAGCCTCATTAGGGTCTAATGAGGAGGGAGATTGCTGTGGTGGAGGCACCACTCCATGCACAAAGAGGGATTCAGGAACATTTGAATCCAAGTGGCCTATGCTTCATTCTGTCCTAACCCAGCTGCGCTTATTGTTAACCCTTTCTGTACCAGCATGGCCACCTGCAGGAAGCCAGGGCAAGGGACCTGTATTGTCAAGTTGTTCATGGGGGCTGGACTGAGTGCACTAGTTCATCACCATAAGGCTGTTCAACCCCATTTCTTATTGGGAGGCAGTGTAGGCTAGCAGACAGGGCACTAGCGCAGGACTTGGAAGACCTGCGTTGCATTCCTGCCTTTGCCACTCCTCCGTTGGGTGATCACGGGCAAGTTACTTCACCTTCCCATGCGGATTTGAAAGGTGTCACTAATTTTAGGGAAGGGCTAATCCTGTGGTTTTAATTTGTATCTGTTCTTGGAAGTTGTGTTGTTTTCACCTTTTATTTATTTACTGTATTACGTGCAATGGCCCATGGCGACGGCGCTATATTAACAAACTTCAGACTTGAGCACTTCACTTTTCCCTGTGCCCATTTCCCCACCCACCTTTAGTCTGTCTTGTCTAGAAGGCAGTGGCTCTCTCTTACTAGGTGTATGTACAGCACCTGCACAGAGATGCGCCAATCTGGGCTGGGCCTCTCGGTGCTCCCAGAATAGAAAACCATCCTCCTCAGGTTGCTGACAGGAGCTTACCTGAATATTCTGGTTTGTTACTGCAGGGCTGTACATGAGGGTTGGGCTTACTACACTGGTCAGTTACTGCGGGCTTGCTCAGAGTCAGGCTGTTCTCTGCCCACTCACCATGATTTTGCATCATTTTATGACCACCAAAGGATACTCTAAAAGACACACAAATATAAGCACTGGCTTGGACTTTGCAGACAGAGAAGGTGGGTTAAAATGAGGGCCTTTCTGCTCTGATTCTACCCCTTTGAAAAGCAAAGCAGAGAGAGAATTCCTGCATTGCTTGCAGAAGATTTCACCCATCGACACACGTCCTACTCCCCTCTACAATCCCCTGCAAGTCCTGGACGGCGCAGCCACAGGCCAACACATCACAGAGCAGCAGACGCGCATGCCAAACCTTGCCACCATCTGTCACCGAAGTGCAAGGAATCAAACTCCCGCTTGGATGAGGCGAGGGATGTGACATGACACAAGGGAACCAAGAAGCAAATGGCCCTCAGCTGGGGAACAACAGGGAGGCCTGTTTGCCAAGAAAAGAGAATGAATATGGGTCTTACCTTCAGAGAGCCCCAAGAGACCCTGGGTGGGGCTACAGGAGGCTGCAGCCTTTGGCCTTTTCCTGGTGGTGGGCTCCTTTCAGCAAGGCTCTTCTTGGCACAGCAGAGTCCTCTACAAGTGCTGAGATCCCAAGGATGAGGGGCTGCTCCTTTGGGTCTCCAGATGTTGAGAACAGCTCATGGCCCTCAGGCACAGCAGGCTGAAGTGAGAAAGGAAACACAAAATTTAGCAGCACAATCTGAGCAATGTGGCCTAATGGTCATGGGGCCTTCCTCGTCACTCATGCTGGACAAATGTGATCGTCTCCCCAGTTCAATTAAGGCAGAGGAAGGTCAAAACCACCACACACACTCTCTCTCTCACACACACACACACACCCCGGCCAGCTCCAGCATGACTGCTTCCTTAGGCAAACAGTCAGGCATCTCAGCTCCTCCACGCCTGCAAGCTGCCACAGGCCGATATACAGCATTTAGCTGTCCCTAGTATTATTGGTGCCCTGGGTGATCACCCCCTTCCTGGCACAGGACAGCCAGCACCCTGTGTAGATGCACTACAAACACACATTCACATACCAATGCTTGTACATGCACAGAAGTCCGCCCAGCACCCACATACAAACCGGCCTGTTAAGTTAGGAGCCCAGTTTTTGTGTACTTCACCTCCCAGTATACAAAGTCTGCCTGGGAAGGGGCAGGGCTGTGAGGAGATTCAAGATGGAGACTCCAACAGGATGAGACTGTCACTTAACCTGAGCTAGATTCTCTGTAGACATTGTTGTTTAATGGCTGAGGGGGGGGAAAAGCCTCCAAAATAGTCAGCCAATCAGAGCAGAACAACTATATATATCTATCTATATCTCCAAGTGGCTCAGCAGTACACCACACCCAGGAAGTTGGCACCCAGGGCAACTGTCCTGCTCACCCACCCCTAGAACTGGCTCTGGGAGCAGCCAGGATGGATTTGTGAGGGACACTAACGTTATAACCCATTAACACTGACAGCCATGCTCTAGGAAAGGTAGCCTGGGGTACCTCTTCAGGTTTAATGGTCCAGGCATATAAAACAAACACAGTCCAGCTCCTGGGTAGGGAGATTAACTACCTCCTTCTTCAGAGATACTATTGATAGGGTCTGACAGGCAGGGAACATAATGACATTGCACAATGGCTGTTTGATGGCCTATCTGCAATACACTGGAGGGCACAGCCCAGTTCCTTGTGCAGTGTAGCCGGGAGCTCCTTCCATAACTGTTTCATCCATGTCATGGTTTACAGAGAATGAGGCTGGTCACATTAGGCACCCCAAGTTTTGTTTAGGTGGTCTGGCAGCTGCAGAGCCAGAGAGGACCACTGGGTCTGCCCACATCCAGTTCCCTCAAGAAGGAATCCTCAGTGTTGACCCCTTTCATTGTATTTGTTTTTCTTAAAGCCCAAGATCTGTGAATCATGTGACTACAAGAAAATCTCATCTTTCATTTAAAAATACAAGCTTCTAGCCCTCATGGTGGAGCAGATAAGCCTGAGAACATGAACCAAGTGCACCCTAAAGGCTCAGAAACCAAAAGAAAAAGAACCCAGATTTTTTTCATGATTTTTAAGCCAATCTTATAATTTTGGAGGGGTTCAATTCATGATTTTTGAATGCTTGGAGCTAGCAATACTGAATCCTCTTTAGATTCATTAAAACCAAGTTCCATCTCCTCCCCCACCAGGGACTCAGAGAAATCATCACAAACAGAGCCCTTGCCAGACGCACCAAGAAAGAGGCCAAGACCAAGAGCTTGTCTAGGCCATGGGGTAATGCGCTTTCCTGGGTGTGGGTGGGAGCAGGGGCAGCGAGTTTTATAGGCCCTTGGTGCCCGGGCTCCAGCAAATTCAGGGCCCGGGGCCTGGCTCCAACAACGTTCTGGGCCGGGTCTCTCCCCCGGCCCCACCTGCCACCCCTGCACACCTCCTCCTGAGCGCCTCCCGACCCCGCCTGCCACGCCCGTGCACCTTCCCCAAGTGTCCTTGCCTGCCCTGGGTAGCGGGCCGCTGCCCCGGGTAGCGGGCCATTGCCCCCTGCCGCTCTGCGCTGCACTCCCTCACTGGCCACTGCTGGCTACAAGGGAGCTACGCCACGGGGAGGCTGAGGCAGCTGCTTCGCCTGTGGAGGGAGGAGGGGAGGTGGCGCATGACAGCCCCCCTACCCCAGCAGGCATCTCCGAGGTGGGGGCTTATCCCGGCTGGACCTCCTGAGCAGCAGCCTGGGGGGGCTTTGGTGAGTGTCTTGCCAGTGGAACCGGGGAGGGGATGGGACCGGGGACCCTCTCCACTGGAGCTTGCTGCTGCCGGAGAGGAGAGGGCTGCGGGGAGTCCTCCCCTCTGGCCCCCAGCCCTAGCCCTGGGGCAGCCTGCCTGCTGCACCCCAAACTCCTCATGCCCAGCCCAGCCCCATGCCCCGCATCCCCTCCCACACCCCAACCCTCTGTCCCAGCACAGAGCCTACACCCAAACCCCGTCCCACATCCCCTCTTGCACCCCAACCCCCTGTCCCAGCCCAGAGCCTGCACCCAGCACCCAAACTCCATCCCAGAGCCCACACCCAAACTTCCTCCCAGAGCCTTAGGCAGTTGTGGGGGGGGCTTGGACCCATTCTGGGCACCACCAAAATTTATACAAACCTGCGGCCCCTGGGTGGGAGAGGATTATTTCTTAAGCTCGCTAACATGGGTAACACTAAAGGTTCTCTAGTGTGTTTTAACATAATGCTGTTTGAAACAGCACTACATTAAAGCACACCAGCAGGGTCTACACAGACCAATTAATGTGCAAAATATTAGTGTGCTCTATAAATCACATCCAGTAGAGCACCCTACCCCACTGTGTGGACAAGACCCAAGTGGACATGAATACTAAACAGCGCCCTCATCTCCCAACAGAACCAGGGCAAGATGGTTTGAGGAACATTAAACTGCCCCTGCCTTGGTGGTACAGTTAGAAGATTATCATGCTGTCATCCCAGTGCCTTTCATCATCACAAAACAGTATTCACTTCATTTAAAAAAAATTATCGATGCAGGCAGCGTTAAATAGATATAAAGATTAGCAGCCTAGGAGCTAAAGAGCCGTGCCTAAGACAGTGCATTAGCCAGGAGCTGGCTAACCCCAACAAGCAGCAAGGAGATGAAAATGGACGTCTCTAGCTCAGTTACCAAGGGGTCAGTATGGGGCCCTTGCTCATTTATAACACCGGAGATCTTGCATCCCACCAGTAAAGCTCAGCACTAGAAGTTCAACAAATAACAAGGCCCAACCTAACAAATTCAGATGGCCTCAGACCTCGAGTGACCCGATTTGCAAATGAAGAACATGGTTTAATAGAGACAAAGTGTAAAATTATTAGGGCAACAAAGCAAAACAGAGGGATCATAATTAAAAGAAGAGTCAGAGGGTTATTGCCTGCCTGGGAAGGGTAATGTCCACCCAATAATATGCCCTAATTTCTTTGAAGCCATCTGAACTGGCTGCAGAGACAGTCAGGGCTGGGAAGATATTGAGAAGGGGAAAAATCTCAGTTCCAAAGTAATATAGTTATCATAGGGGGTTGCTTGCTTGTGGACCTTTAGCTAACACGCCAAGGACTGAGGGCCAGGAGATCCAGAAGATAGCAGCCTGCAACCATCAGTCTTGTAAAAGCAAGGGAAGGACAGAGCCAATCAGCTGCAGGTTCCTAAGTAGGGGCAAACTCAAGCAGCTGGCCATCTCCATCCTTCTATTCAGGAAGATGCAGAACCCGCATGAGAGGGTGTGTTGTCGAGGGTAAAGCTTTTCCAGTTATGTGCTGCCTCCAGCTGCAGCATTTGTCCACTGTCCCTTGGTTAGGCCAAGTCATCCAGACTGGTCTGGCTGGAAGCTGATGAAGCTCCCATCCAGGGAGGAGCTTTGAAGAGGCGCACCGTGTGTGTGTATATGTCTCTCACACACACAGAAATGAGAGCAGAGGACTTTGGGGACCTGCAGCCCAGCTATGTAGAATAGAGCCTCTCTCTGCCAATGAGAGGAATTCTGCCGAGAGGAACAAACCAGTCTTCTGTTGCCTACTCACGACTAAACTTCCAGGGGAGTTTAAAAAGAGCTACTAAAGAACACCATAGATCTCACAATCTCCCTCCAGCTCCTCCCTTCTGGTGTAAAAGGAGATCCAGGCTGGGAAGGCTGCCCTTTGTATTCTAAAGGTGGGACCAGCTGACCCTCCAGCCCTTGAGAGTTACTTACCCCTTTTGGGAGACAACCACAGCTTCTCACAGAAAAGGCAGCTTGACTGTTTTGTAGCCCACAGTGAAGTATGCAAACTCCTCCTTTAGTCACTTTTGTCCTAGCACATAAGACCACCTCAAAACTGTTTAGCTGCAGGTTCATGTAATAGATCTGTGGTCACCTTTTAATGGTAAGGATATGATCCAAGAATAGAGTCAGTCAAGTGTATCATAGTTTAACATAACCACCAGGTTGCATGCTTTGTGGGCAGGGGAGGGGGGAGATTGATCCAAGCCTGTGTAAGTGAAGTCTATTTATGTAGGTATTTTGTAGCAGGTGTGCACAACCTCTTGCAATGTATGTCCCGGGTCTGGTATCCTAGCTCAAATTGCCAATTACGTTCAGCCTTTAGGTTTCACAACATATTCACAAGGTTCAGTGCAGAGACTTGCAAATATTTGCAAAGGATTCTCCCAAATCTCTAGACCTGTGATCCAGTCACTGCAATTATATTTGCTGATCGTGGTCCTTGCACAGAGCAGCAAATGAAGAGCAAAGAATAAGAATCCATTCCATACAAGAACGTGGACATGCAGCCAGGAGGATTATGTTCCAAGAAGAAGAGAATCCAGCTGACTTGAGTGAGGGCTGAGTAGTTAACTCTTGAATTACTGGGACACGAGGTGCTCTGGATCTGTTTCTAAGCTGTTTTAATGCCTGACTGTTAATTTCACTAGATAATCGAAGGGCACTTCCTCAATGCAGACAGGGCAAAGGGAGGAAGAGAAGATCTAGTTTAGGATATTGATAACTGCATGTAATCAGCACCTGTGTTTAACCAGTTATTGGCTTCTGCAGTCTCTCTCCGCCTCCTCAACCCCACCCAAAGATACAATCTTCCCTTTGTCACCTTATAACTGGTTGCTATGAAAACAATTATGATGTCACAGGGAGAAGAGAATGATGATTTCAAGTAGGAAACAGATATGGATTTCATCAAATACTCTTTAAAACCAAAGAACCAGGGGAGCCTGGAATGTAATGAGGCTGTAGACAGAGAATCTCTCTTTGTATCTTTTGTTGTAGAACACGTCCTTACAATACGGGCCTTATTTAGACTGTAAACAATCCAGGACAAGATATTTGGGCCATATGCAGAGGTGATTCTAAGAGCTTGTCTACACTGGCACTTTACAGCACTGCAACTTTCTCGCTCAGGGGTGTGAAAAAACACCCCCCGACTGCTGCAAGTTTTAGCGCTGAAAAGTGCCAGTATAGACAGTGAACCAGCACTGGTAGCTATTCCCCTTGTGGGGGTAGTTTTTTTACCCCTGTAGTCGCTGGTGCCGCGACTACACAGCCATGTTAAAGAGCTGATGCAGCAGCGCTTTAATGTTGCTAGTGAAGACATACCCTAAGTCTCATAACCACTGACCAACACATAACCTACATCCCCTCTGCTACACACACCAGTTCTGCACTTGGCCCCTGGATCTGACAGCCTTAGGTGGCATCATGGACACACTGAGAGGCTGGAAGAGAACACGGAAAGGAAAAGCAGCTCAGGAAAAGTGCACTGTGTAAGTTTATGGAGGGGCCACAAGATTTCCCAGCTCCTCTGGGCCATGGCACGTAAATTACACCCAATTCAATTCCCTTAGCTTGTCCTCTAAACACAACTCCTTATCTCCATCCCTGCCTGTACCTAGCCTGCTGTTAAAGCTAATTAATTATTGCTTCCATTGTTTTTACAAGCGCCAATTGCAATAAGCCCGGGGTGTGCATGCACTCCAATAAAAGCCATACAAGAGTCGGTGAGCCAGCGTCAACTCTACACACATCAACTCAACTCCAAAATCAAGCTGTTAAATAGAACAAATGGTCCTGAAAAAGCTAGTTCTCCACTAGGCAGAAGTTGCAGTACTCTGAGCCAAGTCACTGTCCTCTGCGGGGGAATAAGGGGCTCATGTGGACGGGGTTCACATTATTACACCCACGCTGCAGAGAATTATTCGCTGCAGCAGAGCAAAGCTGTCTGGATGGCTCAGGCCTAGGCAATCATGAGCCTCTGGGATTAATTCTTTATTGCTATACAGCCCCTTTGCGGGCACCAAGGCGTAACAATGCCACTAGACGCCCCCCTTGCCAGGGGAATTCCCCTAGTGCAGGGAGCCACTGCGCCTACCCTGCTCTCCCGCAAGAGCCCCCAGGACAGGGGCATTCCAGGACTGGCAGGATAGCATGACAGGGGTCGTTGGCTGTTCCTATAAGAGCCAGGGCCACCTGGATACAAATTAAAGCTACCCTCACCTATGCTGTGGATCGATTGCCAGTGGTCACTACCTCCCAGCAGCTGGGTGATCAACTGGTGTGTCCTATGGCACAGTTCCACATAAGAGCGACTGGCTGCCTGGTCAGAGACTGAACCATGCAGACTAAAAGCCCCTCTCACCCTGAGTGTGTGTGTGGTGGTGTGGGGGGGAAGCTTGTACTGCCGCTGCCCTCAATGTGCCAGCTAAAGGACAAAGGAGCCCAGCCTCCAGCTGGAACCTAGGTCACTATAAACAACAGATCCCTCTGGCTGAGCGGAAAGGCCTAGGTTGTTTGGTCATATGATCTTTAAGCCAAAGCAGCTGCCACCCCAGGGAGAGATTTAAAGCATAATTGCCTCCAGCAAAAGCAAAATTATCCATCTCTCCTGCTGGATGCATTGTCCGGACGCTGCCAGACTCTTTGCAGCACATTTCGTCAGGCAGCAGCGAGCTCAGCCTGAATTCATTCCCCCAGCTGGCAGGCCTCAATATTTATTTAAACACCTGACTCCGGCTCTCTAGGAGCAATTAACAGCATCCTGCAGTATCTTGGGCCCCTCACCCATGACAATGGCTGCTGCCTTTTCACCTCCCTAATTATTTCTGCCTGACTCCCACATAAAGAGCCGCGGCGACTCCAATGCTTATCCACCCTGGAGAACCTTCCCCGTCCACGGGGGAGTCCACCTTAGGCAACAAAATAGCCAGACAGCAAATACCCAGCATGCAGAGCAGGCAGCGACCTTCAGAACACAACAGCAAACCCTCCGTTGCTGATTTCCTTTGTTACTCAACAGCTAATCCCCACGCACGCGGAAAGCCAGCCGTTCCGCTCTCTGAAGCCACCGTCCAAGTCATAGACACTGAAGGATTGAGGGCTAATCTCCTAGAAAGCCACACATTCAGCCTCCTCCTGGGGGCTGCATGAGATCAAGGACTCAGCTCCCTGAAATCTACCCTGGGCGTGCCCTGACACGGCTGTGCTAATGCTGGGACCTAGGGTTAATCCGTTTGAAAACTATACCAGCCCTGACACTGCCGCCCCAGTACATGGGATTCCAAAGGCTGGTCTCCCAGCTGCAGCTATGACAACTCTGCAACAGGTTCCTTTACCGTCTCTCTAGTTTCTCACTGTCTCATGTTAGTTTCTAAGTAGCCTTCTTCCTCTTCCCAGCTCTAAAGGCTCTGGGGATTCTGATTATTGCAATCCAGTCTCAGGATCAGGCAAACCTCTTTGATCACTTCTTTCTCCCTTGAGCATAAAGGAGCGCCTTTGGACAAGAGGGGGTTTGCTCGATTTGGTCTGTCTTTGCAACAGTTGTGAGGCTGGGGTTATATTAATGGATCTGATCAGCCTGGCCCAGACCCCCAACCCTCCTCCAGATGCAATAAAACCAGAAGCTCTCTGCTCCTCTGACACAGGAATTAGACCATTTATATTAATTTTGTAAGCTGCTGCCTCTCGCTCTCTCCTTTCCTTCGCCTGTCTGCTGCCCTGGAGGTTTGCGGAGTGGATTGGGTGGTTTTGCCCCTTTCTAAAGCCTTCCCTGCTCTTCCCCCTCACGTGGGGAAAGCAAATCTCACATCCTCACCCAGTACTCCCTGGAGGACAGGCTAATCAAGCCAAGTCCTGGAGGACAGTGCAGAGCTAAAGAAATCCACCAACAAGAGCTGGTGAAAAAAACAGCCAGGAAGATCTTTGCCAACACTTTTTCCCCTCCCTCAAAGAGTTTTTGGATAGAAATTTACCAGCCAGCAAATCCCAAACTCACCTTATTAGAGCTATGTTTTAGGGCAGTTTCCAGTGAATAGTTGAATACTTAAGAATAAACTACAGGCTTTGGGCTGTGTTACACCAGCTGAGGATTTGGCCCATTGTTTCTGTAACACCTTTCAGGCCAAAGAGCACAAGCAGAACCACTGAAATACAGCCACCTTGAGGGGGGAGCGGAAGACGGGGAAATCGGGGACAGGGACCCTGGGACCCAAGTCCCGCTCTTATGGAAATGATCATATGGTCCTCGATGTCTTCACAGTGCTAATATGAAGTCACCTCCTAAAGACAGTCCGGCCCTATGATATTACCTTCACCTACCGCAGAAGGATGAAAATTCGCGTCAGCTCTGCTGGCATTTGAGCCTCTGGCCACAGGGAGTTTACGGTGTTTTACTTGATGTTTGGAGCACTAGACAAGCACCTTGCCTATTGTGGCCTGTGTCCTCAGTCGGTGAGGTTTAAGTCAGAGGAAGCCTGGCATTGTGGCTAAGGCACAAGAGTGAATCTTAAGAGACCTGGGTTCAACCATACACACCCTGTGTGACTTGGGCAAGTCCCTTAATCTCTGTAAAATGGAGATAGCAATGCTTCCTTTGTCTATTTCAGTTATAAGCTCTTTGGGGTCAGAGAGACTGTGTGTGTGTGTGTGTGTGTGTGTGTGTGTACACAGAGATATATGGACAGAGCCCAGCACAACAGGGCCCCAATCTTGTCTACTAAAGAATAAGGCCAGAAATTCTAACAGCGATAGTTTTCAGTCCACCTTCTGGCGAATGTCACAAACACATACCAAATTCTGTTTGCTCCCCTTCAGTGGGACTTTTGCAGGCCTTCCTGCAAAGATTAAGAGGAGAAAAGGTTAGCCAGAGTGACTATGTCACTAAACACGAGGACGTTCAAGTCTATGCTTGGGCAGAGACCAGAGTTTCCAGGCTTTGACAGAGCTGACAAGCTGAGGCATGATGATGAAATACCCCATAAAAATAACCAGGTCGGATAAAGGACTTATTATAGCTACTTCTCCAACACTAGAAAATAAAAAATTAAAATTCCACCTCAGGACCGTAGAAAGCCGGCTGAGTAGGAAGAATATCAGAATAGTGGGATTAGTGGAAGGTGATAAAATGGCAAATCCTGCTTCCTCTGTTGAGGCCTGGCTTTCCAAAGCACTCAGCCAGGATGCTGAGGACCCTGTCTGGGCAAAAAAAGGGCCCACACTCCCCAGAAAAGCAAGCGATCCAAACAAAGAGGTAGAAGCTTCAGACATCAAGACTCCAATTAGAGCTGAACGAGCAATTCACCACGAGTAATTTATCTGACAAACTTCACCTCTTTGTTCCCCCCCATCCCATTTAATGACAGCATCATGAGCGGTGTATAGGCCAGGGCTGGCTGTTCTGCAAGAGAGGCTCACCATTCAAATGACGCTGCTTAGCTTGTCAGTACATGGCCAAAAGGGAACTTTTCGCCAACACCTGCTCCTCTCCCCCAGGCTCTATCATGGCTGACAGTGTCCCCATCTTCCTAGAAGCCACCTTCAGTTCCTTGCCCTGCGCATCCAGGCTGTGTCCAAATCCTGCCATTTCTTCCTCCATCCCCTTCCTAGGATTCATAGGTTTCCTTCTGTCCAGACAGCCTGAAACTCTCAGTCCCGGTCCTCATAGTTACCTGTCTTGGTCATTACAGATTCCTCCTTCTCCTGTCTGGCCTCTGCCACCTGCCATCCATCTGTCCCTTCTACAGTCTGCTCAAAACACAGCTGCTATGGTCATCTTCTCTGCTCAGGCTCCGACTCCATCACCTCCCGGGACACTCCCCGGAGGCATCTCCCCACCATCTGTCTTTAGCATGAAGAAGCTAGGTCTGTGCCTGCTATGGATCAGCTGCCTGACTCCACCAGCCTCTGGCAACACTCTGTCCATTGCTAGCCTGTACGCACACCAATCCCTGAGCCCTCCAAGATTTCCCTGTAGAGTCCAGCCTCTGCTCCACTGGAGATGGACACAATTACCCAGACTGCTGTTCCCAAAGGAACAGTGCACACTAGCTTGCAAGATTCAGCTCGGGGCCATGACTTTGCTCAACACCACCGCACTTCTCTATATTTATAGTGAAAACAAGGATAAATGTATTAACAAAGAACAGAGATTTAAGTAATAGTGAGTGAGAGAATTGGTAACAAATGGATACAAGTGAAAGAAAATCATAACACGCTTTCTAGAGACTAAACTTAACAGGTTAACCTCGTGTCTAAAGAAGCTCATCTTGCCCAGAGTTTTCTCTAGCATTTTCAACCAAACCTGGATCAAGACAGATCCCTTTTTCATGAAGCAAACTTGAAGTAAACAGACAGCCTCAGTGAAGGAGGCCAGGGTGTCTTTTTAGTTAAATATACCACAGCAAACCCTGGCATGCGCCTCAAGATAGGGTTCCCCACACACCCCTACTGCTTCATTTTTCCCTGTTACTTTTCTCTCTCTGAAGTTTTCACAATCCTTCATTAGCATTCTGCTCAGACCGGTGAGAGGAGACCATTGTGAACTCGACAATACTGAATTGACATGTAAACAGCCAGCTAGATAAACATTTCTCATCTGACAGAAAACCTGTTTTTCACCTTTGCTGGTCACCAGTCCCTAGACACGGACCTTAGGAACCCAATTTTCTGTTTGCACGCATCACTCCATACACATCATCCATGCGTGCATTTTACAATGATATCCATGACCAGTGTGACACCAGCTTTTATCTGAGACCTCACATAACACTCTTTGGTGAACTAGAATATACATACCAGACTCCAGAGATCTCTGTGACTCCTATGCAACCCCCTCTGTGCCCCTTGCCAGTTGGCAGTAAGAGGTTTATAGTCATCTTCCCTGCTCATGCTCTGACTCCATCACCCCCTTTTGAATCACTTAAACGGCTTCCCCTCTTTCACAGCCTCTGTCTGTGGGGTTTGTGCTGCTGCCCATCACTAGAATACCTGAGCATCTTTCCTCTAAAATGACCTTATCGCCATTTACATCAATGCAAAAGGAGTGCAAAATGCTGTTGCTGGGGACGTTGTGAAGGCCAAAATTATAACAGAGTTAAAAAAAAGAATTAGATCAGTTCATGGAGGATAGGTCCATCAATGGCTATTAGCCAAGATGGTCAGGGATGCAACCCTAAGCTCTGGGTGTCTCTAAACCTCTGTCTACCAGAAGCTGGGTGTGGATGACAGGGAATGGATCACTTGATGTTTTCCTGTTTTGTTCATTCCCTCTGAAGCACCTGGCATTGGCCACTGTCGGTAGAGAGGACACTGGGCTAAATGGACCATTGGTCTTACCCACTATGGCCGTTCTTATGTTCTTAAAACAGATTGGCAATAGTGAAGCCCCAAGTAGATTTAATGGAGTCTCTAGCTCTAACCCCTTAAAAAAATCAAACTCCAGCTTCTTGTTCGTACCTTCCAGACCGTTCACAACTCTGCCCATCCCTCCTCATCCTCTTCAGTTTCATTCCACCACATCCTCAGGCCAGCCTCATCTGTCCATTTGTCAACTCCCCATTCAAACACCTCCATGTTTTCCTCCATGCCTGGATAACGGTCCCATGATGGCTCAGTCAAGCAATTACCCTTTCCTTTTCCAAACCCCTCCGAATCCAGTGCTGCTGAGACTCCTATAAGAAATCAGCCATTAACTCTGACTGGGTTGAGGGGCAGCTGGCAGAAAAATGGTCCTTACTTTATTTATAACACCTTCTATAAAAAGCAAACGTATATCGGATTGTAAAACGGCATATATTTAACTATCCCTACACTTCCCTTTCACAAGTCGTCTGTCTTCTTTGGTGGCAGGGGGTTACACCCTTTCCAGTAGTACAGCTGGGTGGGAAATGGTTTTCCCATCCCATGAAAATTTGAGATTTTGGAAATTTTTCTCATCCCAAATCAGGACAAGAAGTCAAAATTTTGAAAATTTTCCACAAACCAAAAATCCAAAAGAAATTGCAGTTCAGGTCATTCAAAGTGTTTTGTTTTGATTTGGACCATTTTTAAAATGAAAAACGTGTACTATAATTAGGTTACATTTTTAAACACAAAAAATCAGTTCAAACGAAAAACCCAATATTTTTGGGATCTTTCAACAATTTCTAACCCTTCCCTCCCCCACTCCCACCGAAAAATGTTTCAAGTCAAGAAATGTCAAAACTGACCCATTCCTGTGAAATGTTTCCGTTTCAACAAAAAAGTTTCATCAAAAAATTCCTGAGCAGTGCTGTCGAGCAGCTGTGCTCCCAGAAACATTGTTCTTCCAGAAGTTGCTGTAACTCCACACCAGTGACTCTCAACCTTTCCAGACTACTGTGCCCCTTTCAGGAGTCTGATTTGTCTTGTGTACCCATAAGTTTCACCTCATTTAAAAACAATTTGCTTACCAAATCAGACATAAAAATACAAAAAAGTGCCACAGTACTGAAATATTGCTTACTTTCTCATTTTTACCATATCATTATAAAATAAATCAGTTGGAATATACATATTTTACTTACATTTCAGTAAAAAGAAAAAGGAGTACTTGTGGCACCTTAGAGACTAACCAATTTATTTGAGCATAAGCTTTCGTGAGCTACAGCTCACTTCATTGGGTGCATCCGATGAAGTGAGCTGTAGCTCACGAAAGCTTATGCTCAAATAAATTGGTTAGTCTCTAAGGTGCCACAGGTACTCCTTTTCTTTTTGCGAATATAGACTAACACGGCTGCTACTCTGAAACCTTACATTTCAGTGTATCATATATAGAGCAGTATAAACGTCGTATGAAATTTTAGTTTCTACTGACTTCACTAGTGCTTTTTATGTAGTCTGTTGTAAAACTAGGCAAATATCTAGATTAGTTGATGTACCCCCTGGAAGCCCTCTGCATACCCCCACAGGTACATGTACCCCTGGTTGAGAACCACTGCTCCACACCACCCATAGCACAGGGCTTGGTCTAAAAGCCACACTCCAGCTGATTGCATCTGAGGAACCCATCAGCTCTTTGGGGTAATGAGAAAGCAAGTTTCTCTCCCATATTTAAAGGGCCTGGTTCTTCATTACCCCATAACTTTGTGGAGTCATTTCCACTGGCGCAAAGTGTGTAAAATGGTTCTATGTCAAGTGGGTGCACCATTTGATGCTTATTTTGCATCGATGTAAAGAGCTGCAAGGCAAAGGAGAATAGGCGCTGGAGCTGGTCAGAAAACTAGAGGAGGCAAGAAGAGTGGGGGGCTTCTGCAGAAAATGAAATGAAAAAAAAACCAAATAAAAATCACAAGGAAATTTTAACCAGAAGATTTTTGACATTTCGTTGGAAAGCTGAAAGTTTTGGGACAAAACATGTCAGTTGAATATTTTCAGTTTTCTGGAAAATTCAGAAGACACTTTGTCTTTTTACCACAAACCCAATTTTTTGAGGAAATTTTTTTTTCAATCAGTCTGTAGCAGGGTGCCACCCCAGAGCACTCCTTTGTGGCACAGCCAGACCCTGCAGGCTCACTCAGCTCCCCATTTTGGGGTTTAGAAATAAGCACTCATACCCAGAGCCTAAACAATATTCCCCTTCCCCTGTGGTCTAACTTATTTTGTTTAATCAGCTTTCCACCAAAAGGTCCAGCGGTTCCCAGCCCATCTTCTGGGGGCCGACCGTGGGGGATTTCCTGCCTCCGTAGCACAGGAGGCCCCCGCCCTCCCTGTTGGGCTGTGCTCGTTAATTCACAGCAACTGTGGCCTCCAACCAGCTCCTCCCCAGCTAGCCCCTTTTTTACCTTAGACCTCATCTCCCTGGGTTGGGAGAGCACAGCAGGCAACAGCTGTGTCTCCGGCCAGGAGCTCTCCTTGGGAGCACCTGCTCTCTGGGAGCACTCCCATCCAATTGAGCTTGGGAAGCCTTTTCAGGCCCAGGTGCTTGTTAGTCAGTTAACTGCCCAGGTGGCTAGTTGGCAGCTATTTGCTTACAGGTGGGCCAAGATGGGTTTGTTCTCAAAGAAGCATCTTGTGAGTAGACTGGGCCCAGACTCCCCTTCAAGTGGACAGTCACCCCATGACACAATCCTTCTGGGAACTAAAAAACATAACCAGCCAGGTAGAGGTGTTTAAATTTTCCAATCAAATCTTTCAACAGATTGAGACTTAAGAACTAAAATAAAACCCATCATGCAAAGCTCCGGCACTCCTCTGCAGAGACAGGGCTGAGACACTGTTCCTTCCAGAGCCTCTCACTGTTTCTTGCATCAGCCAGAGAGAGTCTGCTACCAAGCCTGCTTCCTCCCCAGCCTGGACTCCCTTACGTGAGGATGGCCTGAAGTGTATTTGTGGAATAATTTAGGGTAGACGGAACATCCTACTGGGTCATTAAATCCATTCCCTCCTTGGATCACAGCAGCTGAAATTTCACTGTGCCTAAAGCATCCCTGATGGATAATTGTCAAGTCTAGCCTTCAGTATATCCCACGATGTTGACTTCTTGGCAGCTTGTGCCACTGTTTAATAGTACTGATAGAAACTACTGTGCATAACTCTTTGTAAAGAGCTGCTGACTTCCCACTGGAAACAAATAACCAGCAAACCATTCTGTCTGGCATGATCCTTCTATTATTCAGCCCCTTCCCTCTTCGTTAGGTACATTTGATATGAAAACAAGATCATAGCTTCATTCAAAGGGATCTCAAAATACTATATAAAAAGTGTGTGGCATTTAGTGTTTATAAACCACGCTGTTAAATTACTCGTTCGGTCGCAGACAATTGCTAAGGTACGTTAGAGCCAGGTGATTAGGCTGTGGATACCCTGGGGGGCTGACCCTGAGCGGTGCTGAGTGCCTCTTGTTGATGAGGGGCACCCTCAGCTCTCACTGACATCACTGGGAGTTGAACATGCTCAGCATTATTCGGCACCTTGCAGAATTGGGCCCCAGATCGAGAGGGCGAAGGGACGTTTCAATACACCTCTGTTATGTACTTAGCATCTCCCTCTGCCCCCCAGGTACACGTCAGGTCTGTGAACTGCAGGTTTTCATCCATCCTGCCTGGAAAATCTGCTTTGACACAGTGGGATTTCCAGGCATTCTCCCTGCTGCCATATAACGCTCAACATTGCATCAAGGCAAATCCTGGTTTTCTCACACAAGCCTGATCTAAATCCCATCACGTCAATGGGAGTCTTTCCGCTAACTTTGATGGCTTTTGAACCAAGCCCAGTACAGGATGGGTAGTCGTTTTATTTTCAGTATTCTGACTAGAGAATTACAGAACCAGAAGCCCATATAGGAGTTGGGGGGAAGTTCAAAGCTTAGGTTCATTTTGAATCCTCACAGTAAATCCGGGTATATGTACATATAAGCACGCACAGGGCCAGAACAGACATCAGGTTCCATTCTTCATCTAAAGTCTATGTGTAAAACTCACAAAAACTTAACAAATTCCAGTTATCAGCATGATCTCACAACCAACCATCACTAAGTTCACCCCCTTGCCACTGCAAGTGCAAGGTTCACGCATCTAACCTGCCTTCGCAAACAAAAATATGCATTACAGTGATAATAACAGGAGAAAATCCACATGCGTTTCTTTCCCCTAAGCAAGAGAAAGAAGGAAAGAGGCAAGCAAATCTGAAAAGTTCGAATCAGTAGTGCTTCTCAAAAATTTTCCATCAAAATGTTTTGTTTATGGAAAATGTCTTTTTAGACTAAAAAGAAATTCTGCAAAAAAAGGTCCATGTTTGTCAAATATTTTCAGGTTTTTCTCAAACCACTGAAAACCAAAATATTAATTTTTTTTTATTTTAGTCTAAATTTTTCCCAGGAGGAAAAATAATTTCTTGACCAGCTCTGCCATTTATATTGCTTAATGCATTTCTGGAAGGTGCTCAGATACCATGGTGAAGGGTGTGGCCTAAGACCCTGAATAGAATAGGTAAGTACATCAAAACACATCTGCAGTGTCTGCGGCATCCTTGTTGTCTGTCCAGTCCACGCAGCAGTGGAATACAGAAACAAAGCCATTCCAAGTGCTCTGGTGCACTCTATACGTCTGTGTACGGCTGAATTTCATTTGGTGCCTGTTATACATAGGGTCTCTATAGAGGCCCATTCCTTTAACGGGATTTCTTTTAAGTACTCTAGGCTCCACAGCAACAGGATTTTCCAGACATTAAACCGATGCTTGGAAAACAACATAAATAAAAAGAGATTTCATTATGAGGCAAGTCTGTATCCAAAAGGAACGCAGGGGCCAGACTCGGGTATGAAACAGTGCCTTAACAGGCTCTTGTCTGAGGCCTCCATGAGGTATGGCTCTCGGCAGATTCCAGAACCTCTCACAGCTACGTGCTCCATTTCCAGAATAGGGGAAGAGAAAACAATCAGATTTTTCAAGCCCTGTTTTCTGTCCTGCTCACTATCCCCAGCCAAGTCCATGTGGATAGGAGCCAGGGGAGAGGCCTGAGAAGGCAATGCAGCTAAGATCCTAAATCACACTCAGTAGCCTTTCACAGTCTCTAGCACGGAGAGGTCTACCAGGCCAAGTATGGGACTGAGAACCACGGACGTTCTAATGCTGACACCTACACCCTCTGTGACCTTGGGAAAGTCGTTTCACCTCACTGCCCGCCTCTGAAAAATGGAGAGAATACCCAGCTATTCCCTGGAGAGATGCGAAGACCAGTGCGTGAAGTGCTTTGAGGACGAAAAGGCTACATAGCATTATGATGACAGTACCTGCAGCTGAGATCAGGGCCCGATTGGGCTAGATGCTGTGCAAACACATAGTGAGAGAGAGTCCCGCTTGCAGTCTAAATAGATAAGACAGACCCAGGTTGGGAGTGGAAAGAGAGGCATGGGGGGAAAGGGACAGAGCTGGGAACAGAACCCAATTCCCAATCCAGTGCTCTATCCACTAGACCGCACAGCCTCCCAACAGCAAAAACTTTGATCTCGCCAAAGCTGCTCGTCTGACCTCAGTTCTGCTTTCAGCCCAGGTTTTAAAATAAGGTGACCATATAGTTATTTTAAGGGCTGTGGCTAGAACAGTGTGTGAGATCCTGAAAGTTAGCCTGACTAAGAAGGAAGTGAAAATGACCAGCATGGCTTCCCCGTGCCAGCCTGGGAAATGCAAAATGTAAACAACACAGCCGCAGTGATGAGACACTAGTTTGGTTTTTTAAATTGTTCCCATTTGAATAACCTGCAGTGTTATTAATAATTCAGTTAAGAAACGTTACAAACACATGCATGCACATGGCCTTCGACGAGATTTCACTTCACAATTTCCCTTTAATGCAACTCTGTATGTTTTCTGTTGTTCTTCATGCAAATGCTTCTCGGGGCCAGAATCTGCTCATGTTTAGGCCACTGGCATCAACAGTTACTCTGGACTGAGGTGGGTGAAACCAACAGCTGAATCTGGCCCTTTACAAACCCACACTGAGTTTGCAAGACTGTCCTTGGCCTTTCTGATTGGCTGGCTTTTTCAGAGGCATCTTTCTTACCCGCTATCAGATGAACTGTTTGGTCCCCTTCACAAATCGTATAGCCTGACAACCCCTGTTTCCAGAATATCTACATTTTAAACTGAGGATCTTCTTCCTACTCAGATGACAGCAAAGGGAGCCCATGATATCCCAGCACACTCTCTTCAAGGCACAGCTCCCCATTTCTCCGAGAGCATTCAAGTCTTTGTGGATCAGTTTCTGGTTCCATCTGATAGCACTGCCATTAACAAAGGGGATTGGTGTATCAGAGGCCAGGAGCTGTTATCAGGGGACACATGTGGTATAAACAGAACAAAACACAACCAGCTCTGCTTCTACCACCTTCTTGTAAACACAAAGGGGAAAACAAAGAGATAAGAGGCATATCTCTGAATGAATATCCCTCTCTCCCCGAGAGAAGGTGGGGTCTCCTGTCAAGGCAAGTTGCAAATCACTGACAAAGATGAGCAAGTCAGGACTGAACAGACCTGACAGCCAAATTCTCTTCCCACTCAGCCTGATCCAAAGGCTACTGCAGTCAATGGAGGGACTCCCGAAAGAGGGGCCAAGATCTTCCAAAAAGTCACTCATGATTTGGGGAGCCCAACTAGGGACATCTTAAAGGGACCTAATTTTCAGAGGGTTGAGGCCCAGCCCCTTGTGAAAATCACACCCTGTAAGGTGTCTCAAATTGGGAGGGTTGGGGGTAGGGGAGAGAAATTAAAGTGCCCAAAGTCATAAATCACTTTGGAAAATCCTGGCCGAGGGAGTAATCCTTAAGACTGCACAAGGGAAGACTCAATGGCCATGGACAGTGAGTTCCTCTTTCACCATGGCATAGAATGAACAGTACTAGTAGGTCAGCAATGGGAGACAAAAGTAGAGCCATGAGCAGCAACCCTACAAGAGAAAGAATGGTCCAGTGGTTAAGGTCTTGGCCTAGGAGACAACAGGCCTAGGTTCAATCCCCTCCTCTCCCACAGACTCCCTAACCTTAGGCAAGTCACTGAGGGCCAGATTTTCAGAAGTAATCCAACACCTAGTGTGATTTTTAAAAGTATGTTGGAACCTAACTCCCATTGAAATCAATGAACTTTAGGCACCAAGCCCTTAACTTTAAAAATCTGGCCCTTAATTTCTCTGTGCCTCAGTTACCCAGGAGTTTTTAAGTGGCTGAGAAGCCCAATTCATGCCCTGCAGATTTTCCCACAGAAGTGACAGGTGTGATCTTGGAAGAGACACAGTTGTTGGCTGGACTGTTATGTCCTTTCTTCCCTCCTTTGTCACTTCTCTGTCTCATGAGCATGTCTGTTCTCCTCAAAGTGGGCTGTGGCTTGGTATATGGTGTGGCGCCACTGGGTTCTGTTCCTTGCCAAGTCCTCCCAGTTTGTTGGGCTGAGGCCTCCCTTTTTAAGGTGTACTTCCAGTATGTCTTTGAAGCGCTTCTGCTGCCCTCCACAAGCCCTTCTTCCCTGACTTAACTGAGAGAAGAGTACTTGCTTCGGGAGGCAAGTGTCAGGCATACGTATACAGCGGCCAGCCCAGCGGAGTTGGTGTTTTATGACCTGCGCTTCTACACTGCTGATGTTGGCTGCAGAGAGAACCCATGCAGAGCCAATGCCTCTATCACCCCAGATGGAGGATGGACCCACAATACGCAACACTTAATGGGACTTGTCAGTGGTTCTCAGCCTTTTCCATACCAGGACACCCCACCCCCCATATTTAGCAATATGGGGAGGGCAGGGTGGTCATGACCCATAATACCTGTCCATGCCCCCCAGATTAAGAATCCCTGGAATAAATCAATCAGGAAGCCTTGTGCTCTCTGTGCCTTGCTGTCTTTCCTGCCTCTCGTATACTCCGACTCCATCCCAAACACATTTTTTATGTTTTATTACTCCCAGTTATTGCAGCTGTCTCATCTAAAAGAGCTTTTCCTTTGGTGAGAGTTATCCGGCAAGAGGAAGGCATCACTGTAGATTAAGAGGGATGCAGGGTTCATTCTCATTTGTATTCCAGGCCAGCTGCAGCCTTCAATATGGCTGAGAAGAGCGAGGAAAGGAAAGGCCCACAGAGAATGCCTAAAGATTATTTCTCTCAGATTCCAATTTATTTTCTATCATTAATGCTTTTGAAAACCCTACACGTCCCGCGAACAGAAAGAACATTTTAACACATTGATCAGATGGCTAAATTGCAAAGCAAAGGTGCTGGGGTTGCATTCTACCCTAATCAAATTAGCCAGAAAGACAGGTAGGTTTGGAACTTTAAGCTTGTACCGTTTAGCTAGAAAGGATACAGCCATGGGTAGGAGAATGGACATAAGGAGGAAGGGTAGTGTAGATACCAGTCTAATAGGTGATACTGGTCGGAGAATGTCTGTGCCTAATCAGGTAAAGAATGCGAGTGAAGCCAAACAGCAAAAATTAAGATGTTTGTACACTAATGCGAGGAGCCTAGGTAACAAAATGGAGGAACTAGAGCTACTGGTGCAGGAAGTGAAACCAGATATTATAGGGATAACAGAAACATGGTGGAATAGTAGTCATGACTGGAGTACAGGTATTGAAGGGTATGTGCTGTTTAGAAAAGACAGAAATAAAGGCAAAGGTGGTGGAGTAGCATTGTATATCAATGATGAGGTAGACTGTAAAGAAATAAGAAGTGATGGAATGGATAAGACAGTCTGTCTGGGCAAAAATCACATTGAGGAAGAAAGCTAGTAGAGCCTCCCCTGGGATAGTGCTTGGGGTGTGCTATAGACCGCCGGGATACGATTTGGATATGGATAGAGACTGCTTTAATGGTTTTAATGAAGTAAATACTAATGGGAATTGTGTGATCATCGGAGACTTTAACTTCCCATATATAGACTGGAGGACAAGTGCTAGTAATAATAATAGGGCTCAGATTTTCCTGGGTGCGACAGCTGATGGATTCCTTCACCAAGTAGTTGCTGAACCAACAAGAGGGGGTGCCATTTTAGATTTGGTTTTGGTGTGTAGTGAGGACCTCATAGAAGAAATGGTTGTAGGGGACAACCTTGGTTCGAGCGATCATGAGCTAATTCAGTTCAAACTAAATGGAAGGATAAACAAAAATAGATCTGTGACTAGGGTTTTCGATTTCAAAAGGGCTAACTTTAAAAAAATAAGGAAATTAGTTAGGGAAGTTGATTGGACTGAAGAACTTGTCGATCTAAAGGCAGAGGAGGCCTGGAATTACTTCAGGTCAAGGTTGCAGAAACTATCAGAAGCCTGCATCCCAAGAAAGGGGAAAAAACTCATAGGCAGGAGTTGTAGACCAAGCTGGATGAGCAAGCATCTCAGAGAGGTGATTAAGAAAAAGGATAAAGCCAACAAGGAGTGGAAGATGGGAGGGATCAGCAAGGAAAGCTACCTTATTGAGTCAGAACATGTAGGGATAAAGTGAGAAAGGCCAAAAGCCATGTAGTTGGACCTTGCAAAGGGAATTAAAACCAATAGTAAAAGGTTCTATAGCCATATAAATAAGAAGAAAACAAAGAAAGAAGAAGTGGGACAGCTAAACACTGAGGATAGAGTGGAGGTTAAGGATAATTTAGGCATGGTCCAATATCTAAACAAATACTTTCCCTCAGTCTTTAATGAGGCTAATGAGGAGCTTAGGGATAACGGTAGGATGACAAATGGGAATGAGGATATGGAGGTAGCTATTACCACATCCGAGGTAGAAGCCAAACTTGAACAGCTTAATGGGTCTAAATCAGGGGGCCCAGATAATCTTCATCCAAGAATATTAAAGGAACTGGCACATGAAATTGCAAGCCCATTAGCAAGAATTTTTAATGAATCTGTAAACTCAGGGGTTGTACTGTATGACTGGAGAATTGCTAACATAGTTCCTATTTTTAAGAAAGGGAAAAAAGGTGATCCGGGTAACTACTAACCTGTTAGTTTGACATTTGTAGTATGCAAGGTCTTGGAAAAAACTTTGAAGTAGAAAGTAGTTAAGGACATTGAGGTCAATGGTAATTGGGACAAAATACAACATGGTTTTACAAAAGGTAGATTGTGCCAAACCAACCTGATCTCCTTCTTTGAGAAGGTAACAGATTTTTTAGATAAAGGAAACACAGTGGATCAAATTTACCTCGATTTCAGTAAGGCATTTGAGAAGGTTCCACATGGGGAATTATTAGCTACATTGGAAAAGATGGGGCTCAATATGAAAATTGAAAGGTGGATAAGGAACTGGTTAAAGGGGAGACTACAATGGGTCCTACTGAAAGGTGAACTGTCAGGTTGGAAGGAGGTAACTAGGGGAGTTCCTCAGGGATTGGTTTTGGGACCAATCTTATTTAATCTTTTTATTACTGACCTTGGCACAAAAAGTGGGAATGTGCTAATAAAGTTTGAAGATGACACAAAGCTGGGAGGCATTGCCAATACAGAGAAGGACCGGGATATCATACAGGAAGATCTGGATGACCTTGTAAACTGGAGTAATAGTAATAGGATGAAATTTAATAGTGAAAAGTGCAAGGTGATGCATTTAGGGATTAATAACCAGAATTTTTATTATAAACTGGGGACGCATCACTTGGAAGTAACAGAGGAGGAGAAGGACTTCGGAGTATTGGTTGATCACAGGATGACTATGAGCCGCCAATGTGATATAGCCGTGAAAAAAGCTAATGTGGTCTTGGGATGCATCAGGAGAGGTATTTCCAGTAGAGATAAGGAGGTCTTAGTACTGTTATACAAGGCACTGATGAGACCTCACCTGGAATACTGTGTGCAGTTCTGGTCCCCCACGTTTAAGAAGGATGAATTCAAACTGGAACAGGTACAGAGAAGGGCTACTAGGATGATCTGAGGAATCAGGGCCGGCTCTAGGCACCAGCAAAACAAGCAGGTGCTTGGGGGGGCACATTTCTAGGGGCGGCATTCCAGCGCCGGCCATGCCACCCCTAGAAATGTGCCCCCGCCGCCCCAGCTCGCCTCCGCTCCGCCGCCGCCGCTCCGCTTCTCCCCCCTCCTTCCCAGGCTTGCCGCGCACGAAAGCAAGCCTGGGAGGGAGGAAGGAGAAGCCGAGAGGCGGCACGCTCGGGGGAGGCAGCGGTGGTGGAGCGGAGGTGAGCTGGGGTGGGGAATGGTTCCTCTACCCCCCCAATTACTTCCTGAGCTCCCCCCATCCTCGATCCCTCCGCTTCACCTGCTCCCCTGAATGCGCTGCCTCTCCCTTGCCTGAGAGGGAAGGGGGAGAAGCAGAGCGGCAGTGTGTTCAGGGGAGCAGGCAGAGCAGAGGTGAGCTAGGGCAGGGGGTTGCGGGGGGAGCTGCAAGAAGCAATGGGGGGGGAAATGCAGCACACCCGGGGGAGGAGGCGGGGACAGGGATTTGGGGAAGGGGTTGGGAAGGGGCGAAGTTGGGGCAGAGCCAGGGGTGGGGGGGGGGGGCACGAAAAAAAGCAGGGGCAGCCAAAATTTTTTTTGCTTGGGGTGGCAAAAATCCTAGAGCCGGCCCTGCGAGGAATGGAAAACCTGTCTTATGAAAGGAGACACAAAGAGCTTGGCTTGTTTAGCCTAACCAAAAGAAGGCTGAGAGGAGATATGATTGCCCTCTATAAATATATCAGAAAGATAAATACCAGGGAGGGAGAGGAATTATTTAAGCTCAGTACCAATGTAGACACAAGAACAAATGGATATAAACTGGCCATCAGGAAGTTTAGACTTGAAATTAGACAAAGGTTTCTAACCATCAGATCAACCATCCATAAGTTCTGGAACAGCCTTCCAAGGGGAGCAGCGGCAGCAAAAGACATATCTGGCTTCAAGACTAAGCTTGATACGTTTATGGAGGGGATGGTATGATGGGATAGCCTAATTCTGGCAATTAATTGATCTTTGACTATTAGCGGTAAATATGCCCAATGGCCTGTGATGGGACGCTAGATAGCGTGGTACCTGAGTTACTACAGAGATTTCTTTCCGGGGTGTCTGGCTGGTGAGTCTTGCCCACATGCTCAGGGTTTAGCTGATCGCCATATTTGGGGTTGGGAAGGAATTTTCCTCCAGGGCAGATTGGCAGAGGCCCTGGGGGGTTTTTGCCTTCCTCTGCCGTATGGGATACGGGTCACTTGCTGGAGGATTCTCTGCACCTTGAAATCTTTAAACCACGATTTGAGGACTTCAATAGGTCAGACATAGGTCAGGGGTTGGTTACAGGAGTGGGTGGGTGAGATTCTGTGGCCTGTGTTGTGCAGGAAGTCAGACTAGATGGTCATAATGGTCCCTTCTGACCTTAAAGTCTATGATTCTATGATTCTATAGTGAAGAGAAAAGACTTGAGTTCACAGCTGCAGTACCATCCTCTCTCCCAGAAGTTGCAACAGAGAACGGTACAGGAGCAGTGGCGGAGGGACAGGGGCTAGCTACTGTATTTCTGTTCCCAGGGGAAGTGCTGAAGGAGGACTAGCAGTGGGAAAGGTCACAGGTTCTTCAGTCCCATCCTCCCACGACAGGAGTCCCTGTAGGAACTGCTTCGTAGGAGCACTGGCTAAGAGGATGGGTGACCGTTGCTACTCTGGTCCCAGGCGCTCCAATAGTTGCATGGTAGTAAAAAGATGAGATGAGGAAAAGCACAACTAAAGTCAGAGTGAAGAATAAGACTTGATAGGGTTTTCCATAATGGGAAGAAAATTGCTTTTATCAACCGTCTGCAGTTTTTAAGCAATTCAATTGGAGAAAGCTGAGAGAGAAGTGAGAGCGTCTGAGTGCTGTGCCTGGTGGGGTGTTCTTTGTTTTGTTTTTTAATGTAGGAACCCCAAGTAAAAGCAAAGCAGGGCTTGCAAGGCAGCAATTTAAGGCAATATATACTGTGGACGTAAAATATTTCCATCTCGCAGGCAGGATGGATCTTGCAGCCAACCAGGCAATTTGGGCAAATGTAGGAAGACAGAGAGGGTAGCAGGGTGAGTCCTCAAAGGGAGCTTTGGACATCCCAGTGCCATTGAAAGCATGCCCATGGGTTAGTAAGTAGGGGTAAATGTGCTGTTAAACCCCATCCAACCTCTGTGTCCCTCCAGCCCTCACCCCCATTTAACCAGCTAAGGCCCACGGATTAGCAGGATGAGTCCCTTCTGCCTTAAGGCAGATAACACAGACTGGGTCCGAAGGTGTGAACAAGGAGCATGCAGTGTTGGGTACAGCATGGTTTCACAATGTAACGTTTCACTCCATATTCTTTATGAAAATATGCTTATGATATGAATATGACATAACTAAGATGTACTTCATGCAAGATGGATCTTGTAAGGTATCATTGGAAAGGTTATAATTTACCGAATGTGATTATCCAATTTGTATGCCTGTATCATTTCTGTATCTGAAGTTAGGAATATTGACTATGTATCTGTATTTCAACTATGCTATTTTGGGTGACGCCCACTGCCAATGCTTCAGGTACAACAATGGAAAAGCCAGATGGCCTATCAGCGAGGACAATGGACTATGAAAAGGCTTGGCCTTCCTGCGGACTCTCCATACTGCCACTGAGTCATGGACGCTGTGATACTACAGAGTCAGGTGGTCTTGTCACCTGATACTAAACATTAGCTGGGACTTCTCGTAACTTTCCACTGGAAGGGAAGGGGGTGGGGTCAAGTTTGGGAAACAAAGAATTCCCGCCTTATGTAAATCCTATTTAAGGGTGGGGAGGAAGGCAAACGGGACTCCTCCTCTCCATGGCCTGTCTGCCCAAAAAGAGAGACCACTAAAACCACCTGAAGGGAAGGCACGCGGGGAGTCCAGACTGAGACAGGGGTTCAATCTGAAAAGGAATATAACTGGAACTGTGAATCACAGAAACTTTTCAACCTGCCTAAAATAACATTTAGGGTGAGAATTTACATTTTGTAACCTTAAGTATATTAAGATTATCTTGCATATTTTGTTTTATTTGGTCAGTAATCTGCTTTGTTCTGTCTGTTATCTCTAATAGTCACTTCAAATTCACCTTTTGTAGTTAATAAACTTATTGCTCGTTTATAACATAACCCAGTTTATGTAATTTCTAATGGGGGAAGGGGGGGCAAGAAGTTGTGCATAAATCACCCTCCACATTGAGGGAGGGGGAGAATTTCATAAAACCTTTGGGTTTGTACCCCTTAAAGGGAGTGGGCAACAGAGTGTTGGGGCAAGCCCCTAAGGCCAGATCTTTCCAGAGTGGATCTCTGTCTCTCTGTGCAGCTGGGCATGGCCCTGCCTGTGTGCTGGGCTGGAAGGGGCTCGTGAGCCTAGCCCAGCAAGGTCAGGTAAAGGGGATCCAGGCTGGCAGAATAGGCTGACTCAGGGTCACCCCAGCACATCAGGTGACACCCCAAAGGGCCCAAACCCATCACACACATGCTGAAGGGGGGAGATGATGCTCAAGAAAAGCAACACTGCCCCAGCCTCTTGGCTGACTACACCACTTTGCTTTTACTGCTGTTTGCCACTTCCTGCAAATAACCCCGTCACCATCGGCATTCCACCACTGCCACCACTTGTCGTGGTCCCTGGGTAGGCTGCATCACTGTCCCATCTTGGGGTCCCTCTGTGGGCACCCCCATCAGCGTCAGCCCTCAGGCCTTTACCTCTTCTGAAGTGCAATTCTACAGTTCACCTGCTCGCCAGCCAGGCCATGAGTTTGGTGCCAACAGTGACTCATTCAGCAGGACCAATCAGAACTGGGGCAGGCCCCTGGAAAGATCCAGAGGGTAGATGTTGCCAAACATTTTCATAGGTTGGATCGCACCTCAATAAAGCAACTGTCCTCCCATTTGCAATCGCCTAGTAACCCCGTGGCAACTGAAGTAATTGTGTATTTGGAAGAGTGATGTTAGGCAATTATTTAGTATACTTTCAACTTCTTTTAGTGCAATGGATCAGCTGGAAAGGAGGAGGAGGGGCCAACACCATGTGGCCAGTGACCTCCTGGCCAATCACCGAAATTAGTTTGGGAACAGGGAATTCTCACTTAGGCACAAACTAGCTAAGCAGAGACTATGCCCTTTAGGAACGAGGCCTGCAATGCATCTCATGGGGCTGCCCCATCCTGGAGCCTTTTGAGTGCAAGCACCATCAGACTGTTGTCAGATAATAAGAAAACTCAGGGAGTTTGTTACCTCGTGCCTTCCAGCCTCTCTTTCCCAGAGGTCCAGAACTCCATTTGGGCACGGAGCAGTGAAAACAAAATCCTGTGCCATGTCGCACGTGGTTCCCACAGCATCAACATGACTACCATAGGGAATGCAACATGGGAAAGAAGCTAATGATTTACTGTCACCGTGCTGCCTTTAAATAGCAGCTGAGGCCTGGACAATACCTTTAGGATTGCCATGGGTAGACTAGACTAGACTATGCTTACTTGACTAGAATACACTTACAAATGAATGACGGGCAAGAAATTCCCCTGGCCTGCTCCTGGGCGGGGACAGCAGACATCCAGGTCTGGCTAGAATGGCAGGGCTAGCATGGCTGCCCGGAGTGCCAGAGGGGGTATAATGGTGGCATGTTTGTGGTGAAATCTATCTCCCCATCTTGAAAGCAATGGAGACAAAAATAACCAAGAAGGGCCCTTTCATTGTTCCCCTGCTAAACAAACTATAACTGCAGGCACAAGAGTTTGACATTAATCCAACAAAGGCGGTCCTCAGGTGGTGTCTATTCCCTGCATTCATGCCAGGGGAACACTGCACAGCCATCCGGGGGTGGTTCTCCCAGTTCCATGAACGGGTTCCCTTTTTCACGTGGGCACAGGAAATCCAGCTCAGAAGGCTCCGACAATACAGCAGCTCAGCTGTGCTGGGTTGTGTTTGCTTTAATTAAACACCATTCACCCAAGGCTTTCACACTCCTGCTGCTCACTTTGCAGAGACGCTAACGAGCAAGAGTCTCAGCAGCCAGCAAGAATCAGGGCCAGTTATTGTGCTTACACACCTTTGATCATTCTTGCTGGGGAATTAAATCTTTCAACTGGAGCTGCCTCACTGTTTCTCTTAAAAACCGTGGGCTGACCAAGGGACCTGTCGGCAGCCCTCCACCTACCAATTAGGCAGAGCTTTTTCCAGCTCTTGTTTATGTAGACAGGAAGGCAATATCTTTATTTGGTTCTGGACTAGACCTTTCCTGGAAGCCATAAGGAGCCGTTTTGTGATCTCTCTTTTTTTTCCTCCCTCGTGACCATTTTCTTCATCCTAATCTGCTGGAATTACATCAAAAGACCAAAAAGCAGGTCTTCTCTAATTACCAAAGTGGCAGGGCCTCAAGCATCTCAGATCCCCTATTGGCATCCCCGGAGTTACTCTATTGACTGCTGCTTTGACATCCAATCTATCAGCTGGGCGCCATTCCCACCTGCACTTTCAGGACCTGCGTGCTCCATTATCTTTATCCATTTCAGGGAAGAGCACGGGAAAGCACGGGACAAATGGCATCCAGAGCGGCCTGTGAAAGATCTCCCTTTAAAAGGATCATTGTTCTGCTATTATTACCCACTCTTACCAAGTGGAATTGAGGCATGAAGTAGATTTGTGCCCAAGATAATAGCGTTTATTAGACAAGCTATTGAGGACAAAACAAAAGGTAACAGCAGAGAGTCTGTAACGGCAATGCTAAAAAATCTATCAAGGATACAAGGAGAAATGACATTAATAGTTTGTGTTTCCTGTCGATGGTTAGAAACCAAAAGCCATCCCCTAACAATGCCCAGGTAAATGGGATTAATGTCATTGATCAGCAGGAGCTAATAAAGTACATAAACAATGACACAAATATACCAGTATCATCCTGCTGCCTGCTCCCTCCACCCCCAAGCTAGGTTTTCTTCTGGTGTAGGCAAACTGGTTCAGAGGATATAGGATCTGACTAAACCCTTCACTCATAATTAGGGCCCTACCAAATTCATGGTCCATTTTGCTCAATTTCACAGTCAGAGGATTTTTTTAAATGGTAAATTTCATGATTTCAGCTATTTAAATCTAAAATTTCACAGTGTTGTAATTGTAGGGGTCCGGACCCAAAAAGGAGTTGTGTGTGTGTGTGTGTGTGTGTGTGTGTATGGGGCGGGTTTTGCAAGGTTATTGTGGGGGCGGGGGGGCCTGCAGTATTGCTACTCTTACTTCTGTGCTGCTGCTGGGGGCAGCGCTGCCTTCAGAGCTGCGCAGCTGGAGATTGGCGGCTGCTGGCCTGGAGCTCAGCTCTGAATGCAAAGCCATTGCCAGCAGAGGCGCAGAAGTAAGGGTAGCATGGTATGGTACGCCACCCAGCTCTGAAGTCACCACAGAAGTAAGAGTGGCAATACCATGACCCCTTAAAATAACCTTGTGATCCCCCTCCTCCCCACAACTCCCTTTTGGGTCAGGACCCCCAGTTTGAGAAACACTGGTTTCCCGCTGTGAAATCTGTATAGTATAGGGTAAAAGCACACAAAAGACCAGATTTCATGGTCCATGACGTGTTTTTCATGGCCATGAATTTGATAGGGCTCTACCCAAAACTCGAAACAAGTCCCATATCTGCACTGTGTTGCACAAAAGATTGCACTGATTTCTCTCTTCATCCTACTTTCTAATTCCAGCCAAACCTAGCAACACTGACATGCCTTGACCAGCCTAGTCTGGAGAAATCTCAGCTCTCGTCACTAATTGCAGTTCCTGAGTGGCCCTGGGATGCAGTCCCATGAAGGGTGCATTAGATGAATCTGGCACTGGAGCTGACAAAGGCATGGATGACTGTGGCACAAGCCCTGTCCAAGAGAAACAGTTGCACTATTCTCATCAGACACAGCTAGAAAACAGCCATTACCAGTGCATACAGGACTAGCAGGTGGGTCTCTACGACCCCCTAGACTGTGCACCTGCATAACACCCAGCAGACCTGGTCAGCATCACCTGCACGTGCATGCTGCACCTCACAACATTCTACTAATCCTTTGTGTATTGGCAGCAAACCCTCATCCACATCCCAAGATCATGCAGATACTGGGACACAGCATCAGGCACGTCAGAGGAGACAGAGTAGGGCATCATCAGGCTATTCCACGTGGCACAACCAGGGTTTCCTCGCTCCGCACTCCTAATGGCCTCAGACACAATGAATGGCCCCTTCCACTGACCTCCTGAGGTCCCTTCCAACCCTGATAGTCTATGATTTTATGATTCTATGAATAGGAAGGGGTGATCAGACAGAGCCTAGTGGCATCCTGTATGAGAAAGTTTTGGGGTAACTGGGACCTCTCTTCTTCAAGGAAGGATCTAGCCAGAACACCCTGCCTCTTTTAGCATGGTGCCATGAGAATCCTTAATACCTGTTTGTTACTCCTTGGGGGTTGTGCCCCCAGGCTGAGAACCCCTGATCTAATGGAATGAATCCTGAACCCAACAACAGACACACCTGCATGGGGAGTTATGCACTCAACTTAGGAGTCCAGATTAGAACTCTGGTTCTTTGGCTCCTAAACCACTTGAGCTGAAGAAGAGCTCCCTCTACTTTTAGAAGCACCAGGTCTCTCACCCTCTCTGGTGGCCAGCCACTAGAAGGCAGCATCTCTCATCCACACAAAGCCAGTATATTACATCCTCTCCCCTTCGTCCTGAGTTAGATGGTTTTATTACATTAATAGGGCAAAAATCTCTACGGGACAAGCTCCTAAGCAGATAAGTCACTTTTGAAAAATTGGAGTCCGGCTCCTAAGTCACTTTGGCACTTTTGAAAGTGTTACCTATCTTCGTTACCTCTCTGCTATTCTGTAGTTAACAGGGAGTGTCCTGTTCACTGCCCCTTTGCTGCACAACCTGGGGAACACATTCAAAGCAGCTGCACAGCCCCCTGGGTCCAACCTGCTTAACAAAACTCTCTAGAGAAGCAGCAGTATGATGAGGAAAGAGAAACAAGGAAGAGACTGCGTTCTCAGAAGAAGAAACGCAGTTATTAAAGAACACTCCCTTGGTTAAAACTCATGTATGGGAGTTCTGAAGGGAGATTGTCCCTAGTAAAAACACGCTAAAGGAAAGGGAAAAGTTTGACTTGCTTTCAACAAAGGGGCCTCTTTTCCTAGCGGACTTTTCTCCTCTTCAGAAGATTTACTGTAAGTGTTTCACAAAGCTGTGGTCTGGAAGAAGATATATTTTATTTTAAAGGGAGGAGGGGGATACCTCTTTCCTCAACTTTTGTTGTTGTAAAGAGAAGAGGAGAAAGTGTCTATTCTTCTGACAGAGGCAGGGGGTGTGGTGCCCGTCCTCTGTTCTTGGTTTCAAGGAGAATGAGCTTGCAGGACACTCTGGGAGACATATGGCAGAGGACAGAGCCCCCTTTGAAGTTGGCTGATGAAGGCAAGAGATACGAAGAGAGTGCAAATGGCGTCTCGTTAATAAGACTCTCCCTTTTGTGACATCCAGTATCTCCCAAACCACCATCCAATCCAGCTCAGGCAGTTGGGTCAGATCCCATCAAGATGGAGAGGTTCGCTCTCTTATCATGAATTCATTCCTTTCTTTCAGACAGAAAGATATCTGCTCTCAAAGAGACCCGATGCTGAGCCCATCTGTTTTCTCTAAGTAACAAACGTATCCATCTGTGGACCATCGTCACCTGTTTCATCCTCCCTTGGTGAACAGTCCACTTCTCTCCTCAGCCCTTCAAAAGCTTTTTTCTTCCAATTCAATCTCTGCTCAGCAGTGGCTTTCAATGGGATCTGCATTTTATCAGTGTTCAAGCAGCAGAGAATATGATGTAATTTGGAGGGATGCAACAGAGCTCAGCAATACTTATGAGTGACCACCCGGGTGTCTCATGAACAAAGAAGGGAATTCAGACTCCCTCATTCATCCAGTCCTCCCTACCAACCAAAAAACCACCATTACTGCGCTGGAGGGACAGCCTTCCCTGGGCTGATGGAGGAAATCATCATCCATTTCTGGGCTTCCTTCACATGGATCCATCAAGGAACCTGCTTCATGCCTTGGAGGGAACATCCAGTTGCTCCCCTAAGGAAAAGGGGTCCATAATGTGCTGCTGAGAGCTTATCCTGGCTTTCATTCAGGTGGAAGACAAGTAAAGGTGATTCTTGCAAAGCGCCTGTGGTCTTCTGTAGCAGTGTAGTCTATCAGATAGTGCACTGGACTGGGACTCGGGAGATTTTGATTTCTGTACCCAGCCCTGCTGGCTGATGTTGGACAAGTCACTGCCCTGCTCTGTGCCTCAGTTTCCCCTCCCTTCTTTGGTCTGTCTATTCTATTTAGATATCAGCTCTTCAGGGCAAGAACTGTCTCACTATTGACCAGATTTTCAAAACGGCACACCAACTGGCAGCTCAATGGGAACTGCTAGGCGCTGAGCTCTTTTGAAAATCTGGTTTTGTGTGTGTGTGTGTGTGTGTGTGTGTGTGTGTGTGTGTGTGTGTGTGTGTGTGTGTGTGTGTGTGTGTGTGTGCATGCATGCATCCGCAGCACATAGCACAATGAGGCCCTGATCGCTAGATGCGCTATCGAAACCCAAATAATAATAAGGACCCAGAGGGAGGAACATGAAGCCCACGTTGTGGAACAAAGACTGTGTCTTGTTCAATTCAGCCTACACATGACTTTCCACCACCCCTTCCCCTTCAACAGAACAGCAGCATCAGCGACAGCCCGATACTTGGGGTGGAGCAAATCTAGCCTGCTTTTCAGCTGCACCTCTCACCCTGCCAAAGACCAAAGGTGAGACAAAGACCCCCAATGGGAGGCACAAGAAAGAGCAGCAGGAAGCTTAGAATGCCATCGGAGGTCCCAGACTTCTCCGTGCTGGGATCCTTGTGCTGACTCCCCACCCAGATACATATAGAAACGTAGCAAAGCTGGGACAGAGGAACTCGAGCCATGCACCTCCTTGAGCCAGCTATGCCCCTGGCATCAGAGGAGAGATTCACTGCTCGCTAGAGCGGCCTCAGTTCTTGCAAGGATTTTTCCCCCACCCAACCCCCAACCTCTGCGCTGAGTGGTGGAGTCTCACTAGTCGGCAGATGTCTCTATTCAGGAGAGGACTGGAGCTTCCCACTGTTAGCGGTGTAAATGCTACAGGCAGCCAGCATGCTGGGGGGTGGGAGCAGGGAACTGCAGGAGGGTGTCCGCAATGTCCTTTATCATAAAGGCAAACAAGCCTTGGCTGCCTTGTACCCAGAGGAGATCTGTAAGGAGGCTGCTGGGCTATGGATGGTCAGAAATTTTTCATCAAGCCTTTTCTTCAACAGAAAATGGGGTTTGACAACGTTTTCATTGCAATTCAGGGGGAGGGGAGGGTCTATCAAAAATGCTAAAGTCCAACAATTTTCAGTTTCCGACAGCCCAAAACCAAACCATGATTTGGTTTTCAGTTCTTCCACAAAAACCTGAAAAAATCTGCAAAAATATTTCAACAAAAGCAAAATTGTTCAATATCTTTGCCATTTTTACAGGGACAATAAGACACAGTTGATTTATTTAACTGGCCCTGTGGTTCCCTCTAGCTCTCCAGCTTCCAGGCTGCACCACTTATGGTCGCCCTTAAATCCAGGCCTGAACTCAGCACTCCTGGTAGAGACTGCTGAGCATGAAGCCACTGTGGTCCTCTCTTTACTTTAGAGGTGATGGTTGGAAACTGGAGAGCCACCGCTCAAGAGAGCCCCTATAGCACCCTCATTGCCATGTTCCCTGCTGGCTTCAGCAGACAATCCTCCCCCATCCCATCCATCTCCCTCCCACTCACTGTATGAAGACAACACATGCTCATCTACCTTCCAGAGCCAGAAACAAGGGCAGGGGTTTATGCAGTGCCTGGTTACAGTTCTATTGTAAAAATGGCACAATTCCCATTTTTATTGTATTTTTGCAGCTCCCTAGAAAGCGCTGGGCATTATTTACTAGATCCCCATCAGAAAGTGGAATTTCTGTTCCACAGGAAATCCTGACGTTGCAAAAACCTCTTCCTGACATACATTTGATACGATATTAAAATGAGTGTATTAGAGTAAGTCTAAATGGAATTAATCAAAATGTCAAAGTCAAAATAAAACAGTTCAACTTTTTCCCATGGAAACTTTCATCGAAATTGACATATCCATAAAATATTTTGACATAGCCAAAAATGCATTTCAACAACAGAAAACTGTTCCATCCAAATGCTGGCTCTTCTTTGAACATTTTCCAGCCAGCTCCACTTCTTTTGGGTTTATTGGCCCGGATCCTCAGCTGCTGTAAACCAGTCACTTCAGCGGAACTGGTACCAATTCACCCCAGCTGAGGATCCAGCCCGTTGGATTTTCAGAATTTTCAGCAGGACTCAGCACTCACAATTGGGATCAGGTTTGCACCTCATGTGCTGAGCTCTTCCGCACGTTGGATACTCCTTTGAAAATTTAGTCCTCATTCAAGGGTCTAAATAGGAGCTGGCCTGTTCGGAAAATGTGGCCCCAACTGCGAGTGCTGAGCACTTGAGGATCTGAGTGTTGAGGAGTGTTGTATGTAAGACACAGGAGGTAATTGGCCCGCTCTACTTAGCATTGGTGAGGCCCTAGCTGGAGTACTGTGTCCAGTTCTGGCACCTCAATTTAGGGAAGATATGGACAAACTGGAGAGAGTCCAGAGGAGAGCAACAAAGATGATAAAAAGTTTTAGAAAACCTGACTTGTGAGGAAAGGTTTAAAAAAAAAAACAACCACCCCACAACCCTGGACATGTTTAGTCCTGAGAAAAGAAGACTGAGAGGTGACCTGCTAACAGTCTTTAGATATGTTCAGGGTTGTTCTAAAGAGGACAGTGGTCGATTGTTCTCCATGTCCACTGAGAGCAGGATAAGAAGTAATGGGCTTAATCTGCAGCAAGGGAGAGTTAGGTTAGATATTAGGAAAAACTTTTCAACTCTAAAGGTAGTTAAGCTATGGAATAGACTTCCAAGGGAGGTTGTGGAATCCCATCATGGGAAGCTTTTAAAAATAGGTTGGACAAACACCCAACAGGGACGATGTAGGTTTTCTTGATCTTGCCTCAGAGCAAGAGGCTGGACTTGATGACCTCTCAAGATACCCTTCCAGCCCAACATTTCTATGATCCTGAGCACTCTTGAAGTTCTGGCCCATGTTTATATTCTCACACCCACTAGCCCCTTAATCCCAAACCCAGCCCATGGTCTGGGAAAGGCAGCTTTCACCCCATGGCCTTTTTAACCCCGGGTTTGCCACCCCAGTCTCTCCCTGCTGTAAGTCACTGAAAAGGGTCAAAGCGTGAGCGCAACAGGTGGGCATGACACAGCGGGACAGGTTCAGCTCTGGAACGGAGGGCACCCCCAGCAGCAGGGCTGCACTTGGGAGATTTATTGCTTGTGGCACGTTGTCAGAGTGAAACTCAGCTCATTAATCAGAACTGAAATAACAAGAAAACAACATTTTAATTAATTTAAATAAAAAGATGGGGGGAATCCAGGCAACTCTCTGAAGAGCCCTCTCTGGAAACAGAGCTCAGGGACCAGGCAGGCTTGATACCACAGAGTGTCCCCATCATGAACACATTGGTGATGGCCCCTTTGTCACCCCGCCCCAAGGAAGAAGTTAATCTGAAACATCCGCTGTGCAACCCAGTCTCAGCCAGAAGAGTAAAACATCTCAGCACCTGCGGGGTTCACGATCCTGCTCTTTCCTGCCCCAGGAAAATGTAAAAACTTTAAACGCAGCTTCCCCCCCCAGCTGCAGTCATTTTGCATAAGTTATGCAGCAGGCCACCTTCATTAGCACATATTACTACGGGGAAGCCTGTTGCTTCCCCACTCTAGAGGGCTTTGTTTTAAATAGAAATCAGATAGACGGGTGAGCTACGTTTGTGGTTGCGCGCGGCCTTTGTTTTTTATGCTGTTGGCTTGGCAATGTGGAGGCGGGAGAACAATGCCTGAGGAACGTTGCCTCTTCCCTGCAATAGGATATTTAGCTTCAATTCCTACACGCCTTCTGCCCTCTCCTGCATCTGTCTCTCTCTCAGGCCTTGTCTTCGCTGCTCCAAAGGTGGGGTTTTTACCTCAGGGTAACGATGCATGTGAAGTATCCTGAGGTAAAAAACACAGCAACGATAAACCACTTTGGCTTTACTATGAGGTAAACTCAGTGAGGTCAACACTATGTTCCCACCTGGGGTTCACCTCACCCCATTTACTGCACAGTAAAATCAAATTGCCTTGTCTTTGCTGTGCTTTCACTTCAGGAGACCTTACATGCGTAGTTAGCCTGTGGTTAAAAAAACACCCACCTTTTTTTGCAGTGAAGTCAAGGCCTCAGTCTGTCTTCTGCTCTGCCCCATGTTTCCCCCTCCTCTGCCTGTCTCCTTCCTCCCCCTCTCCATAACAGTTGGTGGTGTCTGAAAGTAGGTAGGCAAACTGACACGAACGTGAGCTCAAAGCCTATTTACAGCACCAGGTAAAGATGATAGTGTATTCGATTCAAACCAGCAAGGCTGTACGGTGAGGATCCCAGCTGCCTTGGCCTCTGCCTTCCTCCTTTTCAGCCCTTCTCCAGCAGGGCTGGGAGGATCAGTCATCAACAGTTTACTCAGAAAAATTCACCCACTGTTCTCTCCAACAGCCAGTTACAAAGTTCTCCAGTGTATTTATCAGGAAAAGTTACTCGTACGTTTCATTAGTGACCAGTTCTTGGCCTGCAGCAGGCTGGCAAATAGTTCAATGCTAATGCATTCATGGTTGGCTGTTTAGAAACATCACTCATGTGGCATTGTTTCACTCCCAACTGGATGACTTACACCACTAACCGACTGTGGTTACCTTCTCCAGACCCAAGGAAGAGCTCCACGCAGCTCAAAAGCTTGTTCCTTCCATCTGCAGAAGCTGGTCTGGTAAAATATATTACTCACCCCACTTCTCTCTCACAGCTAACAAATCCCAGCATGAATTGCCTACTCAAGTGGAAAGCTTGCCACCTGTGGTTTGACACTTTCACTGTTGTCGGTTTTGTGATTAGAAGAATCACTTTCTGTGACTAGTCTTGCTTGGTATTTGTTTTTCCACCAACCATCGCACTAGTGAAGCTCATGGATACTTGTGGAATATCAACCCAAGAGGGGGGGGGGGGGGAGATGAACAGGATCAGAGAAAATTTGTTTACCAGGCGGAATGAGCAGTCACAGAGATTTTTTGCGGCACCCACCAAGTGCCACTCTCCAGCAGTTCTCCTTTAGAAATCTGCCTCTTCCCCTCCTGCCCTCTGACTTGGTCTGCTATACAGTTGTGCAAACCCTCCCTACTCCACTGCAAATGTTCTCAGTGGGCTGGTGCAGGTGCAAATCACAAGCCAGGTGGCACACTCGTAAACCTATTTCTATTTGCACGAATGCAATACTCTTGTGATCACAGTAGCACAAAGCACTCCATTACCAGGAAGTGCTGAGGATCTCACTCTTTATAATCCCCACCGAATCTGGACTGGGCACTGCACGGGCAATCACAGAACTGAAGAGTTTAGTAAAATAGAAGTGTCAGGCAGGAGCACTAGGTGGCCTTGTCCACAGTAGGGAGTCACCAGAGATACGGCAGAGAATAAAGCAAGTTTCACGGATGGCTCCAGTGTGTGATGTGGAAAGTTAGAGGAGTAGGAACCCCAGGGAAAGTAGGTCCTTGTCACTCGCCTGAGCAACGACCAACCAAGAACAGGTGGTTGGTCAGATACACATACAAAGCAAAATGGGAAGATTGGGAAGGTAGAGAAGAAATGGGTCTTGTGGTACTGAAGTCTTCCTCCCATTCGCAGAACAACTCTCCACACTCTGCTGGTACAAGGAAACTCGAGAACAGGGGAAGTTCCCCACGTAAAGCCGGATGATACCGCCAAAGCAAAGCTAATGGGAGCGTATAGCATTTCCCACCGACTGGGATATTTGGAGGAGGAGTTAACATGCAGCCCCGGCATCCTGGAACGTGGTCCTGATTTTCAGAAGCGGGAAAGCACCCCAAGTTCCAGCTGAAATCAATAGGAGCCAAAGGTGCTCAGCACCTCTGAAAATCTAAGACCCACAGGAGCTCAGTTTGCCCATGAAACCTGTATATTTCCCCCAGTAAGATGGGGAGAACGTTACATCAGGCCAAAGGTAAAGCGAAGACAATCCCCAAGAGAACTATAGAAGGGTTAATGGGTTGGCTGGCTGAGTGGGTGTTTCCACACCTAGTCCCCTAATGGGTCCGGCTCTTCCCAGATGGGAGGGAAAGAAAGAAACCCAGAGGAAGTTTAGGGGTGGTTCTGTTCTTTGAGTTTCAGGGACAAAGGGAAACTCTGTGGTAGGTAACCATAGCCCCAGTAGCAGGAGGGGAGCTGCCTCTGTACCTTTCCCACTACTACACAAGCATGGTTCTCGTGTTTACTGAGCTCATGATTACATCATTATTCCAGGGACTGTGCCTACATGTGCTAGCCCAGCCCAGCAATGAGCACACCACAAGGTCACGTAACAAAACACCAGGCTACGGATGGCAGCTTAAATCACTATCAAAGTCTCAGTGCCTTTAAGTACATAGTTATGGGCTCTACTGATCATGTCTGCACTGCATAAAAATCCACACAGCTGTGGCTAAATTCCCAAAGTCCAATCCCAGCATAAAGGCCCAGAGTAAAACCTGGGATGATGGATACATTTGAAGTGATCTCTTCCAAAGGCCTGGTCAGAAATCTGGAAGGGATGTGGGCAGGGTATTACATTTGTCAGAGTCACAGACACAGGGCTGGGATAAGAACTCAGCTGAAATGCCCAGCAACACAGTAGTGCCCAGATCCTGAGTGACTCTACCCCTACAAATAATAAGAGTAATGCTGATCAATACAGCCTCTCTTGATAATTGCCAGTACAGCCTTTCTTGCCGGTAAGGGAGGCAAGAGGGTTTCTCTCAACAAATCCAGCCGTAGGCACACCACGGGAGCAGCAGCCAAACAAAGGTGTCACATACCCAGAAAGAACAAAAGCAGTTGCCAGAAGCCCCCATGGATGACGCCCAGGTGGACGTGGACTCCAGCCAGGGCTGATTTCAAGCCCCTTTGCAGCTCAGGTAGAAGAGTTCCCTCTCTCTGCTCCTCCTCGTGTCTCTATGGAACTAACATGTGATACCTTCAGAGAATGGCTCCCTCTCAGTCTTTGATGCTGCAGCAGGGGACCAGGCAGCGGAGCTAGGCAACAGCTGCAAATAAGGTTACCCTCCTTCCCTTTCTTTAAAACTTCCAAGGCATCAGGGCATCAGCTTTCCCTCCTCTCTCGGATACTGTGAGGAGTCAGAATCCCAAAGGGCTGGCAACACTCAATTTTCTGGCCGTAATTTAGTGAGCTGCTCAAGAGCAGCTCAGGTTTGTTTTCAATCAGTGTTACACCAAGGATCCTGCATGTTCTGCAGCTACCAAATCCACCCCTTGCCACTTATCTGTGGCAAATGAAATTTCACAAGCAGTACAACCTTAATTGAACTACAATGAAAATGAAACACCCTGCTGATTATATGATTTACTCGCATCTTTAACAGAATAGAAATCTCCATTTTGGATTGTACCTGAAGCTGCCACCAAATTGCCAGTCTGCTGCAAAAGGTAAGTCAAGCTCACCGCTTTGCGTAGACAGCACTCTCAAAGCTGCCATCAGCAAAACTCTGCTATCCTGGAGCAGCAAAGAGACAGCTTGTTCTTGCCCATTTCATTCAAAAGAGCTGGTGCCTTTGGAGAGGTCACAACTGAAGCTATTCTAGGTTCTTCTAGCAGGAAGTAGTCTAAGGAATTCCACAGGAACACCTATGGGTGGGGGTGGGGGGACAGAACTACTCCACTGACAGCATCTTCCACTGAGAGTCTCCCATAGCACAGGACAACACAAGAGCACCAGTTGTTAGTATGTTCCTAATTATGCCAGTCCAGCATCGCCCAGCAGGAGTCGCTGTGTGGACTTGGGTAGAAGCAGTGCCTGTAGGGGGAGGTAAAAACCTCCTCACTCCTCTCCCACTGTGAGTCGTTCTCACGATTCAGAACAAACTGCAGCACAGTGCAGGCGAACACCCGCGCTTCAGTAGCATTTTCCTAAATTAAACAACAAACAAGAAGCTGTTTCAGATTTTCCTTACGCTGCAGTTCCTCATTAATCCCCACAGTAAACACAAAAGAAAAAAACAATTAACCGAAAAGAGAGGCTTCCCGCTTAAAGATACAGATTGATACTAAAGCTAGAGACAGAAGAATGGAGTCCAGGCAAAATGTTTCTCAGAAGCAATACGGATTAGACCACAGGGCCTAGCAAGGAAAGAACAGCTGCCGGGCCTGGCTAGGTCTCCTGCCAAGAATATCCAGTCATCTCTAAAACTCTTGGGCTACCACCCATCTCACCAGCCAAGTGGCTAATAGAATAAAGCTGGCCCCTTCATGAACTCATTTCTTCCCAGTGCTGGGAGCAGGGGGGAGTCTCTCAAAGGAGAACAGCTTGCTAGTAAGTCCCCAGGTCTCCTGATCCAAACCTCGGATTGTAGCCAAGGAACCTGTTTTAATCCGAAGGCAGACAAATGCTCCTTGGGGCTTTCCTTCCGCTCTCAGGAAAACAGAGATCTGAACCAGCTCATGAGCCCAGAGACGCTCAGATACTATGGTGACTGGCGCAGCATAAGCCCCTGTCTAGAATAGGACAGGGTCTCCTTCTCTCCCCCGCCTAAGCAGGGGATGGGGAAAGGAAGTGGCCACCCTCAGAAGTGCAGGAATGGAGGTAGTGGGGGCCATTGGGTAACAGGCCAGAGCACTGTTCTCCCCCTTCCCAGGGGTGGCTGGGAATACCTTGTGCTGGGGGACGGGGGAAGTCTTGAACCCCCTTAGCATACCCAGCTGTTACAATTAATGACATAAATTTTGGAAGCGATATTAAACGTTGTAATTCAGGCCTTGATCTCTATTAGAGAGCAGGCTGAGACCACTGCGGGGTGGCAGATTACCCCGCAGCTGCTAGTGTGGGGTTCTCATACCTTCCTCTGCAGCAGTAGGGTGCTGGTCCCCCATCACAGACAGGCCCCGGAGCTAGGTGGAGCTCAGGGCTGAGCCAATCTGACAATGCCCCCGGTGGCTGGCTTCAGAAGGGAGTCACTGGACTGTCCTTCTCTCTGACATTGAAACAGCATTCGTGGTGGGAGTGCTGTTGAAGCAGTGAGGGGACCCACGCCCCTCTCCCTCCGGCTGGCCCTTTCCTTGAAAAGCTGGGGAATAAGTATCAGCATGTGGCCCCAATGGACACCAGGACCCCATCATGGAAGGGCCTGTAGTACCAGAGGGAAAGAGAGCTGCTAGGCATACCCTGAGAGAGGAGCCATCTTACTTGGTCCTGTCAGAGGCCTTGGGGACCCCAAGACATCTCCATTTGCAGGCCTGTCACCAAGGGCTTGCTTGAAGAGCTAATGTGACTGAAGAGCATCAGGGGCAGCCAGTTGGATGGGGACGGGCAGGGGAAATGTGTCCCTCAAACTTTTACCCTTCTGTGGACGTCCCCCACTCACCGTGGCGGCAGAACGCATGTACCAATCCCCGGGCCTCACCACTCGCCTCTGACAGCATCATGCCTGGGACACTGCGGGTCGCTGGAGAGGGTGAGCTACAGCAACTGAGGCTACTGAGTTCTTTATGCCCTCAGTGTCTGAAATGGCAGCAGGACCTAGTGGGTACAGCGCTGGACTGGGATTTAGGAGACCTGCGTTCCATTCCTACACCTGCCACTGACTTCCTGAGGGAACTTGGGTAAGTCGCTTTCACTCCATGCCTCTGTTTCCCCTCCCACTGGCCTTTGTCTGTCTTGTGCGTTTAGCTGGACCGCCCTGCAGTATGGTAACACAAATGACATGACACGGCACAACTGGAAGGCATTCCTGCAGCGATGGGCCCAAGCCTCAAACCCAAAGCAACTGCCCGCAGGAGTTTAGCTCCAACCCACCTGCAGGCATAACGCAATGCTGGCAACCTCCAAATCACTTCAGCACTACTGAAAGGGGACACCATAAACACGGACTTGCCACAGCATCCCTGAAGAAGCCGTTCCAGAGGCAGCAGCTCGTTCTAAAAGAGCCAGCATTTGTTTGTACAGACACAAGCAAGCACCTTGGTAATTGGCAATGATGGGGAAGGAAACAGACAGGACAGTTTAATGGGGGGGGCTGTAAAATACTATATCCATTTAGAAGTTTCTCCCAGCTTGGCAAGGGCTCTCTGAGTCAGGGCAGCTCATAAAGCTAAAGAGATGGCAACAGAGGCACTCAGCATGGTGCCCCAGCCATGAAATCAACAAACACGTAATTTTTTATCAATAAGAGGAATCCTTCCCCTCCCCCACAAATATGGTATTTATAGTTATCCCATTGCTGGAGGATGGGATCTCATACAGCCTCTCACCAGAAAGGATCCCCAAGCACTTTATAAAGGCTCATCCCTCCAAGGCCTGAACCGCAGGTGCCTCTGCAAGACAGTATCCCCCTTAGCAGCAGGGCACAGTAGCTGTTTACATGCACAATCCATTTCCAGTTGAAGTCAATGGGAGCATTGCCATTGACTTTACTAGGAGCAGGAGCAAACCTCCAGTGTGTACATCACAACTAAACCCCAGGAGACGACGCGAAGGAATGCAAAGGAAAAACCAGGAGGCGTTTTCTGGAGGCAGAATGCAATTACTCAAGTTGGAATTTCACCAGGAGACTGGGACCAACACCCTTGTGCTTGTGATAAGCACCAGGGGATGATGTTTGAATGAGAAATGGTCATCTGAGGGCTTTACATCTCAGCTGGCAAGTTCCCTTTCTCCTCAGCCCAACTCCCTCCCATACATTGTACTGAGCTCATTAATTACAGGAGTACAGTTCAGGCAGTCACTCAGACAATCCCATTTCCATTAACTGCTAAGAGATAACCTAAAACTTAAAACTAAAAGGGGGGATGAACCACACCTAGATCCAAACAAAAGGAAGAATTTCTTCACACAACGCACAGTCAACTTGTGGAAAGCTTTGCCAGAGGATGTTGTGAAGGCCAAGACTATAACAGGGTTCAAAAAAGAACTAGATAAGGTAATGGAGGCTAGAACCATCAATGGCTATTAGCCAGGACGGGCAGTGATACAAAACCATGCTCTGAAGCATCCCTAGCCTCTGTTTGCTAGAAGCTGGGAATGGGCTACAGGGGATGGATCATTTGATGATTTCGTGTTCTGTTCATTCCCTCTGGGACACCTGGCATTGGCCACTGTCGGAAGACAGGCTACTGGGCTAGATGGACCAATGGTCTGACCTAGTATGGCTGTTCTTATCCATGAATCCACAGATCCATGAATTTGGGGGCAGTTTAAAATTCAAACCCAGATCCGGTTGCGAATTTCACAAGTAGTGTCTGGACCTTTAATGGGGCCCAAACCAAAGTGTTTGGAAACAGGGCAAATAGATTCAGACCACCTGCAGGGGGATCTCCTTTCCATGACCCGACCCAGGCTGACCCCCGTTTGCTGTCTGTCCCAGCTCGGCCTGGTTCCAGCTCGGCAGAAGTGGGGATGTGAATAGCAGATGCCTGCCCGTCTCCAAGAATAGGCTTACAGATTGGAGGCATCTCCGCCACTCCACCCCCTCTCACAGACATATGGGTTGCATATGGTCAGCCGCAACTGAGGAGGCTGGCAGTGACTTCCTGAAGGTGTCCTTTGCTACTGATGCTAATATGCCAGCTTGGTCCACTTGCTTCCCTTCCTGCTGTCCAGTAAATCTCCTCCATTTCCCCACCAGCTAGCACTGGCCACTGCTCGGCAGCAGACTATCAGACGTGGTGGAGCAGGAGAGTGATCTGGCATAACAAACCCTTGCCTTTCCTTCATCAGCCCCGATGTGTCTCTCCATTCCAGCCTCCTCTTTGCCTCTCTGAGCCCCATGATCTCCTTCGTCCTCAGAACATGGCCCCACCCCACTGTCGCCTTTCCCCTCTCGTTCTCCCTGCACTGCAGACAACTCACTTCCTGTTATTACTGGAGAAGGACTTGGGCCTCAGAACTGGGACCTGGATTCCAACCATCCGAGGCCATCTTGTGAAGTCAGGTCTGGATCAGGGATTGGGTTCTGAACACCCCCAATGCTCTGAGGTCCTTGGATCGGGGAGCCTGCTTCAGGTCCATCTCTAGTGAGTAACACTTTGCCTTGCTGTTCTTCAGCTAAATGGAAACTCAGCTCCCTCCTCTGTCCCCTTAGCCCTGGTTGCACCAAAGGGTCAGTAGCTCTTTTCTGGGGAGGGGGGGATTGGGAGAGAGAGAGAGAAAAAAAAAAACAACAACAGAGTAATGATTCTCACTCTACCTCTAGAGTTACATGAGGCCAGCACTGACGAAAAATGATGGCAGTGTGTGTATAAGGCAAGAGGATGGCAGGAAGACCAATACTTCGGTGATTGTTCCAGTGCTGGTCTCTATCAAGAGCCAGGCAGAGCTGGATCAAGGCTAACAATGCTGCAGTTCTACCAGAAACGATGAAGCTCAGTCGTGCGTTCCTGAGATAGTGGGGGAGGTATAAGATTGGGGGTTCTACGACAAATGTGGTGGCCTGAATCAACTAATCCATTCAGTTCCCACTTCACTCTGCCTCTGTGCCACAGCCATGCTAATGAATTCACTCAGCTTGTCCCCTTGGTATCTCTCACAGCCAGTCACATTCTGGTCTGATAAAGGGTGCTTGTTTAATCATTCCACTCCGTAGGTCCGATCTGGAGCAGAATCAAGCGCCTCGCTGAGACCCTTTTTGCTTCCTGAGCCACGCATTGCAATGTTATTAAAAATAAGGAGGGCTTTGAAGTTCACACGTTTTAAATGTGCCTTAGTATAGGGAATGCAAAATCAAAGGGCACGCTCAGCACAGCTCTGACTAGCATTTCTGAGCACTTGGATGTCACGTTTCTTTCCTTCTGGCCACCTGAGAGTCCAATGTCAATACAGCTTTAACAGCCAGAGGAATGCTTTTACTAATATTTAAGCAAATGTTTAGTGCATAGAGAATGCAGGTGGCATTTCTGATTGTCATGCCAATGTCAAAGCAGGCTGGGACTGGTTTACAGTCTCTGACATCTGCTTCCCCTCCGAACCCCCAGAGTCACAAACACTGACACTTCCCAGCAATCCTGAACTGCAAACACTGTCCAGTGCCCACATCAAAAATCAGCGTAGCAATGCTGACCTCAGCAGAGCCACACTGATTTGCACCAGCTAAAGATCTGGACCTCAGTTCTTACTCAGTGGTGCAAATAGCTTATTTTGTGATTTATTAAGCCCATGGTTGATTAACTTCGTCCGCAAGGGATGAGGATAAGCTATTGGATTTGCAGATATTTTAAGGCCTGTAGTTGTAATTTTTGTCAAAAGCCCTTATGGCCCGATCCAGAGCCCATTGGCAGGTGCTTTTTTATTTGGAATATAAATCAAATCAAAATAAATTCACATCACAAGCAATTTCAAAACCCGGCAGTGGACAACATTAGTGTAGCCCCCGTCCTTCCTTTGTCCAGTGCAAGTCACAACAGCGTGACATTTACATTCCAACCTCACAATCTGATGCTGGCAAGTCAGAGTGTAACATCCCCAGGGCAGGAGAGGCAGCACCAGCGTGTTGTGACACAACGTCACACATCGCAGCAAGTTATTCTGGGACCCTCTGACCTCCTGAAAGAATGTGAAATCATCCCAGCTGAACTGGGACAATCCTGGAGGTGTTGGGATGGCTGGCAGTTCTTGCTCGTTGCTCTTTTATTCCCAGATATCCTCATTGGACACCCCTGGAAAAATCAGCCTCTTTCCCTTTCTCCTTCCCAAATCTCACCCCTCTTCTTGCAGCATCTGCACCTAGGGTACCTGTCAATGCTGGCCTCCCAAGTCACTAGGCTTTTGTCTAAGAGCTTGATTCTTTGACCCAATGAGGCACTTTCTCTTGACTATGGGTACAAAACTGTCCATCGTGAGGCCACTGCTCCACTATGACATGGGTAAAACCAGCAGCAAATTGCTAGCAGTTAATATTTAGAGTAGGGGAGGGATGATCTGCTCCACGCTCCTATACGTGAGAATTTCACCCTCCTTCCTCAGCATGCTGTTCCAAACAGCCCTGTTTGGTGCTGAAGATTGTTACCTACCAGTCTACCCTAATCCTCACTCCCAGCTGCCCCTTTTAACAACAAAAGCACATCCATAGTTCTCCTGAAGGCATTCCCCTGGGGAGTGGAAGGAGACTCTGCTGTGCCTTCTTTCTTAAGCATATCGGGCCAGATACTGAGGCCACACAAATCAGCCTCTTTCCATCAACAACAATGGATCACTAAATGCTAATGGGAATAGCTCAGACCACCTGAGGGGTCCCACAGACTAAGGGGTCAAGTCTTCCCAGGGCAGTTGCCTTCCACTGGAACCACGGCACTCTCAGCCTCAAGCGCAAAGGTCACTTGCGTCGGAAGCATAGCTTCTTCAGCGACTGGCCTGTGAACAGACAAAAGCCAGTCCACAGAGCCTGGAGAGAGAAATAGACCTTTACGTGTATGTTATAATTTTGGGATGTGCACAGATACCATGTTCATGGGACTGTCCTATTAAAACAGAGAGCTCTATTTAATATTTTATTAGATCAGATTAAGAGAATGTCATATCAATTCAATTTCAGTTTTACTCCATCTATATAGAAAGCTTGTTCTGAACTGCAAAATAATGGGGTCTAAATTAGCTGTTACCACTCAAGAATGTTGGGAATCATTAGGAAAGGGATAGATAAGTAGACAGAAAATATCATATTGCCTCTATGTAAATCCATGGTACGCCCACATCTTGAATATTGCATGCAGATGTGGGTCTCCCGATCTCAAAAAATGTATATTGGAATTGGAAAAGGTTCAGAGAAGGGCAACAAAAATTATTAGGGGTATGGATCGGCTTCCATATAAGGAGAGATTAATAAGACTGGGGCTTTTCAGCTTGGAAAAGGGACAACTTAGGGGGGATATGACTGAGGTCTATAAAATCATGACTGGTGTGGACTAAGTAAATAAGGAAGTGTTATTTACTTCTAACAACACAAGAACTAGGGGTCACCCAATGAAATTAATAGGCAGCAGGTTTAAAACAAACAAAAGGAAGTATTTCTTCACACAACGCACAGTCAACCTGTGGAATGCTTTGTTGTGAAGGCCAAGACTATAACAGGGTTCAAAAAAGAACTAGATAAGTGCATGGAGGATACGTTCACCAATGCCTATTAGCCAGGATGGGCAGGGATGGTGTCCCTAGCCTCTGTTTGCCAGAAACTGGGAATGGGCGACAAGGGATGGATCACTTGGTGATCACCTGTTCTGTTCATTCCCTCTGAAGCACCTGGCATTAGCCACTGTCAGAAGACAGGATGCTGGGCTAGATGGATCTTTGGTCTGACACAGTATAGCCGTTTTTATGTTCTTATGTAAGAGAGTATCTGGGGCCAAAAGCAAAGAGGGAGGAATGGGGCCTGTGAGAAGCTTTTGGTAGGAGGAGCTTCAGAAAAGTTTATACAAGTTTTAGATGATAACCCAAACTTTCTGGAGGCTGCTCCAAGCAAAGTGTTTGGCCCAATGCCCATTGGAGTCCAGGGAATCTTTCCATTGTCATCAACAGGCACTGGAACAGACCATAAACCTATAGAAATTCTCCACCACATTTCCACAGAGAGACAGGTGTTCACACATTCCAAAAAGTGACGGCGCTGTTTTAGTGACTTGGTGATGGGAGAACCTCATCAAGTTCTGAGGGTCTGTGAGATGAATCTGGTTATTCCTCTGACCCTGGGCCTGTGCTCTGAGAGAAACATGCCGGAGATAGTGTGGATGAAGGAAACAATCCTCGCTCACAACATGTGTTTTCAGGGCTGTTTAACTCCTGTAGCTGCACCACACAGCAGGACAGGCGGCGGGGGGGTCCACTTAGAATAGGAACCTCATGTATGTATTTTTAAATAAATACACCCATTCAGGTTTCCCATGGGAGGGACCCCCACAAGGGCCTGTTGGGCAGGTACCAGCCAAGAAAGAAACTTATTGCAGTAGAAAAGCGCCAGCCTGTTACCTTTAGGGCCCTTCTTCAGGCCCTTCCATCTCCCAGATCCTAAAGCAGAGATCATAACTAACCCCCCCCCCCCGCCACCCACTGCCCCAGTTTCTATCTATTGTGACACCAGACCCAACTTGTTTGCACTCAGCTCCTAGAAGCCAGCAGGAATAGAATCAGATACTGTCTCTTTAAATCATCTATTCCCTTCGCTGCCAGGGAAGGCCTGTGAATGGAAATACAGAGCGACGTAGGGCACATCTGGATGAGCAATAAACAAAGTTTTCTCCTTTTCATTAAGTTGCCCCCAGACAAACTCATGATGGGCACAGGCTGCAGAGAGACCTAATTTTGCTGTAACTGGATAACCACCTTTGGATCCCACAGTTGGAGAGTAGCTCACTGGGGGATGCTTCCAATATCTGATCAGCATCAGACCCTGGAGTTCAATGAATGTGCTGCAGCTGAGACATGGAGGAGAGGAGACAGATGTTGTGCGTGCTCCAATCCTACATTTTTAGCTGAGCTGGAGGGCCCTTTATGGGCCCAGAGTTCCTCATCTGCAGCTACTGGAATGGAGAGGTCTCTCAGTAGTTGGGGTGTGAGCCTAAACTTATGCAGTTTCTACCTAGGGAGCTCATTACATGAGAAATGCAGGGAAAGAGAGCTACTGAACACATACCAAGGCCCACTTGCCAAAGAGTCTCTGGAAGATGTCTCCAGAACACCCTGTTCCTGTATGTAACTATCTGACCAGTGTGTCTTGCAAAATGCAGCTTCTCTAATGAGAGCATTGCCCAGACTCTCTCAGGATCCTGTTCCATTCCTTAGCAACCCAGACGATCCAGCAAAAGGGAGTGTCTAGGAAGCTATGCACCTGGAAATGCCAAGCCATTTAGAGAGAGGCCATGGGTGTAGGGTTCTGCTCCTAAATCCCTACCCAGAACAGAGTTCCTGCACATAGATCCCTGTTGAAAGGTAAGCCATCAAATTCCAAAGCCCTCAGCCTAGGAATTACACCATATGAAGCCTTTAGCTCTTTAACATGCAACTCGGTAGCAGGGACAACACATGCAACTCGGTAGCAGGGACAAGGTCAGTGGGGATGGAATAACCCATCTTCAGTGCCTACTTCCCTCCATAACAAAGCAAATGACCTATGCAAAATAGGCAACTCCCACCAGGCCTTTTGTCCAACACAAGTCTACTGGTGAATTTTGGAATTTTCTGAATCATGCATTTTCTGTAATCTAGCATGAATCCTTCATGCACACCACCTAAGAAGACAGTTAACTGTTTTCAACTCAGTCTCCGGTACTTGAAAATTATTTGTCATTTTGCACCTTTCAAGATCTTTGTCCTAGTGGATTTATCCTGAGCAGACACCTGAGGGTAATCTATCACCCATAGCACAGCTGATAAGAGAGGAAGAGCCATTGTGTCATTGCATTGGTACCCTACTCGCATATAGACTCCGTGACTCTTGAGCAAAAGGAGGAAAGAATACAGTTTCCCAACAGTGTAACTGGGAAGCCTCCTTTGCAATTTGGTCCCATGGGGCAAAGACAGGAGATGCTGTGCTGGTCAAAACAAGAAACATGTGGATGACTTCTTTTGGATGGGTTTCCATAGGAGGAAGGATCACTTGGTGCTTAAGGTGCCAGGAGTTCTGGATTTAGTTCCTACCTCCACCACAGACAGCCTTTATAACCCTGAGTAAATCACGCAGTCCCCTCAGATCCACAGCTGTATAATAGTCCCACACTGTGAGCTCCCTGGGGCAGGGCCTCTCTCTTCCCCTGTGTGTGTAGTGCCCGGCAAGAGCAGGTCACTGATCTCAGTAGGGGCTACCATCGTAACACAGATGTTGCCTTTGCTTTCAGTCTATGTGTTCCTTTGAGAATTCAAAGCCATTGAGGTTCAAAGCCAAACTGTAGCCAAACCACTCTGTTTCACCTGTTCCTGTGGCGGTACCGGTCCAAATGGCAACCCAGCTCTGTCAGCTGGCCCAGGTCACCTTGAAACTGGACCCAAACCAAAAATGGGTTTGTGGGGCAGGGGAAAGGGTGGCTTTTGCAGGGGGACGGGGGCCAGCTGTGAGGGAGAGGAGGGCAGTTGGCCTGTTTCCCAGCTGCAAGAGATCTCACCAGACAGCTTCACTGAGCTTTCGTGAGCAGGGACTGAGGTTAGCAAATGCATCAAACCTCAAATGCCAGGCTCCACTGGAGTGGTTGCAAGGTTGGATGTGAGCATCCCACACCATTGTAGTCAGGGCCTCTTGCAACAGGCTGTCCGGTGGCCATGCAGCGCTGTTGGATCAGGATGCTGTGAATGCCAAGCTGTCATAGAACAAACAACTATATTCCTCATCCCATGCCACGAGCCTGAAGCTGTGGATTTGTTTGGGGTCTCAGCTAGTCTGATGGGACAGGCCCATGTGACAACTCTGTCCCATTCCCCACCTACAGGCCTCTACCTATCCTAGGTAATTGTTGCCCATGCAGGTGAAAGCAAAAATAATTAAGCCAGGCCTTTGATGCTCTGCAGCGTTACCAGAATCCCGGCTGTATCCAGCCAGGAGATGGTTAAGGAGAAGGATGGCAGGACTAGGAAAGAAAGGAAACCAATGTGGCTTTAAGAGAGCCACCCCTCTCCATGGACCTAGCAAGACTTGCTTTGCCTGCTGCCTTTGGTTGTGCTGTCACAGGAACCAGAGACTAAGCAGCCAATTCTGCTCCTGGGCTGTGTGTTTACACACACCCCCCCCCTCCTTCCACAAACCCAGCACAGCAGCGAGCAAATTGAGACGTGCTCCCGCTGCTGAGGACTACAAGGAGCTTGAAACCTCTGTCTCTCCAAATCTCCCAGTCCTCTCCCGCGTGTGGCACACAAACACACACTCACATATCCCCCTCCAGCCAAGCAATCCCGCCAGCTAGCCCCATCCCCGGCCTGCCAGCTCCCTGCTGCCCAGAGACTCACCCGCGGTGCCCGGCTGCCCTGCCAGGATCCCCTGCTCGCGCTGGCCCTGGGGACCGGCCCCCACGAGCAGGTGCGCCCCGCGTGTCGGTAGCTCCTGGCTCGGTCTCCGCCTTGATCACGGAGCCCCGGCTGGAAGGGGCAGCTCGCCGCAGCCCTGCCCCTGGCAGTGCCCGCTGGGCGGCAGCGGGACAGACGCGCCCGGATCCGAGCGGCCCCGGGGCTGGGGCGAGCTCCGGCTCTGCGCTCCCCGGGCGGGGAGACGCGCCCTACTGCTCCTTCCCGGCGCTCCGGCTGGAGCGCTCCGGCGGCCGCCTGGGCGAGCTCATCCCCTCCCCGAGCGCCAGGTGCCCGCCGCCCTCCTGCGCCTGTCCGCTGGCTCGGGGGCCGGGGACGCCCAGCCGCAGCCGCTCTCCGCAGCGCTCCTCACGCGTCCCTCGCCTGGGCTCGCTCTGGCTCCCGCCGCCCGCTCCCCGCGCCGCCCGCCGCCGCCTCACACTCCCCGCATGACATCAGAGGCTGCCGCCTTGGCGAGCTGCGCCCCAGCCCCCGGGGGGAGAGACGGGAACCGAGCCGTTGGCCGCGGGGCGCTCGCCGAGGCTCGGGGGCAAATCGCGCCGCTGAGAGGCTGTGACCAGGCGCCTTGGCCAGCCCGGCTTCCCAGAGAGCGCGCCCACCCACTTCCACTCAGCACCGTCCTCTGGCGGGGGGCGGTTCCGGGGGGCAGGTGGCTCAGCTGCGCCCTCCCCGCTGCTCCTTGCCACAGCTGGCCGCGGTTGTGCACCCCAGCTGCGCTCCGACGCCTGGGGCCATCCACCCCTGCGGGGCGTTCTCAGTCACTTACCAGGGCTGGCTGCGACTCGGGGTGCTTCCGCCTTTCCTCGCTTACTAGAAGAGCCCGGGGTAGCCAGAGTCTATACACGTGTCCCTTCAGCTCTGGAGGCCTGGCCCCGAATCGGACTCGAGTCATCAGTGCCCCGAGATTGAATGGTCTCAGCCAAGTCCTCATGGACAGTTGTGCCCAGCCCTGAACCAACGCGCAATGCTGGATGCACAGTAGCAGTCTGTTCTTGGAGGAGGCTGGGAGCCCGGGTAGCACAGGAGGGGCACATCAGAAATGAGGGGCACTGGGCAGCCAGCAGGAAGCTTGGGGAGAGATGAGATGGGGGGGAGGAGGGGTGTTCCACAAATCAGGACTGAGGGACACTGGCAACCAGGGATTGAATGAAAGACAAAATAGAGAAGAGGGTGTGTGGGTAAAATGGGGTGGGGGGAGCATGCACTTTGCCTGCCCATGGCATGCTTGACTTTACCCAGTGCAACCTGTCCCTCACGTGCCACAACATGGTTTTGAAAGACTTCCCTCCTTCCAGACCCAAGCCCTTTCAGGAATTTAGGATGAACCCCTGGCCTCACTGAATCCAATGGCAAAGCTCCCTTGACTTCAGTAGAGCCAGGATTTCATCCCTAGCATTCTGGAGTTCCTTATGTCTGGCTGGGCTTTGGAACAGACCAAACCCATGAAGGAACAAGACACACAAGGGAGCAGGGCAGGGAAGTTCTACCAGTGTAGAACCACTCTTCATGGTAATACAGATGAATAACCATCCTCCTTGCCTTTATGCAATGCCTGAAAGACCCCGAGGCATATTTCTGACTCAGCCTTATGTCTCATTGGCCCCGCAACATTCCTCCCAGCACAGGACCCCCTGGCAGCGTGTCCAGGAACAAGGTGTCACCTCTGCAATAATGGTGATGGTAGGTGCGTAGGGAGGGGAGCTTTACACCAGTCCCGTCCCTGCTCCAGATTCCTGGTCTTTTAAAGAAAGGTTTTGTACATTTGACTTTTAGGCCAATGTTGGGGGGACGCAGCAGCATCCCTCAATGCTAACAGTCCGTCTGCAGCCCAGGGAGAGAGAGATGGGGAACACGATACAATATAGCACCGGAAATAGTGGTGCCAGCCTAATGGCTTGCTACCCTCAGGCCTTGAGCTCAGTCCTAAACTGCCCAGTGCCAGGGTGGCCGGGGGAGTAAGTTCCTCACGCCACTCGCTGGTGCCCCACTCTGACTGATGTCTGCTGACAGGCTTTGAAGGGATCTGTGCCAGCCCCAGCTCATCCGGCTTCACTGCCACGGGGAGGCCGCTTCTGTTTATCCCACTACATGACAAACTCATGCCATGTCATGAGCACACTGGTGCAACACCATTGGTGGAACGCTGTAATGGGCCCGTGCGCTGTGGCCAACAGACACAATCACTAGGTAAATTGCTGGGACTGGTACTCTAGCCTCCCTGCTCCAAAGCCCAAGCTTCTTGCTTCAGCTAGGCAATCTCCCTTAGCGAATCCCTTATCCTTTCTACAGGCCCGACCACTAGAGGGCACCATAGTGGCTCTCTTACAAACAGATATAGGGACATACAAACACACTCACACAAAGTACACGACAACCCAACTTCATGGCTGCAATGTCACAAGATGACCAAATTGTGCACTGTTCTGTTCCAGGATCTATTATAATCCCATGGGCTGGCCTTGCCCTGTGGAAAGGAGGGGAAAAATGTGGGGCTACCCCAGGAGCTCATTTTGACACTGGCTTTTTTTAGAGGTGAGTGCTAGGGTAGGCAGGCAACTTCCCCTCCCTCCCTCAAACATGCAAAATTCCTGCATGAAAATATCATAAAACACTTGTTCATCCCAAATGATACTCATGCTTATTCTAGAACGAGTCAGATGCTTGATTGTTTAGACAGAAGTTGAGATCTGTTCACACATCTACGTTATCTCTCTGTGCTTTTTCAAAATGAAATTATGTATTTCCCTAGGTTTATAAGACTCTCCACCTTTTCTGTTGTACAGAACTGAGAAAGACAATGGCAATATAATAATGGCCCCAGGTAATACATTATTATTATTTGCATTACAGTAGCACCTGGAGACTTCAATTGAAACTGGAGTCTCATTGTGCTAGGCATTGTACCTATACCTTAGTAAGAGACAATCCCTGTCCCAAAGAATGTATAGTCTATGTAGCCAAGACAGCCAAAGGTGGGAGAGGAAACAGATGCCATGATTTGCCCAGTGTCACATAAGTTACTGGCAGAGCCCCCTGCATCCCCATCTAGTCTCCCATCCACTGGATGACACTGCTTTTTTCACCTTTCCCTCCTTTCATCCCAAATATAGGGCCTCATCCAAAGCACATTGAAATCAATGGGAGTCTTTCCATTGACTTTAATTGGTTTGGATCGGGCCCATAATTATTCACATTCAATCATCATCTGAGGTTCTGTGCCCTGGGACCACCCACCTGGTAAAATAACCCTAAAACAACTCAGACATAATATCAATAGTCATCTTTTACTTCCAACTCAACTGATTATTCCAACAAGCCTTCCCCAAGTCAATTCTGGTGGCATGCAGAAAGCAGCCATCTCCTGAATCTGATTTACTGTTTCGAGATGATTGGTGGCTGAGAAATTACCTCTGGATCAATCCCACCTGCACTGGCAGCAGATTAAAGCCCTGGTGGGTTCTTCACCAACACTTTTGGGATGATGCTATAAAATATGGGGGATTCAGGATGATTGAATACACGTATATGATCGATAATGAGGTATGCCAAGATGATGGCAGGAATCAAGGGATAGTTCGGCAGTGGCTGAGGGGCTTTACGCACAGCTCAGGAGTAGTGAGAGCCCGACAGCTACAGTGGATCACTATGGCGCTTCTTAGCCCCAGACGCATCCTCAGGACTGGCTGCATCACTGCAAGGGGAGGTAGTGGCCCGGCATTTCCATGCCAGCTTCATGCCACCAAGGGGCCCTAGAGATCCTCCTATGGGGAATCAGCTGGCTTGAGACCCGTTTTGCACCAGCAGAGCAGCACAAACATGTCTGAATGTTTCAGAAGATATGTTCCCATATCTTATGCTTTTAGGCTTCAGCTGATGGCCAAAGCAGTCAGGGAGGAAAGCAGGCCCCTCGCACATGTATAGCATTGCGCAATTCCCCGGGTACATTATGGGGCATTTTTACACAGCCCAGGCTCTGTAACTTCAGCAGGAGGACTCTGGAGTTTATGGACCAATGGAATATTGATTTGGGGTGTCTCAATGCAGACAATGCTGGCCGCCCGCTGAGTGGCACAGCTACCATGGCTGGGTAAGGATACTGGGGGAGGCTTCAGTCCCCCAAGGTTTGGAAGGCTCTGGACAGCCAGGAGCAGGACAAATCTGTGGCAAGCGGCAGCTAGGGGCAGGATCTCATCGCTGCAGTGTTCCTGTTATGTAATGACTGAATCAAAGCCATTTAGTTGTCAGATACAAATTGGCTGTGCCTTAAGGCAAAATGCTTACCCTGAATATCTGGGTGTCTCAGCTTGTACTCCTCAAATCAATAGGCATTAGACCTATGCCCTGATGTTGCACTGACTCCTGAAGCCTGTGTTCCAGTTAGGAGAATGTAGCATTCACACTGTTCCTTCCCCAGCACAACCCCCTGTAACAGGGAACCCACTGTGCCCCTCTGGATTTGGCCTCTCTCCGCCGTGAACTTCAGTCTGGTGCAACACCAGTGTTCTTTATTTGTGACCAGTTTCCCACCACCAGTTTCCAACTATATTACAGGCTGTTTGGCCTACCACAGGCCTGGCCAGCAACAGGCTAGGAGGCTCCTATGCCCTCTGAGCCTGACCGCCTGCTCTTAATCCAGTCCAGTCCAGTCCAGTCCAGTCCAGTCCAGTCCCCCCTCCCCTTCCTCTTCCTTCCTTCCAGCCTTATAGCGCCTGCTAATGAGGCTGGCGGGGTGGTCAGTTATCAGGCAAACTCAGAGCGGTTCACCCAGCCCCAATCCATTCTCCCTGATTGGGGCTGGAGTGGCAGGAGCTGATTAAGGGCTTCTCCAGCAGCACCCTGCCACACCCAGCCCTGTGCTCTCTCTCCCCAGCATGTTCACCCACTGTCCAGTTACCACCTTGCTCCACAGCATTGCACCTTTTAACGGTATATTCCACCTGCATCACACAGGCACTGGGCCGAGGGGGCCCGCCATGCTGCTTCTCTTGTGAATCAATGCCAGCGTTGCAGCATGTCCAAGGATCTGTTACTTCCCCGTTCGCCCTTCATTTTCGGAACCACTTGGCAAGTTTGTTTCAACCTCCTGTTCTCTCCCAGCTAATGAGAACATTTGAGATAGCTTTCTGGCAGCACTTTTGCCTTTCTCCCCTCCGATATGGGGGATGGCTCGTGAAGCGCTGTCCCTGGAGAGTCACTCAGATGGCAGGGTGGCACAACACTGTTCTGTATGAATTCTGACTCTCCCTGCCTCTGCACTGCTGTGCCAGGGGGAAACGGGACACCAGGAATCTTTCCCTCCTGCAGAATCAATGAGGGAGGCCTGTTCCTGGCAGGGAAACTACCCACCCCTACTTTGCAGGGATCATTGATTTGTTGTGTGTCTGTCCAGCTCCTAGCGCAATGGCACCCTCTCTAAGGGCTACTGTCATACAAATAATAATTAATACTAATGCTATCGCCAAGAGGTGGGTGGGCATATCCCTGAGGCTCATAGCCCATTGCCTGGCACCGACTGGCAGTCCAAAAATGACACAGGGAGTAGTGCATGCAGTGCAGGGAGGACAGATGACCCAGTGGCTAGGACTTAAAATCCAGGTTCAAATCCCTGCTCTGCCACAAACTTCCTGTGTGAGCTTGGGGAAATCACTTAGCTTCTCTGTGCCTCAGTTCCCCACCTGTGCAATGGGGGTGATAGCTCTGCCCTGCGACCAGGGGTGCTGGGAAGTCAAATCCATTATAGATTGTGAGGTGCTCAGAGATACCACAGTGATGAGGACCAGATATGTACTTAAGATAGAACTGGAGCAGGAAATGGGGCCATGTGTTTCTTCCTGGATTTCAGAGTAACAGCCGCGTTAGTCTGTATTCGCAAAAAGAAAAGGAGTACTTGTGGCACCTTAGAGACTAACCAATTTATTTGAGCATAAGCTTTCGTGACCTACAGCTATATCCGATGAAGTGAGCTGTAGGTCACGAAAGCTTATGCTCAAATAAATTGGTTAGTCTCTAAGGTGCCACAAGTACTCCTTTTCTTCCTGGATTTGTATCTCTCATGACCTTTCCTTCCTTCAAATTCCTTCAGCTCTATCTCTCTTTAAATCCTGGTTCCTGTCTTTTTAACTAGTTCTAGAGCTTGGCAAATAATTTATGGCAAATAATTCATTCAATGTGTTTCACTTCTTTGTCTGCCCACAGCTTCCTTACTTTGTTTGGTCTACTCGTTTATTCCAAACCAGTCACTGAAGAGTTTCTGATTAATTTGTGCCAAGCCAGACCTGAAGAAGAGCTCTGTGAAGCTCAAAAGCTTGTCTCTTCTGCCAACAGAAGTTGGTCCAACAGAAGATCCCACCTCACCCACCTTGTCTCTCTAATATTGTGAGACCAGCACCGTTACAACACTTTGATTAATTCTTGGGCTGTATAGCTTTTGTATGCATTCCAGACTTGAAAGCATGAGCTAAGTTGGTGAATTTTGATTGGACATGTGGAGGGTCACAAGGTATCTTTCTGCTCCCTGATTGGATGAGTTCAATAAAGAGTCCAATTTCTGATGGGAATCCTCACAATTATTCCAACAAAATTCACTTGAATTTTGAATTCACCATGAATATTCTCCAAAATTTGCTTCAATTTGGCTGTTTCTCTGGATGCTCCTGCCAGAAAGCTCATTGGCTGGGATGTTTGCAGGAAGCAAACACAAGGGGTCTTAGCGTCTCTAGAAATCAGGGCCCAATTGTCTCAGAGTGGGAACCAAAACACTGAGGAACAAAACAAATGAGAGGCTACTTTTGAAATTCCGCCTAAGTGACTTACTGGAGGCCAGTCAGTGAGTTACTGATAAAACTTCCAGTCACTGCCTCTCAGAGCCTTGTTCCCAAGAATGTTTGAAATATGTTTGACCCTAGAAGAAACACCTGCCAAAAAATAACTTTGAGCCTAAGTGTTAGTGGCTCTTTTTGTTTCTCCAGGGAATTGTCCCAGAGTGTTTCCAATAGGAGAGGGGCAACACACATCTTGGGCGGAGGTGAGGGGTGACTCTGGAAACTCCCCTGGGCTGCAGGGCTGCTTGCCAGGTTTGACAGATGTAGCAATCCATGTGATGGAGGCAATAGCTTACTTGAAGCATCCTCGCTCAGGTTAGCAGGAGAGGGAGACTTCTCCCATTGTGTGTGATACTTGCACTGCCTTCTGCAGTTTCAGTATTCGTGTCCTGCCATTGCAGATACCAGACTGGGTAATGGCCCAGCAAACCCCACTGACTGCTGGAACAAGGATCCACGATTTGCCCTTGTCACACACTGGCCCAGTCTCTCTTCCCACTCACCAGTCTGTTGCGAGAGGACCCAGTCGCTGGGTCCCATAGCTTTCTAAGCTAACTGGCTCTGGGTAGAGTCTATTAACACCCCCCTGAGCAACAAAAGTTTTACCACTGAAAAGCACCAGTATAGACAGCTCATTCGGGGTGGGGTTTTTTTTTATTGCCAGGTGAGCTCTCCCGCAGCGATAAAGTGTATCTATACAGTGCTGCCACGCTGTAACATGGGCAATGTAGACATACCCTTCGAGTTAGTCCTTCAAGGAGGTGTCAAGCTCCTTTCTGGGTGGGGTAGCAGCCAGTCTGTAATGCAGTACAACAGGCTGTCTTTGGCCTTGTGCATTGCAGTGGTGTTGTAGCTGTGTTGGTTCCAGGATATTAAAGAAACAAGGTGGGTGAGGTGATCTCTTTTATTGGACCAGCTTCTGTTGGTGAAGAGTTGGTCCAATAAAAAATATTACCTCACCCACCTTGTCTCTCTTTGGGCTGGTGCAGTCCCAGTGTCCAGTGTTCCCACACGGCACAGAACAGAAAAGAGTGCGCAGTGTGATTCAGAACCCATCACACGCTGTCACCAACCTCCTTCGCCCTTCCAGCTGAGGGAACTGGCTACGGAAGCTCTCAGTCCCCCGAGGCTGCGGGACAGAATTGTCACTTCAGACATCATGAGCAGGAAGGAGCTGAAGCAGTAACACAGGACAAGTTACTGTCTTACTACCTCCACAGGGACTCCTGGGGGAAGAGGTTTTCCAGCCTCCGCGCTCACTCAGTCCTGAACTCATGAAATCCTGACGTGACTCACATAGCTGCCCCCGTTGGGCCTGACCTTGAGCGTTCAAAGCATTGAACCCTGGGGTTTCTTCACATCATTCCACCAATGGAGGTCAAGCATCACCCAGAGAGAGGGGAGAACTGGAAGCAGCTGGTTTGCATGATCATTCCATCACTTGAGGTCCAAAAACAAGGGGCAAGGGAGGTTGGGATGGGTGGTTAAGTTGCTTCGTTCCCTCTCCCTGTGAGCAAACATGCGCATAGCTTCATCTCAGCATGACCTTCCTGATAACAGATGGTGGCGTGCACAGTGGGCTACTGCTGTTTCTTCAGATCAGTTCCTTAGACATGCACATGAGCTTTACACTGAACGTCACATAGGATCACAGTACCCACACAGATGCTTATTTGGCGACAGACAGAATATTGTCCTGGCCTACCTCATCACGCTACCCCCACTGCACCCTTCAACTCATCCCTCTGGATTGAGATGTCATCCCCATCTGTCTCACCCACTTGTGTCAGGGAGTTGTGTCCAGCTCCCCTGGGTCCCAGAAGTGCAGTTAGAATATGCTGGAGTTTCTCAAAGTGATACAGGCTAGACAGCCATGGGCATAGAACTGGAAGGGTAGGGTGAGATTCCATCATCCCCCATACTCCCTTTACAGGGACCACGGTTAGTTTAGGAGAATTCTCCTCACTGCCCTTAACCGTGTGCTAACAACGTCCCTCTCTATCAGCGCCTGGTCCTCAGCTGGTGCAAATGGAATTCAGCAAAGCCCTGGTCATTTATGCCAACTGATTCTCTGACCCTGTCAGGGGGGCCGTGTCCCTGGACTCTGCTGGCCTGAAGCTATGCAAATATTGGGGGCCTTTATATCCTCTTACCACTTTGGAGGATGGTGACAAAGACTCAACTCGCTGCATGCTAAATCGGGCTGATTACACTGTTCTCTGCTGCACTAAAATTGTAGGGGGGGATCTCCCACAGGGAGGGTTATAAACTCCCATTGCCTTACATGAGCCTCACAGAGGATGCACAGACTCATCCCACTGAACACAAGAGGGAGATCGTCTCAACATGCTTGGATGGTCACTAATAACTTTACCTCTCCTGTGCTATTCTCAGCAGAGAGAAAGCTCCAATGTCTGATGAGCCAGAACAGAAATATCCAATGGCTCCCCTTTCTTTTCTATTTTTGCTGCAAGCTGGTTAACCCTGAAATCCAATTATGGCTCATTATTCACTGGAATTTCCCTCTTATCAAATGGACACATTGCAGGGCTGCTGCGCAGATTCCAAGTGTTAATGGAGCTGCAAATTATCCTGCTGAACTGAGGCACTAATAGGTGTGAACCCTGCACTAGTGTTCCCGTGCACACTATGGCACGCAGGGCCCAGGTACATGGATCCTGGCTTTTGGGCTTTAGTGGGTAGAGATGCTGAGGCTGCTCACTGGTTGGGAATGAGACTCCAGGCAATAGTGCACTAAGGTGAACCATATTGCACTTGTGGGCAAGAAGTGTGCATCCAGACACAAGCATGCAAGTCTCTGGAGCATACCTCCTTCAGGGCCTTGATGTGCAAACCCCGCTGTTAGTGCATTTATTGGCTGGAGTGTGAGTCCTGGCACCAGTGCACAACTATTTGGGAACTGCTGTACCCAAACAGACCAGCAAGCCATCTAGACCAGTATCCTGGCTCTGACAGTTGCCAGTACCAGCTGTTTCAGAGCCAGATACAAGCATGCCAGTAGTGGATTATTATGGAATAACCTGTGCCCAAGGGGAATAGCCTGCGCCCACGCCCATTGGAGGCTGCCCTGAAGCATGGGGGTTTATGTAGGCATGTGCAAGGCAGACTGTGCCAATTGCTCCCAGAGCTCTGAACTGTTCCTGTGCGGCTCATGGGGCATTCCTAACATTGGCCCTGATTTACCAAAGCACCTAAGTGTCTGCTTAACTTTTAAGGACTTAGTTAAGTCCCATTCAACTCGATGGGGCTTAAGCACATGCTCTGCTGAATAAGGGTCAGTTTGCTGAAGGGCGGCTTTTGTTGTCGACCTTAGACCTAGGAAATCCCTGCAGATCATTTTAGCAGAACCATCCAGCTAGTTTGGGATTGCAGGGGGACGCAAGCCTTGAAGCCAGCACCCTGTTCTGAAAGAAGCAGACACCATTCTATATCAAATCTAACCTCAGCCCTGCCTGGGGCTTGGCTTTATTAATAACAAGGCAGTTAGTAATGACACAACACACATGCTAGCTCCTGTCTTTTCCTTGGGATTGACTGTTCTTTGCCTCCAATCTGCCCAATGCTCTGTCCTAGGGCCTCTCACAGACCCATGCTCACCTCCCTTATACCTAGGGTGGAGCTAATCATCCCTCCCTCCCACAATGAATCAGTGAATATCTCCCTCCTGATTCTGAGACCGGGGTGGGGTGTCATCGGAAGAACCCAGCCTCTCTGTAACTGTAACCTAGACCCGCATGGTGTCAGGTGCTATCCCTGTCTAGCGGTGGCTGGGCCACATATTGGGGGTGGTGGGCCTACTGCAGCCTGCACTATTAGATGAAGCATTTTAGCTAAGGCATTCAAAAGTCACTGTTTTAGATCCAAAGATCCCAGGTTCAATCCCCACTGCAGCAGAGCGACCCAGAGACATGGCCTTCCTCAACCTCCATGCTGCTCTTTTGAGCCCTGTTGCCAGCACTGAGTTGCAGGTGAACTCAGTAGCACCCCTAGTGGAGGGGTCTGGTAACCCCCTTTGTTTCTTCCCAGCCTCTCCCTTTCTCCACCCCTCACTCCACATTATCCCACAAATTGGCAATTTCCACTTAAAAAAATAAAGTTACTGTAAAAAGCAAAAGCAGCTGTAGCAAGTGAAGGATTAACTGTAAGAGTGAGTCAATCAATGCACAAGAGAAGGCGGCACTTTTAAAATTAACTTATTGCCCTGCTAAGCTTTCAAAAATGTTTATGCCGCCTGCAACCTTGTATGGAAAACGGCTTCTGCTTGACTGCCACTAAACCTCACATACGAACACGTTTTGCTGGACAGGAAATACAGAAGGCTGGATTTTCCACACCCGGCAGGTGAGCTGTGCCCCCAATGTATGCACGGCACAAGCAGAAATGGGTAATTGCACATGCAAAATGCTCATCTGTGACAGCAAAAGGGGCAATTCAACACATAAATGGGAACCCATTTGCATGCACAATGAGCTGTGGGGATAAGGAAGAAGATGGGATTGTAGCTCAGGGACAGGACTTGGAGTCAACAGATGTGGGTTCTGTTCCCAGCTTTAGCATGGACCCAGTGTGTGATTCTTGGGGAAGTCACTTCCTGTCTTTGTGCCTGTGCGTTTCCCCAGTGGGAACGATATGTCTGTATCTCGCAGTGGTGGCATTGTGAGCAGTGCTGGAAGAACCATTCCTCACATGTAACACCCTCCACCTATTTTGCCCCTTTGCTTGTGAAGTGGGTGTTCAGACCAGGATTTTCTAGATGAATTTGTTATTTAAAATTAATTGCCAAATTGTTCCTGGGTCTCAGTCATGATCTGGAGTTTGTTTGTAGCAGAAAAAAACAACAACCTGTTTTTCCCTCCCAGTCTGTCCCCTGCGTTCAGGGGAAAATATCAGTATCTTGAGACATATCATCCCATCTCTGAAGAAATTAAGTGGAGGGGGAAAGAGGAGATTTTCTCCCGGGGAGTTTTGTTCTCCTGGGAGGATGTTTCACCCGCAGTTTATTGCTGTAGGGCCTCTAATGTGCTCAAGTGCATGTCGCAGGTCAGGTCAGTGGCTGGCTAACAGGCTGCATTTGTCTCCATTATTAACCAACATACTTACTGCACTACAATTCCCAGCAGCCTATGGGAGTGCCCTCACCTGGGAAAAGTGTATTCAGCCACGCTGATCGATAAAGCTCTTTGAGGTCAGAGCAGCCTCACAGTTCATCATTCAGTGAATGGAGATGGATGTGGGCAGGCAGCTGACCCCAGGCTCAGAAACTGAGGGCCAGACACAATGCCAGAGGCTTTTCAGGGGTCAGAAAGGGGCCTTCTTTCTACCGTCCTCTTTTGTTTTGTTTCTTTAGGCCAAAGGAAGTCAGCGAGGCCTGAATCTTGGTCCTTTTCTTGCAGTGCAACATCTTTGTTGTGTGCTTGTACAGCACCTAGCACAGAGGGGTCCTGGGCAAGGACTGGTATTCCTAGCCGCTCTGACCCCAGTAATAGTGATGATGAACCTCCACCATTGGTATCATTAAAACAGAAGCCTTGATTCATCCCATCTACGAGTGACGTGCATTATATCAACTAGCGCCCGCCTCCATAACCTTGATGGCTGGGATTTCCCGGCACCCTGTGAAGCTTCTATTGACTTCAGCAGGAGCAGAGGGGATATCCTATCCTCTGTGTAATAGGACGAGTCATCTGGTGGGGAGAGCTTGTGACCGGGAGCCAGGTCTCCTGGATTCTCCTCCTAGCTCAGTTACTGATTCATTGTCTGATTTTAGGCAAGTCACTTCCTCTCTCTGTGCCACAGTTTTTCCCTCTGTATAACAGGGACAATGCTACAGGCCCCCATTACAGGGGCTCCTTTACGCTGCCGTGGCCCTTTCATCCAGCACAAAAGCTCACCCTTTCAGTATCAAGCTGTGACTAATTGCCCAAAGGGCCAGTCTGCTGCTGCAGAGTGTTGGTTTTGATCGTTTTTCCAGTCACTAGTCCTTTGGCCAGGAGAGCAAATGGTGCCCGGATCAGAAATCCTGCTCACTCACCCTCCCTGAGGTGGATTCTCCCTTCAGTGGGTACCAGATTCCTCCACTCCCAATGACTTTGAGTCTCCACTGGCAGGAAAATCTGACCCCAGGAGACCTGGTGGCATGGGGCATAGCAATCCTGCCAGCGGTGCTCCCTGTCCCAGGGTGCTGAGGTGAGATGAGAGGCCCTGGCTAGGGGGAAGTGTTCCCAATATGCTACCTTGTCTACACTACAGGCACTGCTATGGCTCTGTAGTGTAAACAATTTATTTTTATTTATTTATTGCATCCGATGAAGTGAGCTGTAGCTCACGAAAGCTTATGCTCAAATAAATTGGTTAGTCTCTAAGGTGCCACAAGTAGTCCTTTTCTTTTTTCTGTAGCTATTGACTGTAGCACCATAGTGTAGACGCTTCACCCCCCTGAGCAATGTAGCCATATCAATCTACATTTTAAGTGCAGACCAGGCCCACACTCCACCCCTGACATTCCAGCCCTGCCTGCTGCTCTTCCTTGGTCTGTGATTGCACCTGCAAAACTGACCCGCCGAGATCATTCCCCTTGAAATCGGAGCCTACATTTCTCTACTCATGTGTATTGCAGCTGCCTTCCCAGGCCCAGCAAGGGCAGGGTCATGTTCACCCTCTGCCCCCACTGCGCACGCACCAGCACGGTCCTGTCTCACATCAAGACGATGATGATGCTTCCCTTTCCCTCTTAAGAGTTCAACATCAGCTGTCATTTGTTGTTAAGTTCCTGTCCAAACACCTCACCTGCAGCCGGCCGATCAAAGCTCATTTTCTTACTCAAACAACTGGAGCTTCCAGTCAGCAGCCGGTGGGAAAGTTGGGGGTCCACAGGTAGAACAGGGGGGAAAGGGTCAGGATTGCACTAATTTAGAGGCCTAACCTCTTTCTAACCACCAGAATATAGGATGACACCTTTGGGTCAGGGCTCGGACCTACCGATGGGACTGCGAGGGAAGGCCTTGGGAGAGAAACTGAGGCAGGGAGCAGTTACATGGCTTCCCTACGGCCATGAAGCAAAATGGTATGACAGCCCCCTGGGTGTCAAATGGTCATTTCTAGCCCCTTTGTGCAGACCCCTTTGCTCTTCTTTAAATTATTTCATTGGGGCTCATCAAATCCAGGCAGGCATTGAAATACACTCACTCTCCCTGTCTCCAGTTTTGACACCACCACCTCTGGGAGATCCAGCCCTGCTTTCCCCCCATTCATAATTCAGCCTGACACTGCACAGCAAAAATCAATTCACACTTATAAGAAAGTGCCAAGGCAAATTACTTCCCAAAGCCTCCGATGGTGCTTTCTTCTCTCCCAACGACTATATCTTTGGTGCAAAGCCCGAAATAGCAAATTAACCCCTGGAGCTCTTCCACTTCATAGAAGAACCCTTTAGATCCACAGCTGAATGCAGATTGGTCACTGAGGATGCTGCTGGCAACAATGCACAGTCTTCAGTTTGTCCAACCATTAGCGAATCTGTGTGTCTAGCTGCCTATACCTACGTCCATTCATTTGTCCATCTATGAATCATTCATCTATGGATCTCTTCTGCTATACAACCCTCAGCACGTGACCTTATCAGCCCTTACAAGGTCTTGCTTGATTTAGAGTAGGATGGAAAAACAAAATGTGCTATAAGAAGTGGTGTTGCCTATTCAGTAGGTGGCACTTTTCCCTCTGAGTCAGTGCAAAGCCCCCGTGCAGAAGTAGGGATCAATTTGTTGTAGAAGGTGCCATTTTTAAAATCCAGGTATGATAACACATGGTCATGAAAGATCTCACGAGGCTTCTTTCGCAAGAGAGCAGAGGTGTTCTGGATAAATTATAGCAGGGAAAATTGTTTTCTCCCTGTAAATTCCCCCTCGCCCTTTCAAATGGATATAGTATAACTACTGTGCAGTGTTATTATTCAGCTGCTGGCTCCACCCCAGAGGTGGAAACATATCAGTGGTAGGTGAAGTAACCCCTGCATACCTCTTGCCTACACTAGCTCCCAGGGGTTTGGGGAGACTCAGGGTATGTCTAAACTACAGCTGCACAGCTACAGCTGTAGCACCACAGTGTAGATTTTTCCTACACTGATGGAAGAGTTTTGCCATTGATGTAGTTAATCCACCTATCTGAGAGGCAGTACCTGGGGCAACAGAAGAATTCTTCCCTCAACCTAGCTGTGTCTACAGTGGGGGTTAGGTTGACTTAACTATGATACCCAGGATGTAAAATTTTTCACTGTCCAGAGAGATGTAGCACAGTTGATCTAATTTTTTGGTATAGAACAGACCTTAATCAGTGTTAGCAAAGCAGTGAGATTCGCTGATAAATGGTGCCATCAGAGCACAGAGTGTTACTGTCATAAAAAAGCTGCCAAATCCATAGACGGAGAAAAGAGAGGATTTGAAAACTACATAAAAGGAGTCCCTAACTCTTGCTTAACAAAGTCAGGTGAACAATACAAACCACTGAGCTCTGCCCTCTGCAGAATGCCTCTCCATGATGAGAAGAGAGGAGAAGAATCTGCCATGAGGGAAATATCTGAGGGAACAAATGAAAGAAAGAACAGAAGCCCCAGATGTACAAGCAGAAGTGAAAATGAAGCGCATGAATGGAGCCACATCCAGAAGTGAAAGCACAGACATCGCCACTCAATCACTAACCAGTCCCCCTGCCAGAGCAGCCGGTGCACTCCGAGTATTGCTGGTATTCAGATGCTAGATATAGGAAAGGCCTGCTGGATTTGACTGTCCAGCCCCTTTCCCTTCAAACCCAGGATTGCTTCCCTGCTCCATAGTCGTCTTCAAGGCACAAGTTTAAAAGTGCCAAATGATGGGGTTCTGCTACATGCCATGGGAGGCTACAGAACCAACTTGATGCTTTCTGACTGAGCCCAAATCTAGGGCTGAGTCCCAGCTCCCCCTTCTCTTCCCTGCCTGTAGAATTCCAGACAGTTATTAGCAATTTATGGTTGTTAATAACGATGGGTTGGAGCCACATAGTTCAGATCCAATCTCTCTCAAAGTTTAAGAGTGTGCCGCAGGTTTTGATTCAAGCCATTACAGAGATGGGTTTGCCACAAAGTCTGGGTCCAGTTACTGAAGTTCTGGGTTCTTTAGACCTTGGGATCTGGTCGGCACCCATCTCTAATTGCTGGAGTGAATATTTTCCGTTCCTTTCCTTGGGTCTCTTGGGATAGTGGGTAAGGATCTGTTTTTACCCCCTCCGGAACAACTCCAGTTCTCCTCGTACTTGATCTCTTACTTTGCAGTTGCTGTCCTTGTGACCAAATATGGCTGGGTGCCACCCCTGCACAGGGGTGTGGCAGCTGGGTGCTCCCCTCCCAGATTCTGAATCCATTGCCTCCCTGCCAGCACAGGATGTGAGAGGATCTCTGCCCATTGTTGACCAAGCTGCCCTTTGTGCAAGAGAAAAAGACAATTCTTTCTCTTCCCCCTAGCCTGGCCGCTTGCAGCTGTGGCTGGCAATTTCTATCCCGTTGTCTGGCTGGTTAACTGGCTACTCCTGTTTATATTATTTCTAATTGTCTCCATTGCTCCCGCTGCGAAGCAGCACTTTGGAAGATAATGAACCTGTTCTTTCCTACAAGGTCACTGACTGGAGTGCAGCCGTGTTTGATTATTATGTGGCTTTTTAAACTAATTAACACAATCGTTTTCCAACTGCAGGAAGAGAGGAAAAAAAGGCCCAACGCTTCCTGTAGGGTTCAATCTGGGAGTCCCAACTGGTACATTGCTGGAGAGCAAATCCCATCAGGAGCAGTCAGGCAGAAAAAGGGGTAGATTTAGTTCACAGCTATCAGTTGGTGCTTAGAGCTTTGGTGAGGTCAGGGAATAGTGGCAGTTAGTTAATATTCCTTCTCATCTCCTCCACCTTCCCTTCCTGGTTCCTGCACAACTCAGGACGAATACAGTCTGTCAATATCACTCCGGGATCAGTCAGAGGTTGCAACAGAAAGCATACCCCCTTCTCCCAGGGACAAAGTGCTCCTAGGGTCAGATCTGGTAAGGCACTGAAGGGCTCTGGCTGAAATACTGTCAGGGTGAAACCTACCCTGCTGCATATGGGCCTGGAGAAGTTGTGTGTTCCATCTGAGTCCCACTCAAGACCTCCAATTAGGGCTGAAGTGGCGCATCGGAACTTTGTGCTAGCCCCTTTGGGCAGGAGTGAATCTCACCCCCCAGAGGACAACGTACTCAATGAACTTAGCTCATTTTGCTGTTCATGAATCACGAGCAGACTTACATCATTCCAGATGAGTGCATTAGTCACAGCTCCTCCTGCCATGGTATGTGCAAACATGTTCCTGCCTAGCGGTTAGCTTGCAATCTGTTACCCACCGCTATTCACTCCCCATGCTGCATGAGCAGTTCTGCTTCATTACTTTATCACACCCAAACCCATGATGGCCGAGCAAACCCTTCTTGCACCAAACCATGTGCAAACTCCCATTTGTGCAGACAACCCACACTCATGTTGTTGGGGACACTGGGCATGGCCACTAGGTAACTCGAGGGGATGGAAGACCACGAGTGTCGATGAAGCCCCCTCGCACTAGGGCCAAGTGACCTTGGTCCCCCGGCCTGGAGGCACTCGCAGCAGTTATGCTAAGGATCTGCAACAATATGTTGCAAAGTCAGACTGTCTGAAACTAAACAAGGCTAGACAGGGCAGATATGGTAAAACACTGCTGAACAAAGCAGCTTTATATATGGTTTAACAGATGGTACAAAGCAAAAGGGAACTAGCTGGTATCTGGCTATATGGATACTTAGGGCAGCTTGCTGTTGGATAAGTATGCTGAAGAAAGGATGTATAAAAGTCTGTGTAACTTCCTGCTCTGTGTACAGGATTTGAGGTGAATATCTCCCTGTACCATATTGAAGCTTCAAATAAACTTTTCTGCTTCTCCACCCCGTTGTGATTATTGGGAGATGCATACCGGGCAACGAACCTTGCTGTTGCTTGCCTCGGGAACTCTGTGCCGACAACAGTGTGAACAATCATTAGAAGTAAGTTCCAGGGTGTGTGTTTGGTGCCAGCGTATACCGGTGGATTTTATTTGACTGTCAGGGAATATGTTTGCACAGTTATTTACCTAACTCCAGTGCTGAGCATGTCCTGCGAGGACTTGAGCATCTCGCCCACCCATGGAGCACTCAGGCCCCAATCCAGCAAAGACTTAGGCATGTGTTTCGCTCTATGCACTGCAAGTAGTTCCACTGACATTGATGTGAATGCAAAATATTAACCACATGCAGCAGTTTTTGCAGGATCAGGGCCCTAGAGTGCTCGGCTTTTGACAAAAGGTCCCTGTGCTGGGGCACTCTACTCACTGCAGATGGCACCCCCTCCTGGCCATTCTGGACGCCCCTTCCTGTGCTTGCACTCCACCACGTTCTCTCTCTTTCGCCATCTGAGGCCCCTCTCTTGTTCCAGGAGGCAGTGCCTCCTCATCATGACTCAGCCCTCTGGCCGGGTCACTGAGCATGGATTCCCCTTCCAGGGTACTAAACCCCTTCCACTTGACTGGTCTCAGGCAATCTTCTCTGGCACTGCCCCAATGGTGCCACTTCCCCAGTGGCTGGTAGGGGAACCCGGACCCACCCTCTACTCTGGGTTTTAGTCCAGGGATCCTATACCTGCCAACTATGGTCCACTTTCCCTCAGACCCTATTGCTCCTTCTGCAGCTTCCATTCCCTAACTCTCCCTCCCCCAACCCCGGTTGTACCAGCTCAAAGTCCCTTCTCCCAGGAAGTAACTGCAGGCGACTGAACCCCCCTAGCCTCAAACACACGTCCCTGCTCCCAGGGAGGGACTGCAGACTACTTCCCTGCAGCCCCTTTCTGCTGCCAGCTTCCTGGCTTTATAAACCCAGACCAGTTGCTCCCCGAAATGGACTGCATCAGCAAATTAGGCCTTAGCTCCCTGGCTTTCCTCCAGGTGCAGCCTATCGGTTAACTGGCCTAATTCACCCCTTTGGGCCTTGTGTGGGGTAGGCACCCCATCACAGCCCTCAGCACCTTGCCAGGTTAGACTCTTAGCCCCGGCCAGCCCAAAGGCCAGATTCTGCCTCACCCTATGCAAGGAAGTAAGGGAGTAAAAGGCACCCCCAACTGCACTGACTACCCAATTGTGAGTAGCACCGGGGGTTACTCCCCAGCAGCCCCCCTCCCATGCAGGTGGTGATGAAGGGGCAGGGCCGTGGTTACAATCCCCTCACCCCCAATGTGCTTAGGGCCATACACTGCAGCAGGCATCAGTTAAGCACAAGGCATGTTCCCTCTATCCCACAGTCGGGGAACTGGGAAGCAGATTGTGATTCTTGGAGCCACAATGTGCTTGCCAAGCTGCTCCCGAGGCACTGCTCTCCACCCCCAGGGCTCAGCCTCAGCTGACTACTGACCCCGGTTTGTGATTCCTGTGTGCACACACATACTGGGCCTCCTCTTGCTACCATTATAATCAGCGGCAGCACAGACCCAGTCCCTTAGTGCTGCTCACCAGACCACCAACCCCTCCACTGCTAACACGTCCTTGAGGAATGGGACGAGGCTTAAAATAAACACGCAATAGCAATATGATGCTTGAACAGTGTGCCCTGCTTAGCTTCAGAGAGTCATAAAAACCACTCCGTGCCCGCTGGGAGTTCAATCCAGGTGTCTGATTAGGCTCAGCCCCGTCTCAAACTGGATTTCCAGGTGTGCTGATTATTCCTCGTGCCAGCACAATCACTGCAGGCTGCAGAGACTGCAAAGACTGGGGGGTTAAAATTAAGTACACGAAAGGTGCCAGATGGGTAGCCCCAGAGATGGCAATCATCTGTTTACCCCCAGAACAGGTATGTCACAAGCAACAGCAGGGCCAGATCACTCTCCCCATCCTGCCACTGTGCCTTCTCTGTGGGCACTGTGGTCCCAATTCAGGGAAACACACAGAACTTAAGCACATGGTTAAAGTTAAGCACATGCCCACATGCGCTCCTGAATCGGGGCCAAAGGGTCTGATCCAAAGCCCTCTGAAGTCTCGCCATTGACTTCAATGGTGTTTGGATCAGAACTCAAGTAACCTTGCTCCCCTCCTTCAAATCTCTCCCCAGTGCTCACTTCTTCCAGCTAGCTTTTCAACACTAACCTCCATTCCAGCCCTGCCCACCTCTTCCCTGGTTATGGCCTATGGAACGAATTTAGCAGTACTTCCAAGGAAGAAAGCTTGATTTCAATGAGAATTTTGCTCAATTAACCCCGGCCAAATTGGAGCCCACATACTGATAATGGGAAGAAACGATTCGCGGTTGTAGGAAAGGTCAGATGATAATGAAATTAAAAATGTTAATAAATGAAAAAGCCTTAAATCCTCACTTAAACAAAATCATATCCCCCGGCATGAGGTCACCATAGGAAGCCAATGAAAAAGCAAATCTAATAAAAGGAGTCTTGATCAGAATGGCAAATGGGAGGGGGAAAGTGTGAGCATCATAAACTGGCTACAGATCAGGCCCGCCACTATCACAGACACATGATCAGAACTTAACAGTATTTGACATTTCATTAATTTAACCTGGGCTTCTTGGGAAACGAGAGAGAAAGAACATAATTAATTTGAAAGATCTGCCCCTGGAAGAGTGAAAGGAAGGGCCCCAGAGCACAGGCTGGGAAAGAAAAGAAAAATTTAAAAGGAAAATGGTTTATTGATATATATTTTCTCTTTCTTCCTCTGTCCTCTGGCCTAGAAAGAGAACTTAGTTAAAGTACAGACTAAGGGTCAGAGTCTCCAGCCCCATGGCACCAAGGCAGTGGAAACTGGCTAGGTCTCACTATCACACTTTCAGGGGAACGGAACCTGTATTTCCCCCACTCCAGGCATACCCAGCCAGGTCTCAGGACTCCTGAAGTCACCTGTCTCTGGGCAGGGACCCTTGTCCCACTTTAGGGGTTTTAAGGCTGCACAGCCCCTGCTGTACAACTGTGATATCCTCAGCAAGCTCCTGCGCTTTGCTTTCTCTCTGAGGGCTACAGACAGCGTGTAGCAGCAGCCACAAGTTGTCACGCAGCACCTTGTAAGCAAGCGCACTTATTCTTAAGGTAAAAGCGTTATAGAGAAAAAACATCATAAAACAGATTTTTAACACACACTGAACATACCAGGAGTCACCATCAGTCTAGTAAGTCAAAGTCTTCCCAACCCTTTTGCAAAGGTTTCCACTCCCCACTTTGACAGCAGGTCCTGTCCATTTGCTGGATCAGAAAGCAGGCTTCTGCTCAGGTTAAACCCAGTCCGTTTATAACAAAAGGCCTTTCTTTGGCTGTTAGTCTCTGGAAAACCCAGATTGAGTCAGTATATGCCAGCCTCCCCAGGGGTGGTACTTCTCTGGAGGTGTTACAGCTTGAATGATTCTCCTTAATCACCCCTCCACACACACATTGTCTTTGATTCTTGGAGGAGCTGTGGTAAACCCATCCCCCTAGAGTTGTGCATAATCCCTAGCCCACAATGATACATAAACCATTCAGATATTGGTTCACACACAGAGATATTGCATGGGGCTGCCGTACCTGTCCAACTCAGCACCTGGGAATTCCCTCCAGTGTGGGGAATCCTCAGCTAATGCACAACCGGCACAGCCAGGTCCTGGGCTACCTGGGCTTGGTGTAGAGGGCAGGTTGGGGTGGAAGGAAGTGCCACTGGAGTGCTACTGTGTGCCATCTGTTCTCGGCGGGGGGGCAGCTACGTGGGGTCAGATTTTCAATTGTTCAGCCTCTGCAAGTGGTGCCACATCTACAACTGTTCAGCACCAAGCGTGCTCCCCATGTGCGCCAAGCAGCTTTGAAAATCTGGCCATTTAGTCTGATATCTAAATGAGAGCTGAGCTCTCCCCTCCGAGGGATGCCGAGCAACTGAAAATCTGGCCCTCAATTCTTTTGAAAAGCAGGAGGAATTTAGAGCACAGAGCTGGCTTGAGAATCGAGGGAGCGCAACTGGTTTCTCTGCGCTCCACCATCTGCAGCTGTACTCCACAGAGAGAACCTGGGCCTAACATGGCCTTCTATATTGAACTGAAGAAGTGGATCAACGTCCACTACAGTTGAAGCCCAGCCAACAATAATTCTGCTGAAGGTTAGCCTCTCCTCCCGAGGCAGATCAGAGCATGCAAAAACATTTCCTTGAGATGACATTTGCATAGATTTCATAGTGAGAATTCAACACCTTAATCCTAACACATCAAAAGTCTCCAGCTACCAGCCCAAGCAGGTCTTGAAATGTCAGGGGATATCATCTTTATCTTCTCACCACAATATAGTTGATTGGGAGACTGCCAAAAATAAAAGACTAAGGATTTCTATTGTATGGCAATGTGAATGTCACAAGGGGGGACCTTTTGAAGAGCTGATCCAGGAGGGTGAAATTAGAGTGACTTTGGAGAAAGAGAATCTTTGTGCGAAATCCCAGGATGCTGCTTTGCAGGTAATGTGCTTCTACAGGTGAGGTTCCTTTTTAAATCTAATTGGTTAAAAAAAAGTAGATGGATGTACTTTCAACAGCGGGGGAAGGTTGCTTCACGTAATCCTCAAACTTCCATCACAAACTTTTTAAAAAGTACTTTCTGGATCTTCCCCGGGTATTTTAAGAAACTTCAGCATTTGTAGAGAATTATTTCAAAGGATTTTTGAAATTGTCATTTTTTTCCAGTGGAGTTGAATATTATTACATACCAGAGTCTGAACTGATACTTGCAGGGCAGCCAATTTAGCTCCATGTATTTCCACTGCTTTATCAAGTTCCTCTCTTGATTTTTCTGCAGGGTCCAGCTGAGATGCCATATTATTAAAAACAGAGCTGGGATGGAGCTGCAAAGTTTGTTCCCAATTCTGGATGTGGATCCCCACTTTCCCCAGAATTCTGTAGTCTACGGGAGCACCCAGAGGTCTCACTCAGGATCAGGGCCCCATTGTACTAGATGCTGCAAAACCATATTAACAGACTCAGTCAGTGCCCCCAAAGAGCTCAAAAGTCAAAGACATTTCTATTTAATCCATGTTCTTAGCTAAGCAGGGGATCTCTTGGAGTAGCTAAGGCTGAGTAATACCAACTGTGTTGGGCCCATTACCTGGGGAGCAGCCTGGAGGAACTCTTATTAAAGTTCCCTACTGTTGTGCCCCCAGTTCATTTGCCAGATGGGCCTTTATCTTTAAATCCCCATCCATAGACTGGCCTGAATCTGCAGAGAGTTCTCAAGGAGATGTTCGTATCTTCCTGGCTTACTGCACTCAGGCAGAATCAATGTCCTGAGGCCGCACCCCTCACCCCACCTATGCCAGCCACCATGTAACCAGAGAAAGACTGGGGGTTGAAGTCAGGAAAGTCTTGCACTGACGCAGGAACCATCCAGGCCTTTGTATCTCACTACAGGAGATGGACTTTGCTGGGTCTGCCCCTTGCCTGGTGTAGAAGTACCACCTGGCCTGATCCTCAAGAAAATCTGAAATGCAAAATGTCCTCCAGCTACGGTGCTCAGCAAGCAGAGCTGAGGTAGAACAAAAGGCCAGGCAGGCTCAGATTCAGCTCAGAAGAGGCCCCATATAAAAGAAACAGAAAATATCTCTTCTGTTCACTAGAGCATTGGAGCATCCCCCTGCCCACCCTTTATAATTACCCTGTTCTGTTTGTTCCTTCTGAAGCATCTGGCACCATCCACTGTCAGAAGATAGGATCTTGGGCTAGATGGAGTTGGTCTACCCATTGTGGCCATTCTTATGTCCAGACACTCACCTAGGATGTGAGAGACCAGGTTCAAGTCCCTGTTCTAGCTAATTTAGAGCAGGGACTTGAACGTGGGTTTCCCACATCCCATGTAACTGCCCTAACCACTAGGCTATTGGCTAAGCTGGGGTCTTGCTCACCCTCTCCAGAAATTCCATCCTGGACCTGAGAAACCTTCCTGACAAAGGTTTCATAAAACATTTCAGTTCTGATGAAATGCCATTTTTCCAGCAGAAAAAAAGTGTAATTGAAAATGTTTTGACCAGCTCTAAGAGGGATCAGTCCACTCCTACCCAAGGAACCCAAGCTGTAGGTCCCCAGAGAACGAGCTTCCCAGCAGGGGTGGGGGATATTGCAGAAGTGCAAGACACTAACAACTTCCTGAAAGTCTGAAATCAAAACAGGTCATACCTCCTGCTTCCCTTATACCCCGAAGGGCCAAATCCTCAGCACAGAAAGCAATGGCACTGTGCCAGATTGCACCTGTACATCTGGCCCTGTGTTCTCCCCAGCAGTTCATCCTCTTCCTATTGCTCGCTTTCTCTCTCCACCATCCCCATCTCTTCAATTGCTAGACCTGGCTGGAAATTTTCCAGCAGATGATCATTCTGATGGAAAATGCAGCTTCTGCAAAACTGAAATGTTCCTTGGGGAAAATCTTAATTTTGCCAAAAATTTTCAGTTTCCCATTGGAAAAATCCAAAGGAAATATTTCATTATGGGTCAGTTCGACCTGCTTTCGAACATTTTGTTTTGTTGAACTGACCCAGAATATTTAATTTAAAATCAGTTCAATAAAATGTCAACCTGCATTTCCTTATCAGCACACTGCCTTATAGGAGATGGCGTTTAGACCCCCCAGTTCTGTCGTCCGGGATGAGCTCCTTTGAGGACTATATCACCCATAACAGATGGCAGACTTCTGTCTGACCAAGCACTGTGCATTATCTGAGTCACATGATGGGTTGCATCATGGGAGATGTAGTCCAGCCGGGCAGCTTAATCCATGTGGGTCATCCAGCTCCTGAAGTACAATTCCCATAAGGCAATGTGCCAAAATGTGAAAATAGAGTTTAATGTTGAAATGACTCAAAATGAAGCTTTTAGGGGCATTTCAAGAAACAAGCATTTCAGTTTCAGGAATATTAAAATGTTTTGATCTAAGCAAAATATTTCAACATTCCCAACTCAAACGTTTTTGGGATTTCCATTCTATGAAAAATTTGAACATTTCATTTTTTGTGTCCTGATTTGGGACCAAAGAAGATGTTACAATGTCAGAATTTCACATGGGACAGAGATTCTGAATTTCACTCAGTGCTACTGATTCCTATTGTGTCAATTTCATCCCTTGCTTAACTCCATCCACTTCAGTGCAGTTAGAGCAGGGATGGGTTTAGCCCTTGCCTCATATCACTCCCTGTGTTACCTATCCAACCAAGGCCTGAGCTCCACCCGCCCCGCATCGAAGTCAGTGTCAAAGCTACTTATGTCAATGGGTTCAGGATCTGGTCCTTAGATCTGGGGCATAGCTTTGTATGGCTGTAAAAGGCTCTCCACCCCAGTGGCAATATGCAAATAATAGATTAAAAACAATAACTTTGGACCATAAATAGGAGCGGAGGACATTCAGAATTGCATTAGATCAGGCTTCTCTGTCATATAAGAACTGGTCAGTCCAATGGTCCATCTACCCTAGTAGCCTGTCTTTTGACAGTGACCAGTGCCAGATGCTTCAAAGAGAACAGACAGAACAGGACAATTTATTGAGTGATCCATTCCCTGTCACCCAGTCCCAGCTTCTGGCAGACAGAGGTTTAGGGACACCCAGAGCACAGGGGTGCGTCCCTGGCCATCTTGGCTAATAGCCATTGATGGACTGATTCTCCATGAACTGATCTAATCCTTTTTTGAATGTTTGGCCTTCACAACATCCTCTGGCAATGAGGTTGACTGTGCGTTGTGTGAAGAAATACTTCCCTCTGTTTGTTTTAAACCCACTGCCTATTAATTTCATTAGGTGACTCCTGGTTCATGTTATGTGAAGAGGTAAATAACCCCCCTTATTCACCAGTCATGATTTTATAGACCTCTGTCGTATCCACCATCAGTCATCTCTTTTCTAAGCTGAACAGTCCCTGGCTTTTTAATCTCTGCTCAGATGGAAGCTGCTCCATCCCTTTAACATTGCTGTTGCCCTACTCTGTACCTTTTCCATTTCGAATACATCTTTTCTGAGCTGGTGCAACCAGAACTGCACATGGTATTCCAGATGTGGGTGTGCCATGGCTTTATAGAATAGCATTATGATATTTTCTGTCTTATTATCTATCTCTGTTTGCTTTTTTAACTGCCACTGTACATTGAGAAGATATTTTCAGGGGACTATCCACGATGACTCCAAGAGCTCTTTCTTGAGAGGCCAAATGTCAAAAAATTACGAGTCAGGTTTAAAAAAAATAAATCAGGAGACTTTAAAAAAAAAGTTGCATTGTTTTTATTTGCCTTCTGGACTTCGGGCCCTTAGAAGTCATATTTTCAGGCTTTTCTCTACAACCTGCAGGACTAGAAATTTGCTTTATTTTTAAAGTGACAGCTGAGATTTTCCCATAACCACAAGATTCCAGGAGCTGGGGCTTTAAGGCATCTAGGAACTAACATAAGACTCACTTTAAAATTCAGAGATTTGGGAACACTGTGATCTCTGTGGTGAGCACAGTCCCTTCTCTGTGAATTATTCAGTCTTTGCTCTGCTTCTAAGAGACAGCCAGCAAGGGGAACTAATTAGTGGCAACTGTCATCTTGCTACTGATGTGTCTGCTCGGACACTGGATTGAGAATACCAGCGATCCTTCCATCCAGGTGGCAGAACCCAGATGTAACCTAAGACCAGAATGTAATTCAGTGCATTACCCTTCCACAGCTGATCTGGATTTGATGTTGTTGTTTAAGGTCCTGGAAGTGGGAAAGGAAATGATGCAGAGATATATCAACATTTACATGGTTTTATACATCCAAACATCATCCAAGCTGACTGGCAATGGATTTGGCTTTGGTCCTTTTTTATTACTGCCTTTTGACAGAAAAGAAATGCAAAAGGGATATTTATGAGTTCTGCAATAGGTTGGTTTGGCTCTTGCACTGTGTTTAAAATACCTCATTTGTTTCCATACATTAACTGTCTCCAGGATATTTACAGTCTTAGACAGGCAAAGGCAGATACAGGTTAAGGTTCCTTGCCTGCTCACATCATAAATGTGGATGTACAGCAATGTTTGCTGCTAGGACGCAGGGAGGTAGGAGAAGCGGCATCTCTTAGACTCACTCATGCTTCCCAAATCCAAACCCAATCGAAGTGTAGACAAGGCTGGGAGGAAAGATACAGAGGCACTAAATACAATCTGGAAAGGAGGCCGCAATGGACAGCTCTGTGTTATGACATATTCTGGTGTATGAAACCGTCTGCTGCCTGCTTTCCATCAGTTTGGTTAAAGCTTTTCCTAATCCTAAAGCCTGGTTTCTTTTTACTTACTTTTTTAAAATGAGTCCCACCCCTCTGATGCCAGGGGCTCTGCCTAGGGAACAGCATGTGCAGTGGGAGAGGTGGGGATGGGAGACAGGGCTGGATGTCACAGGAGGGGAGAAGAAATGCTCAGATATGCAGGCCAGCAATGACGGTTTCTGATGCAAGACCAGCATTAGCAAATATTTCTCTGTCCTCGCTCCAGTAGCTCTGCAGTCTCCTCCCCATCCCTGCCTGCCCCTCTCTATCTCTCTTCCACTCTGGCTTTACTTTGCCTCTTCCTCTCTCTTTTACTGCCTGAGCATGACTTTGCCTCATCCTCTCTCTCTCTCTCTCTGCTTGCCCCTTGTCCTTCATTTCTGCTTCCACCCTCCCTTCATCTTTGGGGCTTTTTGGTTTTGTCTGATTTTCCTTTCTGCTTTTGCATTCCATTCATCTCTCTCCTTCCATCTCCCTGATCCTGAAAGGCTTGTCAGTAGAAAAAACACAAGCTCCAATTCTTCCAGCTCTATTTACCAAAAAGGCCTGGAGTCAGATTTTATCTAAGAAAAGGAAAAGGAACTGGATGCAAGTAGGTTGTGGGGAAGCTCCTAAGTGAAGAAAAATGAGGAAAGCAAGAGACGGGTGGTAAAAGAAGAAAATACAGAGCCAGGCTTCCCCCCTCAGGAAAGGAAACTTACAAAACAAGGCAAAGATTTTCTTTTTATGAAGTGGGTTCAATTAGGTCTTGCTGTCTGAGCACTGTATTCAGAGGATTTGGTTCTCTGGCATGTTCAGGGCCACAGGCACAAGGGCCAGATTCTGATCTCAGCTTCTCTGGCATAAATCTGGAGCAACCCCCCACCAATTCACACTGCTGTAGCCAAGATGAAATTCTGCCCCCGGGATGCTGCAGATCTCAGTCACAGGGGTGTAAACCCAGAGCAGCTCCATCAGCTTCAAGGAGGTTACTCTGGTTTTACACCAGCATCACAGAGAGCATGTAGCTGCCGATTCATTTCCCCTCAGTCTGGCTGCAGAGTGATATCTCACCAAATCCTCAAAATTAGAGATGGGAATAAGCTATTCAGAGGGCTCCCTATGCCCACGGTGCATTTCACAGAGCTGTGTGCAAGCCAGGTTTACATGCCTAGCTTTAGCACATGCCTGGCACCCCCTCCCCTTTCAGCCTCCTTCTCCCCTCCCCATTTGTATGCAAACTCAATGAGTCAGAGCAGTGAAGTGTTGAGGCAGAATGATTGTGTGGACTTCAAAGGGAGCAACAAACAGCTTCTAAAGTGAAACCCAGGGCTTAACAGATTTGGGGATGAAGGACAGGGATAGTGGTGAATTTCTGTATGGGAGGGGCCATAGATGCGTCTGATCTTCCCTCTCCTAGCACTAGAGACCCTGTCATTACAGTGCTGATTTCCCATTCATGCATCTGTCTGCCTAGGAATTTCTCTGCCCATGTAGCCCCTCACAAACATGAATGGATTTATCTTCAACACCCCTGTAAGGTAGGTCAGTCTTATTATCCCCCATTTTATATATGGGTAAACTGAGGCACAAAGAGATGTAATTGGTGACTTGTCCAAAGCCACGGGAAGACAGCATCAGAGCTGGGGTTAAAATTCAGGAGTTCCTGGCCCTGGGTCACAGCTTTGTGCATCTCTCTCTGTGTCACCATCCCGCTGGATCCATATCCCACCCACTAAGCAAGGCCAATAGAATGAACCACAAGTCCAGAAGCTGGAGCCACTGGGATTTTCCCCTCTTTCTCCATGGGAACCAACCCTCAGATCCCTTCACGACACCAGCCCGAGGCCACACGTAGATTTCACCTTTGAGACTGGCACTTCCTCACTACAGCCTCCTGGCCCAACCCCACCCATGGTAGAGGAGGGGCGAAAATTCAGAGCCCTGCCGCCCCTCTGTCAGCATGACCCGAGATCTCCTCAAAGGTCCAGCAATGCAGAGTTGGACCTTCAGCTCACTGGCTCAGTGTCAGATCCTGACGTGCATTCATCTCCATCAAGCATGGACCATTGTTCCTCTCCTTCAGCTGACTTTCCCAGCCCCTCTGCCCTTGGCCTGAAATGAGCCACACTGGACTGCTGAGCCTTGAACTGGGTGTGGAGCCCGCCTGGCTGCTGGGTTAGCCATAAAACCACATCTTGCACTCATCCAGATGTGTAAATGGAGCATGAACTCTGATCTCTCTCTTACCTCCTTGAGCCTCTCAGATTTTCTCCAGGGGAATCTATTCCAACACCAGCTTAATCTCCTCAGCGCACCTTCAGGCCCAACTTGGCCTTCTCCTGGGTATATTCAGATGCCTTTTCTCCCTGTAACTCACCTTGTGCTCCCACCCTTCTCCCCAGAGAAAACAGCTGGGATTGTCAACGGAGAGAGACAACAGGTACTGGGCACCCAACTTTCATTGACTTCCTGTGGAAGTGGGAACCTCCCTAACTTCCTTAGGCCCCCGTGAAAATACCCCAACATCAGTAGTGTATGTGCCATTTGGGGTCCCCTTATCTGGATCTAGCCAACATTGTGTTCATGAAACTCCACAGGCCTGGCTCCCCCCGTGCCTCAGACCTTGCACTGCCATTCACACCACTGCAAAGCGAGTGTGACAGGCTGCTGTTCAGGCCTGGTGGAGTCCGACAGTGACCTCTCCTGCATGAGGTGCTGGGCATGGACGAATCTGGCCCCACACCTCACGCTGCCTGAGTGCTCATCTTTCGCCGGTTCTGTCTCCCAAGGCCTCTTTGGCCTGCCTCTTCTAGTGGCTGCTCTGAAGTGGTCCCTTTCAAGCCACAAAATGATTTGTGAGTGACAGAAACAAACATTAAATTTTCATAACCCTGAAGAAGGCAAGAGGGAGAGAGACAGGGGGCAGGGAAGGGAACAAGGATTCAAGGCAATTTGATCCCTGTCCATGACCCAAATCTTACTTGCCAATTAAGACCGAAATAATAGCCTGTGGCCAAAACGAAGCAGAGTGAAAAGGCTCTTGTTGCTGGGGTGAGACAGCAATGTTACCTCGCAATGAAGAGAGGGATGAGAGTGGGGGAGATGGTCGAGAATTTATTACCATGCAACCCACTTATGTGTTAGTGCTTCACAGACGTAGAAGCCAGGACCATGCCCCAAGGAGCCTACAACCTGAATAGACACCAAGTGGATGCAGGGGCCAGAGAGAGGATCTGACATGCATTGGTGGGCATAGTCTTGAAAGGGAGAACTAGGAAGCCCAGCCACAAGGTCTTGATCCTTTTGCTCCATACTCAACTCGCCACTTTGTGTCTGCATGTGGCCACTTCTCTGGAGCCGGCCATGCTCCAAGACTGCTGGAAGATGGCTACAGAGCCTCTGGAGCTGTGGGGTGACAGGAGAAGGCAAATCCAGCCTTAGCTCTTACCAGTCCTGTAGCTGTCATTTTCAGTCCAGGCTTCTGTGATTTGAATGGCATTGTCTGTGTCCTGTAAATGGTTCTGGGAGGGGAGGAAGCCCTGCCAGGCCTGGGTTTGACATGGTCAGCAGCCACCCCATGGGAACAGGCCACTGGCACAGCACTCGGCTGCACAGGTTCAGGATGACAGCAGGAAATGCAAGAGGTGTTACGGCTTTCCAAGTTGAGTCTGTCTGGCCAATGCTACCCTCTCCCCCAGCTCAGGTGGCACATACACATCCCTTCTGCCTTTTGGGGTGGAGGACCCCAAGCTCCCTTGGCAGGCCCCAGGTCTCCTTGCAGGTGCCCATGCACCAATACTGCACCCTGCACGTCTAGATCCCTACCCCGTCCAGGCTGACTTGCTGTCCGGTCACCGGGGAGCAAAGGGCATTGGGGCAAATCAGAGCTGGAATTCACAGGAATACTCTCCCCTTCCTGCCCTACACAGTGTCCTTAACTGAACATCTCTCAGGAGAAGGCAAAGGGGCTTTCCTCCCCAAATGGTTACACTCGCCAGCCCAGGGCCAATTTTGGCTGAACATATTTGACCCCATCTCACTGGGGAACTGCAGATCCACCTGGCCTTTCCTCAGCAGAAGCTGCAGAGACACCAAGGAAGCCTGCCACCGTTCAGCTCTTCACTTACCAGCAGGTGTCGCTGTGGCCCTGGGTGGGGGGAACCCGGGGCTCTCAGTTTTGCCCGTGCCAGGAGATATTACTGTACTTAGAGGAAGGAGCTCCAGAGGAACCTAGGGATGGTCTTGGTGTGCATAGGATCGCCATGAAATCCTGGACAGAGTGTGGGCAATGTAGCAACGAGCCCATCTCGTTAGCACAAACAAGGAGCGATGCATAGTCATGTGAGCGCCGTTGTCTAATGAGCGCATGCTGGGCCTTCCCTCACCTCCCTCTGCCCCTGTCATTAAGATGTCCCAATGCTGCTGCCTGGGATCCCATCCACAATAGATAGCTGGTGCACCACTATGAGAAGAGGACAAGCGGAGCAGGGGGAGGGAGGCAGAGTCCCAGCTCAGGATGCAGAAACTATCTCCTCTCCTCATGCATATCAATAGCACCCATTGTTACGTTGTCTGTATCCTGCACATCCCAGCTCAGTGCAGCAGGACCCCATTCTCCACGACAAGCCGGCTTTTGTCCGAGGGATAAACGAGGAGGAATATTTTCGTCCTGGCAACCTGTTTATCTGGAAGAGCACACGCCTCACTTATCATGCCCAGGTAGCAGGGGATTTGGGGGAGACAACAGGCCCATTCCTGCCACACACTTCATTTTGAGTTCTAGCCTCACAGTCAGCCTCTCTCCTCCCCTCTGTCCTAAGGTCCAGATTTTCTGCCCCCAGCCCCCACATTTTCTGCCTGCAAAATGGATGCCTGGGGAAGGCTGGGCTGAAAGTTTGCCCATAATTGGGATGGGAAAGGAAGTACCATTGCAGGGGACAGAGGTTCTGGAGATGTTCTGGGCTGTTCTACTGTTGGACCTCAATGTCTCCCCCAAAGCACTGGGGGGCCATGCAAACAGGGAAGGTGGGAATGGGTTGCAGTGATGGTTAGGATGGGGCTGAGGTTTGTTTGATTGGGAGTTTTCAGTGAACAGGGTTTAGCCTGACAGGTCTGACCTCTATTAGGACCGAGTCAACTGATAGAGTGACCATTTACCATGCTCCTAATCCAGGGTTTGGGACTAGGGAGAGGTGACGCTACTCCGTGTGATTTGGTTTGTGTCAAAACAGCTGAGCCCCGAGGCAGTTTTCCCCCCTCTGGGGTGAGGAGACTTTTCAAATGCAAGTGACTAAACAGGAGGTCTACACTGTATACCTGGCCATTGAAATCAGCACTTTTTAGGTACGCCCAAAGGGCATCCATGCACCTAAGGTCTGGACTTCAGTGAGCTTTTGATCAGGCCCCTAATGCCAAATTAACCCCTCCAGTTGGGTGAGCTGGATGCCATGTTTATACACCCATGTTTGGAAATGGGCTTCCCCGTGGGCTAAGGGATGGACAGTGATCCAAGGGAAATCAATGAAAAGCTTGGTTGGCTTGGGCTCCGTTGAGCGTTCATTGGCAGAACAGCCCAGAAGCAGCCCAAAATAAACCTTCTCCCCGCCCCTCCAAGGGAGGGTGGTCTCTGGGAGGCAGGACTGAGGACCCTCCGCAACAGCAGCTGGCAGGACGTGCCCCAGAGAGTGAACAAGAAGAGACTAACTGAAGATCAATCAGCGATCAGTAGGGCAGAAGCCTCATTATCTGATTACCAGCAATGTGTCTGATGTTCCGTAGCTGCAACACCACCGGCATTGAGTGCCATCTCCTCGAAGCTAGCCGCAGAAGCCGCACCCTTAACAACTACATGTGGGTTGCCTTTGAAACTCTCCTAATCAGCAGTGTGGAAATTGTGTGAAATGTACAAGACTATCACATAAGGTTAGGGAAGGAGTCAAGTGGCTAATTAGTTGGTTTATAGCTTCTTTTCTTTAAAAGGGAAACGGTCTTTTTTCCCCACAGAACATACTGTAATTAAATAGAGGAGACCACCTGCAATAATAGTATTACAACTGGGTGGGAGAGGGAAAATAACCACGTAGCGCGCGCTCGCTCCCCTGCTAGGGCACTGCTAGAAAGCCCCTGAGGAGAAAGGTTAGGTATTAGGGGAAATAAACTCACACACCACAGAGAGTGACAATATCAGGGAGCTAAGGGCCATGTTTACCCTCCAGGATAACCTGAAACAATCCCTCAGTTGTGAGTGAGTGTTTTCTGGCTGGGAGAAGGGGGAGAGGCTTAAATGAGGGTGTAAAAGGAGTGGAGCCTAGCTGATAGCACCCTCCTCTTACTGGACCAGGTTTTGCTCTCGCTGAGTCCCTGGGGGAGCTCTGCCTGAGCTGGCCCAAGGGATCCAGCAAGGAAGCAGTTTGCAGCAGGGCTAGTTGTTTTATTTTGAGCCTTTGAACAAATCAATCAAAGCCTCCCAGGCTCTTCCCTCAAACTGTGCACAGGCCAAGTAGCCCCTTCCCCAAGTCTGTCCCTCACACCCGAATTTCCTGGCTCTTACCTCAGAGCCTCGGCCATAGAGGACTCTGCACAGTCTCCCCTCCATCCATTTGGTTTCTGGAGCAATTCCTCTCTACGGTAGCTGCAGTAGCAGTTGGTTTGGAGCACAGCCCCTGTCCCCTCAGCTTTCTGGAGGGTGTTTCAGTCATCCCCCCCTCCCATTTTCTGCTGCCCTCTTTTATGTGGCTCAGCTAATTAAGTTCCAACTCTTTTCTCCAGTGAAGCAGGCAGGGGTAATCAGCCAGCAGTCAGCTGCACACCTCTGACCCCACAGGAATGATATCCCTTTCGCTTCCACCTTCACAGCTGGGTCCTCAGGGAACCTCGGGTAGGAAGCACCCTCTTGGGGTATGTCTACAGTACGAAATTATTACAAAAGTATTCTATTCGAATTTTCGGAAGCTATTTTATACGTTCGGTCTTCTGTGTCCCCACTAAAGCGCGTGAATTCGGCGGATTGCGTCCACAGTACCAAGGCTAGCATCGAATGTCGGAGTGGTGCACTCTGTGTAGCTATCCCACAGTTCCCACAGTCCCCGCCACCCACTGGAATTCTGGGTTAAGCTCCCAGTGCATGATGGGGCGAAAACATTCTCATGGGTGTTTCTGGGTGTGTGTCGTCAGAAAGCTACAGCAGACAATCGTTTCACACCTTTTTGGCATGCAGACGCCATACTGCTTTCAGCAGACGGTGCACCGCTGCTCTCCTGCTACTATGAAGCCACCTCTCCAACTCAACTCTGCTTGGCCATCATGAACCGAGCAGCACGGCTTCTGCCGCCAACTCTGCTCTCCTGCTATTGCCATGCTTCCGAGCTTCTCCATGTTGTCTGTCCTAAGCTTCCACCTCCGTGAAAGCCACAGAAGACAACCATTTTCAGCCTTTGTTCAGCTACTGTGAACCAAACAGCACAGCTTCCACTGCCGGTCTGCTCTCCTACATTTTGCGCCCTTTTTCCAGGATTACACATGCAGGCGCCATAGCCATGGAGCCCGATCAGATCTCCGCTGCAGTTTTGACCATTGTAAATACCTCATGCATTATCCAGCAGTATGTGCAGTACCAGCAAAACTGGGCAAGGAAGCGACGACAGCGCGATTACTATACTGATGAGGACATGGACACAGATGGGCACTGCATGTGGCATATGGAGATCATGGTGCTGTTGGGCCGGGTTCATGCCGTGGAACACCGATTCTGGGCCCGGGAAACAAGCACAGACTGGTGGGACTGCATAGTGTTGCAGGTATGGGATGATTCCCAGTGGCTGAGAAACTTTCTTATGCGTAGGGCCACTTTCATGGAACTTTGTGACTTGCTGTCCCCTGCCCTGAAGCGCAAAGACACCAAAATGAGAGCAGCCCTCACAGTTGAGAAGTGAGTGGCCATAGCCCTGTGGAAGCTTGCAACGCCCGATAGCTACTGGTCAGTCGGGAATCAGTTTGGAGTGGGAAAATCTACTGTGGGGGCTGATGTGCTACAAATGGCCAATGCAATCATTGGCCAGCTGCTATCAAGGATAGTGACTTTGGGAAATGTGCAGACCATTGTGGATGGCTTTAATGCGCTGGGGTTCCCTAACGGCGGTGGGGCGATAGACGGAACGCATATCCCTATCTTGGCCCTGGAACACCAGGGCGGCCAGTACATAAACCGCAAGGAGTACTTTTCCATAGTGCTACAAGCACTGGTGGATCACAAGGGACGTTTCACCAACATCAACGTAGGATGGCTGGGAGAGGTGCATGACGCTTGCATCTTCAGGAACTCTGCTCTGTTTGAACAGCTGCAGGAAGGAACTTACTTCCCAGACCAGAAAATTACTTTTGGGGATGTTGAAATGCCTATAGTTATCCTCGGGGACCCAGCCAACCCCATTAATGCCATGGCTCATGAAGCTGTACACAGGCACCCTGGACAGTAGTAAGAAGCAGTTCAGCTATAGGCTGAGCAAGTGCAGAATGGTGGTAGAATGTGCGTTTGGATGTTTGAAAGCACGCTGGCGCAGTTTACTGACTCGGTTAGATCTCAGCACAACCAATATTCCAATTATAATTGCTGCTTTTTGTGTGCTCCACAATATCTGTGAGAGTAAGGGGGAGACATTTATGGTGGGGTGGGAGGTTGAGGCAACTCGCCTGGTGGCCAGTTTCACACAGCCAGACAACAGGGCGATTAGAAGAGTGCAGCAGGGAGTGCTGCACATCAGAGAAGCTTTGAAAGTCAGTTTCATGACTGGCCAGGGTACGGTGTGAGAGTTGTGTTTGTTTCTCTTAAAGTTACCCGCCCCCTATATATATATGAAAGGAAATAAAGTCACAATTGTTTAAAAACTCTTCTTTATTATTTGTTGGACAAAACATTGAAAGAAATCAGAAGCTAGATGGGGGAGGGGAGGGTATTGGGTTAGGGGGGTGGAGGAGGAGGGAAGAAAAAGTCCAGAAACCAAATAAAAATTTAGGATATGCCAGCTTTTTGCTGCTTGTGCAATCCTCTGGGGTTGACTGTGTGGGTCCCCGTAGCCTCCCCTCTCCCACACCCCCGTATTCTTTGGCATCTGGGTGAGGAGACTATGGAACTTGGGGAGGAGGGAGGGTGGTTATACAAGGGCTGCAGTGGCAGTCTGTGGTCTTGCTGCCTTTCCTGCATTACATCCACCATACAATGGACCATGTCAGTTTGCTCCCCCATGAGCTCGACCATACCATCCTGGCTGCTCTCATCGCGCACGTCCCTCCTCTCTTCGTATTCACGTAACGCTTTACGCGACTCCGCAATTGTTTGCCTCCATGCATTCAACTGGGCCCTATCAGTGCAGGAGGACTGCATGAGCTTGGCAAACATGCCGTCCCGAGTCCCTTTTTTCCGCCTTCTAATCTGGACCAGCCTCTGGGACGGAGTAAATAGGGGCCGCATTGAAACATTTGCACCTGCTGCAGAGGAGAAAAAGGGAGGGTAGTATTTTAAAAGATACATTTTAGAGAACAAAGGGACACTGTTTCTCAGTGAAACAGGCAATTCATAGTACACAGCACATGTTCTTTCTGTACAAGGTCTCATTTTGCCTCTTATACTGAAGTGCCTGCCACTTTGGTGTGAGTAAGCCATCACACGCGGCCAGGCAACAGAATTCAGCTTTCAGGCAGCAGCCAGGCAACAGAATTCAGCTTGCTGGCAGCCTGCAGGCTCTCTGGGATGATCACTTCACACAACACCCTCCTCCCCACCCCCCCACCGCGGGGCTCCGATGAGGCTCTGAGCAGGCATGAGCCTTTTAAACTAAACGCGAACAGCCCAGCACGGCTGGGTTTTCCCCCACCCCCCACCGTGCGGCTCCAATCAAGCTCTCACTCACCAGAAGTGCCTTCTCCAGGGTCATGGCCCGGGAGCATGCTTTACGAGTAGGGGGAGGCTATTGGCTCCAGCATTAAGAATATTGCCTGGCTAGTGGGGAAAACAGATTCCCCACTTGCCGCCTGTGCACTGTCCTCATCCTCCTCCTCTTAGTCCTCCAAAAACTCATCCTCCTCGCTCCGTGCTACTCCCCCCCTTGCAGGTGTCCACGGAAAGTGGTGGGGTAGTGGTGTCGTTATCCCCCATAATTGTATGCAGCTCACAGTAGAAGTGGCATGTATGGGGCTGTGACCCAGAGCACCCGTTTGCCTCTCTGGCATTTTGGTATGCTTGTCTGAGCTCCTTGATTTTTGTACGACACTGTTCTGTGTCCCTGGAGTAGTCTCTTTCCATCATGGTCCTGGAGATTTTAGTGTACGTATTTGCGTTCCTTTTTTTGGAACGTAGTTCTTCCATAACAGATTCTTCTCCCCAACATGCAATGAGATCCAGTACCTCCCATTCGGACCATGCTGGAGCTCATCTGCAAATCCGGGACTGCATGGTCTCTTGGGATGGTGGACTCTGCAAGGTTGCCTGCGATGGTGGACAGTGCTGATGGTCACCTGTGCTGATGGTGACCAAACAGGAAATTCAAAAGTTCCCGGGTCTTTTACTGCCTACCTGGCTTGTGCATCGGAGTTCAGAGTGTTGTCCAGAGCAGTCACAAGGGAGCATTTTGGGATAGCTCCCGGAGGCCAAAGTCGTAGAATTGCGTCCACAGTACCTCTAACCCGGAACTGCGATCTCGATTTTAGCGCTACTCCACTTGCCGAGGTGGAGTACAGAAATGGGAGTAAAGAGCCCTTTAAATAAAAAAAACTGGTTTGGTCGTGTGGACGGAACCAGTTTTATTTCGAGGTAACTCAGGTAATTCCGAAATAACAGCGTACTGTAGACCAGGCCCTAGGTTTCAGTCTGGACGGGTTGTTTATGAGGGGTTAGAATCTTGTAAGAGTTGCGCCAAGCAGTTTTTGTTTTGCAAAACCTCCTCAGCCAGATTCCTTTTGACCCGTTTGTATTATCTGAGTGCCTAAAACTCAGCCCATGGCAGTTTCTGGTCCCGGCCCCGTGGGCTCTGAACGCCCAATGCCTGATGTTCAGCAGGGATGAGAGAAGTGTTTGGCTATCAGGTTTTGCTCTGTCTCTAAAACAAGGACCCAGGTTGCTTTTTTATTTTGGAAACCAATCCCAGCCAGGGCTGGCTCAGGCCCAGGCCCTATTTTATCCAACCCAAAGCTTGCTCGGGTGGGGGTGAACCATTCTTACCTTTGGCCCTCTCTGAGCCCAACGCACATAGCTGTGGATGGGAGGTGCCATTGAAGTTCCTGGGCCACTATACATAGGGATATGTATTTTCATTTGGAGTCTTATGTCCACAAGTGTATTGGTGCGGCTCAGGTCGCACAGATGCGCAGCTAGACAGGGAGTGCTGTAGGGCTCTGAAGCCCTTACACAGATCTAAACAGGTTGTGTTATTTTGCTGCATGCTCCTATTGTTAAGCAGTGTTTCCATCACAACAATGGTCAGTGGCCATCAAAAAAGCTAACAGAATGTTGGAACCATTAGGAAAGGGACAGATAATAAGACAGATAATATCATATTGCTGTATAAATCCATGGTACGCCCACATCTTGAATACTGCGTGCACATCTGGTCACCCCATCTCAGAAAAGACATATTAGAAAGGGAAACGGTACAGAGAAGGGCAACAAAGATTATTAGAGGTACAGAACAGCTTCCATATGAGGAAAGATTAATAAGACTGGGACTTTTAGGCTTGCAAAAGAGATGAATAAGGGGAGACATGATAGAGGTCTATAAAATCTTGACTGGTGTGGAGAAAGTACATAAGGAAGTGTTATTTATTCCTTCACCTAACACAAGAACAAGGGGTCACCCAATGAAATTAACAGGAAGCAGGTTTAAAACAAACAAAAGGAAGTATTTCTTCGCACAACACACAGAACAAAACAAAAGGACGTATTTCTTCACACAACACACAGTCAACCTGTGGAACTCATTGCCATGGGGATGTTGTGAAGGCCAAAAGTACAACTCGGTTAAAAAAAGAATTAGATCAGTTCATGGAGGTTAGGTCCATCAATGGCTATTAGCCAGGACGGTCAGGGACACAACCCCATGCTCTGTGTGTCTCTAAATCTTTGACTGCCAGAAGCTGGGAATGGGTGACAGGGGATGGATCACTTGATAATTGCCCTGTTCTATTCATTCCCTCTGAAGCACCTGGCATTGGCCACTGTCAGAAGACAGGATACTGGGCTAGATGGACCATTGGTCTCACCCAATACGGTTGCTCTTATGTACCTCATCCAGTGCACTAAAATGTCCCAACAACAACTGTGTGGGTGAAACCAGAAAATCACTATGCTCTCAAATAAACACAGACAGAAAAATGATAAAAGACAAAAACACTCTATTACCTGTGGAGGGACACTTTTCATAGAACGATCACTCTATACCTGACCTTTCAGGGCTCATCCTCAAAGGAAACCTGCACAATACCTTCAAAGGATAAGTTTGGGAGCTAAAATTTATAATTTTGCTAGACACTAAAAATTGTGGACTTATTAAAGATACTGTATTTATGCTTATTACAACAATCTGTAACCCACTAACCCAGGGGTTCTCAAACTAGGGGTCGGGACCCCACAGGGGGTTGCGAGGTTATTACGGGGGGGTCGCGAGCTGTTAGCCTCCACCCCAAACCCCACTTTGCCGCCAGCATTTCTAACGATGTTAAATATATAAAAACGTGTTTTTAATTTATAAGGGGAGGTCACACTCTGAGGCTTGCTATGTGAAAGGGGTCACCAGTACAAAAGTTTGAGAACCACTGCACTAACCCCCCTTTTTTGTCATAGACTGCAGCGGTGTTAACTGGCCGCTTCACCGTGAATGGTCCCTTGAAATATGTGTTAACTACTTACTCCAAACAATCTGTTCCACCTTGTATTTAGCAGTGACACTCTGAGTACATTTCCCAGACACGAGGAAGAGCTCTGTGTGAGCTCGAAGGGTTGTCTCTCTCACCAACAGACATTGGTCCAGTAAAAGATACTGCCTCTCTCACCTTCCCTCCCTATTGTTAAGGGCAGATTAGCTCATCTGCACACTACCCTAGTCGTGCCTGATACCTGCTGATGAAGTCAGCAATGATCCGCTGGCTTGTCCAACTCACCTCTCTCTCGCAAGGTCACAAGTGACACATGCTGGCGAACCTTGGCTAAACCGTCAGGGCCTCTCGCCTCTCTTTGCATCCCTGCTTCCTGGGGTCTAGGGCAAAGATGAGAAAACCAGACAATGTCTGCACTCCCCCACAGGAGAACTCCAGGGGCTTTGGCAGATCGGATGAGGAGAAATTATTTTCAGACAGTGGATGACCTTCTTAACCCTCCTGCCTGGTTACTCATCTGCACCCATTACAACTGTAGAATCACGTCCTGGATTTTAATGTGCAACAGAGCCGATGGATATAACCCAAGGCATGAGGTGTGCACCCAGAGAACTACTTGGATGTTCAGTTGCAGGGCACACAGGGCCCCTCCAGGGTGCTTTTTGATGACATACACACACAAGGTCAGATGGCTACACTTTGAGGGGGACTCAGCATGCACACTGACAGGGCAAACAATGCATAACCATGCGGGCTGGGCAAGCATCCTTTTGTGGGAGCTGGGGATTGTGCTGTGGAAGCCGAACCAGCAAATCACTCGGAGAAGAAGAAAGGAGCTGGCACACACACTCTGCTCCTGGACTGCAGCAACTGGCACCAGGAGTCAGCTTTAAGGCTGATGATTTGGGGGATCTGTTTGCACAACCTGTGAATTGTGGTTGATGTTATGTAGTTGTTACTATTAAAATTGCGGTATCATGGAATGTCTCTAGGTCAGTGCATCCACCATGGCTTACCTTCCCCCCTCCTGTCCCCCCCCTCGACTGAGGACAACAGGGGGAGTACTTAGCATATCTACTGACTGACAATTAAGAGTTAAGGGGAGTTAAGAAGAGACTTCCTCCTCTGGTCTGAGGGGAGCCTATTTAAATCCTGGGATGGTGGTAGGAGCCTACCAAAACAACAGAAGCCCTCTCCCCCACAGATCAGAGAGGGGCCATGGAACCCTGAATGCAAAGGAACTGGCCTATCTGAATCTGGGAAGTGTGGGTGGAACCCACCTAAGACAAAAGCCCCTCCTCCCTGTCACGGTTCAAGGCCAGCTACTCCTGGGACTTGCTGAGTGCACCAACGTCCTGTGTTAGGCCTCTTGCCTGCACTGGCGCTGTAGTGGACCCAGGGAGTCTCCCACTCAGACCTGGTCTCAGCTACAGCCCCGTGTACCGGACGGGACTGTTCAGCAGGCCTGACTGGGCTCAGCGACCTGCAGGATGTCTCTTCGGGAGCTGTGATCAGTGGCGAACACAGGGACTCAAAACAGCCTTTTCAAAACAAAGTGTTGTTTAGTCTCAACAGCAGGAAAAAAGGATAGCAAGAGAAAGGACAACAAAACAGTCCACGTGCATATCTGTCTTAGCTAAGGCTTAGGTTGGCCTAGCTTCTGCGGACACTGCCATTTCTAGGGTCTGGGGTTCAGTCTTCTTCCCCATAGTCCCCGAGTCTCTCCCCACTGTGCTCCAGAGGCTCTCTAGTTATCAGTCCCACTGCACCTTGGTCTAGTTCCCCATCTGAAGGCCCCCCCTTCATGGTTCCAACCTCGGATCTTCCACAGGAGTTACCGACCACACAGGTGGTCGAGCATGGTTGCAGGTAAATTTCAAAGGTCATGACACCTGCATTGTCCCGTTCAGTATCAGTGAATGGGGCAATCTGAAGCCGTTGTCCCATTTTCTGTGGATATGCAAGTACCTCCTGCTGGAATTAACCCCAGGTAATCATAGAGCAAACCACACAATAACAATCAAACAGATGGACTTAATGAGAGGTGTAAAAGGAGAGACAGGCCACACCATCCAGAATGGGAAGGAACCAAGCTGACAGTCCTGGAGACTTCTCTTTATCCCACAGCACGGACAGTGCAGTGCAGCCTTCCCCCACGTCATCAACCAACATGCTTCATCCTTGACCTGGAAAGACCAGGTCTTTTAATTCATTTAGACCCCTTTTTTCAACTAAGGCTCCAAGCAAAGAAACTCAGCAGTCCCAGTTGTGATGGAGGTTTTGTAATGTGGTTACTTGTCCAGGAGGATGCAGCCTGAGACCCACAAACTCATTCCGCGTGAAGCACCAAAAAGCAAGCTGATGGGAAGGACAGTTCTCAGTTGCCACTGACCTGGGCTCAATTCAACATTTCAAGTCACTAGTGCTGAAAACCATCTAGCCAGCTGTTGTGTTTCCTTCCTTCCTTTTGCTGGCTTCCTGATATCTGCCTCATGCACTGTCACCTTGCATTGCTACTACCTGCAACAGCAGGATCTGACAGCCTGCAAGGGCCCAGGTGGCTTCAGCAGGGAAGAAAATGTAAGTGAAGTGTGTGGTGGGGATGTTTGCATCAGTTTGGACCAAATATAGTGAGAGCTGCTGCAAGTTTGCAACTCCCATGCACCCTCCTAATTCTACTAGTGCATCTCAATCTGGACCCGCAGCATCCACAGTCAATCCTGTCCTCCCCCACCCCGGCCCAACTGCCAATCCCTGATCATCAGCACCTCTGCTATTCCACTCTGGGGCTCTCACGCTTCTCTGCCTGTGCCCCACAACTGGCCATGCAGCCCCTCTGCTATTTCGGTGTCGACCACCCCACTGCTCGGCCAGTTACCAGCACCTGCCTAACTATGGGAGAGAACCCGAGTCCTGGATTGGACAAGGAGGTGGTGACCAAAATTCTGCCAAAGAATTCCCTTTTCAAAAATTTTTCAATACAGCTGACATTTCCGGCATCTGATGCCAAGAGCAGCTCTAATTCTCAGCTTCCCTGCACCTTCTCTACCGCAGACAGATTTCCCTTGATGCTAAGCATCCTACCAGATCCCATTGGTTTTGATCAGAGCAAGCAGTGCTCAGCAGCTTTGGAGATCAAGTCTAAATTAGGGCTGGTCTGTCATCTGGAGTTTGGAGTGGGTGGGCCTGGAGGGGCGGGGGAAGGAAAATAGAGAGATACAATGTTTCTCTGTAGACCAGGGCACCTGTGATGTACACACCCAGTTGGAAGCTCATGTTCCCAGATTCCAAACCCACTCAGACATCCTGGATTTAAACCGCTGACTGACACTCTCGCCTGACTGAGTCAGAAGCCTGCCACTTCACCAACTTGTGTGATTTTATCCCGTGTCACATGAGAATAGGTGTTTTCCTTAATGCCCCAGCTCCTGGAGTCATGTAATTCTTTGAGAATCTCAGCTATCATTAAAAAAAAACTTTCTTCCCCTCTTAGTTGTGGAGAGAAGCTTGAAAAGGGGCTAACAACTAAAGGCTCCAATAACAAGAGGTCCCCAAATTATTATTTCTTAAAATCTCATGATTCTTTAAGGCCTTATTCATGAGTTCTGAACGCTCAGGGTCAGCAATACTGGGGGAGCTGTGAAAAAGGGAGCAGGGTGGGGAGAAAATTCTAATACAAACAATAAATACAGCCTGCATATCATATGGCGGGTGCCAGCTTAGGCCAAGCTGGCTTTTTGGTGGGGGGACCTTTCTATCCCTAATGCCCAGTCGCGGAGCTTGAGTGCTTTTAAAGCTGAGTCACAACTGAAGGGAACAAAATCATGGCTCAGCTGATGTGCACTGAGCTCAATAGGAGCTATGCGCATTTACACCCGCTGAGGATCTGGCCCAAACACACGGAACTGGAGCCAGACAGATGCCTAAGGAGAGCAAGGATGTGACAGCACCTGCCATCCCTTTGCAACATGAATGTGCTCTATTCCCTAAGAGAAAATGACAATAAACTCCAGCCTGTGCCAGAGTAAACAAAGCAGCCTCAGCGGGGGCCCCTCTCACCTCCTCTAGGAACAAAAACACACGCTCCAGAAGGGAAAAAAGAAACCCGACCTGCGCATCTTGCGTCAGCAAATGGGGCTGTCTGCACAGCTCATGTCAGTGTCTTTCCCCTGCAGAAGGGGAGGGAGGGGCAGTTAGGAATACTCAGGACTAAGCAAGCCCAGCAAATCCCTCCTTATCATGGCATGGCTCTGGATCAAGGGACAGACAGGTCATGCAATCTCTAGCTGGGAAAGGAGTCGGGGGGGGAGATCGGAGCCACTGGCCTTTCACCTCTGGGATGATGGAAACTTAAGGGGAAAGTGCTTCTTCTGTGTCTTGGCAGACATGGCCCCAGGGCATAAAGCTACTAAATGCTTAGCAAGGTGGGCTGCAGCTCAGGACAGGGGTGCATGAACACAGCTGGGTGTGGGCCTAGGCCTGGAGCAGCAGGGAGTGAGACTGAGGGGCAACCCAGGCCTGGAGTGCCTGGGGCTGAGGTGCATTGGCAAACCACGGTGAGGGGGGCTTTGGTATTCATTATCAGCCAGAGAGGAATGCAGACCCCACCACCCCTCCCCTGGTGAGTATCATGCGCTCTGGCATGTGGCTGTCCTTGGGTGATAACCGTCCTGACTGGTTTCCTCTCCCACCGCTGCCTGCCGGGGGCCAGTTCCTGCTGCTTGGCACCCCGTGCACATTTCCTGTTTGCTGCCTCAAGGCCTGGTGGAATGGGGAGGATTGCAAGGTCAGTGTAAATGGCTATCGAGCTGGCTTCCCCTCCTCATCTGATTGGCTTCCTGGTCGTTAGATGCAGCATATTGACTAGAGCTGGAGCTCAGCAAATGGGCTTGTTTTGTGCTCGCCTCTGTGGGGTTTGTGGGCTGCTTCCTCTGGTCTCGTGTCCTTGGAGCGCTTCCTAAAACTGTTTCCAAAAGCAGTGTGGGAAGGCTGAAGGAGTCTGCTGCGATTTCGGAGGCAGGCCAGGCAGGCGGCTGGATTCCACGTGTCTTGCAGCTCACATATAGAGGCTGTGGGGAGGCGGGCTGGGGTGGAGGGGAATGAACTGAGCCTAGCAGGCAGCAATTTGGAAACACTCACCTCTTGAGTTTTCAGTGCAGACGTGTGCCAGAGGAGCCTGCACAACCACCAGGCAGCTTTGTACTTGTCGCAAGCCTTATGTTTATTCTCAGAGGGCTGGATACTCATATACTGACTCCTCTCGCATCGCCCATCTCTGGGGCGTCTCTGCCTCTGAGGCTCTATTTGCCGAATGCCTGAGTCTGCAACCCGTAACCACATGGAGAAGCACTTAGGCACGGGAGGGACACCCTGAATTCCAAATCAGGCCCCTGGAGAATATGTGAAATAACCCAGCCAGGGGGAGACATAAGAATGGCCATACTGGGACAGACCAAAGGTCCATCCAGCCCAGTATCCTGTCTACCGACAGTGGCCAATGCCAGGTGTCCCAGAGGGAGTGAACCTAACAGGTAATGATCAAGAGATCTCTTTCCTGCCATCCATCTCCACCCTCTGACAAACAGAGGATAGGGACACCATTCCTTACCCAGCCTGGCTAATACCCATTAATGGACTTAGCCTCCATGAATTTATCCAGTTCTCTTTCAAACCCTGTTATAGTCCTAGCCTTCAGAACCTCCTCAGGCAAGGAGTTCCACAGGTTGACTGTGCGCTGTGTGAAGAACTTCCTTTTATTTGTTTTAAACCTGCTGCCCATTAATTTCATTTGGTGGCCCCTAGTTCTTATATTATGGGAACAAGTAAATAACTTTTCCTTATTCACTTTCTCCACAGCACTCATGATTTTATAGACCTCTATCATATCCCCCCTTAGTCTCCTCTTTTCCAAGCTGAAAAGTCCTAGCCTCTTTAATCTCTCCTCCTATGGGACCTGTTCCAAACCCCTAATCATTTTAGTTGCCCTTTTCTGAACCTTTTCTAATGCCAGTATATCTTTTTTGAGATGGGGGGGACCACATCTGTACGCAGTATTCAAGATGTGGGCGTACCATGGATTTATATAAGGGCATACCATGGATTTAGATAAAGACATTTCACTCTTGCCAAGGGCTGAGTTCAGTTTCTCTCCGAGTCAGTGCATGCTTCCAGGATGTGATGGTCAGCCCAATGCCGGGGTGACCCGACTGCATGGCCTAGTCCCAGTGAACAATTCAGCTGACGAATTTAGCACCTTCATCCTCTCTGTGATTCGCCTTAGGGCAGACCGCTCAGCCTCTGGGCTGCTCACCAGCTGGGCCGCCACCAGTGAGTCTTTCCAGTGCTCCCTCCTCACGCTCGGTGATGGCTCAGCTAAGTCACATGGGATTGTTTGCCCTCGCGACTCGCTGACTGCCCAGCCCACAGAAACCTGCGCTAACGTTGCCAGCGTGAACGCTCTTGCCCATCAATATTTTTACCAGCATCTGCAACATTTTCCCCGTCCAGCAGCCAGCGCTGGGCCTGGCGGGTGTTCAAAGAGCTGAATAAAAAAGGGGCTGAAAATACTTTGAGGCAAATCTGTGGTCTTTATGGAAAGGAACCTCTCACTGTGGACCTGCTCCAGTGCCCATGAAGTTGACAAGAGTCTTTCCATTGACTTCAAAGGGCTTTGGTTGAGGGCCTATCTTCTAAGGCTTTTCTATAGCAGCTAGTGGTAGCTAGGTGGTGATCAGGTCACTGAAATCCACCACAAACTTAGTACAGACCATGCGTCTGCAAAGATACATACATGTACTCAACTTTACACACCGTGAGCTCTCTCATTGACAGCTGACGGCTCAAGTGCATGAAGTTAAACACAGTGAAACCTGGGCAAGGACTGGCCGATCCAAGTCAGCTTGAAGGCAGGTAGTGCAGGCAATAGAAGAGAAGACATTGCAGTGCGGGCTAGTGAGCCACCTACACGCCTAGGGTCCATGCTGGGTTTGTACTATCCGTGGTGAAGCAGGAGGAGAGGGGGAGAGCAGAAGCTCCGTGTGAATAGGGAGACAGAGGAATAGAAGGGAGAGCAAGAGGAGCTACTGAGATGGGGAGGGGGTGAGGAGGCAGCCTGCTCCAGGCTTGGAAAGGGCATCCTGGTAGTTCCTGGGCAGCTGATGCCCAGTGTCCTGTGCTCCCACACCCCTCTTTGGCAGCCGGTGCCCTGTGCACCCCTCACTTCCCACCCAGTCCCGATGCCCTGTCCCCTACCCCAGCATCTGCCACACCTTCTTCTGCCCCTCCCCAGGCCAGGTGTCTCCATCTGGACCAGCGACGGCTGGCAGGCAGGACCAGGGCTGGGCCAGAGAGCCCTACACGCTCCCCAGCAGCCAGCCTGATCTCCTGCACTGGGGGCCAGAAGCTGTTCCAGCCCCTTCTCTGGGCAGGTCCCACTTTTGCCTCTGCAAGAATGGTGGGAGGGGAAACAGTATTTTCATCGCAGGGGCGCTAGCCCTGTTTCACTGCCCCTGCTGAAGTCTGCGCTGTGCTGTGTTCACTGCTGTTGTTACCTCGACTAGCTAGGTTCAAGCTAGCTCAGACCAGCTAGCCCATGCACAGCCCTTGCTGCGTAGCCATACTCTCAGTCTTTGCTGGATCAAGGCCTGTATCCTCATAATGGATCCTGCTCATCCCCTTTCCCAGTTTCTAGGTGTTCTCCTGAGGTTTTCATCTTGTTTGATATTTAAGAATGCCTTTTTTTTTTGTAGCATTCATCCAGCTCTGCTGCTGAGCTACCAGCACCACAGAGACAGAGAGAAAGACTCTAGATCAGATATTGCATTGAAACCAGCGTGTCCATTATATATTTCAATTTCTCCCATCGCATGTAATGCTCAGTCTCAAGCAAAACTGTGTCAATACGAGGGAATGGGTTTCTTTTTACTTCCCTTAAATTAAAATCTAATTACACCAAGATGCCTGGAATGGTGGGAAAGATTGAAAATTCCCTGTGATTCGTATTCTAGCTCAACTTCATTTGCCTTTTACTGGCCATCACCAGCTAATTAAACCGTGTCAATTTCATTTACCCAGGACAAAGTACAACCACAGAAACCATGTGTGCTCGTTTATGGAAGAATAAAACAAAATTCTCCCCTCCCCAACAAGCAGGAAGGATGGATTTGAGAGTGTAGATCCCCAACCCCAGTCAGACCCTGGGGACTCAGGGGCAGAAACAGATCAGAAAAGCCCACATGGAGAAGGTGGCATGGGCAAAGGATATTAGTTCAAGGGGGATTAGCCATCAACCCTAGACAGCCCAGTTTGGGTAAGGGGAAGTCAGGCAGAAGCAATATTGGAGTGTATCCTTTTAAAGAACAGTACCTTGGGGCAGATGTATCCCTTTAAATAACTTGTGACCCCTCTAGCAGCACTCACTGTGCTTTATACTTTCAGAAGCTGCCAGAAGCCAGCAGCATGTATGTAGTGATCCATGTGTGTGAATAGCCACTGAACACTTATTTGGGACCCAAATCTGACTGTGTGGTTTCTTCATATAGTTTTTGTTGTGTAATGAGCAAAAGACACAAAAGTATTGAAAGGCGGGAGGACTCGGACTCAGTCTGGCTGGGAAGTGGAATCTGTGTCACGCCCTCAAACCCAGAGGCACTAGAAAACGAGGATACTTCATGCTGCACACTTCCTCTGTCTACTTCCCTACGCGCTCTACTCCCCAGGAGCAGTCAGCCTGGTATCTCAGGCAAACACCTGTGCTGGCCATTGTGTTCTGCCTACCTCAGGTCCTCCGGCACTTTGAATTTAAGGCATTTTTATTTTTCACTTCCTGCCCTCAGCTTTTGTGAAGTCTTGCTGCGTGCTGTAAACAGCTGCTGAGTTCCACCCCAGAGAGGGGTGCATTTTAGTGGCAGACAAGGAGATCTACCTATCCACCTTTTTCTTGTTTTTAAATGCCACCTCTCACAACAGCATTTGCGCACCTTCCATGAGGGAGTAACCAAACTCTCAATAGTCCAGAGGTCTAATTCTCTTCCCTTCTTCCTTCGGCTGGTCAGGGCTATGGCTTGGTATTGATTTGACTTAATCTATTTCCCACTTGCTTCCTCTTCTCTGGAACCAAAACCAGTTTCATACAGGCCCATCAGCTACTGGTGACTTTGGGTTGCTTCTGACCGGGACCAGATCTAAACTGTATTTGAGTTAGTGGTGTTGTTAACCGGGATGAGAATGGAGCCTATAAGCCACAAACGCCAGCTCAGAGTGCAGCTGCCCCGGGAAGATATTTAATTCTCAGGCCATTTTAATGTCTCAGTGCTCCTCAAAGGAAGATACTCAGTGACGTGCTGTGACAATTTTAATAAGGCATGAAACTATTCCCATGCATGCCACAGGCAGTCCAGAAAGGCGGCCTCCATGCGGCACGACCTCACACTTTTGGTGCACGCGAGATTACTCTGTGCAGAGGCTCCACTGGACAGCGCAGAGTTGGTCGGACACAAAGGGCATGCAATGCCTGCCTGGCACGCATAGATGGCAGGCCACTGGAGAGACTGCAAAGCATGGGATTTTCAGCGAGCAGCACTCAGGGGATATCCACTGCTGCCCAAGTGTGCACTGTCGCTGCCAGCGTACAAAGCAATTTGGCCTCCCTCCCTCAGGTATCTTTGACAAGGCTCAGTTTAGCTCCGGACCCAGTGGTACTGGGAGCTCAATTCGCACCTGCACTGAGAGCAGCTGTTACTCTTTCCTCCATGAAAGAAGTTTTGAATCACCTTCCAGACAAAGATTTCATTGTCTCTGCACTGATTTCCCTCACATCTCCCTTTCCTGGCTCTCCTGTGTCCCTGCTCAGCTGCCCCACTCCAAAAAAGTGATTCCATTTTCACTCTTCACTGTATTCCAAAACATCCTCTGCTTTGCAGCACAAAAGACCCCCCCCACCCCCACGGCTGCAGATCTCTCAGCAGAGTCTCTCCAGCAGCTCATCAGCACTTTTCCATCTCAGCAGGAACAGGGGAGGGTAGGAAGAATGGGAAGATGAATTCATAGGGTTGAGCTACCTCCAGAAATCAAGGAGGATCAGCTGGACTGGAGATTTCAGACACTGATGAACAATTTTGGCTGGTTTTGGTTATACTTTCTAAAGCAATGTTATTAGTTAGGACTGGTGTAAATATTTGTTGTGAATAAATGATCTGATAAATGTGGCCCTTTATTGCCTGTTCCTTATTTCTTAAGACACAACAAAAAATCTTTTTGAGTCACAGTATTGTTTGCTTTTTGTGTGCGGAAAAAAACATGGCTCTTTGCCACAGAGTTTGTAGGAACAATTTACAATCTATGTACTGTTCATGGACCGATCACTTCCACCACTCACAGTTTGTTATTTGCAGTGGGCCCATAAGTCATGTGCTATTGTTTCTGCTTCCTGATTGGATGACTAACTTTATAACCAGGGGAATAATAATATCTGGCTCTTATACAGCACTTTGTAGCTGTAGAGCTCAAGGTGCGTTACAAAGGGCAGTATCATTAAACCCATTTTACAGATGGGGAAACTGAGGCACAGGGGAGGACATGACTTGTCCGTGGCCACCCAGCAAGTCCAGAACCAGGACTTGAACCCATTTTTCTTGAGTCCCACACCAGTGCACAAGCCACGAGGACACACTGAACACTCTTGGTCATGCATGAGTACGCTTGCTGGCAAGCAAAAACAGCTATTTGTATGAGCAGCCTTTGCCCAAACACCCAAGCCTGGATAAATCCCCATCCCAAATAGCAAATAATAAGGGGTACCAACCTCAACAAAGCACACAGCCACTAAGACCTGGAGCAAATGGTCACAAACACTGTCCCTGCAGAATGCCCCTGGGCATGATTACTAGTGAAGTCCTGGGACACAATCCACAGCTGAGGAAGCAAAAGTCACTCAATTAGGTCAAATTTATAGAAGTCTGTTTTTTTAGAAATCGTTTTTAAATAGTCGATTGTGTGTGTCTCCACACAAAATGCTCTAAGTCCATTAAGTGCATTAACTCAGCGGAGTGCTTCCACAGTACCGAGTCTAGCGTTGACTTCCGGAGTGTTGCACCGTGGGTAGCTATCCCACAGTTCCCGCAGACTCCGCTGCCCATTGGAATTCTGGGTTGAGATCCCAGTGCCTGATGGGGCAAAAAACATTGTCGCGGATGGTTCTGGGTACATGTCATCAGGCCATCCTTCCCTCCCTCCCTCTGTGAAAGCAACGGCAGACAATCATTTCGCACCTTTTTTCCTGAGTTACCTGTGCAGACGCCATACCACAGCAAGCATGGAGCCTGCACAGATCACTTTGGCAATTAGGAGCACATTAAACACCACACGCATTATCCAGCAGTATATGCATCACCAGAACCTGGCAAAGCGAAACCGGGCGAGTAGGCAATGTCAGCGTGGTGACGAGAGTGATGAGGACATGGACGCAGACTTCTCTCAAAGCATGGGCCCTGGCAATGCAGGCATCATGGTGCTAATGGGGCAGGTTCATGCAGGGGAACGCCGATTCTGGGCCCGGGAAACAAGCACAGACTGGTGGGACCGCATAGTGTTGCAGGTCTGGGACGATTCCTAGTGGCTGCGAAACTTTCGCATGCGTAAGGGCACTTTCATGGAACTTTGTGACTTGCTTTCCCCTGCCCTGAAGTGCATGAATACCAAGATGAGAGCAGCCCTCACAGTTCAGAAGCGAGTGGCAATAGCCCTGTGGAAGCTTGCAACGCCAGACAGCTACCGGTCAGTCAGGAATCAATTTGGAGTGGGCAAATCTACTGTGGGGGCTGCTGTGATGCAAGTAGCCAACGCAATCAAAGATCTGCTGATATCAAGGGTAGTGAGCCTGGGAAATGTGCAGGTCATAGTGGATGGCTTTGCTGCAATGGGATTCCCTAACTGTGGTGGGGCCATAGACGGAACCCTTATCCCAGTCTTGGCACCGGAGCACCAAGCCGGCAAGTACATAATCCGCAAGGGGTACTTTTCAATAGTGCTGCAAGCACTGGTGGATCACAAGGGACGTTTCACCAACATCAATGTGGGATGGCCGGGAAAGGTACATGACACTCGCATCTTCAGGAACTCTGGTCTGTTTCAAAAGCTGCAGGAAGGGACTTTATTCCCAGAGCAGAAAATAACTTTTGGGGATGTTGAAATGCCTATAGTTATCCTTGGGGACCCAGCCTACCCCTTAATGCCATGGCTCATGAAGCCGTACACAGGCAGCCTGGACAGTAGTCAGGAGCTGTTCAACTACAGGCTGAGCAAGTGCAGAATGGTGGTAGAATGTGCATTTAGACATTTAAAAGTGCGCTGGCGCAGTTTACTGACTCAGTTAGACCTCAGCGAAACCAATATTCCCACTGTTATTACTGCTTGCTGTGCACTCCACAATATCTGTGAGAGTAAGGGGGAGATGTTTATGGCGGGGTGGGAGGTTGAGGCAAATCGCCTGGCCGCTAGTTACGCGGAGCCCGACACCAGGGCGGTTAGAAGAGCACAGGAGGGCGCAGTGCGCATCAGAGAAGCTTTGAAGACCAGTTTCATGACTGGCCAGGCTACGGTGTGAAAGTTCTGTTTGTTTCTCCTTGATGAAACCCCCCGCCCCTTGGTTCACTCTACTTCCCTGTAAGCTAAGCACCCTCCCCTCCTCCCTTCGATCACCACTTGCAGAGGCAATAAAGTCATTGTTGCTTCACATTCATGCATTCTTTATTAATTCATCACACAAATAGGGGGATAACTGCCAAGGTAGCCTGGGAGGGGTGGTGGAGGAGAGAAGCACCAGGAGGGGTGGTGGAGGAGGGAAGGACAAGGACACACAGCATTTTAAAAGTTTAAAACTTTAAAACTTATTGAATGCCAGCCTTTTGTTGCTTGGGCAATCCTCTGGGGTGGAGTTGCTGGGTGGCCGGAGGCCCCCCCACCAAGTCCTTGGGCGTCTGGGTGAGGAGGCTATGGAACTTGGGGAGGAGGATGGTTGTTTACACAGGGGCTGCTGAGGCGGTCTGTGCTCCTGCTGCCTTTCTTGCAGCTCAGCCATATGCTGGAGTGCATTAGTTTGATCCTCCAGCAGCCTCAGCATTGAATCCTGCCTCCTCTCATCACACTGCCACCACCTTTCAGCTGCAGCCCTCTCTTCAGCCCGCCACTTACTCTCTTCAGCCCACCACCTCTCCTCCCGGTCATTTTGTGCTTTCCTGCTGACATTTTCCCACTCTGACATTGCCTCCACGCATTTGTCTGTGCTCTGTCAGTGTGGGAGGACAGCATGAGCTCAGAGAACATGTCATCACGAGTGCGTTTTTTTCGCCTTCTAATCTTCACTAGCCTCTGGGAAGGAGAAGATCCTGTGATCCTTGAAACACATGTAGCTGGTGGAGAAAAAAAAAGGGACAGTGGTATTTAAAAAGACACATTTTATAGAACAATGGCTACACTCTTTCACGGTAAACCTTGCTGTTAACATTACATACACAGCACATGTGCTTTCTTTCCCAGGTCACATTTTGCATCCCCCCACCACATGGCTAGCCCCTCACCCCTCCCTGTGGCTAACAGCGGGGAACATTTCTGTTCAGGCACAGGCAAACAGCCCAGCAGGAACGGGCACCTCTGAATGTCCCCTTAAGAAAAGCACCCTATTTCAACCAGATGACCATGAATGATATCACTCTCCTGAGGATAACACAGAGAGATAAAGAACGGATGTTGTTTGAATGCCAGCAAACATACACTGCAATGCTTTGTTCTACAATGATTCCCGAGTACGTGCTACTGGCCTGGTGTGGTAAAGTGTCCTACCATGGTGGATGGAATAAGGCTGCCCTCCCCAGAAACCTTTTGCAAAGGCTTTGGGAGTACATCCAGGAGAGCCGCAAATGCCAGGGCAAATTAATCATTAAACATGCTTGCTTTTAAACCATGTATAGTATTTTAAAAGGTACACTCACCAGAGGTCCCTTCTTCGCCTGGTGGGTCCGGGAGGCAGCCTTGGGTGGGTGCGGGGGGTACTGGCTCCAGGTCCAGGATGAGATACAGTTCCTGGCTGTCAGGAAAACCGGTTTCTCCACTTGCTTGCTGTGAGCTATCTACAACTTCATCATCATCATCATCTTCCATGTCCCCAAAACCTGCTTCTGTGTTGCCTCCATCTCCATTGAAGGAGTCAAACAACACGGCTGGGGTAGTGGTGGCTGAACCCCCTAAAATGGCATGCAGCTCATCATAGAAGCGGCATGTTTGGGGCTCTGACCCGGAGTGGCCGTTTGCCTCTCTGGTTTTCTGGTAGGCTTGCCTCAGCTCCTTAAGTTTCATGCAGCACTACTTTGGGTCCCTGTTATGGCCTCTGTCCTTTATGCCCTGGGAGATTTTGACAAATGTTCTGGCATTTCGAAAACTGGAACGGAGTTCTGATAGCACGGATTCCTCTCCCCATACAGCGATCAGATCCCATACCTCCCGTTCAGTCCATGCTGGAGCTCTTTTGCGATTCTGGGACTCCATCATGGTCACCTCTGCTGATGAGTGCTGCATGGTCACCTCTGCTGATGAGCTCTGGCCAGCGTGGCAAGCTGCCGGTGACCATGCACACAGGAAATTGAAATTCAAAATTTTGCGGGCCTTTTCCTGTCTACCTGGCCAGTGCATCTGAGTTGAGAGTGCTGTCCAGGGCGGTCACAATAGAGCACTCTGGGATAGCTCCCGGAGGCCAATACCGTCTAATTGCGTCCACAGTACCCCAAATTTGACCCGGCAAGGCTGATTTAAGCGCTAATCCCCTTGTCGGGGGTGGAGTAAGGAAATCGATTTTAAGAGCCCTTTAAGTCGAAAAAAAGGGCTTCATCGTGTGGACGGGTGCAGGGTTAAATCGATTTAACGCTGCTAAATTCGACCTCAACTCTTAGTGTAGACCAGGGCTAAGGCTACTTTATGCCTCCTCCCATGGGGCTGGCAGGGGAGGAGCGAACACAGCCCTTTGCACAAGTTATAGCAGCTATAGGACTGCTCTAATTTACACCAACTAGAATAGTCCTCTAGGGACCATTCTGCCTTGCAGGGATTGTGAAGCATACCTCCCTCCAGCTCCACCCCCAGAATGAGCCCTTCCACTCCAGCCAGTCCCAACATACCCCCTGCACTCCTTAGGATAATGCCTTTGGGTCACTTTGTGCTTCTCTGAAAGTGCTAAGCGAGCTTAGCCCAGAGGCTCTGACCCATGGCTTGAGGGCTGCTAGTGGACACTCAGATTCATAGAATCATAGAATATCAGGGTTAGAAGGGACCTCAGGAGGTCATCTAGTCCAACCCCCTGCTCAAAGCAGGACCAATCCCTAACTAAATCATCCCAGCCAGGGCTTTGTCAAGCCTGACCTTAAAAACCTCAAAGGAAGGAGATTCCACCACCTCTTAGGAACGCATTCCAGTGCTTCACCACCCTGCTAGTGAAAAAGTTTTTTCCTCATATCCAGCCTAAACCTTCCCCAAAGATTAGATACCGTGGTGATGGGCACAGTATAAGAACCCCAACAGAATATAATGATGAAAACCTACGAGCTGTTTGTTCACAGAGAGAAATCCCAGAAAGCAGCATCTCTTGCTCTGTGACTGGATGAGCCCCAAAGACTCCCCCCGCCCCAGGTGCCTTTAATGCAGGGAAGGAAGATATCCTGAAGGGGGAGTGTGTGAAACTCCCAGGGACTGAAAATTAACCTCCCTGCCATGAAGCCACCCCCTTTTCCTTAACATTGCTCCAGCTTTGTGCTCAGCTGCTCCCTACAGGAGAGCTCAGAACAAACCGAGTCTGAAATTTAATATATTTTTGAAACTAATTTGCTTTGTCCTTAAATCTTTTTCTCTCCTGATCGTGAACAAATTTGGTCTCAGACTCTAACATGCATCTAAACAAAACCACATACAAGAAAAGCACATTAGCTGCTATCAGGAAAGTTAATTATTTACGTCAGAGGGAAGCTGTGAAGAATCGGTTACCGAGACCAGCCGGAATGTGCTGTAAACTGCTGGTGAATTATTCAAGCGCTGATTTTAAGTGATTCCTGAAATAAGACAGTGGAGATGAGGGGGGGAAAATTCCAAAGGGCCGTTTTAATGAGAAGTCCAATCACCAGCTTTTCTCTATCCATCTCCTAGGCCACAGCTGCAAAGGATTCTGGGCCCTTTCTTATCAGTTCAATTCACTCGGACACAGTTCAGCAAACATTGCCCCCTGGTGATACAGAAGGATGTTTCACAGCAGTGCCTCATCAGGGCTAAATAGGCCTCCAGGAGGATTTTCTTCTGGCAGCGTCCTGTGCAATGCTGCACAGTTGCCAAGTCACAGCCCTAATGCACAGCAGCAACTCACAGTGTGCTCCACGGCTTTGAGAATTGCTAGTGTGGAGGATTTTTTTAAGCATTTGCACCAGTGGCAGGAGCTGTGTCGAAGCAGCCAGAGCACCTGTAGCGTGAGCTCCCTCGCAGCAGTGTCCTGTCAGTGCTCATGCTGCATAACTTTACTCGCAATGCCAAGTCCCCTGCAGCGTGAGCTGTCCCACAGCAGTGCCCTGTCCGTGCCAGCTGGGACTCCAGCAGCGGGCGAGTTACTTCAGAGCAGTCTCTGCTAAGTGCTCAGCAGGACTCCACGGTGGCTTTCCTCACAGCGGCGTCCTGTCGGTTTGAGGTAGGAATTCAGCTTTCTTATTGCTATGCATTGTTAATACCAGCTGGGACTCCCCACCGCTGGATCTTGCTCAGAATAGCGTCCTGTCATGACAGACTTCGCTGCACTAAGATTGGGAGCCCCAGCCTCCTCACAGCATCCATTGTCCTGTCAGGGCCACCAGGCGACAATGCCAGCTAAGCTGTCTGCCACATCAGTTGTGTCCACAGGAACTCCCTCTGTTTGTGCTTCCCCAGCGCCATGCCCTTCTGGAACTCTCCACAGCTTCCAGCTCCACAGCTGGTTACATGGCAGGGTCCTGTCAATACCCGCTGGGCTTGGGAGCTACCTCCCGGCCAGCAGTGCTCCGTGGCAGTTCCCATTGGGACTTATCTAGTGAATGTTTCCTTAGACTAACCTCTCCAGTGTGAGTCTTGGCCCGATGACAAGGCTTCGAACAACCACCCTCTGGCTCTCCCTGGCTTCTGGAGGCTCCCCAGACGTGCCAGGCCTGCCTTGTCCTGGGCACCGTCATTGTCTCCCTCTCAGGTAGCTGTGCTGGCCCGCCAGGTACTGGATGGAACAGAGCTGGTGGGGCACAAGGTAGAAACTGAAGGAGGGGAGCAAGGGCTACAGACCTCACCCTGGAGGGTGAGTGATGCCCCTCACCATGTGTTACGTGAAAATAATTTGGGCCCAGAATCCATAGCCCAAATCACCAGGGAATTTGGTGATTTGGTGTGGACATAGGCCTGGCCTGAACCTCCACCCCTGGCCATACCCAGATGCAGCCTGGTCAGCAATGGACTCAAGTGATCATCTACATTAATAATTGGAGAGCGAAGAGCAGGTTTGCGGGGGATGGGTCTGAACTAAACAGTGCATCTCACAATGAGGCACCATTCCGAGGCATGCTCAGAGGAACAAACCCTCTAGCCTGGCCAGTGGAGGAACCCGGCCTCATCTCTTCTCTTGTTAACAGGAAAAGCACCAAACAGGTGGAGAATGGATATTACCGATTTTAGTTCATCAAAGCCAGATCATTTCACTCTTAAGGCACAAAGAGAAACATGAAACACATCCAAAGCTACCCTCAGGGGAATAAAGCGGTTATCCTTCTCTCCCGAGAACCTGCCGTTCGAGGCGCTTTCGGACTCAGCGAGCTCCAAATGAAAAACCATTACGGGAAGGCAGTGCAGGTGTTCCTGCACCATACGCGCCCTTTAACAAGGGCAACCACAGGGCACAAGCCAGACTCATACGTGCAATTCATGAATGAAGGAATGAAAATCTAGTTTTGCAACAAATTTTGATATTTCAAAGCTGGTTGGTTTTTTTAAAGATCCAAAACTAACCCCTTGTTTGGTTGGTTGACATTTTTGTCAACGCTGAAATGCTTAAGGACATTAATGAAAACCTGGGGTTTGATAAACCAGAAACGTTGATTATTTTGATAATGTTTTTGACCAAATGTTGATTAAGAAAGTCACCGTCAACACTTTAAAAAAAAAGGCCATTTATGAACAACAAAATACATCAACCAGCTCTAATTCCATCAACATATCCCAAGCCATATATCACAATGCAGGAGCTTGCATCTGCGTCAATCTTTTCAACAGTGAGGGTAACTAACCAGTGGAACAATTTACCAAGGGCCATGGTAGATTCTCCATCGCTGAATATTTCTGAATCAAGGCTAGATTTTTTTAAAAGCTCTGTTTAGTTCAAAAGGAATTATTTTGGGGGAGCTCTATGGCCTGTGTTATATCAGAGGTCAGATTTGGTGATCATAGTTGTCCCTTCTGGCCTTGGAATCCACATGTCACAATGCAGGGCCTTGTGAAAGCAAATAGCCCTATGCAGCACCTTGGCAATGTTGATAAAAGCAAGGTAATGCACACTGGAAAACATAATCCCAACGACCCATACAAAATGACGGGGTCTAAATTAGCTGTTGCCACTCAAGAAAGAGATCTTGGAGTCATTGTGGATAGTTCTCTGGAAACATCCATTCAGTGTGCACTAGCAGTCAATAAAGCAAACAGAATGTTAGGAACCACTAGGAAAGGGATAGATAATAAGACAGAAAATCTCATATTGCCTCTATATAAAGCCATGGCACCCTCACACCTTGAATACTGCGTGCAGTTCTGGTCACCCCATCTCAAAAAAAAATTAAAATTGGAAAAGGTACAGAGAAGGGGAACAAAAACGATGAGGGGGATGGAACAGCTTCCGTATGAGGAGAGATTAAAAAGACTGGGACTTTTCAGCTTGGAAAAGAGATGACTAAGCGGGGGTATGATAGAGGGCTATAATATCTTGACTGGCATGGAGAAAGTGATAAGGAAGTGTTATTTACTCCTTCACATAATACAAGAACTAGGGGTCACCCAAAGAAATTAATAGGCAGCAGGTTTAAAACAAACAAAGGGAAGTATTTCTTCACACAACACACAGTCAACCTGTGGAACTTGTCATCAGGGGATGTTGTGGAAGCCAAAACTATAACGGGGTTCAAAAAAGAACTAGATAGATTGGAGGACAGGTCCCTCAATGGCTATTAGCCAGGATGGTCAGGGATGCAACCCCATGCTCTGAGTGTCCCTAAACCTCTGACGGCCAGAAGCTGGTTCTGGATGACAGGGGATGGCTCACTCTATAAATTGCTCTGTTCTGTTCATTCCCTCTGAAGGATCTGGCATTGGCAACTGTTGGAAGACAGGCTACTGGGCTAGACAGACCATTGGTCTGACCCAGTATGGCCGTTCTCATGTGCTTATCATGAGGTTCTTATTTGGGTGCACAGGACCCATTCATAGCAGGCAGTAGCCATACAAATGTCATGTATTGTTGGGAGAGGAGACAAAGAATCTGAAACATCTTGTCCTCTCCAAATGCAACAAAGATCAAAAAGAAAATAGGAAAAAAGCATTTTATTGCCTCTGTTTGGAGTGGGGAAGATACAGAAATAAGCAAACACCAGATTGTTTTGCTTCTGCTCACAAATAAATACAGTGACAAGCCTAATGGGATTTTAGATTAAAAGATTTTTTTAAAAAATAACCACCTCCACAAATAGAGTTTTATAAGGTCAACTAACAGATGCACGGTAGCAAAGAAATCACTAATGTTTTGTTGTCCCTCCTCAGGGAGTCCTTTTCAAGTCTATACTGCTGTCTTCAGGTCCCCTCTTCTAATTCCTTGCTTTAACCCCGACGGTCATGCTTCCAGCGGAGGAAGATTGGGTAATAATCCTTTGGGATCTCATCACAGAGACTCTTATGGGCAGAGTTTTCCAAACAGTTCAGCACTCATGATCAGGGCCAGATTTTCCAAAGAGGTAAGCCCATTTGGCGTGCAGCTGTCTTGAAAATTTGGGCCCCAGTAGGTGAAGGGATTTCAATGGGGTATTTCCAAGCTGCTGGGACCGAGTCACTTTTGCAGCCTTCCAAGCCTGTTCCCCCGCCCCATATGCCCAAGACAGGAAGAGTCTCATGAGTGTTGATGCACAAAAGGGGTGAGAGCACACAGGATGAGATATAACACAAACCTCATATTGAATACATTGCTGGGCTCAGGTTTAAGTGTAGCAGGGCAGGAGAGGACTAAAGAGGCAGTGGTGTGTGTTTCACACTGTGTAAAGAAATGGGCAACCACCTCTCACTGTTTAGAGGTGTCAAGGGCATGCTCTGAAGGATCCTTACGCTGCTGCTAATGTCCACATGTTCATGTGTAATAATGATAGTGGCGCATGGATAGGGGAGTGTAAGGGCTGGGCTAATGGTTCAGCCAGAGATGTGTACATAGGCTATTGCTGAGCCAATGGCTCAAGAAGGGAGCTGAGTATGCTAGTACTAGGACAATGATTCAAGGAGGGATCAGAACAGGCCAACCGATAGCCCCCCAAATTCAGATTTCAATCTGCAGGCCGAAATTTTCACACCCAGGCTAGGCACTTAGATCCATATTTAAGTGCCTGATTTTCAGAGGTGCAGCGCGCCTACAGCAAATACTGACTTCAAGAGCATTTTTGGTGTTCAGCACCGCTGAAAATCAGGACACTTAAATAGGGTCAGTTGGAAAATTTTGGCCAGAGTTCAATTTTGGAAGCGGACCTAACATGACAACCTCTATCTATGTGTCATGCTATATCCTTAGCCCTTATACAGTGCTTGCCATTTCTCTAAGTGCCGTTATAAACAGACCCTAATTCACCATCACTACATTGCTGTGAGGTCTGTGTGTCCTTTCCCCAGGAGCCAATGAGGCACAGAGAGAACAAGAAACTCACCCCAGGTCACACAGCAAATCATGCAACGTGATGCCAATTTCATCTCTTCACTATCCCAGCTAAGGAACCCCGGGTGGAGTTGGGGTTCAAGGTCACTGTGCTTTTATCCCACTGCTTAATGAAGGCACATCAATAAGTGACCATGCTCCCAGAAGAGATGCACTCTCCAGACTTTGGCTGTAGGTCAGTGCTGGGAGGCAGCATGGTCTATGGGATATGCAAGCATGGCATGCGATTGCGGTTTGAGCAGACACACCGAGCTAGCTTTGATCTGGCTGTCTTGGGTAGCGGAGCAGTGAAGCCGCAGTAGCACAAGCGTTAGTGTGCCCAAGCAATTATCCAGGGTCCCGTGCAGGCTCGTATAGCCCACCCAAAGTGAGCGCTGCTGCAGCTTCACTGCTCCAGGACCCAGCCTAGCTAGATTAAAGCTAGCTCGGGGGTGTCTGTACAAACTGCAAGCGTACCCCGGGAGTGCAGCATAGACGTACCCTAGGAGCCAGGAGACCTGGGCTCTGCTCCCAGCTCCGACGCTGATTTGTTAAATGATACTGGACAGTCTGTATTCACTTCTCCATGCTCTGGTTTCTCTGTCTAAAAATAGGGATAATCATTCTTACCCACTTTTGCAAACCACTCAATAAGGGCCAAACAAGCATTCACCCTGTGTAAGTAATTCCAGTGAAGGCAATGAAACTAACCCGATGCTGAATCTGGGCCCTGGATGTCTATCGTTTTGTAACCAAGAAGGCATAATGAGGTTTACAACCATCCTTAAGTGTGCTGGGGAAATGCACTTTATTCCTCCCTAGCTATTCTGCACGACTCCACCATTCATCAGCCCGTCATGACCCAGAGAGAACGGTTTCAGCCATTTAGTGCTGCAATAGCCCAGAGAAAAATTAGGCAAATCCAGCATTAGTTCCTCCTTAGTAATTGGGGAAGGCCGCTGCAGGCTCACCTACACACACAGCCGCATCCAGCTGCATTTTGACAGGCGCTACCCGGCTCTCCTGTCTCAGAGGACAGAGCTACTGCAAGCCATGCTAGAGGTCCTGTGATTCCAGACCAGTCTCGCTGTGATGCCAGCCTGCATGCCCACTTTGATTCCTTCTGCCCACTCTTCCACACTGCCCTGCCCCTGCTCAGTTTCACCCATCTACCACTCTCTCCTCTCAAGTCCCCCTTTGAAACCCATTTCTTCCAGGAGTTCCAAAGGGACGGAGTTTATCATTAAAGAACAAAGACACCAATGGTTGTTCCTCTCATTGAAGTAGCAATAAAAGCCCTGACTGAGATCAGGGCTCCATTGCACTAGTTGCTGTACATACCCATAGTAAGAGACAGTCCTTGAAATAGACAAGACAGGCAATCGGGGAGACGAATCATCATTATCTCGGTTTTACAGAGAGGGACTGAGGGACAGGGAAATTAAGTGACTTGCCTAAGGTCACACAGGGCTGTCTGAAGCAGCGCTGGGAATTGAATGTTATGGTGGATTTCCCACCTCTGGAAGTCTGTCGATCCAGACTGGGTGTCTTTCTAAAAGAGAGACTCTAGCTGAGTGAGAAGTTACCAGCTTGATGCAGAGATGAGTAGGTGTGGTTTTCTGGCCTGTGTTATAGATAGATGCTAGTGGATAAGGGTTGATAGATGCTAGTCATAAGGGTCCCTTGCGGCCTTAAAAAAAAAAAAAATCTATGAATCTATGATCTGAGTTCCAGCCCAGTGCCTTATCCACAAGGCCATGCTTCCTCCCTAAAACCACTAAATCCTCCCCTTCTCTGCATTTCCAGTGCAGCTGGCCATCTCCAGATATCTTCCAGGCTGTCAGTTCTTCAGAGTAGAGAACCTGGCTTTATATTTTTGTGAACAGCGCTGAACCCTTTGTCAGCACTGAGCAAATAAATAATCATTCTTCCTCCCTCCCTCTCTCCGTTGTGCCTGTGATAGCAGCAACTAGATGCTCTAACGGAGAATCTGATCTCCTCTATGGGTTAACTATTCCCTGACTTCAGGGGGAGATTATTACCCATTAATGATGATCAAAACCCTAATAAGAGAGGAACATAAAGATGGATCAGAATAAATACGTGCAAGTGTAAGTGCCAACTGGGCAAAATATGCAGATCCTGAGCTGCTGTGGGCTGCTACAGCTTCAACCGAACAGCCACTTAAAATTCTGCAAGAGCCAGGACTTGCTGCTAAGGTACCACTGCTTTGTTTCAGGGCCTTTTTGAAGTGCCTCCGCTTTGTTTCCTCTCGATCAGTCCCATTTGATGCCGCTATCAGAGAGAAGGCTGGGATTGCCACAGTTTGCAGATGGTACACAGCTTCCTTCCCCAGTTAATCAGGCCTGTGGCTTGGGGGCTGGGATTGGGCGCACCTGAGCAAAGCCAGTCCCATCTGCAGAACAAAACCCTGCATGACACCCCTCTCCTTGTGTGAGCTCGAATTCCCAAGAGCAGGAAGCAGCCATTGCGTGCACAATTCCCAGGCATTGTCCAAGCCTCTGCACGCACATGCCTCCCCTTCATCATGGAAATGCTAGTGTGCTTGCCATTTGGGAAGGATCCCAGCGTGCCTCACAGACCGCACAGCCCAGAGAGCGCTTTGCCAGTGTGAGGGGCTGCGGGCCCCACACTGAAACTCAGTGGGGTTTTCAGTTGGCCCTCTCCCAATACCAGGAGAAAGGGGAAGGGCCGAAGAGAAATCAGGATCCTGAGACTGACACTCCCCGGGGCCAATGGGGAGAGGCCAGTGCTCCAGGTCAGCTGATTGACAAGGAAGACAGACCAATGAGGGAGTCAGGAGCCTGGGGGTCTGTCCTCTGTGTGAGCTGGAGCTGCCCGAGCCAGAGCTGGGCAGCGCAGCAGCAGCGCTGAGCCCAAGCTGGGGCAGCGTAGACCAGCCGTGCCAACCGGGAGCCAGGGCTGAGCTGCAGTGGGGAGCTGTGGGGCCAGAGCAGGGACAGCGGGCGCTGGCAGCCCCGCAGCTGGGGAGAGCGAGATGGGGGCCCCAGGCAGTGGGCCCAGTGTAGGGAGATGTCACCAGACAAGTGGCCTTGAAGGCCAGACTCAGAGGCAGGACGTGACCCCAACGGGGGGGGCGATATTAGGGCGAAGGGTCCTGCCACCTGGAGCCTGAGGGCATGTGGCCACCGTCACAGCAGGTGACTGCCCCATGGTATAACCGCAGCACAGCCAGCGCCTGGGAGGGAGGCCTGGGACGTGTGAGGAACAGACTGTGAACTTGTCTCACGTCCCAGAGATGGCTGGTTGTGATGTTCCACAGGGCGGGGTTCCTTGTTCCTTTAACCTTTTCCATTTTTCCTTATTCTTCTTACAGTTTCTGTTTAATAAATTGCATTTGCTTTGACCTTGACAAAGCGATCAGTGGGCCAGGGAAGCAGCTGGTGCAGAGCGGGGACACGCTAGCCCCTGTCTTAAGTGACCATGACAAGACTGGGGGTGAAGCCTGCCAGGACTCCTGAGCCCAGCCTTGTCGGGGTTACGAGGACTCTGCCACACAGGAAGTGGAAGGGGAGCCCTCGAGGTCAGGCAGGCCTCTGGGTAAAGGGATTCGGAGCGAGGACGCAGATCCTTTGTCTTCCTGATTCCACAGGGGTAGTGCAGAAGCCAGAAAAGTTCCCCACAGTAGCAGGACTATTCCCCTGCTTACACCTCGCACCTTGGGATGGAGCACTGAGCAAGCCATTCCAGATTCCATCCATGACTTCTCCTGCAATGGGGTCCCTCTGCACCTCCAACTTAAACCCACAGTGGGGCCCCACTTCTTCGGTATGAAACAATTCCGTCTCAGCCCAGCTCCTCGTGGACCAGCATCTACCCCACAAAAGACAGGATCACAGTGGGCCATAATTGGCCCCTCTGTTTGCAGCCTCAGCAGAGAGAGCAGGGGCTAGCTGGACATGGAGACTGGGGGCCTCTCTCACCCCAGAGCAGGGACCTCCAGAGCAGGCATTGATGGGGCAGGCTGGAGGAAGCGCCAACTGCTGCTGCCTTCAGTCTCTGGATCAGTCAGGCTGGTGCGTCTGTTGCAGTCTTGTAGTGGAACAGGGGACGGGGTCCTGCTTTGCAGGCAAGTTGTTACAGGTTCACATCCTGGCCAGAGCTACTGTGCAAACAGAGTTAAACAGCCTAGTGCATGATGCCAGCAGGCTACGTCTGCTTCCTGTTATGAATAACCACGCACCATGTTAAACAAAACCAGCTTTCCATGCCAGTACATTGGACTGGGCCCTTGTCTCCTGAGCCAATGTTTACTCTTCAGTCAAGGTCACAGCTGCCCTGGGATTGAGCTGCAAAGCAGAGGGCAAGTCTTCATTCTCATCCCCTGCTTTGGAAAGCCACTTACAAACAAAGCAGATTGGGAGGAAATTCTCCTGGCAGCTGGAGAAATCCAATCCATTAAGAGAAGAAGCCACAGGGACTCCATTCTCTTCCCTCTCCCGTCCCTGCCCTGCATGGTTCTGGGATCCATCCCCACGGAAGGGCTAAGGGTCAGAATGCCACACGGTGTTGTTATTGGAAAGAACCGACGGAGAGGCTTAATTCTTGGGAAGTCAATTCACTTGCAATATGACTGGATTAGTAACAGGATGCGCTTTAATCGCGTTTATCCTCTTAAACTCTTATTTTCTGGGCGTCCTGAGTCCCTCTCCTATATGCTGTGACATCGTTCCCGAGAGCAGCTCCTGCTGCAAGAGGGTGAAGTGCTAGGAGCGCTCCACTCCATCCCCTCCAGTGCCTCCTGCTGTGTGGGGTGGGGCCTGCAATTGCCATGAGCTCCTCCACACCTAGCATGCCTACACCATTGCCTCCTGCTGGCACCGTAGTAGCTGACAGCTCCAGTGCATTGATCCTTCCCTGTTTATAGCCAGTACATAGATATGCACAGCAGGCCAGATTCTCAGATGCTGGCTTCCACCTATACGGGCACAAATCACTGTGGGTGCCATTACTTGTGCTCTACTTTAAGCTGCCTAAGTCCCTGAGTATTGTTCAATTTCCTAGCATGCTCGGCGGGTTCTGGGCATACAGGGTTAAATGTCTATGTGAGCTAAACTGTTTGGATGAATAATTGTGGGTGCAGAATTGCCCCCCTGCATTATTTGCCCCTGAGATTTTGCACACACAATAATGCAGGCTGGAAGTCTGGCCCCTTGCGTGACACTGCCTTGTCCCTCGTCCGTACACATAGTGTCTGCAGCCAGCTCCCACACCCGCTCTCAGAGAAAGAGTCACACGTTCTCCTGCCACACCGTTCTGCTCTGGCTTCCTTCATCTCTCACTAGCAAGGCTAATCCCACCAGGGCCGTGCAGTCCTTCACTACGTCCCCATGAGGAGCTCTGCGCCCCATGCATTGCTGCTGTTCTAGGAAGATCACTGCGTCCTGTGCCCTGCTGTATCCCTGCATGGGGCAATGGGGCTGCGGTTCTGACAGGGAGAGAAGCCACTCCACTGTTTCTACAGATCTCAATCCGGTTCCTCTACCTCCTCCTTCCCTCCCAGCGTGGCTGCCTCTCCCCCACCTCTTCCCCAAGGGCATACAAAGGAACTGTGGCAACTACCAGACACCCAACTTGCTGTTTACTCAGCTTACCCCTGCTGCAGCCTCTCTCCCTTCCCTGGCAGCCAGCGATGAGAGGAGTGGCCTGTGAGTTAATTATAAAGACATCTTGGTTGTAAAAGGAGATAGAAAACATTATGCATGAGAACATGGGAAAGCCTGGGCCTGGGAAAAGGTATTTTATCTCATTAAAATTCACCCGAGGCGCATCCTCATTCCATTTTAATACTCTGCACACTGAGAACGACGGCTGGCAGCCAAGTCACTGGCCCTGCCAAGTGGCGCTGTCCACTGGGTGCACGCAGCAGGCTTTGAGTCCCACCAGAGCATGCTGCACCCACACACGCACTCCGCCAGCTTCGTGATGGCAACTGGGGGGAGAGGCAGCGAGCGAGCCGCGTACCCCCACTGCTCATCCAGGCACTGATGGCGGGGAGGAACGAGAACACACGCAACCTTCACCGGCTGCGCCCTGGCGTTGCTTGACAGCATGAGGCGGCACAGTACGCAGCAGCTTGGAGTTGGTGGAGCAAGTCACATACACACTGTATTCCTAATGTTATTGGCCGTGTAGGATACAGTAATGACATGCACTTGCCATCCACCTGGTGAGGTGGCCATCGCTTTTCCTGGGGAGGACAGGTGAGCATTATTATCACTGTTCTACAGAAGCGGAAATTGAGGCATCAAGAGGCTAAGTGACTTGCCCGAGGCCACACAGTGAGTCAGTGGCGGAGCCAGGAATAGACCCCCGCCCAGTGCTGCTGATGCTCAGTGAGGTGTTGTAATCACAAAACCCCGCCCTCCCTATCTGCTCTAATCTAACCATTTATACTGTGTTCTGAGCACACAGGAATCACAGGGGCAAAAATCACAGCTGGGAGGGTGAAGCCTGCCTGGTGCCTCCCACCTAGCCAGTACCTTGTGCCAGTTAGGCAGGTGAGCATGGAGGGGACATGGCCCTCACCTCTCGCCCCATGCTCTGGCGTGACTTGCATCTCTGAAGGCTGGTCTCTGAGCAGTCCATGTGGGGGTGGAGCAGGAGGAATCTTTGTCCCCTGCCAGAGGCATGTGTAGGTCAAGGACAGTCTGGCCCGGCATGTGCAGGTGCAGATGGAAAATAATATAGTTAGGCTGTTTGTAAAGCTAGGCCTCCAATCGGAGGACAAGAACAAGACCATGCATCTTAGGTGCTTCATTAGCCTCTGAATCCTTTATTCTTTCAAGCAGGTCACAATTAGTTCTGTGCCCAGATGACAGGCATCACTGCCATCCCACCGGTTACGACTGGCTGGCTCACACCTCTCCCCAGATGTCTCTGGACCAACTTCCCATTCCTGTCCAGGGGGGCATTAAATAACCAGCCACATCTGTGGGCATTGGCAGGCTGACACCTGCCCCCCTCACCTCCTGAGCCTGCTTCCTATGGGTCCCTCAGGTTCGGAAGCAGAGCGCACTCTCCAGCAGCCACTGCTATGCCACCTGGGCTGATTGGGTAGCAGCCATCCCCGCTCCAGTTCTCTCAGCCTCGTCTCCCTGCTGATTGCAATCAACACCTCATTCACAAGCTTCTGTTTACCAATTTTCCGGGAGATATAATGCTAATGAGCTGGCACTACAATCAAGGGAAGGGGGGGGGGGGGAAACCAGCAGCAGCAGCTGGGAGACGGAAGAAGCTCATTGCAACAGGGTGGAGGGTGTGGGGGGAGGAAATAGCGCTGCTCTAGCAAGGCCCAGGCATGTCCCTTTTCCCAGTAGGGTTGGGGGATTGCCCCCCACCCACAAGGCCACAGAGGTGCTATCTCCCCCCATACATCAGCATTAAATATCACTGAGTCAGAACCAATTCCTGGCATGGATGAAAGAGCCCCACAAAGTATGCAACTGCTGGCCCAATGAAATGGGAAATGAGAACTGGTACGGATGGCTCTAATCACCTGGGAAGTGGCCTTTGTGACAGATCTGGCAATTCCCTGCCATGTCTTTGGGAGATCATACTGTATTAAGTGTCTGTACCATGTGGACCAGGACTGTGTGGGACTCCATGGGGGAGGATGACCATAGCTCCACCAGGACCTAAGGACCATGGGGCTGATTTGGCAAATTCACTCAGGTTGTAACACCTCCAGGGAGTTCCAGCTCCTGGGCAGGCTGGTATATGCTGCTGCAAACTGGATTATCCAGAGGCCAACAGACAAAGAAATATGTAGTCTCTGTATGCTTTCACCCTAAGAATAAATGTGCTTGCTTGGAATGAGGCGTGGGGTACCTGAAAACCACAGGCTATTAGCTTTTGAAGAGAAAGCAAAGCATAGACTCTGGCCTTTTATGCAGCTTGGCTCGCTTAGGATCACAGTGGAGGCAGGGAATTGTGCAGCCTGGAAATCCCCCAGTCAGGAGGGAGAAAGATGCGGGTCTCCACCCAAGGGAAGCGATGGCTCGGCAGTCAGAAGCCAGAGAGTGGGTATTCTTGCGGAACCACAGAGGGGGAATACAGGTGCAGTTGCCCTGAACAATGACATTATCACACAGAAGGGGCTAGCAGATCAGATGTGGGTTCCCACCCTCTGGGAAATGCCTATGGAGCAGACCCGGCAGCATGAGCCAATGCATTTTGCCCCCTAGCCGTCCCAGCCCAGTGACTCACCACCATGTCAATAGACATGTGTGAATGCTGTCCAAGTCCCTGAGTCTGCAACCGCTGTGTCCACCAGTCTTCCGTGGCTGTCCTGCACCGCACCAAGCCAGCAGCTTTGGGCAGCTGCCAAATGCAAACCTTAACTCCACAAGCAAAGCATTATGGAGGAAAGCGGTGCAAAGTAGGCACCAGCTCAGGGCAGGAGGGCTACTCCTTTGGGTCTCCCTTAAAGGCTTTGGTGACTCTTCTGCCACAGACACAAGCCACCCCCTCCCCATCTGTCAGATGGTGGCATGATCTGCCAGGCCCACAGCAGAGACGTGTCTGTCAACGTCTGTATGGCCATATTGCTCTCCATGCCCAAGTGAGGCAGCAGACCCACTGCACTCTCACTGAAATGCAGCAACTTATAGTTTGGGCCAGCACAGCATATTTACAGCTCCTGGGCCATGCACACCCTAGCTCTCCCAGGGAGTTCTCCACCCTCTGCTGTGGGTTACCCCATGAGATAACTCAGTGTCTGATTAGGGCTCCAATGCATCCGAAAGGGACCTCCCAGGGGCCAGTGTGGAAGTAGACAGGCAAACAGGTAGAAATCTAGGTTGCTTAGCCAGAAACATGCTGGATAAAGTAAACACCTTAGGGAATGGGCCATAAGGAAGAAATCAAGGCAAGGCGGTGGGGATTGTGCCAGAGGGATGCAAAGAGACTAGCAGAACAAAGAAAATCCCGAGGAAAATCTGAAGGGAGTGGCCATCGCAGGCTCCCACCCCAGGGAGCCATGATGCCCATACCCTTACTGAGAGCAGGTAGTGGCATGGCAGAGCTGGGCATCACTGATTCCTAGCTAGACCCAAGCAGCAATAGTTGCTCTGGTCCTTATTTTCCCAGCAGGCAGCCAGGGAGGGCACCGAGGAGAAAAAGCTGCTGTGGACAGCATTGCTGTGGACTGTATGTCTGTGCAGCCACTAGGCCCAGGGGCATGAGCTGCACGGGCTGCTGTTTTTTCCATCCTCACTAAAGAGTTTGTCATCCCAGGGGCCAATGAGGGGCATCCTCATCGCTAAGGCACCTGATTGTGCCTAGGCAAAGCATTACAGGGGACTTCACCACTCATGCCCCCCCCAGGAGCCACTTCCTGCGATGGCCAGGCCCAGCCCTCCCTGGGATTTGCCCTGTAGTCAAGTCACATAACACTCCTCTTCTGGGATGATCAAAGGGCCAACTTAAAGTTCACACTTTCCGAATACAGACTAACACGGCTGTTACTCTGAAACCTGTCACTTTCCTAGAGTTCTTCTGCTCCCCCCGCCCCCGAGCTTGACTGAAATCTCCTGCTTCCTGGCCCTGCATCAGTTCTCTTGAACTGCCTCTTCCCCAGCAGGATTCCCCACTACTTCCCTTCAGCAAGGACCCCAGCAATTTACCTCTGAGGCTCTCGCTCCTCTCTATGGGCCCTAATTCCATGCTTCCCCCAAATGTCTACCTTGCTCACTATGAATACTTCAAAATCTTCCTCACTCCCCTCCCTTCCCAGCTGTATTTAAATAGTACCCTCCCTGTTTCACCACCACAGCTGGGGTCAGTCTTTCTAATTAAGCCCCATTACACTAAGCTGGGGTCACAAATTAGCCTTTATGGGTATGCATACACTGCATTGTAAATCCAAGTCTGGAGGACCTGGGCTTGTGTACTCAGCATTTCCAGGCCTGTGCTAGAGCATCCACATTACATTGTAAACCTGGGTTTACAACTGCTGGACCTGGGTCTCACAACCATGCTAATGGGTCCATGCTGCACTACACAGACCTTCTGCGTTGGATCTGCAGCTTGAGCTGCATCCACACTGCAAAAATGACAAGGCTTGGACCTGGGACTCTGGCTCTGACCTACCCCCCCGCAGCAGGGTCCCAGGATCCCAGTGCTTGCTGCCCCATGTCAGACTGATCTGTGTGTGGATGGAAGCAGGGCTTGGGCTCAAACCTGTGTTGGAGCCCAGGCTTAGTGTGCAGTGTAGACATACTATATGCTGCTCAGTGAGGCTGAGGGAGAGCTGCTAAGTCCTGGGCAAGGCTGAGCCCAGCTTGCTTCAGAGGATCAGTCAGCCCAGGCCTGGTTTCAGGAGCTTTTCAGGCAAGTGGCTGAGGCAACGAGACAGCCCGGCCTAGTGGGGTGAGCAGAGGGCTGGCAGCCAGAAGCGCCAAGATTCTGCTCCTGCGTGGCCCACTGCCTGGTCTGAATTGTCTTTTGCATGGATACAGCTCTTCCCAAAGGTTATGGGGCTTCACAGCAACCTGAAGATGTAGGCATAGTCTTTGAGCCTTAAGCCTCCACCTGCCCTGCAGGAAAGGAGCAACTTGTGTGCAGGAGATCAGTGTTATTCAGTGTCAGTGCCCAGTAAGGCAGGAGGGATTTCAAGGTCCTGCCAATGTAAATATCATTAACCCCTTTCACAGAGGCTCAGGGAAGGCAAGTAACCTCCCCAAGGTCACAGAGCCCATCAGCGTCAGAATCAGCCCTTGACTCACCCACTAGGTCCCAGTGCCCTCCAGGCAGGGGGCTAGTGCCAACAAATCTGTCCTCTGATCTTGGGCCCAGCCTGAGCCACCTTAAGCCTGACAAGGGGATTTGTGGGGGCTCATCCCCTCTGGAAGTCGGGGCCCCAGAATCTCTAGCTGGGCACCCGAACAACAGGCCACTTCTGAAAATCTGGACCTAGAGCTCTCTGTGTCTCGGTTTCCCCATCTGTGCAATGGGAACAATGCTACTTGCTTACCTGTCTCCAAGCGGTGTCCTCTCCATAGCCTGGCTGAACCTAAGCACTGCACTCCATTTGCTGGCAGTCTCATTGGCTGAGTGGGGCAGTTGCAGGGTAAGACATTTCCACACTAGAGGCTGACCATGGATCCCCAGAGTTGGGCGCATGAATCTCCACAGCTTGAGCCAAAGAGCCAGGCTTTCAAGCTGAGAGTCGTAACAGTCCCATGTCCTCAGTGGAGCGAGCACCATGGGCGATAGATAACACAAGAGCCAGTGGGTTCCACTCCCACAACAAACATCAGGATCTTCCAGGTCGCAGACCAGGGACACAGTGTGTGAGAAGCCACTTGACCAGCATTGGAGGAGGGAAACTGGACCAAGGGAAAGGGTGACCACTGCATTGCAGCACCAGCCAGCAGGAAGCCACACTGCTCGGGGCGGTTCCCAAACGATCAGATACTTCCCAGAATCTATTGCAGAAACTAATGGAAGCGCTAGATGAGCAGATGGCCAGTTCCTCTCCTCTGACTCTGTGGCCTCAGCCAGTGTGGTGTGAGCAGTATAGGATCACCACCCTGCTGTCAGTAAACCCCCAAAGTAAATGCTCCCCAGGAGGTTAGCTTTGCAATGTTTCCCATGTTTCCCAAACTAGTGAGAAGAGGTAGTGTGAGCCAGTGGTTAGGGCACTAGACTGCATCAGGAGACCCGGGGACTATTCCCGGCTCTGCTGCTGATGTCAGCTCTCTGGGACTCTGTTTCCCCTCACTCCCTGTTCCTGCCTTCCCTGTTTAGCTTGTAAACGCATCAGGGCAGCGGCTGGCTGTTACCATGAGTATATACAGTGCTTAGATAATGAAGCCTTGATTTCAGATGGGGCTATTGATGCTTCTCTAGTACAAACTGTAATAAATGATGGGGGGGTGTGGAAAGTTATATAAGTGATCGATTTTGCTGCGAAATACCTCATTGCATTCCTTCTAAATGTGTGTCCCTTTGTTCTTGACGGAGAGAGTGGGTTAAAGGCAGCGGCCTCGTCTATCCCAGTCATTACTGGATAAATCTCTTTTATGATACTTCCTACACATCTCCTCTTTAAACTGAATAGCTCTCGTCCTCTAAATCTCTTCCTCTATGGGGACCTCCCTCTTCACTTCCTACGCTCTCAGAGCAGATTCTGTAGCACCTTGCAGCACAAATTGCTTCTCAAGCTGTAGCTACAGATGGATGTGCTGCATCCCAAGTGAAATGCAGCCGTGGTCTCTCTTGGGTGGGCAGACGACTGGCACGTGGGCTGCTGTGTATCAGCAGGGAGGCCGTAATACTGTGGCCAAGGGCACTGGAGTAAACCCCTACCCTTCAGAAAGGTGGCATGGCATCATTAGGGCCAGATGGCGCCATTAAGGCACGTGGGGCAGCGTGGCAGCATCTTGGGGCACAAAGGGAGCATGCCATCTGCTACACACCTTAAAGGAGCTGCAGCATATGCTCCCCTGCATGGCTGCCCCTTTTTGGGGTGGTTTGCAGGGACCAGCTCCTGAATTCATGAGAGCACAGGAACTGCAATTGTGGTCGTTTGTGCCACCTATATGGGGCATACAAGGGGGGCTGCTTCTTGCAGATTCTCCACCCTTTCCCAGGCATCCACACAGGAGCCAGCTGCAATGTGCATGCAGAGCCTTGGTTAATTGTCCAAAAGAACCCCATGTAGGGACATAGCCTGAAACTCGATATATCCACCTGGCAAGATCCAAACCTCTGCCCAAGGAGTATATCCAAGCTCAGGGACTGCAACTTGGAGCCCATATTGGAAATCTGAGGTCAATGGAAAGACTTCCCTTGACTTCAGTGGGTTTTGGATCAGGGCCCTTAGAGAACAGAACTATGCAAAATTATCTATAGACTATATCCTCTCATAGCAACAACACATTGATTTGGATTAATAACAAAGTGCCTGTCCAAGGTTCTATGCACCTAACGTATTATTCTTGACACCCACCCCTGACATACAATAATTCCCATTGACCCAACTAAATCTTGCCCATCTCAACTCAGCCCTTCCCTGCTGTTCTAGGCCTAGGCTTGCCCTAGGCAGAGATTGCTCATCATACCAAGTTGGGTGGTGGGTTCCTAACATCCACATGTAGGAACTATGATGAGACCCCTTGGGCCCAAAGCTGGAATTTGAACCTGCTCAGCCCTACTCCCACCTAGTCACACCACAGGCATTAAAACACTAACCTGGTTTTGTAGTGCTTAAATTGTTGTCCATGTTTCTTGTCTGAGCCTGGATCACAGCACCTTCAGATCCATTGGTGTCAGCGATAAATTACAACAATCAAGTCATCATTGGCCATGGCCTCACCGGCACATCCTGGCCCCAGCCCTGCTGGAGGTGGCTGCAGATTGCAGATGTATGATGAATGATGCAGTTCACACCCCTGGGAGCTGTGGATTCATCGAATCATAGAAGATAAGGGTTGGAAGAGACCTCAAGAGGTCATCTAGTCCAATCCCCTGCTCAAAGCAGGACCAACACCAACTAAATCATCCCAGCCAGGGCTTTGTCAAGCCGGGCCTTAAAAACCTCTAAGGATGAAGATTCCACCACCTCCCTAGGTAACCCATTCCAGTGCTTCACCACCCTCCTCGTGAATAGTGTTTCCCAATATCCAACCTAGACCTCCCTCACTGCAACTTGAGACCATTGCTTCTTGTTCTGTCATCTGAGAACAGGCTAGCTCCATCCTCTTTGGAACCCCCCTTCAGGTTGTTGAAGGCTGCTATCAAATTCCCGCTCACTCTTCTCCTCTGCAGACTAAATAACCCCAGTTCCCTCAGCCTCTCCTCGTAAGTCATGTGCCCCAGACCCCTAATCATTTTCGTTGCCCTCCACTGAACTCTCTCCAATTTGTCCACATCCCTTCTGTAGTGGGGGGACCAAAACTGGATGCAAATACTCCAGATGCGGCCTCACCAGTGCCAAATAGAGGGGAATAATCACTTCCCTCGATCTGCTGGCAATGCTCCTACTAATACAGCCCAATATGCCATTGGCCTTCTTGGCAACGAGGGCACACTGCTGACTCATATCTAGCTTCTTTTCCACTGTAATCCCCAGGTCCTTTTCTGCAGAACTGCTGCTTATCCAGTCGGTCCGCAGCCTGTAACAGTGCATGGGATTCTTCCTTCCTAAGTGCAGGACTCTGCACTTGTCCTTGTTGAACCTCATCAGATTTCTTTTGGCCCAATCCTCCAATTTGTCTAGGTCACTCTGGACCCTATCCCTACCCTCCAGTGTATCTACCTCTCCCTCCAGCTTAGTGTCATCCGTGAACTTGTTGAGGGTCCAATTAATTCCATCATCCAGATCATTGATAAAGATGTTGAACAAAACCAGCCCCAAGACCGATCCCTGGGTCACTCCGCTTGATACCGGCTACCAACTAGACATCAAGCCCGTTGAGCCCGACAATCTAGCCAGCTTTCTATCCACCTTATAGTCCATTCATCCAATCCATACTTTTTTAACTTGCTGGCAAGAATACTGTGGGAGACCGTATCAAAAGCTTTGCTAAAGTCAAGATATATCACATCCACCACTTGCCCCATATCCACAGAGCCAGTTATCTCATCACAATCAGGTTGGTCAGGCATGACTTGATTCAGGCTGTCTGCACCCTTGGGGTCACATTTTCGAGCTTTTCTTTATATTCAGGAGGGCTAGAGACATCTTTTTTTTTTAAATGAAAGCTGAGGTTCTGATGTCATCACGTGACTCCAGCAGCAGGGTCCTGGATATGGGCCTGGACTGCCAATGCCTTAATCCGGCCCTGATGGTGTGCGCTTGTACTGCTGTTGCCAGCGCTGTCCTGCTCTGTGGCTAAATTGAGACCTCACTCTCCAGAGCTGTCAGTCCCGCTCCTTTCCCCCAATCTTCCTTAGTCAGGCATCCAGGCGGAGTTCCTCTGGGCAGCGTCCACTGACTCCTTGGACTCCCTGTTGTCTGGGGTTCTCTGCTCAGTTTCCCGGTCTGGACTCCTTATTTTGAACTTCTGACCCCGACTCCTGTTCCTGTTTTTTCATCTTTTGTCCCATTCAAGTGGCTGTTTTCTGGATTCTGCTGCCCCTTCCCTAGGTTGGTGGTGGGGTGGGGGGTCTTTTGTCCTAGGTGGGCTTAGGGCCATCCTCCTGGAATTAAATAGGCCATTTCCTTTCCCCCGTTTTTCCCTAGTAATCATAGGTATCCAGGTGACGTTCCTCTGGGCACAGCCAACGCCTTTGGATTCCTTCAAGGAGCAGAGGGCGTTGTCTGGGGTTCTCTGCACAGAGCATCTGGCTCCTTCGTTTCATACCTTTGACACCCCCCCCCTTCCCCAGCTCCTCATTTTTCCTTTCATTAGCCCAAGCAAATAGTTCAGTCGTTTCCTGGCAGGAAGGGGCGGGTGTGAGGACCATTCCCCAGGAATGTAATCAGCGAGCTCCTTCCCCAGCTCTGCCATTCACTTCTCCAGTGATATATTTCTCAGCAATGGAAGAGAAATCATTTCCGCACCAAACAAACACCCAGAAAACCCCGGCCTTTCACTCAGCGCATTCGTCAATAGCACAGCCTACGAAGACCCTGCTGCTTTCCACGCAGCCAAAAAGAATCTCTGCAAACTCCGCTCGGTGACAAATAAGGGTAAAAGCTGCTTGTTAGAACAGTGGGAATGAAAGGAGCTACAAGGGAAATGCACCAGCATCGTTAATATTCCATTAAAAAATGCACGTGATTTTTCCTTTCCATCCTGCTCCCCTTAATACCCGGTCCCAGCTGACGGGAAATAACAGCAAGCTAAAGCCGGGGGAGGGAGGATAATGGGCCCTATTGTAAAGGTGCCCTTATTTCTTTAGCACTCCTGTCCCCTTTCTGCTGCTCTGCCCTGTGTACAGTGAGGGGCTCATTCTCTCCGGGCTTGGCCCTCTCTCTTTGGCCATGGTCTGTATATTGGGCTTGCAGGATGCCTGTGCCTTTAAGAGTGAACGCACTGAGTGGAACGCTGGGTGGAGAGTGCCGTGCTCAGTTAGCAGCTGATCCTGCTCGGACCTGAGGCTCCCTCAGCTCACCATGGACTCTGGAAGGAGCACAGCGCCTCCGCAGGACTGAGCAGTTCGCAACAGAGGCAGCTGCTAGCAAGTACTGAGCTGCAGATTCCTGTTATGGTCCAATCTGTGCTAAGCCTTCATTGCCTGGGGAAGTCAATGGCACACGCTCACCGGCTGGGCCTGTGGCAGTTGGGGTCACCATAGAGCCCAGACAGCTTCCACCAGGATAATCGGGTGTTTTCCCTGGTTTGGGGACAGGGTGAAGGATGTGTTTGCCAGGGGTGAAAGAAGGGAGGCATCACCTGATTGGTATGTGGGCCAAATGAATTAGCCGACTGGGGAGAGTTTGATTTGAACTAGAAGCAATGCCTTGCAGGGCAATACAGTGCCTGCTTTGCGATATTTATTGATTGGCTACTTGACAGGCAGTGTGAGCACAAGGTTCTTTCGTGCGAGCTATATTTGTGCATGCAACCCGCACTGAGAAACCCTGGATCTTGGTCTCTCTAACAGCTGGTCCACAGAAGAGGATAAAAACCTACTATAGCCTGCCTGCGTGACTACGTTAAATGGAGCCCCAGATCTCACACCTCTGCTGCCTCTGGGTATCACAGTTTGAGCTTAGCCACTCAGATTCGCCTGTAGTGACTACATCACTCATCATATTGCCTGAGTTATAAGGGAAACAGCCTGCCCAAAGAATGGAGAGTGCTATAGATATAAATATATGCTTGTTAAGACATTAAGAAATTTGACTAATTGAGTTTATCCTTGTAAAATAACAACATGATAGCAAACGGATCACTCATTTCTTTATCCAACTATTTTCTGTCTAGATATCATGAATAACTTGTGATATTATTGTTATTAAATGACAGGGCCCAACTTGCGACTGGGGCCCCATTGCGCTAGGTGCTGTACGGACACATAGTGAGAGACAGGCCTTGCCCTCAAGCAGGGCCGCCCAGAGGATTCAGGGGACCTGGGGTCTTTGGCAGCAGAGGTCCTTCCACTCCGGGTCTTCGGGGCACTTCGCCGAAGATATGGAGCGGAAGGACCCCCGCCGCTGAATTGCCGCCGAAGACCCGGAGCGGAAGAAGCAGCAGTGGGTCCTTCACTCCGGGTGTATTCGGCAGCACCGAAGGACCCCCTGCCACCGAAGTGCCGCCAAAAACTCTCATGGGGGCCCCTGTGGCAAATTGCCCCCCGCTGGGCGGCCCTGCCCTCAAAAGCTTACTGTCTAAACAGACCAGACAGACAAAGGGTGGGAAGGGAAACTGAGGCACAGAGACTTGCCCAAGATCACCCAGCGGGTCAGTAACAGAGTAGTCAATAGAATGCATGCATTGCAATGGTATTTGCTGTGTGTAAAGTGGGAGAATTGACTAATAAAAGAAACAAATGGAAAAGGAAAAGAATCACTCCCTTTAAAATTCAAGTTTCTCCCCCCACACTCTCATTGACCTCAGTGCACCCCCTCCCCACACACACACACACTTGGACAAGATTGTGACTGTGAGCCATGGTTGCACAGAGGAGGGGGCATGCGCGGGATATGTGTGCATAACTAGCAGCCCCTCATACCAGTGTACACTTCTACAGGGTATGATGCATGTGTTCCTCTACACTCGCTCCCACCTCCTTCTGGCAATCTCGCACCATTGGTACCACTAGACTTACCCTGCCTTTGCATGCCAAGAGTTCACTGGCCAGAACTCTTCCTGGCTCCAGTGTAAATAAGCTGGAGCCACCTTGCCCCATCCCACCAATAACATGCATCTAGGCTGTAGTGAATTCTTCATCACTGGCACCTTTAAAATCCAGCCAGAATGTTTTGATAAAAGATCTGCCCTCATTCAAACAGGAATGATTTGGGGGCAGTTCTCTGGCCTGGGCTATGCAGGGGGTCAGAACTAGATGAACACGATGGTTCCTTCTGGCCTTGGAATCTATGATTCTGTGAACCAAGAGCTAGGTGCAATCTTGGTTTTAATGGTCAGAGGTTATCCTAAGAGTCCAGGCTCTTGCTATCAGCCCATTGCTCATAAAACAAAGCTAGTGGCCCATAGCACACAGTGAGGACAGAGGTGCTCTATACGAAGGGCAGAGCCTGCTGGCTCTGGCTCATGTCTCTGCTGAGCCAACCCAAGGACAGGAAGTGTGTATAGAGCCATGGAGGTGGATGTGTCCTATACCTGCTAGGATACTGCTCTGGAGACGGTACTGAGCAGTGCTCTATTGTGGGGGCACCTGACAGTTGCATATGGGGGGGAGGGGACGGGGACACAGAGAGATGGAAGGGTCTGGTGGGGAAGATGCAGGAGTGAATTCAGGGGGGCTGTTTAAGGTCAGCATAGGAGGGAATCTGTGTGCCGAAGGGTTACGAGGTAGCCCTGCCAAGTGCCTATGGAGGGCGGTAGTGATTGATTCAGTCTGATTTCTTCTCTTTGAAGGTGACAGTTGTTCGCAGAGCCCATCAGTATTCTTCATCAGGGAAAGCAGTATGCATTGGCTTCAGGCAGGCAGGAGTAAGCAGCCCTCGAGCGGCGGGAAAGAGGAAGTCTCCAGCTGGGAGCCAAATCAACTCCTGCAGACTGGGTGTAAAGCAGTGGCCCAGTGGAGGAGAACCTAGCAACATGTCTCTATGACAGCTGCCCAAGGCCACAGATGAGATGAGATTTTCAGTGCTCAGTGACAGGGGTCAACTCAGCTTTAACCCCAGCTCCCAGGCAACAGGAAAAGTAAAGAGGGAGTTGGAGAGGGAGAATGCAGCAAAGTTTGGCTGATGTGGCCGAAGCTCTGCATCCTTCTTCAATCTGCTTCAGCTACTGCTCACAGGAATATATCCACCTGCCCCTGGGTACTTCACAGTACAGGCCCTTCCACCTCCCTCCCACGTGGCCCCTTCTGCTTTGGCCATCCCTGTTAGGGGTCCCCCCAGTCCAAATTCGAGTGCTGTCTCCCAAATAAAGCCCAATGCAGAGCTCAGCCCCGCTCATAGACCAGATGAGAGGTTCTGACCTTGCAAAATGTCACAAAGTCTAGATTATCACAGCACACTCCTCAGGTCCCCTTGGCATAATGTGAATGGAAGGTCCTTGTACCTGCTTAAAAGTGGTTGGGCCATGGTCGGGGTGGTCTCCCTGGCTCTGCAGCCTGTGGCTTTGCAAGCATGAAAGTTAGAGTGTTCACATCTGAGAGCAGCAGGAGAATCTCATGACTACGCCTTCCTCTCCTTGGGGGAAGAGGACACAATGGACAGCTGGGCAGACATATTAGGGCCTGGGATTGCCTCCTGTTGCTGGCACCCAGTACCGAGAGGCAAAACAACAGCAGGGGTTGGTTTGCTACCCGGTGTGCTTTACCCAGTAATTACAACAGGGTGGAGAAGCAGAAAAGTTTATTTGAAGCTTCAAAAAGGTACAGGGAGAATAGAATTTCAAATTCTGCACACAGAGCAGGAAGTTACACAGGCTTTTATACATCCTTTTTTCAGCATACTTATTCAATAGCAAGCTGCCCTAAGTATTCATATAGCCAGCCAATTCAGTTACCAGCTAGTTCCCTTGTTTTTTGTATTATTTGTTAAACTATACATAAAGCTGCTTTATTCAGCATTTTTTTCCATATTTGCCCTGTTTGGCCTTGTTTAGTTTCAGGCAGTCTGACTCTGCAACATATTGTTGCAGATCCTTAGCATAACTGCTGTGAGTGCCTCCAGGTGGGGGGGCCAAGGACACTTGGGCCTAGTGCGCAGAGCTGCTGTGAGTGCCTCCAGGCGGGGGGGGCCAAGGACACTTGGGCCTAGTGCGAGGGGGCTTCATCGACACTCGTGGTCTTCCATCCCCTCCAGTTACCTAGTGGCCATGCCCCAGTGTTCCCAACACTCCCATGGGCGTGCATCACACCATACAGCTCCATTCCACATGGGCAAGGAACTCCAGAACATATTGCAGTTCCAGACTCCATTCCAACTGGATACACCACGAGTCTGTACCATGTGACCAGAGAAATTCAGTTTATAGGATCCCCCGTCCCCATAAGTATATGTGGGGTATGGCCCCCAGAGCTGTCCAGGCCAGTGTGTTAAGAAGTCAATTTGTATTGGATTACGGATTGAAAATCTCCCCTATGGAGCTGCACCCTGAAATTTTAAACTGAAGTCTCCAAACCAGGCCCATTACTATAGTAGTAGGGGGCTCCTCTCAGATACAAACTTAGCCAGCCTGATGTACTTGGCAACATCTCAGATTCAACCCAAAATCAGCCAGTTGGTGGGATACAAGCAATTCCAAAAGTCACAATAGGAGGCTGATAAGGAGAGACAATTGCTTTGTATAGGGTTTAAGAGAAATAGATGAAGCATTGAACAGGCCCCCTTTAACCTTCCTGAAATAATACATTCTTCCCACAGACTAAAACATTTGTACACCACTCATCTTGGGCCAGATTTTCAAGAGAGCTCAGAGCATTGCAGCTCTGATTGTTCTCAGTGGGAAAGACTGAGTGCTAAGCAAATTTGGCCCCTTGAGCCTTTAACAGGTGGGCACAGAAATCCAGTCCAGGTTCTTCCCCTACCAGGGGCTGTACCCAAAATGGATAAGGTGAGCCAGTTGGTACTGAAGAAATGCCCTCCCAACAAAACACTTCAGAATCCATTTTCAAGGCAGGGCACTGCTGCTTCAGGGAACCCTACTGTTATTCTTCTCAGTCCCTATACCTTAAGGACGGCCCATGGAACGAATGCATCATCCTTAGATTCTAAGCTCTTTGGGCAAGGGACTGTCTTTTTGTTCTGCGTACAGCGCCTTGCACAGCAGGGTCCTGGTCCATGTCTTGGGTCTGAGGTGCTACTACCATGCCAATAATTATCATCATTCATCTTTTAATTGTCTCGTAGTTTTAGATTAGAGCTATTGAAATTTTCCAAATTCAAATTTTCTGATGACATTTTCCATCTAGATTTAGTCAAGGGGAAACAGAACAAAAATGCAGTTCATTTTCTGGTGAATCTTCTTTGTCATTTTTCGATCGCGTGGGCAAAATTTTTCAAATTTTGGTGAATTTTTTCATCAAAAGTAGTTTGAATTTTGTTTTAAAAAAATGGTTTTAAAAGACAGAATTTTCTCAGAAATGTTGCCTAACTTTTTGACAGCTGGTGTTTTAGATGATGATTTATGAGATGTAAGGGGATTATTTAATATGCACTGGCTGATTTACATACCTCTGCCCCGCCCACTAATGTGAGTATAACCCATGGGTGCTTCCCCGGCGTAGTGGAACAGTCACTGGCCCTTTCAACTGCATAAGGCAATGGCCCTCTCCAGAAAACACCACCAATCCAGCAGCCCCTTTGCTTAAATGCCCCCAGGTGCTTGCTTCCTGCAGTAGAAAAATGCAGTGTGAAAGGTGGGTTTGTCTGGAGCAGAGACAGTCTGTGCCTGAATCAAAGGGAGGATAAAGAATTACAGACAACGCCGGCTTCACTCCCACATACCCTGCTCTCTCCAACCCCAGAGTGTCTTCAGATGGCTAATTTATGCAGATAATGAGTGACAGGCGCTGCCAGGGGAAGCAGCTGAAGCTCCAGCAGCACCTGGGGCCTCCTCCCAGCTCTCAATCTGTTTGCCTGTCACTTAGCAGAGAGAAAAACACAGAATGGAGATGGGCGGGGAAGTGGCTGCCAAGCCCAAAGTAGCCCTTAGCTTGCCAGGAACCACCTGCACAATTAGTCCTGGGGAAGAGGGGGCTCATCTCATCTCAGCCATCTTTTGGGGTTATCCCCCTCCACAAACTCACTTACAATCTCTCCTGACCCTCGTCTCTCTTCATCTAAAACCAGACACAGCTAGCAGGGTGCTGACCAATGCTCTGATACAGCAGGCCCGACAGTCCTGTGCTAAATTCACAACTGCCCCGTGCAAGTGACTCAGGGAGCAGTACCGTTGTCACCATGTCAGCCCCAGGATGTGAGAGAGACAAGGTGGGTGAGGTGATATCTTTTATGGGACTGACCAACTTCTGTTGGTGAGAGAGACAAGCTAGGCTGGAAAGCTTGACTCTGCCATCAACAGAAGTTGGTCCCATGAAAGATATTAGCTCACAGACCTGGTCGTTCAGGGAGCCAGTCACTCACAGGTTCCAGGAGCACTGATCACGTCTGCATCGAGCAGCTACAGCGCCCCCCATCAGAAAAGCAGCCTCTTTAGAGAACTTTCTCAGTGTTGTTCCTACTGTGTGTCATCGATGTCTGAGCGTGAGCTCACCCTCAGCCTCCATCACCAGCTCCCCCAAGAGCATATGGCAGCTCCTTCAGGACTGCTGGGGTCTTAGGTCTGCTCGCTTGGGTTTCTGCCTGGCTCCTTCTTTCTCCATTGACAGGAGCTGTGCTGTGTCCTGGAAAAGAGGGTGAATGGAGAGTGTCCCTCCTTGTTGAAACGCCAAGTTACTCTGAGCAGGTGAAATAGGTGCAGGGAGGGGTAACTGCCAACATCCCAGTGACTATAAGGGTCGCCCCCTTGTGGTGATCAATGATGCAAGACTTTATGGGTCTCCCTCAAGATACATGATAGGGGTTTGTAACTAAATACCCCAACTTTGCCCAGAATGCCCTGCCTACAACTGCCCATTTTATCCCCCCTCTAAGTCCATGCTCTTCATAAACAGCAGTAGGGTCTCTCTAAACTGCGGCCAAATGCATCTCACTCTTTGCACATCGCATGTAGGTCCTGATACAAAAACCCCTGGAGTCAATGGGAAGCTTTCCGTTTATTTCCATCCACACTGGAGCAGGCTCTTCCTGAGTGCAGGGGGTTCTAGCCTCAGCTGTTCCTAATGTTTGCTGATTTACTGCAGTCATGCATACTTCAGAGAGATACTACCCGTCCTCATCTCCTTCATAACTCACATTGATCTAAGCTTCTGTCAGCTTCCCAGAGTGAGTTTATGGCTGACAAATTTGGGGGTCCTCATTATACAGCACGTGAGGTGCTAAGTGGAACAAGAGGCAGATTTGCTGGGAGCAGAAACTGGAGTGACATCAGTATTATACACCTCAGTTTGGAAAGGTTGTGTTCTAAGGAGCATGCAAAGTTGGTAAAAATACAGGTGTGGGGACTGCTCACTAGTTGAAGGCAATGGAAAAGAGATACATGGTAAGTTGCAATTTAAAAAGCAGAGTGAATGACACTAAGGGAGACAGGTGGGTTTTCCAGGCAGTTGGAGAGGTAGCAGCAAAGAATCAACTAGAGCTGGTCAAAAATACGATTTTTTGGTTACTGGTAATTTCAAAAAGTCAAAAAAAGCCCATTTTGGGTGAAATAAAATATCAAAGGATCTACGTACATGAAAAGTCATTTTGAACCAAAAAAAAAAAAAATCAAAAAATTTCAGAATTTTTACTTTTTGGGTTTCTTGAAACCAGCACGAATTTGTGAGCCATTTCAGTGCTGCCAAATCTGCATTTTCCACTGAACAGGTTTGGTCAATTTTCTTCTCACAGCTCTAGAATCAACCTGCAACAGTGAAGACTCCTACAGGAGATGAGGAGACTGTGTTGAGACTCAGTCAGGCTGTAGAGATAAGCTTTGGGTTGTAGAAATATTGTAGTCTGAGAAGCCTTCATTGACAGGCCTACTGGCTGTGGAAATGGTGGGCCTCACAGGCCTTCTGGACAGAGACAGCTCAGGTCACATATTGGTAACAGTGACATAGGAAGGAGTATGAGAGTAGTCCTGGAAGCCACATTTACATATTATGAAGGAAGATTAAGCCCAAGGCCTCTATCAGAGCTTTCTCTGAAATGTTACTGTTTCCCCACACAGGGCCAAGTAGGCAGGGAGAGCTTCAAGGTCTGAATTCACCATGAGAAGACTGTGTAGAGAGGAAGCATTTATGAGGCAGTGGGTCCTTTGGCTGGAAGGGAGAGCCAATATAGAAAAGATGGGTCATATTAATACAGCATTACTGAGAGCTGAGAGAGTCCAGGGAGCAGGAATTGCTCTGGCTGGCTTCACCATAACATGCTGGGTTATAAAATCAAGGCACCCTACAGAAAACCCTGGCATGAAGCAAGAAAACTCTGCTGTGGATATGAGGAAGGAGCTTAGCAACCTGTCTCCTTCCTTTCTCCCTGACGCCAGTTTTGTGCCTTAAAAAAGAACAGCGTGAGAATTGAAATGAGCAAAGCCCAGAACACGGTCAGGAGGGGAATGGGTGCCAAGATTCTGAGCTAACGGCTAGTAATAAGAGCAGCCAGTCTGAGACAGGGAACTGAATCTATTCACAGAAAATAGTTTGTTAAAGAAAGAGTTAAGGTTGAAAGCATGTTTCAGTGGTGTCCAACCCACATCTTTATTAACAACACTTAGCTCTTATTTAGCACTCTTCACCAACAGATCTCAAAAGGCTTTACAAGGAGGTCAGTATCTTTATTCCCATTTTACAGATGGGGAAACCGAGGCACAGAGGAAAGCAGCAACTTGCTTAAGGTCACCCAGCAGGCCAGTGGCAGAGCCTGGAACAGACCCCAGGTCTCCCAAGTCCCAGTTTAGTGCTCTAACCCCTGAGCCACACTGCTCCTTTGTGTGCAAAGATTCAACAACCTAATATTTCTATGTCGGGTATAAGCAGATAGAAGATTCAGCTAGTGCTCCATGTAGAACGTGATCCAAAGCCCATTAAAATCAATATGAGTCCTTCTGTTGACTTCAGTGAATGAGTTTGGATTAGACTTCATCACTCACGGTCAGTGACTTGTCCTGTAATGGAAAAAAAGCCTGTTGGGTATATTATTGTTGATTGTATACATTGTTTATTAAGGACCAGAGTCTGAGCATCTTACTCACCTTGAGTAGCAGCTTGATCTATGAGTAGCCCAGTTGCAGCACAGTTCAGAATATAAGGCACTAGATTGAGAGACCTGGGTTCTCTTTCTAGCTCTTTCACTAACCAGCTGTACGACTTTGGTCAAGTTACTTCTCCTCGTATGCCATGTCTGTCTTACTAATTCGGACTGTGAGCTTTTCAGGGCAAGCCCTGTCTCTCCTTAAGTGTTTGTTCATCACATAGCACAACGGAGGCCTATCCTTGACTGGGACCTCGAGATGCTATTGCAGGACACTTAAGAATAGCATTCACAAAATAAGATACTCGCAGTGTGAGTAAAGCTGGTAGATTCTTCACCTCCATGTGCAGTAAAGGTTTTGTAAGGAATGTTGTCCTAGGGAACATTAAAGCTTTGTTAGAGTTCTATACATTTGTTCCTAGTGCGATGTGTTGGTGTAGTAGCTGATTGTTTTTATTATTAGACTTGGAATGATTGCTCTCTGTGCTGGTATGAAATGGGATGATTATATGGTGGTGTAAGTTTGTGTACACATACAAAAATGTAGACCTAGGAAATCTGTATTGTTATCTAAATGAACTATGTTGTATAGCAACCAACATATACAGGGGATTGTTTGGGGCTTTTATTAAGTGGGTAATGTTGACAATTATGTTAGTGTTACAGTGTATTGGAAATGGCCCCTTTGAATAGGAAATGGGGATTTTATAATCTCCTAGGGTTTTGTTATTTGGATTTTTGTATATATTTCTTTCAAGTTTTAGGGGGCAAAGTTACAATTGGGTTGGTGATGTAGGTTAGGTTGGCAGTATAGATTGGGTGGGTGGCGTAGGTTAGCAGTGTAGGTTACATGGGGTGGGTGGTATAGAATGATAGTGAGAGACAAACCATTATACAGCATTGTGGAAGTGACTGGATCCCTTTACTATTTGTTTTCAGCCTTTTTAATATTTGTGCATTTGTTTGTTTGTGAAAGGTGTAAAATTGTTGTAAAGAAAGTGGAATATTGCCTGGGCTCCATGACACACTCTTTCAACCTTCACTCTTTTTTCTCCACATTTTTTTGTTTGGGAGTTCCCCTGGTTTGTTTGGATGAGTATTAATTAGGTCCTCGGTATAAAGTCCTCAGTTGGGATCTATAGCCACGTGACTAATTGCTGCGTATGGCCTAATGCATGAGGACCTAGGCTCAATTCCCAGCCCTTGTTTCTCACTGTGATCTAGGAGCTAGGAATGGAATGGAGGCAGAGCAGTTAGCTCCAGGGTGTGAGGGGTAGGTAGGGAGAGTACATACCCTGCTTGTTAGCAGTCCTGCTTGCCAGTAATGGACTCCCAAGGCGTTTTCAGCGGAAAGGCTTGTGGCTGTGCTGTCTGGTGGTGAGCGACTCCAGAGAGAACGTACAGGACCGCCAAATGAAAATAAGTGACAAACCTCTTCCCATCCCATCATGAGGAGGAAAGAATTCAAAGACTGGTCTCTTGTGCTGGAGCTCTCAGGGTTTCCTAGGTATCCAAAAATCAATGTGAACTATTTGGGGCAATTTGTCTTTCAATGTGCTAATCGTGGTGAGAAACACACTCTCGTAATTGACTATTAATAGCAGTATTAAACCAATTAGCCCCTTTCTCTCACTTCTTAGGAGTCGTTCATTTCACTCTGAAAAGGGAGAAGTGAAAGGGCTGGCTGGCAGTCCCCCAGGCACAGGCTGGGGAGGGGAGGCTGTCACAAGTGAAAGGGAAGGCCCCTGTGACTGGTTGCCCGCTGCTGCTGGGTTGAAAGGGAACATAGCTTGGCTTCATAAGGAGGGAAGAGAGGGCAGGAAAGGTGGTGTGAGAGCTTCCTGGGAGAAAACAGGAGGGTTGCTGGACACAGAGAAAGCAGCTGGTCAATGGCTTAAGCTAAAGGGAAAGTGCCTGAGGGGCTGGAGGAAGCAGCTAAGGAGCTGGGGTAAAGCCCCTGAGAGAAGCAGTTGGGGAAGCTCTCAGAAAGGAGTGGCCTGAAGGTCTAGGAGGCACAGGTCCATGAAGACCAGCCCCTATTGTAACCGCATGGCTCTAAGAGGAGAGAGCAAGGAGCAGGCAGGGAGGGCTGAAATCCTTTGTTTAGCTGGGAACAACTGAAGCCAGACCTCAGACTGTGTTTGAAGCTGCAAAGTATAGAGTCCTCAGAAAGGGGGGGACTGTGCCTGGTGGGAGACTGGGGTGACAGAGACTGTGTTTGAAGCTATGTTAATAAATTAGTCCCCAAGAAGTAGAATTGTTTTGTGACTCAGGCCTCAGTGGACTTATTAAAGAGCTCCAGGGCAAAGGGAAACTGAGGCTGGGTGCTGCAGAACCACCCAAGGCCAGAAGGGGGTGCTGCAGAACAGGTATGCCTCTTTACAGACAGGCATTTCCTCCCCCCCTTTGCTGGTTTAATTTAGGAGAAGTAATAATAATGAAACTTTCTTATTAGTTTTCAGTTAAAAAGAAAATGTTGATCAAAATGAATATTTTTCACTGCAAGTTTTTGTTTTGATTGGAAAAAAATATTTTGTCAAAAAAGTGTTCTGATGAAAAAATTTCCACCGGCTGCAGTACCCAGCACTGTGTTGTACTGTGTGCAGAGTGTATTGCTATTCCTGGGCTGGACACTGAGCTGGAGAAAGGTAGGCATAGAGTAAAGGCATTTAAGGCCAGAAGGGACCATCTAGTCTGACCTCCTGTATATCACAGGCCCCTAAACCCCACGCAGTTACCTCTGCGTAGAGTCCAGGAACCTCAGTTAGATTAAAGCATGACAGCCCTCTGGAGACCGAACTAGTATATGCCCCAGGCAAAGAACAGGAAGGAGAGAGGTGCACCAATGCCAGAGGCCTCTGCAGTGGCAGAGAAGGAATTTAGTGAGAGATACCCAGATGATTCCAGCAGGCAAACAACCATGCCCCACGCTGCAGAGGAAGGCAGAAAACCCATTATGGTCCCTGCCAATCTGATGTGGGGGAAAATTCCTTCCCAGCCCCATGTGTATGTGTGTGGCATGCTTGTGAGTGAAGTGGTTATATGCCATACTCATATATCTATATCTCTATGGAGATAGGTCGTCTTTTTGATCTCCCAGCTGGCTCAAGAATCTGGAGTTCTCTACAGGAAGAGATCAAGATTGGAGCATGATGCAAAATCTAAGAGACCACAATGAGACCTTGAAAGCATGATGCAAAATCCACTTCAACCCACCTCAATGGGGAAAGCGGTGATATACCTTGACTTTAGCAAAGCTTTTGATACAGTCTCCCACAGTATTCTTGCCAGCAAGTTAAAGAAGTATGGATTGGATGAATGGACTATAAGGTGGATAGAAAGCTGACTAGATCATTGGGCTCAACGAGTAGTGATTAATGGCTCGATATCTAGTTGGCAGCCAGTATCAAATGGAGTGCCCCAGGGGTCGGTCCTGGGGCCAGTTTTGTTCAACATCTTCATTAATGATCTGGATGATGGGATGGATTGCACTGCCACCCTCAGCAAGTTTGCAGGTGACACTAAGCTGGGGGGAGAGGTAGATACACTGGAGGGTAGGGATAGGGTCCAGAGTGACCTAGACAAGTTGGAGGATTGGGCCAAAAGAAATCTGATGAGGTTCAACAAGGACAAGTGCAGAGTCCTGCACTTAGGACGGAAGAATCCTATGCACTGCTACAGACTGGGAACTGACTGGCTAAGCGGCAGTTCTTCAGAAAAGGACCTGGGGATTACAATGGTTGAGAAGCTGGATATGAGTCAACAGTGTGCTCTTGTTAGAAGGCTAACAGCATATTGGGCTGCATTAGTAGGAGCATTGCCAGCAGATCGAGGGAAGTGATTATTCCCCTCTTTTCATCACTGGTGAGGCCACATCTGGAGTATTATGTCCAGTTTTGGGCTCCCCATTATAGAATGGATGTGGACACACTGGAGAGAGTCCAGCGGAGGGCAACGAAAATGATTAGGGGTCTGGGGCACATGACTTACGAGGAGAGGCTGAGGGAACTGGGGTTATTTAGTCTGCAGAAGAGAAGAGTGAGGGGGGATTTGAAAGTAGCCTTCGACTACCTGAAGGGGGGGTTCCAAAGAGGATGGAACTAGGCTGTTCAAAGTGGTGGCCGCTGACAGAACAAGGAGCAATGGTCTCAAGTTGCAGTGGGGGAGGTCTAGGTTGGATTTTAGGAAACACTATTTCACGAGGAGGGTGGTAAAGCACCTAATGGGTTACCTAAGGAGGTGGTGGAATCTCCATCCTTAGAGGTTTTTAAGGCCCGGCTTGACAAAGCTCTGGCTGGGATGATTTAGTTGGGAATTGGTCCTGCTTTGAGCAGGGGATTGGACTAGATGACCTCCTGAGGTCTCTTCCAACCCTCATCTTCTATGATTCCCACAGCAATGCCACGTTAAAAGCACGAACGTCCAAGACCAAGTCCACTCCCTGCTGTATGGAGGGAAGAGAGAGAAGAAAATGAACTATGCCATCACATGTACTCTTGGGAGATGCTCAACGTGGTGATGGCAGCCATGTAAGAATCTATGTATCGAGATGCCTTTGGAATGGAAGCTACACCCAGGGTAGTGTTAAGGTAGTACACCTTTACACAGCATGCATTTACTAAAGGATGCCCCAAGGAATACAGACCATATTTTTTCCTTTTAAAAGGGGTAGTCAGACCCAATCAGAACTTCTCCAAGGGGAAAATGGCACCTTAACCTTCACTTTACAGTGGAGCATAATTCTGGGACCTGGTTATTAAACAGCCAAGCAGAAGAGTGGGCTTAAGGAATGAGGCATTAGAAGCGGGAGGAATTCAACACTATGAACAAACCAGGCAGAAACAGTCTAAAAATATGGACAAATAAGAAAATAGTGATGGTCCCTTACTAAGGGCCAGCTCCTCAGCTGGCGTAATTCAGCACAGCTCCCTTGAAGTCAGTGAGGCTTCATGAATTTACTGCCTGACCTGACATAAATAAATGACTAAAATGCAACAGGAGTTTTGCAAATGCTGGAATTTGGCATGCGCTATCTGCGGGAATAGGGGGAGGGGGCGGTATTTACTCTGCAGCTTAAAAGCAGCTTAAACTGATTTGGAAGCAGGTGAAGAATTAATTGCCTCTTTAAAGAATCCAGCTGTTCATAATATTGCCTACAGCAGCAGGTTATAAATGTCCCTGTCGGGGTGGAACATGGTATGTGAACCGGGACAGAGAGGGATGGAAAGGCCTAGAGGTTAGGCTACCACCTCCCCTGCCTGAAAAAATGAAACAAAGTTGAAATTTTTTCTGCCATCCAGCTGTTCCTAACACCTGGATGTCAAATCAATAGTATAATGACAGCACCATGGAACAATGTCCTATTACTGCATGGAAAATATTTATATTACCTCCCACTCTCCAAGGTATAGGCTGTTAATTGAGCACAAAGGGTAGGATTTGCCTGGAGCCTGCAGAACCCATTAAGGAAGCAACAGATAATGTTCGGATTAAATTGGGTAAATCCAGCGCTGCGAGGAGTAGGTGCCTTGTGCAGGAAGCGGGAAGAGGTGAGAAGAAGGTATTCTTTGTGCTTTTTAGTACCGTCGCTGGGAGAATCATATTGCAGAGCCACTGAAATTAGAGGTGGAAAAAGACCTTTGAGATAATCTAGGGACTAGATCCACAGCTATCATAGACTGCTGTCACTTTGGTAACTTCGATGCAAACGTTAAAGCAGCAATAATACAAGAATACAACCATGCAACAATGAATCAAGACTTGCCCATCTATAAATATTCCCAACCCCCAACCCCAAGATGCTGTCTTAAGACTAGGAACCCCTTCTAGTTAATGGCCAAAGACCTTAAAACCTCAGGACTGTCACCAAAAGACAAGTGACAGAGTCTGTGGCAAAATAGCAGGATAAAGACTCAAGACCTGATTATGGATCCTAGAGATCAACCACCTGGCTTCACCATGCCACGCAAGGAATGGATCACAGAAAACCGCATCAGAAGCTTACATGGGCATTGTAATTACCTACTACACAAACGGAACATGAAGGACACCCCAATATGTCAATGTGGAGAAACCTTGTGAACTGCTGCCCTCTAAGATCCTTCTCCGGACAGACACCATGATTTATTCCATGTCCCCAGAAGCCATAGAGCAGATGACAAACCTGGACATTCACCTTTAACGTTGCTTTTCAAGTTGCCATACAAAAGCAGAGGAATGGCCAACTCCAATGTAGAGCAGCTGAGGATCTGGCTTATCTTATCCATCTCCCTGCCAGTGCTGGATTGTTCCCTCCAGCATATTCTGAAGCCTTAAAATTTAAATATGCCAAGGGATGGAGCTTCTGTCACTTTCCTTGGGAGTCCATTCCACAGTCCGCCCGACTATTAGGACATTTCCCCTGATATTCTGATTTCTCTTTTATTCACTTATGTGCCATTACAACAAAGCTTGGAACAAAATAAACAATTCTTTTCCTTCCTTGCGGTTTCACCCTTCATATATTTGGGAGGGGGAGGGGGGGACTGGTGGGGAAATGCCTGAATTGAACAGTGAAATGTGAAGTGATGGTCTCTTGCGAGTTCCCTCTCACTCTCCATCCATCTATTTTCTGTATATACATCCATCCATTTGTCCATCTTATTTATTGCCATCAATACCCCTCTATTGCGTTACAAGCCCATCTACCCAGCTATTGCAGTACATACCCATCTTGCTATCTGTCATCCATTGTTTTTTAAACAGCACCTATTCATCTTATCAGCATGTAAGCACTTATCTCTCTCCCACTCATGCACAAGGCAGAGGAGAGGGGGAGGCAAGGCACGCAGCTTTGTGCACTCAGTGCTAATGGTGCCTGTTTTGTGTTTGGTGTTGAAACTGTCGGAGAGGAAGAGTGATGTCCCAGTTCAGCTGCAAGTGCATCCGAAGCAGCCTCCAAGCATCTGAAGAGAAAAAACTCCACAAGGGAGGCTTTAGTTTGAAACAGTTTCAGGGGGAGGTGAGTGGATGCACGCCGCCAGTGCTGGCCTAGTGATTAGGTTCGAACAAATTGGTGGTCAAATAGTCCAATAAGAGATTGAAATCCCGCGGCTGACCAGCTCACCGGGAGGTGACGGCATCTGCGGGGTTATCAGCTTCGAATCAACTTGCTGTGGAGAGAAAAGGTCTAAATTACTGTTCTGTCTGCTAAATCCATCTCAGCATTCCTTGGGGATGCTAGAGGAAATCATATTGCCGACAGGCTAGATGCGAGTGCTCCATGTGATGGCACACAATATCAGAGATGGGTGTGTTGTTTCAGGAAGTCTTGCCAGCCAGCCAGCCACCCATCCAGGTAATTACATGGCCCTCATCACCAAGAGTACGAGACAGGTTTATTTTCACATCCTTACGTTACATTTAATGTTTGCATTATAGCACCTAGAGACCCCAGCCAGGTCTGTGCTAGGCACTGTACATGAGAAATGAGTTTGAACTGATGGTACCAGTGGATTCAGGTAAGTGATTTATGTATAGCTCTTGTATGAACAAAGAAGTGACAACCCACTAATATTTCCATTTGCTGGCAATCGACTGTTTATTCTTCCAGGTCATTTAAATACCTCCTAGCTAATCTTCTAGGCTCATTATAGCCTAAAGCCAGATCCACAAGAACAGCTGGAGTTATAATAGTAAGGATTAAAAAAAAATAGCAAAAAAACGTTTTGGAAGGAATCTAAACCCTCATGCTTCAGGGCATAATGAGCTTCTAACTAACGGGGGTTAGGAGGGAACTTTCCCTGGGGCCAGGTTATCTCCTATCCACCTGCTGCAGGGTTTCTTGCACATTCCCCCTAAGCAGCTGGTTTGGCTTCTGTCAGGGTATTGGGCTAGATGGACCGTGAGTCTCATCCAGTCAGGCAATTCCTATATTCCTAAACCCATGCTGTATACGTGACTCATGACTAAACCCAAGGAGTGGAAGTTAGGACTTCTAGCTCTGCTTGGACATACTGGGTGACCTTGGGCAAGTCACAGACTCTCCGTGTTCCGGTTTCCCCATCTATAAAGTTGGAATAATACCAGCTCACAGGGGTTGCTGGGAGGCTCAGTCCATTAGCATTTAGAATGTATGTAGCAATCCTTGGGTGGATGAATGGATGGCTGTATAGAAAGGCAACGTTATTGTTCTGCATTCACCATGCCCTCCTCTCTCTCCTTCTGTCAAAGTTTCATCTTCAGTTTGGTGCTGCCAATGACATCCAGACTCTGAACCCAAGCCATTCCCAGCCTGGTACCAGAGGAGACAGGGACCTTATGTCCACCAAGTCCACTAGTTTATTTAATTCAACCACGTTAAAGGAGGTGGGGTGGGGGGGGAAATTAACGACATCACCAGGCAGACCTGCTCCCCAGGGCCATCAGCTACACTGCAAAGGAGATACATCACAGGCAGCTGCAGGTCTGAGCCACCTGCACTGGGACAGCAGCCTCTCTTCTCTCCCCGAGAAAGCATTGAGCTGGCAACCCAGCGGCTCAGCAAGAGGCAGAAGCAGAGCTGGGCTCTTCCTGTAAAGGAATAGAGAGAGGAACATTCCGCTCTTCATCAGGCATATCTGCTCCAGCACTGCCCCTGGTACACAGGCAAAACTGCTGCCCTCTGTCTCCTCAACCGTGACAGAATAACTACACTGTGTCTCCTTCTCAACAGAAGAATACCAGAGAAACTCCATTTTGAAGTCCCCAAATTCCATTTTATATCCCTGGCTTCCATTTTGAATAAGCAAGAGTCACTCCACCACCAGATGGAAGTGGCAGGTCACATAATGCTAAATATAGAATTGGTGAGGGAAAGGTGGTAAACAATGACTCAGCAGATCAAATAATGGTTGTGAGTCTAAAAATAGAACTGGCAGTTAGCAAAAGAAGGTAAACAAGTAGGATGATGTCATGTGTCTAAAAATAGAATTGAAAAATGGTATAAAGGTCAGCGTGTCAGTTGAGGAAACAGTTAAGAAGAGAGGAAGAAGACCAGAGGGAGATAAGACCTGCCCTAATGAACACCTAAAGACTGTTACAAACTGCTGTCAGCAACCTTGTGGAAGACTGGCCATTTGGAGCAAGGAGAAGTCACCTAGGATCATCTCGACTCTATGTTATTGCGGGTTGGGGTGCTCGTCAACATGTTGTAAGGGATTTGTGTTTTAGATTGTTACTGTATCAGGGGTTGTGGTTAGCACCAATAGAAAGGTGTCTTGTTTTAGAAAAGCATACTGCTTGCGTCAGTCATTTAGAGGTTGTGTCCATGTCCTCTGGGGGTAACAGGTCTGAGATGTTCTGGGGAGCTTCTGAAACAGAGAACCCTAGGCAAGCCCAAGATATTCCTTGGCCACTATGGAGACCCATCCCTAATGAGAACAGATTGGTTATAACAAGTGCGCTGTTTTAGGGGATCCCTTGGAAAACCCAGGAGGGGGCAATAGGTTAGCTATTCTGGGGGCACCCAGATTCTGTTTTGGGGGTAACAGCTTTACAAGGAAGAATTCTCTTGGGGTGAAATCCTGACCCCACTGAAGACAACTGTAAAACTCCCATTGATGTCAATGGGGACAGGATTTCACTTCTGGATTTGGCTACATCCTCTGGGTCCCATAGCCCAGGGGTTTGCAGAATTAGCTCTATCTTGGTCACTGCTGTCTTCTTCCAGACACTCTGGCCAAATCCATATTCTCCATCAGACCATGATTCTGTGTCATTGTGGGAGCCCATCCTTTCCTCACCGTTCACACCCAGATCTTGCCTCTGGTCCCACAACATCTGTACCGTGCCCAACACTCCTCACCGCTGCCACCATCCCAATTTTGGGAATGTCTAAACATCAAGGATAATCTCAGCTTTCATGTCACTAAAAACACAGCTCTGTCATTCTCATCTCCCTGAAAGATCACAGATTTTAAGTGCCCCCTCTGGCTTTTGGGGGCCTGTAATGGGGTCCTGCCAATGTATATGGGATCCCCCAACTGAGTCATGGCTGTGGGGCGGGGTAGTGTGGCCCAAGCTATCACTGATGATGCTAGGGCTACTGCAAAGTCCTTCCCAGCCAGCTGCCTGCCTTTTAACCAGTTCCTTGGCTGAGCACCCAGTGCAACCTCCCACTATGCAGGCCAGAGAGACAGCTCGATGGCATGAGCGGCAGCGTGACTTAGCGGAGTTGGCATAGGAGTAAGAAGTTGCTGTGTTCTCATCCCAGCTCTGACACTTGGGGCCTGATCTGAAACCCATGAAAGCTTCCCATTATTGTCTGTGTACTAGGGTAGCCCTCAGAGGCTCCAGCCGAGATGAGGGCCCATGATGCCAGGCGCTGTCCAAACACACAGTATAATCCCTCTGCTACTGTAATACAAAGGAATTCCAACAGCTATAACCACCCGAATACCAAGATTTAGCAGAGGGGTAGGCTCAGACTGTCCCAACAAAGCTAGGGGAGGTGAGGCAGAGCTGATCCTACTGCCATGCCAATAAAAGGGACAAGGCTGCCACCCACAGTGGTTCCCCACCCATGCTCTGCTCTTCTCTTCTCTGCCAGCCTCCTCTAGCTATGCAGGGCAGTGGAGAGGACAGAGGTGCCGAGGAGCAGCAGTAACCGTTCCAGTGTCTTAGGCCAGGCAGGGCCCAGCTGGAGGAAGGGAGGCAGAAGGGAGGAGATGGGATTACCGTGCATGCAGAATTTCTCAGGTGCGGAGGGACAGGTGAAGAGGGGGTGCTGTTCCACCACTTGGGAGTCCTCTGCTCTCTGCTCAGGGTGGCTCCACCCTGCCCAATTCCAGCCAAGAATATCAATGAATCTGTCTCTCTCCCATCCCATTCCCTCTAGTCCACTCTCCTTTAACCCACTGCTGTTCAGGGTTGGTGACAGGAAACCCAAGTCTCTCACTCCAGGCACCATGACCTGAAATTCAAAATGGCAGGTGGCAAGGTGCCGTTACGCTGCAGCCATGCCCTTCGGCCTAGGCTGGCTGGCATGCACTCTGTTTTCTTCTCCCATGCCACGTCTGCTGTGGAAAATCAGCCCTGCCAGATTACCATAATTAAACAATTTGCGGAGCAGGTGAAGGAGAGTTTGTCTCCCCTCCCCCAAGGAAGCCCTGGCTGAAAGCTGAAGTTAATCAGATAAATTCCTTTGCAGTACCACCAACAATTTTCCTAAAGCACAGTCTACCTGGAGCAGCAAATAATTACTCCAGACCCAGACACTAAAGCAAAAAAAATATTTTTAATTAATTTTATTTTTTTTCAAATAGACCCACTGGTGCTAAGCTGGTACGGTGCTACATCGATCAGAGAGGAAATCCAGCAGTATTGCTCTGGTCCTTATGGCTCTCCCTCCACAGCAGAGTGACTGCTTCACAGATGGGGTAGGGGGAACAGGGTCATGCCTTCCTTCCTGACTCTGCTGTTTGTTTTCTGCACATCTCCACTGCCCTGACACTAACTGGTGAGAACACTGTGGATCTAATGGAGCATTGTCCTCTCTCGCTCTCTCTCCAGCACAGCTGTCGCTGCTCATTCTTTTTGCATGTGGTATCTAAGAAAGCAGAGGCACCGCGATAGGACACTTTGGTCCAATTCTGCCACAGCTTCCCCCTCCTTTTGACTTCAATGGAAGCTGCAAGGGCTCGGCCCGTGGGTAACCAAGCTGCTTTTTATGTACGTGCCAAAATATGGATTTAGGAGCCTAACTGGAGGCACTGGCAGGTGAAAGCAAAGGCCCGGTGGGGTCTCAAACATTTTCATGTTGGGGAGCATGTCTTAAGGGAGAGGTTGTCTCATTGACACCTCTCTTCTCATTGGGCCATCCCCTCTCCTATTCACTATCGCATGCCAGTGCTGTAAAGACTATAGCAACTCCTTGCATGGGGGAGGCAACAACAGGAAAGTATTTATTGTCTTTTGAGGTCTCGCATGTCGTTTAGCAGTTGGCAAATAGGAGGAGCAGCCCACTCTCCACTCCTCTGATGACAGCTACCTTAGAGCAGTCAGTATTTGCAATTCGCTACGCAAGCTGTGTGGTTGGTCAGTAAAATCACATGGTGCGATCAGAAGATCTAGGTCAGCATTTCTGGCACACATACTGAGGGAAAGGAGGAGAAGGACTTGGAGAGCATGTGGAGCAGATATGACAGCGATGAGAGGGCTATTTCACTGCTCTCACCTGATGCTGTTTTAAACCATATCATAGAAATGGAAGAGACCTCTTAGGTCATACTGTTCCCAATCCTGCAAACTCATAGAATCATAGAATAACAGAGTTGGAAGGGACCTCTGGAGGCCATCTAGTCCAACCCCCTGCCCAGAGCAGGACCAATCCCAACTAAATCATCCCAGCCAGGGCTTTGTCAAGCCTGACCTTAAAAACTTCTAAGGAAGGGGATTCCACCACCTCCCTAGGTAATGCATTCCAGTGTTTCACCACCCTCCTAGTGAAAAAGTTTTTCCTAATATCCAACCTAAACCTCCCCCACTGCAACTTGAGACCATTACTCCTTGTCCTGTCATCTGCTATCACTGAGAATAGTCTAGATCCATCCTCTTTGGATCCACCTTTCAGGTAGTTAAAAGCAGCTATCAAATCCCCCCTCATACTTCTCTTCCGTAGACTAAACAATCCCAGTTCCCTCAGCCTCTCCTCATAAGTCATGTGTTCCAGACCCCTAATCATTTTTGTTGCCCTTCGCTGGACTCTCTCCAATTTCTCCACATCCTTCTTGTAGTGTGGGGCCCAAAACTGGACACAGTACTCCAGATGAGGCCTCACCAATGTTGAATAGAGGGGAACGATGACGTCCCTTGATCTGCTGGCAATGCCCCTACTTATACACCCCAAAATGCCATTGGCCTTCTTGGCAACAAGGGCACACTGTTGATTCATATCCAGCTTCTCGTCCACTGTCACCCCTAGGTCCTTCTCTGAAGAACTGCTGCCTAGCCATTCGGTCCCTAGTCTGTAGCTGTGCATTGGGTTCTTCCGTCCTAAGTGCAGGACTCTGCACTTGTCCTTGTTGAACCTCATCAGATTTCTTTTGGCCCAATCCTCCAATTTGTCTAGGTCCCTCTGTATCCTATCCCTACCCTCCAGCGTATCTACCACTCCTCCCAGTTTAGTGTCATCCATGTGGGCAGACCTCTGTGCCCATCCAGAGCCCTACTGGGATTCTGGGGAGGCATAAGGGATTGCAGGATTAGGGGTTAAGTCCCGAACAGGGTAGCTCTCTGCAGTATCAGTGCTTGGGTTTCATGGTGATAGGCCATATGTACAGCCCAAAGAACAAGACAGAGCTGTGTAACCTTCCCCAGGGGGTCTGTGTGTTTTAGGTTATCAAGGATTGGAGTGAGGGGGCTTTCACCACAACAACCCAGGAGAGGGAGGCTGTTGCCCAGGTTAATGGGTATTGCAGTTAGGAGGACATCTCCTATCATGCACACTTTGTTCCTTTCCTTATTTCATTCCATCCCTCTTAGTTCTACACCCTTGTCTGAGCTTAAACACTTCCTCTCTCTTTGTTGCTACCATGGTAGCACCAAGAAGCTCCCACTGAAATCAGGACCCATTCCAGTGTGGGACTAGGGAGAGCTCGTTCTATTCCCAGGTCTGCTGCCAACCTGCTGGGTGACTTGGGCAAGTCACGGCCCTGCTCCGTGCCTCAGTTTCCCCATCCGTAAAATGGGAATAATGATATTGAGCTCCTTTGTAAAGGGCTTTGAGCTATATAGTGATGAAAAACACCATGGAAGAACTATATATTATGCCATACAAAGTAGGAAATAGTCACAGCCCCAACAAGCTTAATCATAGAAATGTAGGAGTGGAGGGGATCTCAAGAGGTCATCTGGTCCAGTCCCCTGCACTGAGGCAGGACTAACTATTATCTAGACCAGCGGTTTTCCACCTTTTTTCATTTGCAGACCCCTACAAATTTTTGAACAGAGGTGCAGACCGCTTTGAAAATCATAGACATAATTGCGGACCCCCAGCGGATCCCAGATCACAAGTTGCAAACCACTGATCTAGACTATCCCTGACGGATGTTTGTCTAATTTGTTCTTAAAAACCTCCAATGACAGAGATTCCACAACCTCCCTAGGCAATTTGTTCCAGTGCTTAACCACCCAGACAGTTAAGAAGTTTTTCCTAATGTCTAACCTAAATCTCCCTTGCTGCAATTAAAGCCCATTGCTTCTTGTCCTGCCCTCAGTGGAAAAGGAGAACAATTTATCATCCTCCTCTTTATAACAACCTTTGACATACTGTTATTGTGTTCCCCCTCAGTCTTCTCCTTTCCAGACTAAAAAAACCCAGATCTTTCAATCGTTCCTCATGGGTCATGTTTTCCTTGTTAATCACGACAGGCCTGAGGAGTATCATCCTCAATCCCATTTTACATGCGGGGAGTGAAAGCACAGAGGGAGTCGGCGACTTGACTATTGGAAGCATGTGACAGGGCTGGGAATGAAACACAGATCTCCCGAGTCCCACTGTAGTTCTTTAACCACAAGACCAGCCTTCCTCGCTATTTGAGGCTGAAACCCCTTTGACATTTCTCCCTCACCAAATTGATCCCTAGGCTAGCTGCTCACCATCCAGAGCCAGCAGGGCCATTGACATATTTCCATTGTCCCCTCATCCTGTACAGCCAGCTCTTTCCCAGCCACTGATCTGTGCCAGTCGATTGATCTATTCCACCTAAGTCCCCATCCAGCAGCTGCTCAGCACCTCTGAATTTCCTTCAGCCAGAAGGCTTCCCTTGCAAGGAGGAGGAGGAGGAGGTAGCATGGGCAGCATGCGAACTGCTGGCTGGGGGAGGCTAGCCCCCAGCCCCGCACCTTCTGCCCTCCCCCCCCCCAGCCAAAGCTCATTGCTGGGGGGCACCACAGCCCCTGAGTTCCCGGATGGACGAGGAGCTGCTGAGGAAGCAGAGACAGGGATCTTACAAAACCCTAGAGTGGGGCATCCTAGGAAACACGCTGGGTAAAGCAAGAAACTAAAAGTGCAGGGAGACTTGAGAACTCCGGGTAGTAGGCAGATGTGGAGCCTTTCAACTCTAGCTCACCAGTTCGAATCCTGCCTCAGCTGAAAGTCATTGCTCTTGGGTGCCCTGTGTAAAATGAGCTTGGGTGATGTCAGGCCAGTGGCTGGTAGTCAGTTTTGCCAGCCCTCCTTGACGACTGGCGCTCACTGGTAACAGCTGAACGGAGTTATTAATTGAGCCATGGACACTCACTTAGAACCCTTCACACAGTTCTGGCAGGTCAGGGTGGAGGCACGCTGGCTATGGCAAGGGTATTTACCCTGCAGTTGTACCTGCTGTGAGGGTAAATGGAGGCCTTAGCTCTCAATCTGGCACCTCTCACTAGAAAAAAACACTGATTCTCCCTTGGCATGATGCCGAGAAATGAAGGTTTCACCTTCCCCCAAGCCACATGTGGAGTAGGGGAGTCCTGCTGAGAAGAATATGAGAAATGTGGCCTCAAGTCACTGCAGATCAGTTCATCCAGTAGAAATCGGTATATAAACCCCTTGCACCTAATAAGGGGACAGACCTCCTGAAGAGGGTGCTGTTGCAGCGGGTTATTGCTCTCTCCTTTTACCCCTGTGAACTGATGCTCAAATTCACCTCAAATCACAAGTGAAATGTGTTTGCTTCATCTCTTGTACATCACAAAGTGATAACAGTGTACAGCTCATAGAGGAAATGGTTGTAGGGGATAATCTTGGCTCAAGTGATCATGAGCTAATTCAGTTCAAACTGAATGGAAGGATTAACAAAAATAAATCTGCGACTAGGGTTTTTGATTTCAAAAGGGCTGACTTTCAAAAATTAAGGAAATTAGTTAGGGAAGTGGATTGGACTGAAGAATTTATGGGTTTAAAGGTAGAGCAGGCCTGGGATTATTTTAAATTAAAGCTGCAGAAGCTATCGGAAGCCTGCATCCCAAGAAAGGGGAAAAAATTCATAGGCAGGAGTTGTAGACCAAGCTGGATGAGCAAGCATCTCAGAGAGGTGATTAAGAAAAAGCAGAAAGCATATAGGGAGTGGAAGAAGGGAGGGATCAGTAAGGCAAGCTACCTTATTGAGGTCAGAATATGTAGGGATAAAGTGAGACAGGCTAAAAGTCAAGTAGAGTTGGACCTTGCAAAGGGAATTAAAACCAATAGTAAAAGGTTCTATAGTCATATAAATAGGAAGAAAACAAAGAAAGAGGAAGTGGGACCGCTAAAAACTGAGGATGGAGTGGAGGTCAAGGATAATCTAGGCATGGCCCAATATCTAAACAAATACTTTGCCTCAGTCTTTAATAAGACTAAAGAGGATCTTAGGGATAATGGTAGCATGATAAATGGGAATGAGGATATGGAGGTAGACATCACCATATCTGAGGTAGAAGCGAAACTCAAACAGCTTAATGGGACTAAATCGGGGGGCCCAGATAATCTTCATCCAAGAATATTAAAGGAATTGGCACAAGAAATTGCAAGCCCATTAGCAAGAATTTTTAATGAATCTGTAAACTCAGGGGTTGTACCGTATGATTGGAGAATTGCTAACATAGTTCCTATTTTTAAGAAAGGGAAAAAAAGTGATCCAAGTAATTATAGGCCTGTTAGTTTGACATCTGTAGTATGCAAGGTCTTGGAAAAAATTTTGAAGGAGAAGGTAGTTAAGGACATTGAAGTCAATGGTAAATGGGACAAAATACAACATGGTTTTACAAAAGGTAGATCGTGCCAAACCAACCTGATCTCCTTCTTTGAGAAAGTAACAGATTTTTTAGATAAAGGAAACGCAGTGGATCTAATTTACTTAGATTTTAGTAAGGCGTTTGATACGGTGCCACATGGGGAATTATTAGTTAAATTGGATAAGATGGGCATCAATAGGAAAATTGAAAGGTGGATAGGGAATTGGTTAAAGGGGAGACTACAACGGGTCCTACTGAAAGGTGAACTGTCAAGTTGGAGGGAGGTTACCAGTGGAGTTCCTCAGGGATCGGTTTTGGGACCAATCTTATTTAATCTTTTTATTACTGACCTGGGCACAAAAAGTGGGAGTGTGCTAATAAAGTTTGCAGATGATACAAAGCTGGGAGGTATTGCTAATTTAGAGAAGGATAGGGATACCATACAGGAGGATCTGGATGACCTTGTAAACTGGAGTAATAGGAATAGGATGAAATTTAATAGTGAGAAGTGTAAGGTCATGCATTTAGGGATTAATAACAAGAATTTTAGTTATAAGCTAGGGACGCATCAACTAGAAGTAACGGAGGAGGAAAAGGACCTTGGAGTATTGGTTGATCATAGGATGACTATGAGCTGCCAATGTGATATGGCTGTGAAAAAAGCTAATGTCGTCTTGGGATGCATCAGGAGAGGTATTTCCAGTAGGGATAAGGAGGTCTTAGTACCGTTATATAAGGCACTGGTGAGACCTCACCTGGAGTACTGTGTGCAGTTCTGGTCTCCCATGTTTAAGAAGGATGAATTCAAACTGGAACAGGTACAGAGAAGGGCTACTAGGATGATCCGAGGAATGGAAAACTTGTCTTATGAAAGGAGACTCAGGGAGCTTGGCTTGTTTAGCCTAACTAAAAGAAGGTTGAGGGGAGATATGATTGCTCTCTATAAATATATCAGAGGGATAAATACCAGAGAGGGAGAGGAATTATTTAAACTCAGTACCAATGTGGACACAAGAACAAATGGATATAAACTGGCCACTAGGAAATTTAGATTAGAAATTAGACGAAGGTTTCTAACCATCAGAGGAGTGAAGTTTTGGAATAGCCTTCCGAGGGAAGTAGTGGGGGCAAAAGATCTATCTTGCTTTAAGATTAAACTCGATAAGTTTATGGAGGAGATGGTATGATGGGATAACATGGCTTTGGGTTTAGCTGATCGCCATATTTGGGGTCGGGAAGGAATTTTCCTCCTGGGCAGATTGGAAGGCCCTGGAGGTTTTTCGCCTTCCTCTGTAGCATGGGGCACGGATCACTTGCTGGAGGATTCTCTGCTCCTTGAGGTCTTTAAACTACAATTTGAGGACTTCAATAGCACAGATATAGGTGTGAGGTTTTTTTGTGGGAGTGGTGGGTGAAATTCTGTGGCCTGCGTTGTGCAGGAGGTCAGACTAGATGATCATAATGGTCCCTTCTGACCTAAATATCTATGAATCTATGAATCTATGAGTACAACTGGCTGTGTGTCCCCTAGGCCTCTAGCGCACACTTGGCCTCAGCCCCTGCTCCAGTAAGAGTCCAGTATCCTGGAGTTGGCAGGGGACTCTGCAGAGCAGGAGTGAGTGAAAAGGTGCATGAGTGCAGCTCTGTGCGGACCCAGAACTGGAACCACAGAAGAGCTGGACTGTTGCAGGATGAAGGTGCGTTGGTAGAGGTGGATGGGGTCCTGGACTGCCACAGCAGGGGATGCTGCCAGTCACAGCCAAGAACTCTGCTGAGAGATCAGGAGTAAAAATCACACCACATGCATCTCCAACGACTTAGCCAAGCTGTGATGGTGACCCAGAATCGCCATCACAGGAAGTGCAGGTCAGAGGTGCACTGGCAGAGACATGTGGGGTTTCCAGGACTGGAACAATAGAATATGAGGGGGTGCTGCAGCTCAGGACTGAGGGGCAACGGCAGAACACTATCTGGGGTCCCAGCACAGGAACAGGAGAGCTGCAGGAACGCTGCAGGTCTGGACTCAGGCCCTCAGAGCTGCTTGGAGACCCAAGTTACTAGGAGTAGGGGTGCCACATAAAAATAACCCCCCAGGAACCCCTTTTCTCAGCCTAGCTCCTCCTCTTCACCTTACTGCAGAAGTAAAAACCTGTAGACGTCTGGAGCCAGAGACGAAAAGCCGCTCGGAAATTCCAGCCGCCGTGCTCTGTGCTCTAAAGAAATGAAGTGTTTTATTTGGTATGATAATTTTACTGCTCTGAAGTGGAGAGGCAACGGTGCAGGCAGCATTGCATCATACTGGATTAATGAGAGCTTTGGGTAAGCACTTTTCGGGGTGCAAGCCTGGCCTCGGAGGCTAAGCAGCAGAAGGTACATTAATTAGCACGGTCCCCAGAGGCAGAGCTGTTGCTGATGCTGCACAGTGCATCTTTGGCAGAATTCACTTTGGTGGGATGTTAAGTGCCAGGGCTGCACAGAAAAGAGAGGCAAGAAATTGACAATGAATCCTCCAGAGCCAGCCTCTGGGTAGTGGGGGGATCTTTACCGTAGTACACAGTGTATATGGCTGTTTTACTTTATGAACAGCACACATCCAGATCTCACCCCTCAGAACATCCACTGCTGCTAGTTAAGACTCTGGCAGTGTGAGCGTCTTCACAGCTCTGAAGGGTCGACAGGTCTCCAGCTGGGAGAAAGCAGGGACCCCACGGTGCTAGGATGCCTGACGACATCATCGCAACGTCTTGTTAAATCTAGGTGGACTCCAGCAACATGTAGGGAGCAGCTTCATGGCAGCTACTCATGGGTGCCAGCTATGATTCTAGCTGTGGGCTTTCTCACATCAGGGCCTAGCAGGACTCCAGTGCTGGGGGCTTCCTCAAAACAGGTTTCCTGGAGCATGTGGCTTGATTAGGATCCAGCAAAGGCACGTTCAGGCTCTAAAACAGGTAGGCACAAAGCTCAGCTGTGGATTCTCAGGAGAAGAGTAACCAACACGTCCTCATGCAAGACATTGGCATGCAAGATATCTGAGGCTGGTTATGTAGGTCATTGCTGAAGGGGGCTGCATCTGGGTTATCTAGCAGCTCGCTCTCACTGTTCAGCTGAAGAATAATGTGGAATTACTATCTATAGCTATCTTAGGTTTTTATATAGTAGCTTTGGCCACGTAGTAGCCTGTTGGGGGCATCTCTGGGCTAATGGCTGGAGTCCAGGGCTGAGAATCCGGAGGGCTGATATAGTCCCAGTTTTGCCACTAACTTGCTATGAAACTGTGGGTAAATAACTTAACTTCTCTGCATCTCCATTTCCCTGTATAATGATACTGAATCCTCCTTTCCAATATGCTTTGAGCTCTACAGATAAGAAGCCCCTAGTTAAGGTTGTAATTGAATTTCCATGGTGAACACAGTTTTCCCCCTTCCTCACCAAAATCCACACACATACGAAGTCATAGATTCAAAATTGGTAGGTTAGGTCTAGGGCCAAGAAAGTTTTTTATAACAAAGGTTCCATGGTGAGCAGGAGGTGTCTGTGGTCAGCAAACGAAGGGGGCATCCTGTCTTTGAAAATCCTATGGTCTGCTGAATTGGGCCTCCCCATTGTAGATCTGCTAATGTTTGCAAGAAACAGACTCTTCCCCAACTGACCTTAGGACCGTTTCATTTAAAATGAAGGAAATTCCCACCCACAAAAACTTCACAAAGGGGCAGTCAAGGTTACAGGCGCATATCGACATCTTGAATGCTTGTGACCTTGCAGGACCATCACTAGAGTTTTTTTAAAAATTAGAAACTTACAAGATTGTACTTCTCAAACAAAGCTCTCAAATAACCGTAACTCTACCCCACAATAATGCCCAGGGGAAAAAGTAACCAGAGAAACGTACTGCCTTATCCATCCACAAGACACAGTTTCATTTTATCTTTGATCATAAAAGCTCAGACTCAGCTCTGTAGAGGTTGTGCTGTTTTATGGCTTGCTTTACAGCCTTACACTACACAGATTCAAGTTCCTAATTACACAAATAGCATACTGAAGGCCCTCTAAGGCACAGAGGTGTTCAGAGCAGAAGCTCAGCACCTCACAAGATTGGGTCCTATGATGCCATTTGAGCACCAATTCTCCAGTTGTGTCATTAGACACAGACTGAGCGTGTCTCTACTACAACCCCCTTATGCTCAGATCTGTATGAAAAGAACAAAAGCTAGTGTGGTGGCAAATCACCATACTTTGTATCAGAGATATGTAGGTATGAAACAAACTAGGAAGCCAATCTTCTGTGGTGCACATCTTCAATCCCTTGCATGCAGAGGGCAGGTGGAGATGGACACAGCATTAACAAGGCTCGGGGGTGATGGGCAGCTCTACAATCTCTCTGGCAGCGGGAGGGAATGTGCAATGATGCAGGGAGGGGGTAGAACGACTCCCACAGAAGAGAAGAGATGTTGGGCCACCAGCTCATGCAGTGGAGCAATTTCCACTGCCTACCCCAGCCTGAGGTCTCTAGCAAGGTAAGCGAGACAGCCCTTAACCAGGTGAGTTACTGCTGTGGGCGAGGTAAGCAGGAGGTGCTGGCTTTTCCCTTTGGGAGAGGAGTAGGGGGTGCATTTTTCTTCCTTTTCTCTGTGGGTCTGAGGCCTGAAGCAGAAAATGTACACAGAGGTGCCCCTGAGAAGCGGTAGTGTTGGTTCAGGGCAAGCCTTTATCACAAGCAATACAATAGGACTGCTGAGATCTCCTGGTTTAAAGAGCCTTGCAGAGATTCACAATGATGGGCCAGTCGAGTCTGTTTCCATGAACAATCACCTCTAGCCTCTGGTGACTGGAGCCCCTACACAGTCCCTAACCAACCTGTAGTAGGAAGGCACTAGATGTAGCATGCAGCATAATTCCCTCCCCTGAAAATGCTCTAATCAGCTGGGCTGAATTTATTATTGCTGGGCTGGGAGAGAAGAGGGGAGGAGGGGGGAAACCGAAATAAAACGCATCGTCAGTGGAAAAATTTCCATTACCTAGAAGAGTTTGCAATGAAAAAGTGCAAATTCACTCAGCCCCGGTTGTAGCCTGATCAATTGCAGGAGGAGTGAGCGCGGCGGCACTGAGAGATATGGCTTAAACCACCGCTCCCCCGAGCCCCATCACTCAACGATATGGTAATAAAGCGACCAAGGCTAAAGAAATGCTACGAGACTCTGGAGGGTTCTGTCTCATCTTGCTGTATTATATCCCTGTTATCTGCACTCCAGGGCCTTGTTAGAGCTCACGCAGGCCTGTTGAGGAGAAACAGGCCTGCGGCCAGGACAGGGGAGTGGACCCCTCTGTCACACCTGCAGCTGGAGGGGGAGTAGATCACATTCCTGGGAACATTCATCCCTAGCAAGGCTCTTCTCGGGTGTGTCTTGGCGAGCAGCTGCCTCGGTGGTGGAGAGCTCCAACCAGAAGGTGCCTTCCATTCAAGTTCTCGCCATCCCCCTCAAGTGTGTCCAGCACACCTACTCATATGGCGCCTGAGCCAAAGCCCACTGAAGTCAATGGAAAAGACTCATGGGAAGGGCTTCCCTCCATCCTGTCCAATCAGCAACCACTGGGAGTGCAGCCTTCCATCCGAAATTTGTACACTCCATTCCCTGCCCCCACCCATCATCTATCTTCTGACACTGTTGGTGATGGGCCCAGGCCAAAACCTCCCCTCCAGACAACCTGGAATTTTGTGAAAGTTTGGATCTGGTTCCAAACATCATGGCCTTGGCCTACCTCTCGCTACTACGACCAATATAATCACTAGGGCCCCAGTCCAGCAAAGTACTTAAGCCTGTGTTTAGCTGTAAGAACATGAATCAACCCACTGACTTCAGTGGAATTACTCAGCTGCTTACTGTTAAACGTGGGCTTACGTCCTTCATTGAATCTGGGCCCAAGGGTCTGATCCTATCTGATCCCATTGCACCGACTTCAATAGTCTTTGGAGCAGGTCCTCATGTCAAGGGTGCACTTAGATGGACAGAGCTAGTCGAATGTTAATAAATACCCTTAGGATGAACAAAAAATAACCCCCCGAAAGTGTGCATGAAAAACTTGGTTCCCCACCATCAACTGAGAGGTTTAAAAATGGCAGCCATGGTGAGCACAGTATGTGTCCACCTTGTATTGCCTAGAGCCTCCGAGAAACCCTTTCAGGGGTTTTCCAAGTACAGGACAATGTTCTGCTTAAATATGAAGCTCCAGCTATGGACCAGGGTCTCACTGTGGAAGGTGCTGTACAAACACAGAACAGGAAGGCAGCCCCTTCTCCAAAGAGCTTACAAGTGGAGTGCCCCAGGGGTCAGTCCTGGGGCCGGTTTTGTTCAATATTTTCATAAATGATCTGGAGGATGGTGTGGATTGCACTCTCAGCAAATTTGCGGATGATACTAAACTGGGAGGAGTGGTAGATACGCTGGAGGGCAGGGATAGGATACAGAGGGACCTAGACAAATTGGAGGATTGGGCCAAAAGAAACCTGATGCGGTTCAATAAGGATAAGTGCAGGATCCTGCACTTAGGACGGAAGAACCCAATGCACAGCTACAGACTAGGGACCGAATGGCTAGGCAGCAGTTCTGCGGAAAAGGACCTAGGGGTTACAGTGGACGAGAAGCTGGATATGAGCCAGCAGTGTGCCCTTGTTGCCAAGAAGGCCAATGGCATTTTGGGATGTATAAGTAGGGGCATAGCGAGCAGATCGAGGGACGTGATCGTTCCCCTCTATTCAACATTGGTGAGGCCTCATCTGGAGTACTGTGTCCAGTTTTGGGCCCCACACTACAAGAAGGACGTGGATAAATTGGAGAGAGTCCAGCAAAGGGCAACAAAGATGATTAGGGGTCTGGAACACATGACTTATGAGGAGAGGCTGAGGGAACTGGGATTGTTTAGTCTGCAGAAGAGAAGAATGAGGGGGGATTTGATAGCTGCTTTCAACTACCTGAGAGGTGGTTCCAGAGAGGATGGTTCTAGACTATTCTCAGTGGTAGAAGAGGACAGGACAAGGAGTAATGGTCTGAAGTTGCAGTGGGGGAGGTTTAGGTTGGATATTAGGAAAAACTTTTTCACTAGGAGGGTGGTGAAACACTGGAATGCGTTACCTAGGGAGGTGGTGGAATCTCCTTCCTTGGAAGTTTTTAAGGTCAGGCTTGACAAAGCCTTGGCTGGGATGATTTGATTGGGGATTGGTCCTGCTTTGAGCAGGGGGTTGGACTAGATGACCTCTTGAGGTCCCTTCCAAGCCTGATATTCTATGATTCTATGACTGACACTACCAGCCCAAACCCTCCCAGTAAATACAGCCCAGGAGCCTTTCAGGTGCACATATTATGCATTTAAATCACCATGAGCCTCTGGTATCACATTTTCTCTACCTCAGGAAACATTCCTCTCCCCTGTGGCTCATTAGCGATGCTCTTGTCTGAAACATGGTTGATCCCCGGGTTCAAAGGCAGCTTTCCTTTCTGTCTTTGGCCTTCATTAGAATACATGGCACCTAGACACTGCAGTGATGGGCAGTCTATGCATGTGAGAGATTAGTCTACTGCTGAGCCTGACCCAGAACACCAGCTATGAATGCTGCCTTTCCATAGCTTGGATATGAACTTCACAATGTGGCTCTGTCTTTGCAGTAGCCTGTAATTACGAACTTGAATAATTCTTGTATCTGTGTAGTGTAGGGCTGTAAAGCAAGCCATAAAACAGCACAACCTCTACAGAGCTTCCACTCCAAACAACCCCTCAATGTGAGCGACCTTCAGAAAAATTGACCTTATTGCCACAAAAATTCCCAGTGGAAATTTCATGAACATTTTCTCCTCATATATTTTTTCTAGTAAACATTTTCTAACCAGCCCTAGCAACACTTGAGCTTCCCTATTCTTTCTCCTTTCTCGCTCTTTAGTCTAGGTGTCCCATACTCTGGCCACCTAGAAAGAACATAATAAATCTCTTCACCGTCACTTTCCAGCTACAAGATTTGTAGAGGAGGATAATGAACGTTTTTATATAATAGATTCTGTGAATGTTTTACACAAGCCTTGTTAAAAAAAAAAACAGTCTTTGACAGTTACTCTAACAAAAGATGTCTTTATTGCACAGTCATAAAAGCCATGATATATAGCGCAGTGTGATACTTCAGTTGTATTTGTTGAATTAATTGGATGGGGGAAAAAATACCTAAATATGTAAGTGGAAAAGAAATAAAGCAACATTTGTACGGGACTTATTTACGATGAGCCCAGCAATGGCAATAGCTTTAAGAAAAGCGCTGAGGTGTAATAGCATTGATTTCAGTGGAGGAATACCAACAGAGAAAATGGCATTGTGTATCTGTCTGTAAAAGATAGCGCTAACGTATTGGAAAGATGCTCTGCATGCTTTTTACCAGGACTTTGGTCTGGACAAAGTAGAGACAGTCTCCTAAAGAGTCTAACCCAATTAATAGGCTGGGCTCAGCACGTGCTGGTTAAGGACTCCAGGAGTTTTTAAAACAAGAGCTGTGCATAATGCCAACCCTGCTGGTGTCGTTCCATAAGCTGCTGTGTTAGTTAAAGGCTCCCTGCAATCCAGACCATGAGAAGAGCTGTGCGGAGAGGCAACTCTCAGGGGGGTCGGCCAACCCAATTCGGCAGTGAAATACACAGTGAGAGGTAAGTTACGCATTGGCCAGAAAATCTGCGTAAGCGACAAGTCAGAGTAATTTGCACTGACTGGATACACTCTACAGGTGGCCTCTATACACCTCTTCTGTGGACCACAGCCTTTTGCTTTACTGTGTGCCAGTTTTAACCATGTGTAACCCTATGGCCTGAGATGGTTTAGATCAGAGGTGGGCAAACTACAGCCCGCGGGCCACATCCGGACAATGGGACTATCCTGCCTGGCCCTTGAGCTCCCAGCTGGGGAGGCTAGCCCCCGGTCTCTCCCCTGCCGTCACCCCTCTCCTGCAGCCTCAGTTCGCTGTGTCACCAGAGCTCTGGGTAGCTGGGCTGCGATCTCCTGCCGGGCAGTCCGGTGGCGTGGCTGGCTCTGGCCAGGTGGCTGCCAGACATGCTGCTCCGAGCGGCATGGTAAGGGGGTGGGGAGCAGGGGGTTGGATAAGGGGCAGCGGTACCAGGGGGCAGTCAGGGGACAGGGAGCAGGGGGTAGTTGGATGGGGTGGAGGTTCTGGGGGGGAGGGCAGTCAGGGGATGGGGAATGGGGGGGTTGTATAGGCGTGGGAGTCCAGGGGGACCTGTCAGGGGGCAGGGGTGTGGATACGGGTCAGGGCAGTCAGGGTACAGGGAGCAGGGGGGATTGGATGGGGGTGGGGTCCCGGGGGGGCGGTTAGGGGTGGAGGGTCCTGGGAGACAAGGAGTGTGGGGGGGGCGTTGGATGGGTGGGAAGTTCTGAGGGGGGCAGTCAGGGAGGGGGAAGTGGGAGGGGCGGGGGACAGGCTGTTTGGGGAGGCACAGCCTTCACTACCCAGCCCTCCATTCAGTTTCAGAAACCCGATGTGGCCCTCAGGCCAAAAAGTTTGCCCACCCCTGCTTTAGATCTAACTCCCCAAGCCCCGTCAGACACTTGCACTCCTTGTGGCCATCATGTGAATCTCTGGATGAACTCCAAACAGCTCCAATTAGCGATACACGTCATTGCTAATGAGCGACAAATCTACCACCACCACCAACAAGGTGGAACTATTGCATTAGGTAATGGAGCTCCCTGCACAAAGCAGAGCGCTGGATTATTTTATATTGAAGGGAAGGGATTTTAAAGGCCAGCTGCCTTGCTCCTGCTTCCATCTGCTGCATGCTGGATTGCGACCGGAACCCTGAGCATGCTGCGTGCCAGCCCCTGAGGGAGCGAGCAGCCGCAGCCAACACCAGAGCAGCTCTGCTTGGATCCAACTTCTGGATCAGTCTCCTAGGTGCTAACAAAGGCAGCCGATCCTTTTCAGAACACAGGCAGAAAGGACGTGAGAACTTGAGATTACTGGTTCTGTGGATGAAGGGAAAGCAGTGGATGTATTGTTTCTTGACTTTAGCAAAGCTTTTGACACGGTCTCCCACGGTATTCTTGTCAGCAAGTTAAGGAAGTATGGGCTGGATGAATGCACTATAAGGTGGGTAGAAAGCTGGCTAGATTGTCGGGCTCAACGGGTAGTGATCAATGGCTCCATGTCTAGTTGGCAGCCGGTGTCAAGTGGAGTGCCCCAGGGGTCGGTCCTGGGGCCGGTTTTGTTCAATATCTTCATAAATGATCTGGAGGATGGTGTGGATTGCACTCTCAGCAAATTTGCGGATGATACTAAACTGGGAGGAGTGGTAGATACGCTGGAGGGGAGGGATAGGATACAGAAGGACCTAGACAAATTGGAGGATTGGGCCAAAAGAAATCTGATGAGGTTCAATAAGGATAAGTGCAGAGTCCTACACTTAGGATGGAAGAATCCAATGCACCGCTACACACTAGGGACCGAATGGCTAGGCAGCAGTTCTGCGGAAAAGGACCTAGGGGTGACAGTGGACGAGAAGCTGGATATGAGTCAGCAGTGTGCCCTTGTTGCCAAGAAGGCCAATGGCATTTTGGGATGTATAAGTAGGGGCATAGCGAGCAGATCGAGGGACGTGATCGTTCCCCTCTATTCGACATTGGTGAGGCCTCATCTGGAGTACTGTGTCCAGTTTTGGGCCCCACACTACAAGAAGGATGTGGAGAAATTGGAGAGAGTCCAGCGAAGGGCAACAAAAATGATTAGGGGTCTAGAGCACATGACTTATGAGGAGAGGCTGAGGGAGCTGGGATTGTTTAGTCTGCAGAAGAGAAGAATGAGGGGGGATTTGATAGCTGCTTTCAACTACCTGAAAGGGGGTTCCAAAGAGGATGGCTCTAGACTGTTCTCAATGGTAGCAGATGACAGAACGAGGAGTAATGGTCTCAAGTTGCAATGGGGGAGGTTTAGATTGGATATTAGGAAAAACTTTTTCACTAAGAGGGTGGTGAAACACTGGAATGCGTTACCTAGGGAGGTGGTAGAATCTCCTTCCTTAGAGGTTTTTAAGGTCAGGCTTGACAAAGCCCTGGCTGGGATGATTTAACTGGGAATTGGTCCTGCTTCAAGCAGGGGGTTGGACTAGATGACCTTCTGGGGTCCCTTCCAACCCTGACATTCTATGATTCTATGAACTCGGGGCAGGGGGTTAAATCAGGTTATTTGACAGCGTCAAGCAACTATGATGCCAAAATTGTGGCTAGTGTAGCTGCACCTTCAGGGAAGTGGATGCACCTCACTTAGGACTATTGAAAGCTACTGAGCACTCACAGCTCCCTTAGTCAGCAAGTCTCAGGTTGAAGCTTGAATTTGCTTGAGCCTCCCTGTACACACGCCAACAGGCTATCTGCTCAGACCGGTGTTATCCTCAAAAAATGGGGAGGAATTGCTGGCCCCACAGCTGATCAGCTTTGCCCCATCCCCACCCCCACTGGAATCAAAGCAAAGGGAAGGATTCTAGAGCGCTGCTGGGTGCACTTGACCCCCCAAGTTGTGCATGGAAATCTCAGGTCTGGATACCGATTTCAGTGTGGGACAATAGCTCTTTATGATTATTCCACACAGCAATCAATACCAGGCCTTGTTTTCTGCTTAAAGGCTGCACAGGTCTGTGTAGACTGATCCCGGTGCAGACTGCTGGTGTCCCAGGGAATGTAACCCAGTTCCTCTGAAGCATAGTTAACTGGCTGGCAGGAGGTTAGTCTTATGGGTATGTTCCTTATGGGTAGGGCATAAATCAGAGATTCCTAAGCTGTAGTCAGTGAATTAGCATGATAATGCGTCCTTGAATGGCTGCAAGTGTGAGGTTTGAAGTAGGAATGCCTGAATTTTGTCTATTCAGGTACTTACCTGACCTTCCTCACTGGTAATCAGTAGTGGGCTGTAGCCTCACAATATCTCTGGGAGGAAAAGATGAGAAACTGGGCAGAAAAGGGGACTTGCCCAGGGTCACACAGCACGTCTCTGGCTGAGCTGCCAGTTGAACGCTCACCTCCTGAGCCACAGGCCAAAACCCCCCACCCACTAGCCCATGCTTTCTACCCATAGTGCATGCCACTTTCCAACTCTCAGCAAGTATATGTGTGGTCACCACAGGGTTTGTAGGATTAATTTAGAATCATAGAATATCAGGGTTGGAAGGGACCTCAGGAGGTCATCTAGTCCAACTCCCTGCTCAAAGCAGGACCAATCCCCAATTTTTGCCCCCGATCCCTAAATGACCCCCCTCGAGGACTGAACTCACAACCCTAGGTTTAGCAGGCTAATGCTCAAACCACTGAGCTATCCCTCCCCCCATGGGTCCTTCCCAGGGCAATTCAGTTTTCTTTGGTAAATCATGTTTCCCCCCCTGCGCTGAAGCTTGAAGACACCCCCCGCCCAAAAGCGAGGCAGCACAACCGCTCCACAATGTGGCTGTGCCATGCTTTATATTTTCAGGCGGATTTTTCCCTCTCCCCCTTCCATTGTCTCACTCTGCTCCCTGTCTCACACTCTCCTAAGCCGAACACAAACAATGGAGCAGTTGATCTTTCAAGGCCTGGATCCTTGTGTGGGCTCAGCCACGCCAGCTTTGTTGTTATACCTGTCTCCTAGCTCCAGCCCCATCTACCCCCAGCAGCCTCATCAATGCATGTGCAGCTGTCTGAACTGGCACACCTAGCAGATTTGCAGCCCCCTCTGGAGGTCACAGGGAGCACTACAGAATACAGCTGGGAGAATTACAAGTCGCAAGTTAAGATTCAGGTGAAGAATAATGATTCCTAAACACTCCAAAAAGACAAATCTTTAACAAATTCACTCTCCAGTGTCTGAGCCAAGGACTCCATGGAATGCAGCCTAGAGCGCAAGACAAGCTGTGACAGGCATACAGCTGAGACCAGGAGCCATGCGGCTGAGCCTAGGGAATTAAGACACTGGAATGCAAGCAATCTGAGCACTGCGATGCAGCGAGCCAGGAGCTGTGTTGCTAGAATGCAGCTGAGGCTGGGTGGCTGAAACACATGGCAGCAGGAGCCAAGTTGCTGGGATGTGGATGGAGACAGAAAGCGAGGCGCTGGAGCGCTGCCAGAAGCCTGGGACATCCCCCTTCTGCCTCGCTTTCAGGAAGCTTCCATTTGAAAAACAATCCTTGGGCCTGGCTCTCAGAGGCGAGTCAATAGTTTACAGAGAATCAATGGCCTGATGAATTTCATCTATTTCTCTGTCTGTGAGCAGCTTCCCATCTTCTCAGAGGGATTCGTTACTTGCTGAATAATTTCCATGACTCATTCTTGGGCCGCAGCCTATTCCCGGGCCACTCGTTGTCGACAGTCAGCATTCAAGCTGTGCTGGCTAGTTTTGATTGGACACAAGAGGCAGATCACATGATGTGGTTTTCTGCTCCCTGGGAAGCGCGCTGCTTAGAATGAAGTTAACGGTGCAAGGGCTCATGGTTATGTATTTAACAACCACGTCCAGCTCATTGTTTTCATTGGTGCTCTCCTGAAGCCAGGTAGTCATATGGCCCCTGGGGCCACAGTATCTGAGCACCTCACAAACATTAATCAGTTTAATCTTCTGGGAGGTAGGAAAGTATCATGGTTCTCTTGTTACAGATGGGGAACTGAGGCACAGGGAGCTTACACAATTTGCCCTAGGTCACACAGGATGCCTGTGACAGAACTGAGAGTAAGAAACCAGCTCTGCCGAGTCTCAGTCCAGTCCCAAGCAAACATGAAATGAGTGCAAGCCAAGACAAAGAAGTTATGGAAAAACTGGAATGAAGGATCGCAGGGTCATGTTACCAGCACTGGCCTCACTCTGCTTTATCTGAAACAAGAGGAATGAGAGAGAGTTCAGCTCCTCCATCCACTCAGAAAGCGCCAGCTCTCTGGATGCTAAATGGAGGATTTCCAAAAACAAACTGCCTCTGACATGAACAATTATCCAGAGGCTGTTGGTCTCCTTGACTCTTTTGGTACCACACATAGATTAGCCTGTGATTTCACAGCACCGTTGCCTTGAGCCGTACTCTGGTCTGCTCGAGCGATGTGGCTACCTAATTAATCACAGATGTTATCCTCTCTGAATAAGAGATCGAGTGAGATTTAGAGGTGGGCGTGGACGGCAGGCTGGATACAAGCTTGCAGAATGGGCTGGCAACAAACAATAACAAAGCCATTGTCATGTTGGGTGGTATGTGCAGAAACATCATGTCACAGACCAGTAATAGTCCCATCTGTATTCAGCACTGATGAGGTACACCTAGAATACCACACTCAGTTTTGGGCATCTCAGCACCAGAAAGACAGCAACAGAAGGGAAGGAGATGAGTAGGAACAACGATGGAAGGAGTTGGTATATGCCCAGAGCAGTGGTTCTCAAAGCTGGTCCGCCGCTTGTTCAGGAAAAGCCCCTGGCACGCCGGACCGGTTTGTTTACCTGCTGTGTCCACAGGTTCTGCCGATCGCGACTCCTGCTGGCCGCGGATCGCTGCTCCAGGCCAATGGGGGCTGTGAGAAGTGGCGAGGGCCAAGGGACATCTGGCCGCCCTTCCCGCAGCCCCCATTGACTTGGAGCGGCGAACCGCGGCCAGTGGGAGCCGCGATCAGCCGAACCTGCGGACATGGCAGGTAAACAAACCAGTCTGGTGCGCCAGGGGCTTTCCCTGGACAAGCGGCTTACCAGCTTTGAGAACCACTGGCCTAGAGGAAAGGTTCAAAGAACCAAACACATGCAGCTTGGTTAAGTGATCAGCAGGAGGATATGGGAACCCCTATATGTCTACTGAAGGTGGGGGAGAGGCACTCAGACCCTACAGTGATGGGTGCTCGTAGAGACCACAGTAACACAATGTGGCTCTTTCCCCCCTCTCTCTAGTGGCTAGATCACATAGAGAGGTTTCGCAAAAAGAAAAGGAGTACTTGTGGCACCTTAGAGACTAACCAATTTATCTGAGCATAAGCTTTCTTGAGCTACAGCTCACTTCATCGGATGCATGCTGTGGAAAGTGTAGAAGATCTTTTTATATACACACAAAGCATGAAAAAATACCTCCTCCCACCCCACTCTCCTGCTGGTAATAGCTTATCTAAAGTGACCACTCTCCTTACAATGTGTATGATAATCAAGGTGGGCCATTTCCAGCACAAATCCAGGGTTTAACAAGAATGTCTCGGGGGGGGGGGGGGAGGGGGGAGGAAAAAACAAGGGGAAATAGGTTACCTTGCATAATGACTTAGCCACTCCCAGTCTCTATTCAAGCCTAAGTTAATTGTATCCAATTTGCAAATTAATTCCAATTCAACAGTTTCTCGCTGGAGTCTGGATTTGAAGTTTTTTTGTTGTAATATAGCAACTTTCATGTCTGTAATTGCGTGACCAGAGAGATTGAAGTGTTCTCCGACTGGTTTATGAATGTTATAATTCTTGACATCTGATTTGTGTCCATTTATTCTTTTGCGTAGAGACTGTCCAGTTTGACCAATGTACATGGCAGAGGGGCATTGCTGGCACATGATGGCATATATCACATTGGTGGATGTGCAGGTGAACGAGCCTCTGATAGTGTGGCTGATGTTATTAGGCCCTGTGATGGTGTCCCCTGAATAGATATGTGGGCACAGTTGGCAACGGGCTTTGTTGCAAGGATAGGTTCCTGGGTTAGTGGTTCTGTTGTGTGGTATGTGGTTGTTGGTGAGTATTTGCTTCAGGTTGGGGGGCTGTCTGTAGGCAAGGAATGGCCTGTCTGCCAAGATTTGTGAGAGTGTTGGGTCATCCTTCAGGATAGGTTGTAGATCCTTAATAATGCGTTGGAGGGGTTTTAGTTGGGGGCTGAAGGTGACGGCTAGTGGCGTTCTGTTATTTTCTTTGTTAGGCCTGTCCTGTAGTAGGTGACTTCTGGGAACTCTTCTGGCTCCATCAATCTGTTTCTTCACTTCCGCAGGTGGGTATTGTAGTTGTAAGAATGCTTGATAGAGATCTTGTAGGTGTTTTCTCTGTCTGAGGGGTTGGAGCAAATGCACAGTATGCATCCGATGAAGTGAGCTGTAGCTCACAAAAGCTTATGCTCAAATAAATTGATTAGTCTCTAAGGTGCCACAAGTACTCCTTTTCTTTTTGCTAATACAGACTAACACGGCTGTTACTCTGAAACCTGTCATAGAGAGGTTTGTGAATCCACTGCTGCCATTCAGTAACGGAGCTGGTTGTTCAGATCAAGCAACAAAGAGCTATGCTTTCAGACATAGAGGATCCTGGGTTCCATTCCCAGTCGGGGTCATTGCTACACTACAGTAAGCAAATAGAGTCGCTAAGGGGAGTAGAGTTATAATTAACGGCATGAAACTGAGCAAAGGAAAGTTTAGTTGAACTCTTCCCAACAGTACAATCAGCTAACTTGTGGAAAAGTCTCCCAAAGGATGTGGCAAGTCATTCAAAACCAGCTCAAAGCAACCATTAGTCAGGCAGAGCACCTGATAACTTCTGCCTGAGTTAAGGGGCTGCTGGGAGTGAGCTCGGAATGAGGGACAATGCTGGGCTAGCACAGATAGGATGACCGCAGGGGTCTGTTCCATCTCTCAGATTCCACAGTGGCCCAAAAGAGGCTGCCTCACCAGCCCAATAACAAAGGCTATGATGACCTCCACAGCCTCTCAAAGGAGCCTCAACCCATAGGAAACATACCTGTTTGCAGCATAGACCTCCCTAAAGCAGCCCAGGTTTATCTGAAAGGTCACTGGCCTTTTGAGCAAATCTGGCTGGGGTTCTGGTTTCCCATTCAGTTTTGGGTGTTCTGGTGAAGGTCAAAGTGAAACTCAGCAGGGCAAAGTGGACAGATAGAGCTCAGTGAGGGCACCAGATGGGGCAAAGATGGATCAACAGCACACAGAATGTTTGTGTGAACAAACATGCTGATCTGTGCCCAGCACCTACTGCTATCCAGCAAGCATCTTCCCCTTCAATGAACTGTGATGAGGCAAGGTCACTGCCAAAGAACAAGGGGTTAACTCCAGCTCAGGTACCCCCTCTCTTCCCTTGTGCAGATGCTCAGGAGAAGGGCACTGCTTGGGCTGCCAGAGGGGAGAATGGCTGCCTCTGGGGAGATAGGGCTCCACCAGTGGTCACAGAGATTGGGTCTAGCCTGTTCTGGAGGAGTGCCCTGTTCTAAGCACTGGGGTGTTGTAGGAATACAGGCCCACACTGGGCCTGGGTGTCCTATGGTTTTAAATTGAGTGTTGCCATTAGCACAAGTGAGAGGCTCAAAGCAGATAATTAAAAAGAGTGAGGTCACGAGAAAGAAGGATGGTTTGTGTTCAACTTGGAGTGACCCTTGAACTACCAGTGTTATCTTATTGAAGGTTTGGGCTGAGGGAATAGAAATGAAGAAAATATGGTTAATTGGATCTCAGGTGCTGTAAATAATTGGTTTGTTTAGTTTATTATAGAGAAATTCTTAGTATAGGAAGAAATCTGGCAAAACAAGATAAGGAAAAAAACCTTGACGAGAGAGAGGCCCAGCCATTAATCTTGTCTTGCTCGGGCCAGAAGACAGAGTTTAGCCCTACACACCCTCATCTGGCCTTAAGTAAGGTCCAAAAACCAGCAGTGACATCACTGGTTTGTTATAGTGTAGAAAAAGACAAGATTTCAAGAGGTTCTTTGTCAGAGCTTTTCCTTGCCCCTCTGTAGTCGAGTCATTATGGGAAAGTGTCTCCCGAGCCTGATGCTGTTGTACTTGGCCAACGCTTGTGACTGTATTGTTTCTAGGTTATAGACTATAAGGGGGTATTTGCTTGTACTGATATTTTGGATGTAACCAACACCGAGCGGCCTTTGGACTCTTAAAGGAATGGGGAGGGAGGAACTGAGTCATGGTAAGCTTTCATTAATTCATTAGGAAAATCATTTCTAACAGGCTTGATTTTCAGAGGTGCTGGGCACTCACAAACCATGTTGCAGGCACTCACACCTCTGAGAGCCAGGACCCTTGCTTCATCAGTGAAAGACCTGCCAGCAACTAGGACTGTTTCTTCTCCTGAGCCTGTTCCATCAGCTTACATGGGCATCTCTAGACACTGCAGTATGATGATCCTGCCACCATTCTCCACACTGCAGACCTGGGGCACGGGGCACAACTTTCACTCCTCATCATCTCCTGTGAGCAAAGAACCCAGCATCTTTGCTCCCCACAGTAGTTACTGGTCTGGTCCCTGTTACCACTGTACCCGAGTGCTTCACCATCTTTAATGTGCTCATCCGCAGAGCACTGCTGTGAGGTAGGGCAGGGCTGTTATCATCTTTCAGACAGAGAATCAGGGCACAGAGAGGCAAAAAGACTTGTCCAAGGTCACACAAAGTCTATGATGGAGCAGAGAATTGAACTAGGGTCTTCCAACTCCAAGGCTAGTCCCCAACCACTGGATCATCCTGCTTCTCTGCACTGCTCATTATGCCAAATGACTTTCCGTCTGTCATGGGGCAACATTCACCCTTGTGCCACATAGAACATCCACCCTTGCACTTTGGGAACATGCTGTGTCCCACTTATGCTCTTAAAGAAGGCACACACGCTGCACGGGCCTTCTCCCAGCCCACTGCACAGGGTGACACGAACCCGCAGAGAGGAGCAGGCTGCGTCTGAAGAACCATCCACCCTTTCCCAGCCAGCCCCTCCGCTGCAGCTGGAATGCCAAACCACAGCAGAAGAGAAAGGAGGGTGAAAAGCAGCCCATGGAGAGGTCCCGGGCAGTTAGAGAGGCTCAGATGCTGTGTCCACCCAACCACTGGTTTTCCAAGGGGATGTTGCTCTCCACAGCATCCCTGGGTGGAAGCCACCCTTCCTTTTATGCAAACTGACAGCTGTCAGATGCATTATCTCTATTGCCCTCAGTGAGATGAGGCCTCAGTCTCCCACAATCACATTAATTTGTTTGCACCACTGCCCCCGGTCTCCCTCCTAGCAGGTTTGTTTGGTTTCACGGGCTTTACTAGGGAAACGGCGAGACGCGATTAAAAAGCCCTTGGAAGGCTGAAGCACGTGTGTGACACTGAGTGTTGGGAGACGTGACGGGGGAATGAACCCTGTCTACAGGGGGAAGGCTTGTGATTTACACGTTAGGCTAAAACAGCAGCTATAGCCCTGGTGGCGACACTTACTGGAAGGGAAAATATCTTGCTGGTGCCAGCAGGAGGCACTTTGCCAAATGTGAACTGAGAATGCTGGGGGGTCCCTCAGAGCATGGAGACTGGAAATGGCTCGTTGGTGGTAGCAGTGGGGCTTTCCCCACATGTGTGCTGCAGGGGCACTGTCTGATATGTCCCCCTCCCATCCACAGAGGAGACGCGGTTGCTACAGCTCTTAGTTAAGGGAGTTAGTCCTTTGGCTGAATGTATAGCAGCTAACATTCCTACCTCTAGAAATCCCGGGTAGGGACCACAACCATGACTGTTGCACTAGAACAATGGGAAAGGAATCCCCAGACTGGCAATGAGTCAATAGCTCACTACGTATCTTTCACTTGATGAAACTTGTCCCCTTTCTTGCCTACAGAATATCCCTGAGCCGATCAGTAGCCCCTCAGAATCCCGTGTTATTCCCATCTATTCAGTGAATGTTTTTTACTCTGCAGCAGTGGTTCTCAAAGCCGGTTCACCGCTTGTTCAGGAAAAGCCCCTGGCGCGCCGGACCGGTTTGTTTACCTGCCGCGTCCGCAGGTTCGGACAATGGCGACTCCCACTGGCCGCAGTTTGCTGCTCCAGGCCAATGGGGGCTGCGGGAAGGACGGCCAACGCGTCCCTTGGCCCACACCGCTTCCCGCAGCCCCCATTGGCCTGGAGCAGCGAACCGTGGCCAGTGGGAGTCGCGATGGGCCGAACCTGCAGACGTGGCAGGTAAACAAATCAGTCTGGCGCACCAGGGGCTTTCCCTGAACAAGTGGCAGACCGGCTTTGAGATCCACTGGTCTACAGCATGATCGTGACCATTCTAGATAAATTACAATTAGCCAGATAAATCATGTGGCATTGTCTTTCTTCCTTGAGGGGCTGAGTGCCCAAGCACTTTTGGCATGAATACTTGTGAATTCAAAATTCATTCTCTCTGAACTCTCCATCTGCAGCTTTGATAGGTGGCTTCTCATGGACTTTTTGGCCAGTGAAATGCCATCACAGAGAGATGTGTGGAGTACAAACTCAAGAGGGACGGGAATCTAGCTGGAGGTAATGGACTTAACATCTGGAGCAGAGATTCCCAGGCAACAGGTTACTACCAAGATCCAAGTAATATATTATTATTGATTTGCCCAGCTGCGTCCGCGTCTAAAAGCTGGAAGAACTTGCAATGCCTGCCTGGTGCCAGCAGGGTGTGTTGCCAGCCAGTTAAGGGGGAGGTGCAGCACTGGACAGAGCTCTCTTCTATTATGGGGGTACCGTAGCGATTCCATAGCGAAGGTTGCATGGAGATTAGCTCTTAAGGCAGGGACTAAAGGTGAGATTTTCCAAGTAAACTAAAAAAGATTTGGACACTCAGTTCTCATTAATTTTTAATGGAACTTGGGTGTCCAGCTCCCTTGGGCACCTTGAAAAAAAAACCTCATCCTTAATCTCCCCAGGTTTACAGTCTTTCCGCTTTGTGGCCAGATGGAAACCCATTGAGGCTCTGCCAGGCAGCATGTTGATTTGACATGGACAGTGTTGGAATGCAAAGCCAAGAAAGGCAGTGCCTGGAAGGGTTAAAGCAAATCCTACTTTTCAGCATATCCGTGCCTCCCTGCTCTTCCCCCACAGCTGCCACTTCTTGTTAGGAGTGAATGACAGACAGGAGCTGGGATAGAAGGCCATATGGGCTGTGTCTTGGGAAGCCGCTGGGAAATGTGAGAGGAGTTCAGGGATAAGGCATCTTGCCACCCGTTGAAAAACAACACACACACATAGAGATAGATCTAAGCCCACTCTGATCCCATGTCCATGCTTTTACCCCAGAGTAACTCCCCCCCTGACCTCAGTGGAGCTGTGTCCGATTTACACCAGTGCACGTGAGATCAAAATCAAAACTGGGGCAGACTCAAATTTATTTCTTCATTGGATTCATCAGGCTACCATTGCACACTAGGTGCACACGGTACAGCAGTCAAAACAGACATGCAGCACGTTGGTACAAGTTAACCCAATGTGAGGCAAAGAATTCCACCACCTGGCAAATGGATGGCAAATAGCAAACCAAAGCCCTCCCAAACTCAGTACACCTCCTCAATAAAAGCCTGGACAAGAACAGACAGGCCTTACAACCTGCCTGTGAAATCGAGACACCCAGGGCCCTTTGGGCCAATGGAGAATGTGAACTCCAGAGTCCAAGACCCTCCACCGAGGACAGATCCCAGATGTGTTAATGCGCAGAGCCTCAGCTCATGCATTCCAGTGGTTCTCAGGGATGGAAAGCCTTATGGAGCTCTGCATTGCTTTGCAACAGGAAAGACCCTAAAAATGAAGGGCTCTGTAGCTTAGAAACAACATCTTGAATTACACCTGGATACTGACTGGAAGCTAGTGCAGATTTGGGAGCATAGGTGCCATCTACCCCATGCACACTGCTAAAGCCAGCAGCCAGTTGCATTCGGCACTAGCTAAAGCTGATGAGTGGTCCGCCAGGTGCAGCCCAAATCAGACTGTAAAGCAGTCACAATGTGGAGAGGTTAAAGCCTGGCTAACTCTGGGGAGGGCCCCACTGAAAGGCACAATCACAACATTCTAGCTAAGCACAGATGGGAAACGTGATCAGGCCACCCAGAACCAGACGGGAAACCAGCAGCTTGGAAAGCATAGAAATAAAAGGCAGGCATATTTCTGCAGTGGAAAGGACTGGTTAGTCTCCACCACCAGTCTGAGCCCTCATCTACCTTTCCTCCAAGCCCAAATGTCTGCTAAGTACTGGAAAACTCAGGTAGCCTCACAGGTCAGATCAGATGAAAGAGACCCACACACAAGCATCATCTTCAGAATGACAGCCACATGACCCTAGGGTTGCCAAGCTTCCAGGATTATTCTGGAGTCCCAGGAATTAAAGATTAATCTTTAATTAAAGATTATGTCATGTGATGAAACCCCCAGGAATACGTCCAACCAAAATTGGCAACCCTACTTAAGGCTGAGCAGCCCGGAGCTCACAAGGAGACCAGCCTGAGAGCAGGTAAGGAGACTCCCTACTTGGCCTTAGTGCCCTATCTACACAGGAAGAGCATGACGAAACTGATCATCTTGCTGGAGGTGGTGCTCCCCCTCCCCCTGGAAGGTCAGCCGAACCAGGCACACAGCCTTTGTTTGGGGGATCGGAGCCTGGGGCCTGAATTGTTCCATGTGCTCCTTCCCGGGGGCTTCATTAAAGGAGAAATACTTGGGACTTGTTTGGTTTGGCTTCTCATTGCCCTGATGTGCGCAAGCGGATTAGATGATGCCCAGTTGGGGGAAGGTAAGGTGGGACTCACCTGCAATGCCAAACCTGGCCGAAAGGGGGGGCTTAGGGTGGCCCACCCACACTGCCTTGGCTCACTACAGCAGGAGAGACAGAACAGAGCCCTCTGGTACTCTGCACAAGAAAGCCCTTGAGAAAAGAACAATTGCCCAGCACTGCCCTCCAACTCCTTGCTGACATGGGAGACTGGAGCCCCTCTGGCTCAAATCCCTCTATCCCTGCCAGCCACCACAAATCGGTCAGGAAGACTTTTTGGTTAATGGTATCAAAGGCAGTCGATGTCTGAAAGGATCAACACGGATACCTAGTCTTCATCCATCACCAGAGGAGATCGCCAATCAGCTGCTCTAGGGAGGATGGTCTAGCAGATCGACCCTGGCAGCGGGACTCAGAAGACCTGTGTTCAATTCTTGGCTCTGCCACAAACTTCCCAGGTGACCTTGGGCAAGTCACTTGTTCTCCTCTGTGCCTTAGTTCCCCATCTGGGCTACAGAAATAATAGCATTGCCATTAATGACTGTGAGGTGCTCAGATACGATAGGGATCAGGGCCATGTAAGTACCTAGATAGACAGAAACTAGTGCTGGCCCAAAGCACAGGGGCTCTCCTCAGCTGTTGTGCTCCAGGCTCTGACCTCTGCTAGATCCATAACGACCAAGCTGACGTGCAGGCAGCCTCCCCTCTGGGACTGCTTACACCAGGCCAGGTTCAGAGAGTCCGGGTGTGGTGCGAAGGTTGTGTCACTGTGGGAGCAGAAGAACCCCTCAGGCCTGTCTGGGCCCTGCAGCCTGGGTAAAGAATCCCCTCCATAGGCATTACAACCAGATCCTCATCCCCCGACACACAGCAGCACATCTATGCTATGCATACCTACATGCACAGTGCAAAGGACGCCAACGCATGTGCCAGGCCTTACGTGTGACCACACAGTGCTACCAGAAACAGAGCAGAGTACCCCTCGGGGGATGAGCCATGTCCCACAGCCCCGAGGTGTGGGTGTCTCCTGCCTGGGTCTGTGGATCCCACAGTCCCCGACAGAGAACCCACATCACGTCACTCACACTGTTAGGAAAAAGCAGGCCACAGGTTCTGTTTATCTCAATGCCCATTGCTCCTTCCTTTTATACAGAAATACCCTCTTGGCTTTCCAGCTCCTTAGACAAGTCAGCACCCCCCTACATACCTTCCCATTCCCCCAGCTGAGTGAGTCTGTCCATTGAGACAGCCAGCCCAGCCTCCAATTGTCTGAGCTGTCCATACCTCTCCCCAGAGCAGGATGCTGTAGCCTCAGCCTGGCGGTCAGTGGCGAGTGAAAGTAGCAATTCAGAACCAGAGACTCCCTTAATAGTGTGACTAATAAGCCCGCATCCAGCTCGGTATAGGGTGGTGGCTGCCGCGGCCCCGGTAGCAGCTGCTCCAGCATGCCCTTGGAAACGAGCTGCTGTGACCTCAAGGGCTCTCCTTGCATTCTAACCAGGATGCCGTGGGCCATCAGCATTCCCCCCATACCTGGGGGAGCCGGAGAGCCCCGCCCCTAGCCCTGTACACCGCTTCCACTTTGGGAAGCAGCTGCCAGTGACTGCAAAATTCTGGGTCACACATTAAATCTCTCTCCTTTCATCTCCTTATCTTGCTGCCTTCCCATCTCTCGCGCCTTACTGGCAGGCATGCTATTTCATCGGCAGCAAACGGAGTGACAGGATGGTGCAGAGGGATGGGGTGATAGAGGCATGGGGCCAATTCCTCCCAGTAAGGGGAGGTGACAGAATTAGCGGTATGGGGCAGGGTGACTGGGGGAGAGGTATCGCTAGTGGCTGCGGGGGCAGTGGGGGATTCTCCTCCCTGATGGTGGCCCCTCCACTCTGCTTCCCCATGGTGAGGACCCAGCAGTGGGACATTCTGCAGAAGGAAGAGCCTGGGGAGACTGGCTGGAGCCCTCCAGCAGGAAACACACCCAGGGATTGCTCTCTGTGGGGACCGTATGGACTTAGCACCGCCCTGAACCCCAGCTACCACGGCAACTTCCAGCTTGTTACCAGAGCCACAATTCTGGGGTTCTGCTCCAGATGCCTACACGCCGCCTCCCCCCAGTGGACACAACCCTTCCTAACATACAGTAGCAGAGACATGGCCAGAGGAAGACATCTCCTCCTTGCCTGTCTTTACAATTTGTCCTTCCATGGATGGCCCAGTGGCCAGGGTGCTGCTAGCCTGCAACGCAGGAATCCTGGGTTTAATTCCCTGCTCTGCCACCATCTTCCTGGGTGACACTGGGCAAGTCACTTAGCCACTCTGTGCCTCAGTTCCCCCTCTATACGATGGGGATATTAGCACTGCCCTCCCTCACAGGGGTGTGGTGGGGATAAATATGTAAAAGATTGAGTTGCTATGGTGATGAGGCCACATAAGTCCCATGGACAGACATCCATTTGGCCACAGAGAGAGAGAACAGCCAGACCTGCTCCTACGCTGCAAGTCCTTTCCTTTCTCCCTCTTGCGTCATTTCCAAGAGCAAAGGGACAGGAAGAAAGGAAGGGGGGAGGGCTGGGGAAAGTTCAGAAGCAGCGGCAGAGAGCTCACCTCGCACAGATGAAAATCCAGACTATTTCAAACAGAACAGCTCAAAGTAGATTAGAGGAAGGAAACGGCTGGGGTGAAAGGTGAGCTTACAAAGGCTTCCTCTTCCCTCCCCATTGCTGAAGGGTTGCAAACCACAAGCTGCTTCAGAGGGAGACTGAATGGATGCCCTTCAGCCTCAGGGTACTGCTGTTGTTTTCAGGCTATTAGCAGCATCACTGGCTGATAGGCAATGCCCCCCACTGAAGGAACCAAGGAGCAGTCAATGCAATCTGCACTAAACTGGGGGAGCCTCTCTATGCTGGGTGGAGGCAGAGGCACCAGCCATGGTGTATCTCACAAGAATAGCTCCTGTGACTTCCTTCCCCTGTCAGAACTGAGGGAATCCAAAAGCCAGACCTCAGGGACTGGTCCAGGGGCTCCCGAGTCTCACACCCAAACCCTCCTCCTTGATCCCGGACATACATATCTCCTGGTTCCAACTGGGCTTTCCAGGAACTGACAAGGTTCATGGAGACAAGTGGTTTGTTCCTTTGGGAACCTTCCAGCCAACTTGGCCTGGCTTTGGGGCTTCCGAGTCTCACCAGGGCCTATTGGCGACATTTTCCCAGCTCTGCTGGTAACACCCTGATGAGTTTTGTGCAGTTGTGCTAGCCCAGCCCTCTGCCAGCCTGGGGGAATCCATGTAATAAAGAGTCAGCTGCTTTCTCTCTGGGGGCACCCCTGAGTTGGTACACAAAATGGAAGACTGTCCATGGACGGAGCTCTCTCTGTCCATGTGGAAGTTGGGAGTGCTGCACATCCTTCCCCCACAAGGACCCAGTGCAGAAGGGATTCTATGGGGCATTGGGTGAGGCTGGGGACCCACCCTTCCCTGCAGTGCCACCCCTTGTGTGGCATTTGGGAGTTAGCAGAGTGCAGCTGTGTTAGCAACTTCTGGTTCCCCTCCTCAGCTGCTAATGACCATGAGGAGGGTCAGCTGCCTGTGTGGGGCTCCTGCCCTCACAAAGTTGTCCTTCCCTACAGATCTCCAAGGATCCTTTGGATGGGGAGGCTCCCAAGCCCCTCCACAGTGTCCCAAAGAGCTCCCCCTGGAGGGAGGACTTGGCAGGAAACCCCACAAAGGGGAAACTCGTGGGAATTTTCCTGCCTCTCTGGCTCCACAAAAGACACATGCAACCCAACACGCATCACTGTCTCCATCAAAATCAGTACAAACCCAGCTGGGGCTGGGAGGAGCTTGGGGCTGATTTCAGATTGCAGGTGGAGGGTCAGGATTGCCATGCCTGCGATAGCCTGGGCCATTGAACTGCTCCTTAATGTTCATTTTCTAGTGTTTTGTCCACCTGCCTGGCACATTGGCATCCCCAATGCACTTCAAGCCATCCAAGCTTCCTAATGGGCACAGAGTGAAGGGCCAGCTCCCTCAATCTTGTTATCATTATTCTAGGTACCTGGAAGTACCCAATGGGACCACAGCCCCATTCTGCAAGGCATTGTATATACCTACAGGGTGACAGAACATGCCCCCAGAGAGCTTACTCTAAACAGACAAAGCACAAGAGAAAGGAAAGAACAGAGAGAGAAGGAATTGAGTCACTGCGATTTTAAGATCCCACATCGAATCTGTGTCAGAGATGGGAATTGAGTCTCAGGCCAATGTTTTAACCACAGTGCCATCCTTTGTCGCTGGCACTGCCTTCCCAACCCCATGACAACCAAGCTCCTTTTTAAACATAAATTCTAATTGTATTGAATTCTCTTCCTGTTTTCTGAAAAGCAGCCCCACAGCTCTTTGGCCTGGGGGAGTTTTTTCTTGCTGCTCCTAGACCGCCACTCTGATACAAGTGACATCTGTGCTCCATTCCCCGAAGGTGTCAGTCATCTGTCCGAGACTTCACTCACCCAAACGCAGGCTGGCAGCCAGCAGCCGGCACACGGGGAGTGGGAATCAGGGAGAGACAAGGAGAAGGAATATTACTTTATTTCCTGTCAGCTCATCAAACGAGCGAGTGAACAACATGCAGATCTATTATACTTCATGTACATGGAGCAGAGATTAAAAATTATTCATCCCAGACACTGTCTTCAATGACTTCCCCCTTTTGTTGGTTTCAGGGAGCTTTCCAACATCATGAAGCTCTGGAGTGCTTGGCCAGTAGCCCTTTAGATTTTTCAAGCCCTCTGATGTCTTTGTTATTGCCCAGTGTTGTGATTGTCAAGTTTCAGAATACGAGGCAGTATGTCTCGTTGTTAGAGCAGTGGGATGGGAATCAAAACCTCTAGATTCTTGCCCTAGCTCAGGAAGAGGAGTGGGACCTAATGATTAGAACAGTTGGACTGGGAGTTGGGACTGCTGGATTTTAGCCCTAGCTCCAGGAGGGAAGTGGTGTCTAATGATTAGAGCAGGGAACTAGGGGTGTGAAGACTCCTAGATTCTTTTCCCAGCTCAAGGAGAGGAGTGGGTTCTAGTGACTGGAGCAGAGGGACTGGGAATCAAGGCCCCTGGGTTCTAGCCCTAGCTCTGGGAAGAATATTAAACCAGGGGACTGGGCATCAGGAATTGAGAGTTCTAGGTTACAATGTGAATCATAACTAGGACAAATGATTTCACCTCAAAGTCACCGGGTCTCCCTTTCCCATCTGTAGAATGAAGATAATAATACTTACCCATGTCCATACAGCTGTGAGATCTATGGATGAGAAGCACTTTATAAAGACATTAGCATCAGCATTCGATAACATCATAACCTATGCTGGAAAAAAACATTGACTTTCTCCTCTTCACCACAGCTTGTGTCTGGAATAATGATCTATTTTTGAACAGAAAGCAAAGGATGGCTCCTCCATGATTTAGAGGATGGGTAATGGGCTATAGAACCTTTCACCTATAAATCACTGGTTCAAATCCAGTCCTAATCAGTAGTGCCTGAGCCATGTCTCATTACCAGCTGGGCTTTGTAGCTCACATTAAATTAATTGGCACCATCAGCCAGTTCCTAAAGGACAGATGTTTCCACCACAAATTGCACTAACTGGACCTGTCATTGGTAGCATCATCAGAGAAGTCAAAGAGGAGGACTAAATGGGCTGTGGTCCCACATCTAGAGATGGTTCACCTGATCTAGGCTGAGGCTTATTGCTGGACTAGTATGGGAGAAGTTTGCCCTAGGCTGTAGATAAGGAGGAGACTTCAGGTCTCTGGGACTTGTCAACCTGTGTTAAATTTATTCTAAAGAATATGCTTCATCTACAGGAAGAGTGAACTATTTTTGTGCTTCTTGTCTTCAAAACCTCAGCTTCTTCTTTGACAAGGGAGGATATTTCTGCTTATTTGAAATCCTTTAAAATCAATATAATCATAGAAATGTAGGATTGGAAGGGAACTCAATAGTCATCTAGTTCAGTCCCCTGCACTGAGGCAGGATTAAGTATTATCCAGACTATCCCTGACAGGTGTTTGTCTAACCTGCTCTAATCTATCCTTAATAATCTCACATTTTCCTATCACATCTATCTGGGGAGACAGTAATTTAAAATCCCTTCCTTTAGGCATTAGTGTTGGTGTAGTATGCATTTGCCTCTGCCCACCAACTGGAAAGTTCACCGCTTGTGAAAACGTTTTTCATACCTTGTGGAACTTGGGAAGCAGGTTTGAGAAAAAGCTTCCAAATTAAAACGGGCACTTGTTGCACCTCTTTGCAATCATGCAGGGTAGGAACTTTTATTTGGAGGGTGGGGGAAAGTAAGCTGAAACACTTGTGAAATTTCATGCTTCCTGCAGCAGGGACATTAAGAAAATCTCCAAATATTGTTCGCCTAACAATAAAATCCCGACCATTGGCAACATAGTCCAAGACACAAGCACATATATTTGTTAACATTTGCTGAGATCAGTTCTGACATGACAGCAAGGCAAGCCTATTTCTTGGAATGGTGGATTTTTCCAGAAATGTGTTGTTTGGAACAAGTCCATCATGAAATCTTGGTCCAGCATTGTTAACCTTCACTTTAAGCAAAAGAGCAGCTTTTGTGGCATTTATACTCATTCAGCCTTTCTCTACACTCCAGCCTCTGCTCTCCATGCCGAACACTCACTCCAGTGAACTGTTTGTTCCTGGAAAACAGGGAGTAAATCCTGTTTCATACAGCAATGCTTTCTGAACAACCAGTTCGACTGATGAAGTGAAAAAAAGGGGACATTTCAGATGTCTTGAAAGAAGTTCCTGGGACATCAGGACATCATCTGAAAAACTGGGTCTGTGCTGGTAAAAATGGGACATATGGTCACGCTGTGTAAAGTTCTGCTCTGTGTGAAACGAGGCGTGAAGCAGGATGCATTTGCAGTCTCTTGCACGGGGCTCCTATACTGACAGTCAAGAAAGATTAGCAAGATGGCCGCCTGCCACCACAACTAGTTATAATCTAGGGCTTGGTTTTCGATGAGAAATGTAATTCTGGCCTCTATCCTGAGAGATAGTGAGTGCCCTCAACTGGCATTGAAGTTAGTAGGGGGCAAGGGCACTCAGCACCTTGCAGGACTAAGTGTGATGGCAAACATTCAGAACACTGAACAGAGTGATGTAGGGGCCGTGTCCTCCACTATTTCCTGAGAAAGGAGAGGTAGCAGAACGGAGCTCTGGGGCATGGGGGAGGTGCAGGGTCAGAGCTGTGCAAAAACAGCCCCAGACAGGTGATGCTGAATTCCCATGAATTCTTGGGGGACTACCTTTCAGATGCCTTGTCTATGTGTAGAGTGCAGGCACTACACATGTAGCTACACACCACGGTGCAAGGCAGGCTGTGTTCACACTCGTTCCTGCAGTGTGTAGCTATGCGCAGCAGTGAAAAGCTCTGCTGGGGGCAGGCAGAGGGGAAAGACTCTGGCAGCTCCCACCTGCCTCCCACTGCCAGAGCCTTTCCCCTCTGGCAGGGGGACACTACACTGCTAAAAATAGCTGTGTAGATATGGGAGGCCCTGCTTGGGCATGCAGAGAGCCATGTAGGGTACATACCCTGCGGGTTCAGGTGTGTAGGGCATGCTACTTGCCTAAGCCATGCCTCACCGCCTACACTGCTATTTATACCCATGCTAGCTGAGCATCCGTACTCTACATGTCACTGCAAGTGTAGCTGTACCTTGCATGTTCCTGAACCCAGAGGTGGAAACGTGATAGTTTCCATGTGATTTCCACTCACTTTTTCCTGAACCCCAGCAAAGCTTGTCCATTTGGGCTGAGTTTTACTCTTGGTCCTGGGTTCCATTTGAACCCAAACCTCAACGTGAATCTGAGAAGGCGCAAATGCTTGGGAGCTAAGGCCCCAGTTCAGCGATTCGTGTGTAATCTTGCTGAAGTCAAGAAGACAGCTCACATACATAGCGTGAGGCCCATTCTTCGGCACATGCCGAACTGGGTACTAAAGTCAGAAAAGAAAAGTTTGCTCACCCCATTTCTCTCCACCCAAAGGGCCAAAACTGCTGATGTTCCTGCTGCTCTACTTAGAGCCCACCCAAATCGAATCACTTGCTATCCGTTTATGGGACAAGTATCCCATAGGCTAGCACAGAGTGGCCTAGTCACATGTGCACAATATACACTCAGAAAATACGTTCCCTGAAAGAGATACTCAGATTAATCTGGCATAATGACCTACTGAGAAACTCGCCGAAAATCAATTGCCTTATATTTGTAATGACATTGCTGATTCCTTGGCATGCTCATAAGTGAGACTAATACAGCAGCATGAAAAACCATATTAAAGACAACCCACTAACACCTCATAGGCCTGGAATTCTGCTGATGCTGCAGGTTTTCTGTATTACTTCACCTGTATTTATTTATTTTTTTAATACTAGGGACATTTGCATTACAATAGGATTGCTGATCCTTAGGAGCTCATCTGTTCTTGCTGCTTATTCTTCACCTAAAGGCAGAGGGCCAAATTCATCCTGGAGTAGCTATGGTTAGCATCACTGCTATTTATTATTTGCTTAGCACTGACAACATGCAGTCAGTCCCAGTTCATTTAGTTGACTCACTGCACATGGGCTGCAAGGGACAGGAGAGTTGTATTGCAGGATTTGACTTGAAGAGCATTGGGTAAGTGGGTTAGCAGACTGGAATTTTGAGGGCATGTCATGCGTAGCCGGGGCTCAGAAGAAGTCAGGGGGATGGTGATGGAAGAAATGGACAAATGACTCATTTGTTATTTGCAGAGTAGAAGGAGGTCAACTGCATTGACTTCAGTGGAGCTCTACCTGGGATGGGGTTGGCCCTGAGTTTCTGATGTCCCACACAGGATTGTGGTCCATTTGGGAAGAAGAAGCTGGTGAAAGCCTGAGAAGCAACACAGATTCTGGACCAGACCCTCTGGTGCTGGAAATTGGCATTGACTTTAATGGAGCTACAGTCACACAAGGTGAAGATCTAGCCTTGAGTTTCTATACAAATATCCCTAACAGTTAATAACAAAGGGGGTAACATCCCAGCCAATAGCTGATACATGGTCACACTTGTTCCCAAACAGATTGGGCTTCACGTTTTTCCATATGGTCCAATGGAGATGGGATAGAACCAAAACCTTGGATCTGAAGTTTGGCTTCATTTCAGCTTCCCCTTGCCCTGTCAAGGACCATGCGAACATCCTCAGATATGACAAAATTCACATTTGACTCTAGCTCTCAGCTTTGCCAAATTTCCAGACCTCCATGACTTTTAGCTACTTGATGGACTCCTTTTATATTAAATGCAGTTAATTCGCTTTGCAGAAAAGTCTATGCTGTTCTGGCACTTCCATGCCAGCTTTAGCCTCATCCCACAGTGACTGTGTTTGGGAGCAAATTAATAGACCTGGTCAATTAATTCATTTTGAGTCAATTACCCAGTCAACTGAGCCCATCTTTCGTGTTCCCAAATCATTTGTGAACTGCTCTGGATTTCTGTACTGAGTGTACTTATTCTTTGTAAATTTCTGCTGAGAAGGTTGGATAAACAGGTTTTAGCACATTGAATGTGAACTGTTCACAACCTTTCTTCACTGTACACTATATGGTTGGGTATTGTTTCTGTGGCCTGATTGGATGGATGAAACTTTTTTTAAACAGGAGAATAATGAATAACAGTTTTTTAAAAGAGCATGTGAATACAGGTATTAGTTCATAACCAGCCACTCTCCCACCAAAAAGACAAACAATTTGTTATCCCTTCTATAGAACTTTTCATCCATTGATCTCAAGACCTTTCCAAAGAAGGTCAGCATCATTATTCCCATTTTACAGATGGGGAAACTGAGGCACAGAGGGGCCATGGCATGCCTAAATTCATCCAGCAGGCCAATGGCAGAGCTGGGAATAGAATCCAGGTCTCTTTAGTTCTAATCCAGTGCACTACCCACTGGGTAGTACTGCCAATCCTTTGCAAATGTTGAAGGGTATGAAGACATATGATGAGAGGCTGCACCTTTTTGCATGGGCATAATGAGCATGAAGGTGATGAAATGTGCATGAGACGTACAGGATCACATGCATGGTGACACAGGTGGATGGATGTGACCTGTACCAACCTGCAATAGCCACCGTGTGAGTCAGTCCATGAGCATGCATGGGAATGAAAATGTTTGTGTGCTGCCATATGCCGGAAAAAAAGCCACTCACACATTCACCTCTAATATGAACAAGGTTAAGCTGAAAAGCCATTCAATATGGGAGCAAGTGTCCTACAGCACTGTTCTTGTAGCCATCAGCCAGCCTGCTCTTGTGATTAGCAATCATATTAATTTTCCTTAGATTAGCACCCATGTGTCCAAAAGTATATTATTTGGGGGGAAAAAATCTCCTCTTTTCTGCTCATACCACGAAAGGGATTTGTGAAAGGGATGTAGCAACAAGCACCAGCAGTGGCTAGGAAATTGTTACTCTAATCTTGCAAGTCACTTTCTGTACTAACCGTAGCCTTCTGTCAAATTGGATTACAGACTTTGCTGCATTGGACAGGAGTCACTTTCAGAGAGACACACAATACAGATGGCTTCATAGAAACCTGATCCCGCTTTATGGACACCTCTGACTAAAATTTTCTACCATCTAAATACTTTGAAGTGTATTTAGTCAAGGATAACTTGCTGTGGCGTTACAGAGACATGTTTATAGAGAGAAGTCAGCCCAGGCTGAATCACAGCCAAGTCTCTAAACAGTGTATGTATATTTTGTTTTTATTCATTGAGTGTACTATAGAATCTTATTTGCTGCGGTTTTCTTTTTCTGTGGGAGAACTTAATAAATCTTTTAAATGATCAGAAAGAAATATAGCTTCAACACTTACAAAACACGTGTGTGTTACTTCCCTGGGGTATAAACTAAGGCTGTAAAATTCAATGTTTTCATCCTATAATGCAGGAGAATTAAAGTCAGGGTACAAGAAGAACATGGAGATGAAATAGCCCTCTTGTTGAGCATTCCACTGCTAATGTCAACATGTGGCAGGCCGAGACATCCCAAAGCTGAATGATCATAAGAGATTTTCAAATGCAGTGAGTGGTTTGGGGGTGCCTCCATTCTGGGGTGTACTAACCTAGGTATTTTAGAGGCCTGATTTTCAGAAAGTGCTGAACCCCCTCCCTCTGCAAACTAGGCCTCTCAAAAGTGCCTCAAAATTGGATACCCCAAAACTGAGGCACCCACAAAATCACTAGTCACTTTTGAAAATCCTAGCCATAGAGCCAAACCTTGAAGTCCTTATTCTGGGGGAAAAAAGAAAAGGAAAAAAAAAACCTCTCCCAAGAGCAAGGACTGAGTAAAAAGAGAGGAAGAACCTCAAAGATTGGCCTTGGGACTATATTATCCTCTTCCTCCAATAGAACATGATCTCTAAGTGTCAAGGTCAGACTGTAGGAGGCCAAGAGATGAGGCTGGAACTCAAGAGCCTTGACTGCAAAGATGCCTTTATTTTCTCCTCCTCTTCCTCTCGTCTGATGAGGATTGAAATTTCATCTCCTCTCATTATTATCAATGTCTCCAGGTGACCCTAAACAAGATGGTCACTGACTTGATGAAACACACCTGCGATGTGGCACACCAAGGGGCCAGGGGCACCAAGAACTTCAATAAAGGACCAGCAGAGATAGATTAAATAACCCAGGAGGTGTCAATCTTGCTTTTTTAATAACGTTTTATTGAGTGTTTGAAGAGACAGGGGAGGATGGAAGATGTGGGCCAAGTGGACCCACGGAAAGACCCAAATTGAGTTCTTAAGCTCTTCCCTGAGGGAAATGGCTGGTGTCACTCTAAGTTACCGGAGCACCAGGGTTAGCGGCACAGGGGTTTCCATAGCAACAGCAGGGAAGGCGATGCAATAAAACTTTGGAGCAAGAGCAAAAGGAGAAACAGGTCAGAGACTAACTTTCTGTACAGCCTGGCTGGCGCCTGCCCTTGGAACAAACTCAGGGGCCCTGCCCTCTTCCTGCCCCCTCAGTCCCATCGCCATGGAAACCACAGACTGGCTGCAGCCTGACCCAGGACACTGACACAAAGCATGAGAAACAACTCTCTCAGAGACTCGATATTGCTGGACTCAGCTACTTCTACCGTTTAATTCTTAATGCTCATGACAGAAAGAGGCTGGTAGCAATGGCAAGTGTCAGTCAAGGTTCCCAGAGCCCCTCAATCTTAACCGCAGCAGCCCCTGCCATTTCGGAGCTGGGCTCCATCCATGTGTCTCGTTTCTGACCAGCCGCATCTCCTCATCTTTCAGGGCTCTCTCTCTCTCCCCCACAGCTTGGGCAATGGGCCTTACTTCCAGCTTGCAACATCTCCTGGTCCAGTCAAGTCCCTAGGTCCCCACAACACACTGCTATGAACCTCTTTCCTGCCCTACAATACCCCCTGTTATTTCAGTCCTGGGTCCTCTCTCAGCTCTGCTGCTAAGCCTCAATCCAGGCCTACGCCAACGTCTGTTACTCCAGTCCTGGCCTTTTTTAACTTCATCCTGAGGCTAAGATGCCCCGGAATGCACTGTGGTATTGGGAAAGATTGTTGCCCAGTAAAAAGCAGGGTACTGACAACAGCCAGTTAAGGGATCAGAAAAGGGCAACAAAAATTATTAGGGGTATGGCACGGCTTCTGTATGAGGAGAGATTAATAAGACTGGGAGACTTTTCAGCTTGGAAAAGAGATGACTAAAGGGGGATATGATTGAGGTCTATAAAATCATGACTGGTGTGGAGAAAGTAAATAAGGAAGTGTTATTTACTCCTTCTCATAACACACGAACTAGGGGCCACCAACTGAAATTAATAGGCAGCAGGTCTAAAACAAACAAAAAGGAAGTATTTCTTCACACAACGCACAGTCACCCTGTGGACTGCTTTGCCAGAGGCTGTTGTGAAGGCCAAGACTGCAACAGCATTCAAAGAAAGAACTAGATAAATTCATGGCGGATAGGTCCATCAATGGCTATTAGCCAGGATGGGCAGGGATGGTGTTCCTAACCTCTGTTTGCCAGAAGCTGGGAATGGGTGACCTGGGATGGATCACTTGATGTTACCTGTTCTGTTCATTCCCGCCGGGGCACCTTGCATTGGCCACTGTCAGAAGACAGGATACTGAGCTAGATGGACCTTTGGTCTGACCCAGTATGGCCGTTCTTATGTTCTTATGATGGGCAGCCAAGGACCTGAATAAGCACAACAGCAGATATATGGCGGAACATCTGCTTGGCCCAACATGGCTGATGCCTCTGGTCTTTGCAAAGCCATGATCCAAATTGCCCATCGCTGCCTAGCGCATTAACGTCTTACTGTGCTATCTCTTCCCCTCCCCATCCTTATTATGCAGCAGAACCTGGATCATCAGACAGCCCCACGGGAAGCAGTTTGGACAGAGGAGGGAACTTTCCCAGTAATTAAGGCAACAAGATGCCAAGGGAGGTGACCCAGTGTTTCAGATGCCGGGCAGTTCTGGGTAATTGAGATGCAGATCATTGTGGCTATGCGGTAGCCTTGATTTATTTTCATAAGCCTCATGCTTTTTAAATCTTATTTCATGAGTATTACCTCATAGGCGAGCACAATTAGCAATATATTAGCAATAAAAAGGCATCCGGAGCCAGAAATATTGCAGTTATTATCTTTAATAGCGCATATGCTAGATGCACGGATGACACATGCCTTAACCATAACCCCTTGCTCGCCCTTTGACCCTCCCCTAATTGCTGAGTGCCATGCCCTCCCGCCCTCTGGGGAGGCGAGCTCCTCAGAGCCATCTGACCTTCCATGCAACACTGCAGCCACAGCTAGCCCTCCTGTAAGTAGCAGTTAATCCTCCATCTCAATAGCTTTTATCCAGTGCCGCAGCAGAGCTGACACTAATCCCGGCCACGTTTAACCATTTATATTGATTACCCTGTCATCTCATTTGAATAATTAAAACCAGATGGAGTCCTTTTATGTGTTTAAGGAACAGCACCAGGAGCATCCTCGGAGCTGTGTGCTTTGCATAGTTCACCTAGGCGGGGACTGGGTTATTCAAATAGGTATCTTGAATTTTTTTTGAAAGATGACTCTCTAGCTATCACTTTGGGGAGCTGGTCTGTACACACCCCTTCATGCCCTCGCCTTCAGGGAGCGAAATCACCCTAGACTGGCGCAGAAAGGTGCAATTGCATGCATGTAGAGACCTGGACATTTGGAACCTTAAAAATGGTTGAGGTTCAATTAGAAATTCAGGTAAAAGTTCAGGTTTGGTCTCATCTGAGCAGGTTTGGCCCCATCTAGTTACAGCCTCCTCTAAAATCAGTTAGGCCTGATTTGCACCAGTGTAAGTGAAGGGAAATCAGGAATCACTCAACTGAAGATCAGAGAGTTTCACCAGTGGAAAACTGTGTAAGCGGGAGGAGAATCACACTGCTTTCATTAGTCCATCCCTTCTTGCATTTGGACCTCCTGGTACCAATAATCTCTGTCACATGCATACCAACATTTTCATACCATGGGCTATTGGAACCTATATGGCAGCTATTCACTATTCCAGGTGCTGCCTTTTCCATCAGAGCTGAGATGTGGCCTTCCCCGCCCATAACCACTGACTAACCATCATGACTAAAATGCATGTATTCATGGGGGCAGGGGCAGAATGACTGACATCTGGAGTTTGTCTGTCTTGTCGAGGTTTCTGTTGTAGACACTAAATCACATGCTGACATGGCAGGACATACCCTGGCCTGTGCCCAAGGGTTAGAGTGCCACCAATTAAAGTGCAGCAGCAGGATGTTAGCCATGCCACCATGGGCTGTGATTTTAATCACATCTCGGAAGCTAAGCAGCCTACAGCCTGCTCTTGAACTTGGAAGGGTGACCGTCAAGGAAAAGCCAAGTGCTGAGTCAGTACTGAACCCGTGTGCCAGCTGCTGCTAGAGGTGACATCTTTGTGCAGAGAGGTGAAAGCAAGATCCTAGCCACAAGTAGCCATGAAATACCCCCACAGAGCACTTTTCATAAGAGCAGGGGAGTTAGCATGGGCATCCTGGTTAAATGCCAGTTTGGATGCCTATTCTCCTGACCCAGCGGTGCTGAACTGCACTGGGAGGTGGGGGGAAGAACGTTCACCAGCTCCTGCTTCATGCCCCCAGACCTCCTGCTACAGGCAAAGGCATCTTTTGGTTCCAAAAAGTTTGGCATTCTTCTTCTTGTTTGTATTACAATAGCACCTAGAAGCCACAGCCACAATCAAGGCTCTGTTGTGCTACTTCAGACACATAATGAGAGATGGTACCTGTGCCCAGACAGCCAAAGGGTGGGGGGGAAAGAGAGGCACAGGTTGAGTAAGTGACTTGCCCAAGGTCACACACCTGGTCAGTGGCAAAGCCAGGAATAGAACCCAGCTCTCTGAGGTGCCGACTGCTTGCAGCACATGGTCCCAGCTACCAAATATGCCAAAGCCCCTTCCCCAGCTCGCTTCCATTAGAACACAAGAAGCGAGTACAGAAGCGGCAGTTTGGTGGGCTGGGATGAGCCCTTTGGAGAATTCCACCTCCTTCAGGAGCTCAGCCTAATGAGCAACTTGTTAAGCACACTAGGAAAGGCATGAAAATCACTGGCTGTAAACAAGCCTCATCCCGAGCACATTCCTCTCCAAGTGCCACAGCAGAGAAAGCAGCAAATCCTCCAGCGACCCTGAGTGCAAGCAGCTCAGTGCCTGGGTTTATTATCATTACTGCTCCTTCATTAGGTTCTGGTGCCACTCCAGGAAGATTAAAGGAGGTGGGAAGCCAGGGCTTAGGGTTTACGTTCAGGACACGGCAGCTGCTTGAGAACACAGCTGGGGGAAAGGCACTCCTGGGGAATCCCACCGGGGCCCAAATACAGGGTCCCCTCCCATCCTGTAGTGGGAGAAGAGGGCCTCAGGCTATTGGTGCTGGAAAGTACCCCATGGGAGAGAGAACTATAGCAACAGGGGCGTTGAATCCTACACTTCTTATTCAGTCCTGTCTCAGGCTTTGACTCCCACTCACTTCGAGGGCTTTACCTGAGGAGCCTGATCCCTTTCCCCGTGAGACATAAGTGACTCTCACTGGCTTCCACCGAGCCTGCTGAGGGAGAACAGGGTCTCAGAACTTGGCTCTCAGGGAGTTTTGTCAGCAAGGAAGAGTGAAAGAGAGAGAATAGGCCTGATCCAGCCCTCCTCTCTCTTACACTGGTGTAAATTCAGGGGAATGAATTACACCAGTGTCAAAATGGTGCAAGTGAGAGAAGAATCAGACCTAGAGAGGCTACAGAGAGAGAGACACACACAGGAGGGAACCCCATTATGGGCTATTGCTGGGCCCCCTGACAGCATTAATGTTCTTATTTATATGGGAATAATTGCTGCCTTACACTGATGGCATTGCTTATATAAACAGCACTAAACCCGCCAGCCAGCCGCCAAACTGATAAACGGTATCCCATAAATTAATCCAGTGCCAACGACGGATGGGACCAAAGCTGGCTCGAGAGGGAGGGGAGGAACTGCAAGAGATGCACAGTGCAGAGCCAGAGCCAAACCTGGAAGGAAAACACGCAAAGAGAAAATAAAGGAGTGAAAAAGAGGGGAGGGAGGAATAAATGAAGTTCTAAGGTATCATGCAAAGGTGGTGGGATGGGAGAGGGACACGATGACCTGGGACACAGTAGCCTCTCTATTATTGTAGCGGGCAGAGGGGACACTGCACCCCACACAGGACCTGATCCACAGCCCATTGGTGATTTGTCAGACTCCCATTGACTTTGGTGGGTTTAGAATCCAACCTATAGATTTGCACAGAGAGGGGAAATACAGCAGAGACACTAGAACCCATGATGGGCTGGGTGCAGCGCTCTGCTGATCATGTGCTGTGCTGCCCTATGGGGAAATCCAGCATCCCATGCCGGAGCCCCCAGGCTGACAGGGGCTGGGGGACACTTGTCCCTGGAGCTACATCCTCTGGCCAGCTCAGGAGCAGCATCCCAGGAGACCCCCAGCCCAGCCCTCCTCTCTGCAGTGCCAGCAAAGGAATCAGGGTGCTGGGCTCTCTCTAGTTCTGAGACAGGAGGCAGAGTTGGGCTTAGCAAGCAATGACTTATTAACATTTTATTGCAGTAGCAGGAGGGAGGGTTGTTGGGGAACTGAGGTGCAGAGAATGGAAGCCACTTGCCCAAGGTCATAGAGTCTGGGCAGGGAAGAAGCTGAACCCAGGTCTCACAAGTCCCAATCCAGCATCCTAACGACAAGACCACCTGATCCCCTGACACACCCTCCTGGGCACAGCAGATCAACCAGAGCTGGATATTGGAGGAGCCGAGGTTTGCTCTGAGCCAGGATGCTGCACAGAATCCCACTGGGCCTCATTCCCTTCATGCCTGTCAGAGGGCTTATTCCTTCACCCTCTCACTTCCCTGGTCCTTCTCACATGAACAGAGAGCAACAATACCTGAAGTCCAAAGGTGCAAACAATTTAATGTTTATTGGGGTGAACTTCTAGCAAGCTTAAATCCAAGTTCCTTTTTCCTTATTTTCAAATCCCAATTTACTTCCTGAATAGCAGCCGTGTTAGTCTGTATTCGCAAAAAGAAAAGGAGTAAATTTGTTAGTCTCTAAGGTGCCACAAGTACTCCTTTTCAATTTACTTCCTGTTTCCCCTAATTTATAAAGTAATATTCTCAGTTATACCTTAACCAATCATTCTATTGAAATTTATCTAACCAATCCTAACATATTGTAACATAATTCTCTAACCAATTATATCCCACTACCCTAATTAACTTACACCTAGCAAAATTAATTATACAACAGACAGAAACAATTAGAGAACCAGACAGATCAACAATAGAAAAGTGGGGGCCATAAAGATAAAACATACAGAAATGAGGGTTTCACAACCACAACGATTGAGAAGCGATATCTTGCCAGACAGGATGCTATCAAACTAAGTTTTCTTTAACCATCTTTATCTGGTGGTGATAGGCATTATCAGGACAGGATTGTATTCCTAACAGCCCAATAGCACCTTATTTCAATGTGACTAGTTTGGAATGTGAGGTGGTGACCGGTCGCTTCCCAGCTTATGGCTGCCTCTGCTGCTTAGCTCAGACTGTCACAGTGAGAGAAGGCTCTTACACAGGCAGACAGTGATTTTGATTCTCTCTTTTATATCTCTATAACTAGCTAAATGATAAACATATTCCTAAATTCTTAAAGTATAGGCCTTTACAGGCAGGCCTGCATATCTATATCCTAACAATGCCTGACTCTAGAAGGAAGGTTAGTCCATACCCAGTGCTGTCTGGCTCCTGGATTTCCTCACACTGCTCCACCAGCAGGCAGTGGGCAACCTGGGCTTAAAATCCACATCATACTGGCTTGTTGCTGCCAGGGGTCCTTTCCCTATACAGAAGCTGCCCCCCTGCCCAGGAGCTGCAGTCTCTGGGCTCACTCCATAGTCCTTGTGGTGCGCAGTGCTTGATGAGGGGTACGCAGTGGAATTAACGAGGCCTGGGATACTGATCTGAACAGCTCTGCACCTTACCCTGGCTGCCAGGAAGTAAAGAACTTTTCTGTTCTGGTTTAATACAATCCCACCGAACTCCAGAATACACGCACCCAATGTCTTTAATTAAAAGCAAACTCCTTTCCAGGTTTCCTGCCCTCCTCCTCAGCAGGGTATTTTTAGTAGAAAAGCTGTCGCACCGAACCGGGGGTGTGGGAACCAGGTTATACAAGCAACTTACTGAGCGCTGAGAGAATCGCAACCTAAAAACAAATTACTTGGTGCTGGGTCATAAATTAAAATAAGCGGAACAGGCCAAACTCCAGAACTAACATTGCGAGGCCAGGAAACGGGAACAGAAAGCCGCTGCTCTCAGAACATGCAGCCATGTGTCAGGTTGGGGCCCAAATTCAGGAGGGATGTATAAAGTGGTGTAATTCACACCCCCTTCCCTTATACTCCCTGTGCGGGGAGTTCACCCAGGGGCTATGGACTCTCTGCACCACCTGAGCTGGCACAAAGCAGGTGTGAGGCCCACCCAGGGAAGGCCCCCAGTGTAAGGGATGACCTGGCTGGTGCAGAGCTCTTATCATCAGTTGGAGCCCTTGGTGCAGGGTGTGTCAGCTGCCTATCAGGGACAGGCCATGGGAGAGGAGGAAGGGCTGGGAAATTCTTTTGCCCCTGCTGCTATTCCCAGCTATCTAAATGGCCCACTGGAGATATGGCAGCCTGGATGCAAGTCAGGGCACCCCTGAGGCTGCTTTAGTCTGTGCTGAGAGCTGAACTGGCCCCTGGCAGGCCCAGAATCAGGGTGGCACATTGCCATCTCTTCGTTCTGTGTGCTAGGCTCCCTCCCCAAGACCCACTTACACCTGTTCCACCAATGTGGATGGGAGACGAGGTGAGTGTAATTTACATGCCAAGGAGCTGGAAGAAGGCGAAAGCTAAAGCAGCGTGGGATGTGAGCAGTACACGTGGCTAGGGTGGGTATAAACAAGGAACCAAGGAGCATGTGGGGCTCAAACTCACATCGCCGTCACAACACCTCAGAACTGGGCCCCGTGCCCCTCTCTGGAAACACTTCCCTTCCAGCTCCTCAAATCTTCCCCTTGCCATCTGCCAAATATGTGTCGTCTCGACGGCTCCCCCCAGAAACGGGCCCACGCCACCTTACCCTCAGAAAGCTCCTCCAATGACTCTCTCAGCATTCCAGCAGCCAGGGCAAAAATTTCTCACCTAGGGCCAAATTCTGTTTTCCATCAACACTGGTGTAAATCTGGAGCAACTCCACTTAAATCAATGGTGTTACTCCACAGTAAAGGAGAAGAGAATTTGACACGCACACACCCATCTCCCCTATGGGCTTATTTCCACCCTTTCCTCCCCCACAAACTTCTTCCTTCTCCCCAGCTCATTCTCTATCCTGGGTGATGCAGTATTTTCTGGACACTCTCCTGATTTCTCTAGAGTCATTCAAGATCCTTCTCCCATGCTGCTCTGCTGTGGGTCCCTGAGCACTGAGCACTGCACAGCTGTGAAGATTTGGGGGCATGCTGGAGGAGAGGCAGGGGTAGGTGAGCTGTATTGAAAACAGTGTTAAAATTATAAGTTGTCACTTCAAATTCTCAGGGAGTTTTCTGGTCCCGCTTACAGGCTAGGGGCCTCTGTAGGGAAGCGTGCAATCAGGGTCTTCAGCAATCAATCTGTAAAGAGCTAGCCTAGAGCAAGGTGGGCTGAGTTCTGCCTCGCTGCCTGTGGGAGCAGCCTGCTTTGTCTCTCTCTGGTTTTGGTTCTTCTGTGTTAGGGATTTGGATTATAAGAAAATAGTGTTATATTATTGTGTCATTGCACCCCATAATGCTTTATGGAAATATGCTTATGAATGTAAATATGACATAACTGGAATATGTTTTTTGCTACATATGCCATGTAACATATCTCTGCAAAGGTTATGAACTACTGAATATATTCATCCTATTTGTATGCATGTATCATTTTTGTATTCGAAGTTATGAATATTGGCTGAGTACTTGTTTGATTTTAATTAGCCTTAGTAAGGCATTTGGGCAGCTTCTTTAGAAATGAATTTGCAAGTTAAGTGCCCAATCAAGAAACACTTAATGGACAATGGATCTTGGAAGGCTCCAATCCACATAAGACCACTACCTGAGGACGTTCAAGGTAGCATGTGAACTATGGCTGCTACCTATAAGTTCTGCGTCATGCATGAACATGTGACTTGCCCATGTGACTCAAACTCCATCTTGTAGCTGGGATTCTACACGGGGGAGGGAGGAGTGTCCACCCACAAGAGAAAGTCTATTTAAACCCCTGGGAGACTCGTCCATTTTGTCTTTAACTGGCTCAAGAGACAGCCTCTCCACCCCCAAAGGATACCTGAAAGAAACTGGAACAAAGGACAGTAACAGGGGTGTGAGTGATTGCTGGACCCAGACTAGAAGGAGGCTCGTCTGTAAAAGAAGTTTACTGGAACATCTCTCAGGGTGAGGTTTCATCTGTAATCACTTTCTTACTGTATTAGGCATAGGCTTGAGTGTTTTATTTTATTTTGCTTGGTAATTCACTTTGTTCTTTTACTTGGAATCACTTAAATCCTACTTTTTGTATTTAATAAAAATAACTTTTTACTTGTTAATTAACCCAGAGTATGTATTAATACCTGGGGGGGAGGGGGCAAACAGCTGTGCATATCTCTCTATCAGTGTTATAGAGGGCAAACAGTTTATGAGTTTACCCTGTATAAGCTTTATACAGGGTAAAACAGATTTATTTGGGGTTTGGACCCCATTGGGAGTTGGACATCTGAGTGTTGGCGACAGGAACACTTCTTAACCTGTTTTCAGTTAAACCTGCAGTTTCGGGGGACATTGTTCAGGCCTGCGTCTGGGTTTTCAGCAGGCTAGTGTGTCTGGCTCAAACCAGGCAGGGCACTGAAGTCCCAAGCTGGCAGAGAAAGCAGGGGCAGTAGTCTCAACACATCACGTGGCAGTCCCCATGGGGGTTTCTGTGATCCAATCCATCACAGTTATAACCTTCCAAAAAGAGCATTCCATGTTTTTAGCTAACTGCTCTGTTTGTGTGCCATGAACATAACAGACACACTGGCAGTCCCCACAGGTCTGGAATAGCAGTCACAGCCTCTACTGCCTTGATAAAGGCTGTATGCCTAGGCCAGGATCTGCACCATGTTGCACATGTAAAGAGAGCCTGATATACATTCACCCCATGCACCAAAAAGTTAACTTCCCACAGATATCTGAAAGCAGCTCTCAACAGGGAGCTCTTAACAGAGCCTGAGACTAGTGGGCCTGCTCTGGACAGCTCAGAGACAAGGTCTCCTACCAACATGTCTGTGGAATTACTGGCCACTGTAATCTTCTGGCTGTAAGCAGAATGAGGCCAGTGACAGGCAAATTTGTATGTGTTCCCAATTAGGAGCACCTCCTGTTTGAACTGTGCCCTTCCCCACAATCACAAAGCAACCACCTGAGGGCTGGCGACAGTCAGCTTGTGGCTGTGCTAGACACAGTCTGTTCTTGGAGTGCTGTAAAGGAGAGGAGGGAGAAGGCCAGTCTAGCCAGCGCGCAAGGCACATGAGCAGGGGGATTAGCTTCCTGACTGTCCAACGGATCAGTCTGCCAGGGACACTGCTCCCACCACCGGACTCACTAACCCTCTGTTGGATTTGGAGAGTCAGGTGCCTCAGCTACAGGTGGCCATACTAAATCCCACTTAACCCTTATACAGCACCTGCAGCTGTAAACATCCTCCCAATATCCTCGCCAGGGAGGGATTATTAGCTTTATTTTACAGATGGGGAAACCGAGGCACAGATGTGATTAAGTGACCTGCCTACTAGCGTCAGAGCTGTACTAAGAACTCAGGAGTTGCTACTCCCCGTCCTGTCCTACTAGACCATTTCTTGACAACAGAGTACTCCCAAAACCTCATCAGACACGCCCCTATACCAGCCACATTCCACAGCCCAGATCAACTTCCTGATGTTATTCCCAGGAGAACAGGGACTGGGTCTGAACCACAAAGTCCAGGTCCGGATCCATGCCATCCCTGAGTTTAGGGTTACACTGGCTCGAGGGTTACACTCTCAGCACATCTGTAAGGAGAGCCAGTCCACATTTCAGTTGTCCAAGACATATACAATCCTAACAACACCCCATAAGAGTTTCCTGGCACACAGCTGCACATTTCCCATCTGTGCTGAGTGCCCGAGTCACCGCACACAACATTGTTGTTGGCCCACCGCAAAGCACGTCAATCTGGCCATACATAGGTTCCCTCAGAGCAGCACCTTTGCCTCAGTAATTCAGTGTCCGGGGGGCTTCCTGAATCTATTGCTGCTTCTAGATCCCCAGGCGCTCTGAGATGTCCTTCACCATCTTTGGCTGGTCTGGAGATTTCAGTCTTTCCTGCCTGAGGCAGGGCTTCCAACATCATCCTTCATCCCTCCAGGCTGGGCTAATTATAGATTCAGAGACATGGAGGGTTGGAAGGGAACTTGCGAGGTCATCTAGGCCAGCCCGCTGCACTGAGGCATGGCCAGATAAACCTAGATCATCCCTGACAGGTGTTTGTCCAACCTCTTATTAAAAACCTTCAGTGATGGGGATTCCATACCCTCCCAGGGAAGCCAGTTCATGCTGCATAAAGCTACCTTTAAAGTCAGTTTGGAAGCTCCAGGCAGGGCTGAATGTGGCTGCTCACCTATGAAGGCAGGACTGATACATATCACCTGAGTCCCATATTCTGCTTCTGGGAGCAATGGAGGTGTTCATTAGCAGATCATGGCACTGGAGTGGCATGAAGAGACCTGGGTTGTATTCCAAGCTGTGCCACTGTCCTGCTGGGTAACCTTGGGCAAGTCACTTCTTCGCTCCGTGCCTCAGTTTCCCCTCCCACCCATGGTCTGTTTAGATTGCAAACTCTTTAGGGAAGAAACTGACTCTTATTCTGTGTGTGCGTCCAGCACTGAGCACAAAGGGGTTCTGATATCAGTTGGGCTGTATCACTGTAATACAAACAATAATCATTATACGTTAAAACGGTATGAGGTAAAACTGAGCAAAGGAAAATTTCGGCTGGATAGCAAGGAAACAACCCTGATTCTGAGATGTGGTAAACTGTGGAAGCCCAACTGCTTGAGTCATGTAAAACTGGAGAAAACCCCTGATCCCACCGGGTCATTTCTACGACTTTCCGGCATGCCTCCCCTCTGGTAATAAACTAATGGCCTAAAATTAATCTCTCTCAGGTGACGGCATTTAGTCCCTGCAAAGCTAGCGACGGACTCCCGTTTCACTCCCCAAACTGCATCCCAGCTAACTAGAACACTCTAAATAGTCACAGACAGAGATGGGCATCTTAACTCTAGTGGCATGTTATCCACTGCCATTCAAAGGTAGGTAAAATATTCTTGGTGTGGTGCAGGTTATACAATATTGTCATCACACATGGATGAATTAGCTTTACAAGAAGAGGCATAGATTAAGATGTCAAATGAAAATGAACTATGGGCAGATTTAGATGGAAATGCAATGGCCAATGACAAAAAAACAACCCAAGCTGCTCAGGAGGCCAGGAACAGTAAGACCTGAGTCACTGATCTTCATCTAACTTAATGCAGAAATGTTGTGGTATGCACAGCAAAAATATTCACAAATGGCCTGATTATTTTCTTCCTTATGCATGTTAAATCCAGAGCAGCTCCACAGAAGTTATACGGCATACAGGTTGGTGTGAGAGGAGAATGAGGTCCAAAGTTGTGTTTATACGCTCATGTGCAATAACCCACTTTTACAAGGGGGTCAGATGTTGCTGTTGGTCAAAGCTCCCTTTGCAGTCAAGGGAGGAGGGTCTAAGTCTCTGTGTGTTTTCTGTTCTGCATGAATTTCTTGCGCAGCTGTGATCTTCTCCTGTGCCATCTGTGGATCTCAGGCAAACAGGGCAGATGAGTATATTTCGGACAGGGAAAGGCTGCCTCCAGAACAGGTACATTTTCATTAGGGGCCACTAATGAATCCTCACCTGCACATGGAGTGATAAATCTCATCTCTACAGTACATTTATGGAGCCCTCTAGGGAGGCATCAAATCATTCATGGCCCTTTGTCCTCTGCTGTCTGTACCTATCCTATATATCAGAGAAGGATTTCGCAGACACCATAAATGGCCTGCATGAAGGAACCTGCACCAGCAATCCCAGAGATGCCTGTGTTCCTCCTTTCTGTATCCTGGTCCATCTGAGTTAGCCCGAGGGTGAGAAAGCCAATGAATCACTGTCTTACATTAGCAGCTCTTATATTTTTACTAGGGATGATCTTGGGAAACGTGAACGCTGCCAAATCTCCATTTCCAAAAAGGAACTCAAATGAAATTATGGAGCTTCTGGGATTTTCATCTAGCTATTCACATTGTTGTGAGCCTTGGCACCTCAGATTTCAGCCCCAAACCAGAACTTCCAAAGTCACTCAAATTCTCCAATGAAATCTGGCTGGGACTGGTACCAGAACCACGAGAAATCTCACAAGGAAGCTTCTTCTTTCAGATCTCTAGCCTAATTTTGCAACCTCAGAATGGTTCAGATAGTTAACAGGGATGCATCTAAATTTTTGTATGCTGATCCAAACTAGCTCTGCAACCCTTCTGAGGTTCCCATCTGTGTTCCTTACCAATAGCTGACACACATACATATCTCCATCGAGAGAGGCCCGCATACACAGACACACTCGTGACTATATGCACGGGCCGACACGCTTCTTGATGTCAGACACCAGATTGACGTTAGTGCCTCTTCAAGCAGTTTTATGAGAACAACTGTTCCAACTATAAAACTCACAGCCAGGAGCGTGAGCTGCGAGGGAAGGATCTTCATTGCATCCATCTGCTAAGAGACTCTCCCTCGTCCAGCCCGTCAGCACAAGACGCTCAGCTTTCCTCCACCTTGTTCAGGGAGGGCTGTCAGAGGAGTAGCAGTGACTCAGACAACAGTGGTTTCGAGGAGCAATTCAAAATTGCTGAGGGCTGAAAAAAAAAAAAAGCCCATGGCCAAGCTAGCACAAGAGGGAAGAGACTTTTAGCTGCATCCCAAAAGAGCGAGTCTCAGTCCCAGTCAGTGAGGCTCAGCCCATCTGTCAGTAGAAGTGCATCAGAGTGTGAAACAGGGACAGAACACCTTGATCACCGTCAAAAACAAGCCCCTTTTCCTAGATGTGGTCACTCCAAACAAAGGACCAAAGGCCAGGCCCAGGCCAGCCTCCATTTTGGTCCTGCCTGGTTTGCACGTAGAAGTGATTGTGTTTGAGAAAGTGGCTGTGCCCCTCCTTGTCAGCCTGATAGCTGAGCCCAGCCTGACTGCTGGCCACCCCACAGACCAGTCGGCGCAGGCAGCCCCAGACTCCCAGGTGTACATCATCTTCGTGGCCCCCAGATCCTCGGTCCACATGGGGACCTGTCCAGTCCCCAGCATCATTTATAGCAGCTGTAACTCAGGCATGGCTGCCCCTGGTCCCAGTAGTCCACTCTGGCAGCTGTGAACAGCCAGAGTTGCCTTGGCCATGCCCCATTGCTTGGTCTACCCCTACTCTGAGGCCAGGGTCGGTGTACAGCTGCTCCATCAACTCAACATCACCCCAGGGTTGCCCTTACATAGGAGGAATTCTCTGGTAGCTGGAAAAGCCAGGTTGTCTTGGGCCATCGTAGTCACGCAAAGCTACCCGAGCAGGGGGCCAGGATCTGGCCCACAAATGGTGAGAGCATGTGCAAAATAGGCCAGTGCCCACTTGGGAAGGCACAGTCAGCTGTCCATGCAACAACAGAGGCCAGTAGTGAACTTTTGGCCCAAACAGCTTTATACCAAGGGGGAGAGGAGGCTGTGAGGGGAATCTCCCCTGGTGCCTGATGGGAGCTGTGGATGAACTCTGTCTGCAAGGGATGCCCTGTGTTATTGGCGGGTGCCCTCTAATCTGAGAGGGGAGTGCCCAGTGAGTGGAGAGCAAGGCAGACAATATGGCGGCGCTCCACCCTGCAGAGCTGTCAAGCTGTCACTGCCATGAGGAGAGTTTCTTCTTCCCCATCCCTCCCTCTCTCCTTTCCTGAGACACCTGGAGAAATGCCAGGTTGGTGGAAGCGCCGCTTTGAGCCGGGTGAATAACCCAGGCTGACAGAAAGGCTGGCTGTATGGCTGCAGGGTGGCCACCTTGAAAAGTTTGCCCTTCCAAGCAAACACACCGTGTCAGCACGCAGCATCCTTCCATCGTGACTTAACTCCATTGGGCAAGATCCATGGTGATTTTTAATCAGCAACCACTGAGGATTTAGCCTCATGACACCCTGCCACTGCACTGGGTTTAAAACTCAATTCAGGATGCTCTCAAGTTTCTGGGCCTTGGAGGAGGCAGAAATTCACGAATGATGCTAATACAGGCTGGATCTCCACAAGAGAACATTAGCTGCTCCCTGCCATCATTTCCAGCCCCAGATGGAGATCCACCTGTTTATCTCTCTGGACCCTCCTGCTGGCCCCATCGCCATGGTGTCTCAGTGACTAACCCAGCGTTGCTCTTCTGGCTGTAAAGCTGATCAGAACGAGCATTAAGATAAATGCCACCAAATGATCTTGAAAATATTTCTGGAAAGGCTCATGTAACTGTACACGACATAGGTACCTGAGAGAGCCTGATAAATTTCAGGCCTTTAGAGCCTTGGACTAGGTGGCGGAGTCTAGTTTATTTTATTTATATTTACTCCAAATACCTACAAATGGATATTTATCTCTTTTAGGTGTTTTGACTCATTTAGCTGCCTGGATTCTGATGGATCAAAACCTCTAAGCAGGAAACTGAAGGTTGATGGTTTTTCTTCTGCTGAGCTCTGGGGCCTCCTCATAACTTTCGGTACCAATCACTTAGCATTTTAACTCTGAAATCACTGGGTATTTTCAGGCCAAAATGGACACGGCTGGGTGTTTCTCCAGATATTGCTCCATTCCCAGCCATGAGCAGATGGAGCTCCAAGGCCTGGCAAAGTGAGGGTCATCTGGTGGGAAAACACTGAGCTAATGGGCTGGGACATTCAGCGAGGAAGGACTCCCCACACACACGCAATGGCAAGGCCCTGAGCCAGTGGGAGCAGCAAACAGGCTGTCATCATAATTCACTTCAGCTGGTGCCCCCGTGGCTGTGACTGGAGCCAGAGAGACGCAGAGAGATGAAAGACTAGGGGAGCAGTGAATGCAGATGGAGAGGAGAGGAGAGACGAACAAAGGAGGAAATAGGGACGGGGGAGAAGGGATGCTGGGGACAGGATGTCTCCCAGGGTGAGAGATGCAGGGCTGAGGCCAGCTTGGGTTTATCACCTCTATGGAGGGGTGGGAGAGGGCAGGAGGGCTCAGAACCTGTGTGCAAGCCTTACATTTGCACAAGCAGATGGGCACTTGAAACCTGATCTGTCCCTCACTCTGTGCACTTGGAGCCCCCACCTCCTGAGTGCCAGGGCTGCATGCACATTGGTGCTCCCCCCCCCCACATGGTACTATGGCTGCAAGCACATCAGCACCACCCCCTTGTGCGCCCCAGTGCAGGGGCTGCATGTACAAGTGAGGCCACCAGTTTAAAATATTTATGTCCCTAAACATGAAAATAAGAAGTTGCACCATATGGTGAGACTGATCTGTGAGGTACTGTGGGGCTCATGGGGGGTAGGGAGGAGCAAAGGTTGCTAGAGGCAGGGTGGGTGTCTCCAAAGCAGTGGAGTTAGAACTTTGAGCCCACTATGGATTCAGGCTGGCTTAGCTGGTCGGTGGAGGATTCACCCAACATGAGGGAACGCTTGGGTGGCAAAGAGACATCATGACATAGTATCTCAAATAAACCACCATTCCTGACCCTTAGCACAGAGATGTGTCCAGAGAATAGGGTGTTTCTCCATGTTTGATCCCAGCTCCTGGAACAGCCCGTCGGGGTTATAAACGGCTGAGTAGAAATTAGAACAGCCTTGAGGTTGGTCTAACCTACGTTGTAGGCCAGCTTGGTCCCTGGCCAGCCCCAGGATCAGGGGAAGTAAAGGTGGCATAATGCCATCTTTACCCAGACCCCTCCAGAGCTCAGGATCTGGGCCTGTGCCTTTTAATAAACACCTTCAACCTCGTACTCTCCACATGCTTCATGCACACAAATGAACGACGTCTCCCAGCCCCTGCAATGAGGCAGAGAAAAGGCATTAGCCTCATTTTACGGGAGAGGAAGCTATGGCACAAAGATTAGTGGGGCTGATTTTCAGGGACACTCAGCAGCCACAGCTCCCCTTCACTTTGACAGTCCATGACAGCACCTCTGAAGATGGCCCATAGCCACCCTAGCAGGTGAGCTCCAGAACCCAGCTCACCTGAATCCCAGCCCTGGGCTCCAGCCACCCTCCTATCCTAACCACGACCTCTTCTCTGTATGGGACCCACATCAGCGCTTTCACCAGCCCATGGGCTGCAGGCTGTGTCCAGTGAGCCCTCCTGCCGCCTAGTCAATTTCACACATTTGGCATGGGGGTTGGGGGGGGCGGGGAGCCTGCAGCCTTCACCTCTTTGATCAAGCCGTTTTCTTCCCTGCTCTGAGGGCAGTAATGGAGACAGGTTTGCTGGCTAACCCGAGGAGATCCCTCTCCCTCCCCAGCACACTCTGCCTCTGTCAGAAATGATAAGAATTAATTAAATTGGTCCACCTCTCCTTTGCCTCACCACAGCCTGCAGGATTTATCAGCCTCTTCCACTATGGGCTGTATCTGATTTCAGGGGTGGGGAAATATATATCTATGTGTACTCCATTACACGTGTCTTAATATTCCATATATGCACTCCAGGGTGATAGCCTAACAAATTATGATTAAAATGAGCTGCACGGATAGGGCTGGGGAATGAAGGGAGCGGGGAGGGGGAGCCAGTCGAGCTAGCAGAGTTAATGAGGGCATTTTATTTCAAACCTGGCAGTTTTTTACTGGCAGTTAGGAATCAACTGAACGTATTAGAGATGCTGATCCTGCCACCATTTCATCCTGCAGGGGCTTCTCGGAACATCAGCATTCAAGCTCTGCAGAACACAGCCCAGTTCCTCCCAAGAATGTCCAGCCACATCCTGGCCTGGACACCCACTCCAAGCCCCATCACCAAGCCAGACCCTCGCAGACCCACCTGTCCTTACAATGAACGTCCTGTGTTCAGGGTAACAAGTTTGCAGGGATGAATTTAGCAGATTGCTTCTTTCTAAGGCCAGAAGGGACCACTGTGATAGTCTAGTCTGACCTCCCGTAGAACCTGTAGTAGAGAGAGAGATCCTGCAGCACTGGCTTGGTGCAAGATCTCAGGCCTGAACCAGAGGCTGTAAACCAAAGTCAGTCCATGTATTAAAGCATATGCTCACAAGTTCACTGTCCAGTACATGAACCGAGCAGAGTTGTTGCTAGTGTACTAGGCACTAGATATTTACGTCAATATATTCCAGCTAGGACAGATACACCCCAATCTAGTACAAGATCAGATGGTTTGATAAAACAATGAATAGGGATGTTTTGTTCAAGATATCAGAAAGAAGGGGAGGTGACAAACAGATGTCACAAGATACGTACATGTGGTGTGGAAGCGGTGGTATGGAAGTTGTGTATGTTAGTTGTTTGTTTTAGTCTATACATGTCAGGGTACTTCACCTTAATTCTTTGTTTGACCAAGGGGACAGAGGACAGTCCCGCTGCTGACTGAGCCATTCCTTGCCACAGGGCACTCGTATTAGTGTACCTGTAACCATGGAGCCAGGGCTCTAGGACTGTGTCTTGACGGCAATAAACAGGGCCAAGTGCCTTTGTCGCTGAGCCGCGCCTGTGGTCTTTGAGTAACATCAAAGTCTGCTGAACTCACATGCTGCGCTATCTACTAATAACATTGAAGCTCCAAGGAGAGACGCACTGAGCAGCCTAAACAGTGCTACCGAGGCAACAACATTCCAGCCTCCAGCACTTAACCACACTGGGTAGTGCTATCAAGACCTGCTGAACCAGCTGCCTATGCAGCGCTGGGAAAGCACATGGAGAGAACCCACAAACACTCAAGCCAGCGGACAACAGCATACAGGCCAGAGAACTGCCCCCAAATCATTCCCAGAGCAGATCTTTTAGAAAAACAGCCAATCTGGATTTAAAAATGGCCAGTGATGGAGACTCCACCATGATCCTTAGTAAATTGTTCCTGATGGAATAAAGCTGTGGGACAGGTGGGAGGAGAGGGGCAGGATCCTTGCAGCTCCAGAAACCTTTCTGAACTGCCAGTTGCTGCTCTGGGGCCATTCTGGGGAGAGAATGTGCCTGGGCTTGCTCTGAATCTTCCACTATTGACAATGCACTGGCAAACCCACTGCCCAGGAGAGCACAGAGAGCCCTCAGCTGGGATTCTCACCCTCAGCATTCACAGGAAGGGCCTCAGTGCTGGTAAGGGAAGAGGATTTGCTGCCTTTAGGGACCCCAGGGCACTGGGCTCTCTCACCAACTGCAAATCTCGTGTCACTCATATGGACTTAGAACCTCCTGTCACCTCGCACCAGGCTAAGAGCACAGAGGGCACCAGACTGGGGCTCCGAACCCAGCTCTGCTGCAGCCTTCCTGCGTGACCTTGGTGGGATGCTTCCCAAGGCACCCAGGGATGTGAGGCACCTCGCTCCCACCCTCGTCTGTGCCTGCCAGGTGTCAGCCCCCTGACTCCAGCAGCCTCTGGTGACACAAGCACTCCCCTCCCAGCCCATGCTGGTTACACCATAAGACACAGCTTCACTTAACTGCCTCATGCGGGCTAATGCTAGGCAGACTCCAACTCCTGCGTCCTCCGAGTGGCTCCCTGTGGCATCCAGCCCCCATTCCACTGGACACACACAGGCCTGCTGTTCCCAAAGGAACGGTACACCCAGCTTCCTCGTTACACAGTGCTTCCATTGGGTTATAGAGAAAGCAAGGATATTGTTATTTAACAAAGAACAGAGATTCCTAGGCTGGCCAACAGAACTATTGGAAGCAAAGAGTCACATATCTAATAGAATCACACACACTCTAGGGTCTACACTCAGCTCACGAGACACTCTCTTATCTAATAGGGTCCTGCTGACCCCAGACTCCTTCTCACTGTGTTTTCCCACCAGCATGGCTGAAACCCCTTTTTCATGAGCCCAAGCCTGCTAGCCACTGGCCTCCTCTTGAGAAAGGGCAGCTAGGGCTTCATCTGCACCCGAGACAGAGTTCCAAACGTTCATTGTTTTGACTCTGAAGCAGAATCACCCTGGCTTTTGCTTTTTCCAGCATCCCCCGCATTCTATCAACTTTTTGGAACTCTTTTGCTAAAATGTTTTTTTCCTAAATTAGAACTTTCAACTTTATCATTTAGTCTAAGACAGGGGTGGGCAAATTTTTTGGCCCGAGGGCCACATCAGGGTTGCAAAACTGTATGGCGGGCTGGGTAGGGAAGGCTGTGCCTCCCCAAACAGCCTGGCGCCCGCCCCCTATCTGCCCCTCCCACTTCCTGCCCCCTGACTGCCCCCCTCAGAACCCCCAACCCATCCATCCCCCCCTACTCCTTGTCCCCTGACTGCCCCCTCCCAGGACCCCCTGCCCCTAACCGCCCCCCCTGGGACCCCACTCCCTATCCAACCCCCCCTGCTTCCTGTCCCCTCAGCCCTATCCACACCCCCACCCCAACCACTCCCCAGCACTCCACCCTCTTTCCAACCCCCCCGACTTCCCCCCAGAACCCCCTGCCCCTTATCCAACCCCCTCACTCCCCAGCCCCTTACCATGCCACTCAGAGCAGCAGGCGCTCGCAGCCACGCCGCCGCACTCCCCAGAGCAGCAGGCCAGAGTGCTGGCAGCGTAGTGAGCTGAGGCTGCGGGGGAGGGGCGAGGGGCTAGCCTCCCTGGCCAGGAGTTCAAGGGCCAGGCAGGACGGTCCTGCGAGCCGGATGTGGCCCGCGGGCCATAGTTTGCCCACCTCTGCTGTAAGACCAGGTATAAATTTGTTTTCACTCCATGACCCATTCATTCTTTTAATTTGTTTATGTATCTCTGAAACCTTGGAATGTTTGTTCATTTTCCCACAAGACTTTCTCCAACTCTTTCTTTGGCTTTTTAATAATTCTTTATGCCATTGCTTTACCTCTTTTACAGTTCATTAAGCCCTTGCTATTCGTTGTATGTTTTGTTTATTTGTATGCCTTGTTTCTTCCTTTTTTAACTGCTGCTTTTGCTTTATAGTTTTCATTCCACCAGGGAACTGGATTTCTGAGTTTGTGGCAATTCGATTTCTTACATATAGCTGCTTCAACACCCTTTATTATATTATTATGAAATTCTGCTGAATTATCACTTATACAATTGGTATTTACTCAGCATATCTACTCTTAAAAAGACCCCAGTTTTCTTTTCTAATGCATCAGGTAGGAATTCCTTCAACATTACCTTGGTCTTGATTTGTAATTAACATAGGGAAGCGATCACTTCCCATTCCAGATTCTTTATAGATTTCCCAGCTGCATTTACTTGCTATCTTGCTTGTTGCAATTCCCAGATCTAAACATGAAAAGGTTCCATCCACCGAATTAAACCCAGTAGGTGCTCCAGTATTGAGCAATACCAGGTTGTGCATGTCAATGAATTGTTCCAAGCATTTGCCATTATAATCAGTTTTCCTGCTTCCCTATAATTTTTTATGGCTATTAAGGTCTCCGCAAATTATATTCAGGCCTTTGACACCCTTAGCTAACTCTTCCAATTCTAGAGTGCCTACCTGTTGGTTTTTCATATGGGCTGTAAATATTATAAGATTTGTATAAGTCTGCTATTATTCTGCAGAAGAATCTCAACAGCATTGTACTCAAAACTTACTTCTGCACCTCTTCTTCACTGTAACTAAGACTGTCCTTTATAAATCTACAGACCCTTCCTTCTCTTTTTATTTCTCTGTCACCTCTGATTACATCATATCCTGGAAGTCTAGACATAAGTTTTCTTACTAACCTTGTTTCTTGTACACATAGCACGTCAGGTTTGTTTTCCATTTCAAAAACAGTTTTCTTTATTTCCTGACCATATGTTATTAAACTATGTGCATTCCAGCAAAAAATAACATTAGAACCATGTTGTTTAAACTATGTTATTACTTTCATTTAAAATTGCATGAATGAGGTCTATCGAGGTCTATGCAAACTTTTCTGCTGCTTTTGTTATAATTTTTATTCCTTCAATCGTCTTCCCCATCTGTAAAGTGCAATTAATCATCTCTATGATAAATGCAATAAATTTCTCTTTGCCTACAAGTAGTACATCTTCATCAGTTTCCCTTATATGATCTTTCCTGCCCTGAACTAGGGGGGTGGGGGATGGGGGTGTACCAGGAGCTCTTTTCCCTCAGTGGCATTTTCCTCCTACTCCTCCTTCCGCTGTGAACATCTTTTCATAGCTTCTCCATGGGATATTTTATGGATAGTTTTAATTTGCTGTATCTCTCTAGCTCCTTCCACTGCCACACACCCTTTGTATGCTGCACCATGCTTATGTCCACAATTGCTGCATTTTAGTTCTGTTCCTTCCATGCAGTTCTCCTCCACATTTACACACCTCATTTTCCCCTTCCAGACAGCCACCATATGCCCAAACCTTTGACCTTTACAAATACATCTCCAAGAAGCCAGGCTATATGGTTTAACCCAGAAGAGTTTGTCTCCTGTAATAACCCTGTCAGGTAGTGTTGTACCTTTAAATGTTACTCAGACAGATAGTGTTCTCCCCCTTTCCTGATAATCAGTTGCTTAACAAACAGCAGTTTGTCCTCACTTGTACCCCTTTTAATTTCATCCTCAGTCATGCCTAGTGGAACCCCATACATGATCCCTCTTGCTTCTGTCATAAATGTAGGTAGCAAGCAAATTACTTTTATTTTCCCTAACATTGCTGTTTTAAGACGTTTCTCTGCTTGTTCCTTATGTGCCTGTTCTGCTAATACCACTCCACCCTGTATTCCTTTAGCTCTTAATATGTCTCCGATACACCGCGTAATCCATTCCAGTTTTCAAGGGATTAACATCTCCCAGCCTTACATCTTCAGCTAGTGACTGGATAAGTATCGGATATCAATCCTTTTCCTTACTCTTTTTTCCATCCCTGTCTGCTCCCTCTTCTCCAAATACAGATACTTCTATTCTTTTTTCCTGCTTCCTAATCTGCTCTGGTCAGCCAGCCAGCCACTAGCCTAAGCCACCCCTGAGTTCCCACCTCCCAGCCTCTCCCAGTTTACACAGCCAGCCTCCAACCTGGCCAGCGTCACCCCAGCTCTCTTCTGCTCAGACAAGTTCCACCTCAGCCCCAACCAGCCTCTTCTGGCACTCCACTTCCTGGTTTTATACTAGCTCGGCCTGCCTCTGCCCAGCTGGGCTTCATCACCAGTTACAGCTCATCAACCCTGACTCTCCTCCAGGGGCAGGCTGGCCAAGGGTTCATTGGCCCTTTCTACCTATTCAGCCCTAGGGTGGGGTAGACACCCCATCACAGGTCCCTTGTGTGGGAATCCAGGCTGGGAGGCAGGAGACCAGGGCTGGTAGGTTCTTCTTAATTTGTATTGTCATAGCATCCAGTCATGGACCAGGGCCTCACTGTGCTAGGCACAGTATAAATACAAAACAAAGAACACAGATTCTCTTTTTTTCTTTGTGCCCCTCCCAGTTATCTCTGTATCTAACTTAGGGGTTTGTATAACACCCAGAACCACTGGAGCCAAGCATTTCCCTAGTTAATTAGATCTCCGTCGGGAGTCACTAGTTAACTTTGTGGAGTCTTCTGCTCTCCTTCTTCCGCTGGTTATAGAAGGCCCTGCTTAGGGAAGGGGTGTGTGTGGAGTAATTCACTCCAGTTATGGTGGAAGAGCTCTCTCAAACAGGACAGACTTGCAGCATGAGCCAAAGGTGGCCAGACTCCAGGTTAGTCTCATCTCCCCTGAAAGTTCATTCCAAAGCCAAATCCCCTTGACCAAGAACGTTTCAATTCCAGCTGTCATGCATTTCATCCTAGGCTTTGTGAGCTGCATTTTCCTGGCTGTCATGGTGGGCCTTGCACCCACGGACGTAGCTGGGTCCAGACCTGCAGTGGCTTTGAGGATCACGACTATAGCTGTGGATTGGGAGCCAATGGAGGAATCAAAGCACAGGGGGAATGTGCTCATGGCAACCTGGCCCAACGAGAAGGCAGGCTTGCAGCATGCTGTACCCTCTGCATTACATTCTCATTCATCCCCCACTGCAGTGAGCTACTGACATCTAATCTGGAGGTGATGATGGCCAGATCTTCTTCAAGGTGGAAGGAGAAATTTTTTTTAGCAAGCTGCCAGGTAGAGGAAGGTATTTTTTGCCAATTATTTTACCTGATCATCCAGGATAGGAAGTCTCTTAACAGGAACTCTAGCCTTCCCCACACTTGGAAGCATGCGGATGGATGCCTTCAAGGAAAGGGAGCTGGAAGAGGAAAATTATCCCAGTTAGTTTATCACAACTTCTCTGTTAAAGATGGTTGAAATATTTCCATTGTGATGGGGTGCCCACCCCACACTAGACTGGAAGGGCGCTGGACCGGGTAAATAACACCCCTGCTGCCAGCTTTGATGCCCCGGCTGGCAGCGTTAAATATATTAGGGGACTAATTTGGATTGCTGGACCTACGTACAAAACATTTTTGTCTGAGTGGATATCTTACGAGACTGAGATAGGTGACCTCCCTGTCAGAGAGGATATGGTAGTGGAGGAATTTGGATTGATAGGTGAGGACCAGATCAATAATGATTTATCATTTTTAGCTATGGTTTTTACCAATAACACTTTTAATAATTTAGATATGGACAATTTTAATCCTAGTTTTAAGTATTTAAAAATACTTAAATGGATGATCCATTATTTAGTGAGAGTGGACATTTTAGTACTAATTTAACTACTGTTTTTAATAACATGGATAACTTATCAAACAGCAGCTCATGGAATGATGGAATTTTTTATTTAGAATATCCCGTTGATTGTTTTAATTGTTCCAGCTGCACACAGATCTTAGCTACGTTTGGAAAGTGGGCTAAACACATAAATGTGGTCCAGAAGAGCAAGGCTATCAGAGTTGTATCCAAAAAGTGTGGTAAATTTTTCTCAGTTCCACAATATAGCTTGCCAGGACCCCAAGTGTGTGCACAGAGTGGTGATTATCCCGGAGATCGGCTAAGCCTGTTCAATCCGTGGGATGGCTTTCCACACTAAATCGGGATTGAGCCAACACTTTAGACACAGACATTCAGCAGTCTTTTTAAAGAAAGCAAGGTGATTAGGAAGGGTGTTAGGGAGTCTACTCGATCTCGTGTAGGGACTGAACAAGAAGTTGAACTTCTTACCCAGTTAGAGATTAAATATGCAGGCAAGAGAAACATAAATACGTGCACAGAGATTGATTAGGGATGAAAACCAACAAACAAATTTCTGATAAAAGCCGCAAATTGGCTAAGAAGAGGATTAAGAAGGATATTGTTATTGATTAATCGAGTAACGAAGGACTTGGTGATGATTGCGTATTGGAGGTTCCTCCCCCTAGGGAAAACTTTTTGCCATTAAGAGTGCATCCATCTGTGGATAATATGGGTATATTGTGTAGGCAAGGTAGACAGGCTGGACAAATCTTAAATAGTCTAGATGAAATTGAAAAGTTATTGAGAGAAGATCATATGGCTTCGGTTGGGTGGACAATGGTAGAGGAATTATGTAAATCTTTGATAGATGTTGATTTGAGCAGTGATGTTGAGGAACAGGAGATGAGGAATGGAAACAGGATAAGGAATAAAGGGAATGGAGATAGGAAGAGGCAGTCTATTTCTATTCGAAGGTATGCCACTAAAAAGGCTCTCTATAAATCTATCAACAATTATTTGCTAAAGATAAAAAAAGATTAGCATGGTTAATTATGGGAGAACCTGATAGAGCTAAATGCAGTATTCCCTTACTGTGACTGAAAAATATTATGTAGATATGCTAGATAATATTGGACATGGAAGTACGATAGGTTGGCCCTCGGCCATTGAGAATGTGAATAATGATTTATTACTGAGTCCGATCTCGATGGAGGAAGTTAGGGAGGTCTTGAAAGATACTTGTAAAGATAGTGCCCCAGGTCCCAGTTAAGTAACTGTTAATGATTTATGGGAAATTTTTAATCTGGACTCTCAAATTCTTACAAAAAATTTTAATATATGGTTTTTAAATATGGAGGTCCCAGACATTTTTAAAGAAAATAGAAATATTTTAATCCCAAAGGTACAGAATGAGGAAGAATTAACTAAACTAACCTCTGGGAGACCGCTGACTATTGGATCTGTTTGGGTTAGACTGTACAGAAAAATTGTAGCTAAAAGATTGATGACTACAGTTAAATTATGCAACAGACAAAAAGGATTTATTTCAGATCCAGGACGTGAAGAAAATATCTCGATTTTAGATAATTTGATTAGGGGAGTGAGGGGAATGGGGACGAATTAGCCATTGTTTTTGTTGATTTGGCTAAGGCCTTTGACTCTAGAGGACATGGGCACAATATGTCCGGCCTTAAGAGGTTTGGGATTGATGAACATTTTATAGAAATTATTAGGGATTTGTATAGCGATTGCACTACTAGGGTTTGTGGTGGTGGTGATAGAACTGAATCCATATTTATACGAAGTGGGGTTAAACAAGGGGAGCCTTTGTCCCCAATTTTATTTAAGATAGCTATGGAGCCCTTGTTAGTAAAACTAGAATCTGAGGGCTCTGGGTTTATGTTCAGGGGAATAGTATCACGTTGTTGGTATTTGCTAATCACGTGGCAATTTTAAGTGGTTCTTATCAGGGGATAATTAAAAATCTTGAGATGTTAGGTTGTTTCTGTAGGAACACTAGTTTACGGGTCAATGTTAAGAAGACTAAGCACTGCTGAAGAGCGATTTTGGAAACAGTTGCACATCCTTCCCTGCCTGACTCTCTGACTGGATCTGACCACCTCCAGATATACTCATACAAACAAAAATAACACATGGGATTCAACACGTATGGATTACAGATTGGGCTTTGGGCCATCTTGTACTGTGATTCCATCTGACTGGGCTCATCTCACCATTGGGCCTGCTGAGTGTTTACACAGGACTCCCCAAAGAGCACTAAACCCTGGAGGAAGTTATGTTTGTGGACCTGGGCCCATCCTTGGATAGTTACCACCATAAATGGCCAGGCATATTCATGTAGCTAGTGAAGCAGGAAAGGATAATTGACTCCCCTCTCTCCAGGACTCTATGGTATCTCTGCCTGCCTAGCTCACTCCTGATCAACTACCACCTCTCCTCAAGTCCTTATCACATCCTGCTGTGAGTCCCTTGAAAGGAATCAGAGCTTCTCCCAGTACAAGAAAGGAACTAGTGTTTCCTCACTATGCATAATCCCACTGTGGAATCCACTGCTTGAGTCAAGAACATAGCAAGCTTCAAAGAGTAATTGGACATTTATACAGAGAACAAGAGTATGCAGAATAAGGGTTAATGCTAATACAAATTTTGGAAGGGAAATAAACCTCATGTTTCAGGGCATTAGCCAATCTCTAATTAGAGGTTATGAGACAGGAGGCAGATTATCTCACAACTGTGAGGTTTCTTGCACCTTTCTCTGGAGCATCTGGTGCTGGCCATTGTCAGAGATAGCGTACTGCACTAGACGGACCTCGGGTCTGATCCACTCGGCCTATTCCCATGTGCAAGATGATTATGATATTTACGAGTAGTCCAAACTTTGTCTTTTTAGTGGACGACCCATACCAGCAATGTCTTTGTCCCCATCTAGTGGCTGGTCCAATTAAAATAAGCCTACTGCCATATCTAGATTATGGGCGCTTTAGTGGCCTAGCTACAGCACCATAGCATAGAGACAGACTACAGCAACATTCCTGTAGGAACTCCACCTCCCCTGATGGGACCTAGGTTGCCAGAAGCATTTTTCCGTTGACCTAACTGTGTTTACACCCAGAGGTTAGTTTGGCATAGCTATGGTGCTCAGAGTTGTGGACCCTGAGCACTGCAGCTATGTCGACTTACATTTTAAGTGTAGACCAGGCCTATCACAGCTATCAGCTAGGGGACTTCTTTCATTCAAGCAGTAGAAGCTCATGGTTTAGTATGGAAAGTTCAAACCCTGCTGATGACCCAAGTAAGTTGAGATCATTATACAAGGTCATCACATGCATCTCATGCCTTGCCAGATGTGGAGTGGGAGCAGGCTGGCTAGGACACATGCCCAGAATCCATGTAGCCATGGGGATGAACAAGGGCTGGATTCTCTGGCCAGCTTTGTTTGCACTGCGCTGCTCCAGAGGTGCAAGGAGGACAGACTGCACCCATAAATGGAGAGCACAAATCCCCCTTGTGCAGGGAAATTTTCCACTGGTGTGGAGCTCACTGATGTGGGGGGAGATAGCTTCTGCACCAGCTGCCCCACCCCACCCTTGGTGTAGGGGGCAGGTGTGGAGCAGGAGGGGGTGTGCAAGTGTAACCCACACACCTTCTGGATGTGGTGTTCTGTCCCATCTAGACTACTTAAAGAGAGAGATAAAAGTCTGCTCTACAGCCTTAGCTAACAGCCAGTTGGTTTTTAGCTCATGCTGTAGAGGCTCATGCACTAAGCTCCAGAGGTCCCGGGTTTGGTCCCACCTGCCGATGACCAGGGTCTGTCCGCGTTACACAAGTGGGCTGGGGTATGGCAGAGCAGAGCTCTGCTGAGCCAATTCTCCACCGGCAGAATGTTCCGTACGGCTTTCACATCAATGCAATAAGTCAGAGTAACTCATCGGCTGCTTTCATGTTGGGGTGGTACAGGCCCCTGTCAGCTCTCCCCGATGGCCCCTCTCTTCCCTTGGCACCCTGTGGATCCCAGGCGCAGGACAGAATTAGGCCGAAAGTGGGTTGGGAGATGCTGTGCACACTGGTGAAGCTCAGCAGTGGTGGGGGAAGAGGATGTATTATCCCCCCATACACATGGCCCTTGGCTTAGCTTGGTAACTTCTCCTGAGAGCTGCTTCTCCACAGAGGCAGTGCTACAGCAAGTGGGACTGTGTCACTCAGAGCTCCAATAAACCCTGCCCCTCCGGGCACAGCTCCCTTGGGGATGTTGCTGGACCTGCTCCCAGCGAGGGGGTCCCCACCTGCACAGCTGTCACAAATGGGATCTCCCTTGTTACGGGGCCGGGTTTCCTATCTTCTTAATGGATTTTGCCCTTCCCTGCCCTGCCTCCTTTGCTACCCCACTGCCTGCTGGCGGCCTGATCCTGAGCTGCCGTGAATTGGCACAGCTCCAGCCACTCCACCACCTGGAGGGCCACGCCCTCGGCCTGCGACAGAGTCCGGCCACTTAGCCACACGAAACCTCTGACAAATGGACACACACTGCCCCATTCAGAGCAGCCATAGAGACCTCCCACCTTCCCATGCCTCTCCTGCTGCTCCCCAGAACCCACACACAGCAGCCGCCCCTGCAAGGCCCTGTCCTTCCCCTGTTGGCAGAGGGACCCGCTGTGAATCACTCTGAATTTATAGCCGAACCGTGGGAAAGGGAATTATATGTCTCTCTCAGGAGACAAGCTGGCGGGCAGCGAACATCCATCAAGTACAAATTCTGGGTTATTTACCGAGCCAGGATCTTGCCAAGAGAAACACCCCCTGCACCGGGCAGCTGGCAAATGGATTCCACTATGGGGACCTATTCTGCAAATGACAAATTTCTGCCTTGCTCATCAGAACAAGTAGAATGAACAGGGCTGTTTATTTCTCGCCAAAGCCCTCTCTGACTGCAGGGCATAGGAGGCCTGCTCCTCCATGCTGGATGAGAGCTGCAGCCATCCTCCTCCTCTGTCTTGACTGCTCCGCACCAGAAAAGCAGCATTGGCCCCTCTGAACCGAGACCCCATTAGTTAAATCCTGCAGTAGCGTTGAGTGACTCTTTTATGAGTCCTGTTGAATTATTTACCCTTTGAAAACATTTTGCCTCATAACCCTGTGATGGCGTTTGGGAACCATTTCTTTCCTCTCATGTGGGCAGTACACGAGGTGTTACCAGCGTCCCCTGCTCGGTTTGGGGTTGGAGCTCACTGATCAAACTGGGATCCGACTTTGCTGGGAAATCATCACCACTTTGTCTCCAGCAATGCCATGCCCCTGAAGTGTCATGGCTAGGCATGATTTGGGGGAAGGGAGTTTATTTTGCTTTGAAGCATCAGAAAACACATTTTGCTCCAAACGTTATGGCCCTGTGAGTGGAAACCCTACAGCAGTTATCTCTGATGTTTCTCTTGTGTGTCGGAACAAAGCTACACGCTGGAGACAACAGACACTGGAATTACCTACCCTTGGGGAGGCAGAACTCGAACCCTTCATTATCGCCTGTACTGCAGCAGGGTCCACTAGCCCCAGTCATGGACCAGGAGCCCATTGTGCTAGGTTATAATCATGCCTTCAGACCCATACTGAGATCAGGACCCATATGTAGGCACTGTCCAAACACACAGTGGGAGACAGTCCTTGCCCTGAACAGTTTATAGTCTAAAGATACTAGATAGATGGGAGGGGAAATGGAAGCACAGAGGGGAGGTGTCTTGTCCACAGTCACACAGAGGGTCAGTGGCAGCGCCAGGAACAGAACGCAGGTATCCGGAGTCTCAACACACCCACTAGATCACACTGCCTCCATGATGCTTCAGTTCCAGAAGACTCAGGCCTCTATCACTTGAGCTAAAGGAGATCTCCCATGGCTGTTAACAGTAGTTGGCCCCATATCCTCCCTGGGGGGCAGTCACTAGAGGGCATCACTCATTCATACCTGCAAAGCAGTCAGCTGCAGTGGGGTGAAGGCATAAAGAGAGAGTGGAGGAGAGACACAGATGGAGAAACAATCCTGCTGTGGCAGGGAGCACTCACTCACACACACACACCCTGGTCTGACCAACGTACTTGACAGAATGCAGGCCAGGCAGACAATGCTCAGTGGGAGTAGTGTCAGGCAGAAGCCAGAGCAAAAGGAGAGGGAGATTTTAGAATGACACAGAGCAAAGTAGCAGCAGCAGATAATCTGACCTGCTCCTGAGAAGTATCCCTTGGTGCCCCAAAGCCCTGCTGCTTTTTGTGACCTGACCGCCACACCTGGACTCTCAAATGAGGGAAGATAATGGAGATAGTCCATAAATCAGAGAATCAATTAAGTAGTAGCAAAGATGGGTTCATTTATTGACCTTTTGCAGCTTTGGCCTGCGACTTCAGACGTGGCCTGCAACGGTGGGGTGAGAGGGGCTGGGTTTCTAGGCCATCCTGTTGGAGGTGGATGTTGCACCATGTACATGGATTTATATTTTGGAGCATGTCCTTAATATATGACAGATATGTTTGTCTGGACTGCAAATCATGAACTCAATCCCAGCAGCTAACTGAAGCAGACAGGGAACTCCTTAGCCAGGAAGGGAACGGGCTCTTGTAATAATTGGGCCTACAAATTTACCCTAATTGTGAGCTCCACTATAAAAAGGGACGGTACGTTCATGTCACAATGATCTATAACAACAAATGGGCATGGGGACAGGTACGAAAGGGAGACAGAATTAGTCCAAGGGTGAGGACCTACTGATGACTAGAGCACTGTGTTACGATCATGCCTCGTAAACAAGAAGAACTAAGGACTGAAAATTAAAAAACCAAAATTGATGTATCAGATATTAGGCTTAATTGGTGGACAAAATAATGAGGGGATGGGCTATTCCACCTACCGCTCCCTTTGTGAGTCCTTAAAGAAAAAGACTTGGTGGCGGGAGGAATTGGCTACTGGAACGAGCTTCGCCATCATGGCTGTCACCCCCACCATCTCCTGGAACCCTGGGCCTTTGTCTTCTTGAGATGGTCTAACCAGACTGGGCCAGAGAGAGGGACCAGATGGTACCTACACCTCTACTGGCTCTGACTGAATCCCAACCACCCCCTGGGATGGGAGACTGTCTCCCCCTTCCTTACCTGATTTCTTCTCTCTCCTTTTTCCTTTTGTCTAATAAAAGTCTGGCTTAGCTGGCCCAAACAGTATGTTTTACAACATTGTTAGCCTATGACCAGAGAGAAGCAGCTAAAAGCAGTGCCCTGAACAGCCCGACGCTGGTATGGGTTTGCCGGGCCTGTAGGGACCGATCAGACCATGTGCTGTGACTGTATTTTTCCAGCCGTGCAGTTGCAAGTAAGCATCAGCACTAGAGTCCGAAGCTGCATTTTCTCTATGCTGTTCTTTTCTCTCCCCCTTTCGTGTGTGTTTCTCTTGCTTTGTCTTCTAGGAAATAGGATTGGACTTTAACAGCAGCAGCAACACCGACAGCTCCAGCCCAGCTCAACTGACTTCCTCTCTTTTCTCCAAAAGGACAGTTATTACCAGCTTTGATACCATCTAAGAGCCTGACAGACAGGGGGGTTCTACCTGCTGAAAGCTCTCTCCAGCTAAAGGGAAAGGGAGTGAGGCATGCTGCTAAAACGAAAGCCCCACTCAATACTTGACATTTCAAACACTTGCACTGTTTTTCCTTCTTTTCTCTATCTTTAATAAAAGGATTTTCAGTGGTGTGTTGGCCACTGTGCTAAGCAGGCGGAGGTCTCTGGATACCAAACCCCGAACCTTACGTTAACACCACCTAATGTTGGACAGTGACTAGTTTATGTTAAAACCTTTGGCCCATAGATTCCATCTAAATTGTTGTGAAGGCCAAGACTATAACAGGGTTCAAAAAAGAACTAGATAAATTCATGGAGGATAGATCCAACAATGGCTATAGCCAGGATGGGCAGGGATGATGTCCCTAGCCTCTGTTTGCCAGAAGCTGGGAATGGGTGACACGGGATGGATCACTGGACGATTCCCTGTTCTGTTCATTCCCTCTGGGGCACCTGGCATTGGCCACTGTTGGAAGACAGGATGCTGGGCTAGATGGACCTTTGGTCTGACTCAGTATGGCCATTCTTATGTAAACTAAAACACCAGAGCCCCCTTTGAGGAAAGTAGCCAGGCCTGCATATAGTTTGGGTTTGCTATGTCTCTGCTCTCCCTTTCCCACCACATTGGCGCTCTGCCTTCCTCTTGACAGCTCATTCACGCGCTAGGGATCAGAACAACACTAACTTCCCCATTTGCACTGGACTAGCTGCAGCTCCTAAAGATAAATAGGTGAAACACGTAAGCTTCACACATCCGTAATGTGCTAAGGAGCCTGTGATTACACTACCGCCAGCCAGGCTCTCATTGGGCTGAATGTTGGCTACCCCGATTTAGATTGATCGATGACCCTGTGCTCACTGAATCTATTGCTAGACCTTTAGAGGCAGCCCCATTCCTGCTGACAGACTCTGTCTAGTTACCGCTTACAAGTGGAATTACGGAGAGTTAGGCATTCCCTCAATCAAACCGCGGAGGTCAGGCCAGGTGCATTAGCTCTCTGATTAACCATGCGAATGTGCTGGGGACATTTCTGGCCTGGTGAGACACAAAGGGCTTTGCAAAATGTTTCTTGGATAAACATTTTACAGCGTCACCTTGTCAGGGAGCAATGTGAAAAGGTGGAGAGGCAACAGCATCAATCAGGAGCGTTCTGTCTATGGGGAAGCTCGTTAAAGCAAGGCAATTAGCTTGGAAGAGGATTCACAGAGTAAGTTCACAAAGTTCTGGCCCAGCATCCTAAGGGCTCAGTACAAAATCTGGGGTGGATCCTCTGGAGATGGGGAATTTATTTGGTTGTTCCAGGGTCCTGGTCAGGAATGTTTCCAAGTTCTTACAAGTAAATCGCCAGGGCTGGAGGTGGGAGGTTGATGATGTTGTTCTACAGATCACGTTGTGGAGAAGAGAGATTCTTAAATGTGCTTGTTTCTCCTCCCAGGACCGTAGGATCCTCAGTTTGAGAGCCAAACACTGAAGCATATGATTAACTTTAAATACGCATGTAAGCCTCATGGGTCTGACACTGCACTGGTTATGTATTCATGTGCAGGGTGCATCACTGCAACTCACACATGTGCTTAAGTGCTTACCTCAATAGGGACAGATTTAAGCACATGTTTAAAGTTATGCCAGTGTATCAGTGCTTTGCTGAAGCCCTACATCCTGGACTCTTTAACTGTCCTGTGGCATGTCCCCACGATTTTGGCCCAGGTGGCAACATGGTATCTTATCCTTGAGTAATGTGAGTGCCTACAGCTGGTGCTGTGCCTAGTTAGTTTACAAACTACATGTCCATTTAAATTAGACACTTTATCACACAGAGGAAAGTGAGGAGGTCAGCCCCAATTACAAAACACTAGTATTGGCAGATACTCAACAGGCCCTGAGTCTAACCCTCATAATGCTCTTTGGGCAATTACACCCTTGCAAATAAATTAACAATTCAGCATCAGTCATGTTTCTTATCCTCCCAGTTAAATCGCCTTCACCCAGGCGGGTGGAACACAATTATGTCTGCAATTTCACACACAGCGCACGCAGTGTTCAGGGAAAGCCTTTGGTTCTGTAACTTTCTAGATTGACTGTGCCAGGGGAACTTTGCTAATCTGCACTAACGAGTGGCAGTCCCACTAGGAAGTCGGGGATTTAAGCAAATTAGGGAGCGAGTGAGTGAAAAAACACAATCAAGTCAAACCTTCACTGTTAACTACCGGAGGATTGGCAACGCTTCCTAGGGGTCATGTTCGCCCATCACTGCAAGGGTTCTTGCCTTGCATGTCACTGAGGCAGTCTGGTAGTGTCTGCGTTCCAGTAGCACATCCTTGTATATTGCTCTGGTTTATTTTCAATGCACTGCACCTTTAAATGTATAAGGTCACAGCCTCTCTGTCTGCAGTGACTGTGCGGCTTTTATAGCATGCAGCATCAGTGAGAGGCCCTCCTGGATACTTTATATTAGTTCTTTCTTTGTTGCTTTTCTTAATCTGCAACAAAATTCCAGTTGACTGAAAGGGCGTGGTTTGCTCTTCGCATGTGGGAAACAGAACAATCTTTTGTTCATTTGCTGTGACAGGATTCATTATTTATGCTAATGCTCCTTAATATACCAGGGACTGGTCTGTAGTCTAGCTTGTAAAACTAATAGCAGCTTAGTACTCTGTGGCAGCTAGCAACAGCCTTTACTATTGCACACCCCAGGCTTTGTGTGCATGATGTGGATTAGGCTGGCCCTGCTGTGACTACACAAATTACACAAATAATTTTTTTCACTACAGGTGAAATCCTACAATCAGCTCCTCACGTGCTTCTCTCTCCAGTGTGAATTAAGGAAGTGCTGCTGTGGGCCGACACACTTTGCTGATATTTCTTAACACACACCCCAGGTTAAAATCCAAAGCCACCTGAGTCCCATGTACTGGCCTATCAGCCCCATGCCAGCTGCAAGGACTCCTGCTTGTCACATGAAGGCTGGGGCTTGAATATTCTTTATTCAGGCTGAACAGTCCACAAGAGTAAGAACTGCCAAAGCCGTTGCAATGAGCTGACATGGGTGTTTGCGTACCACTGCTCTCTGTTGGGAGGAATTGGAGCTGCTTAATTGTGCCATAGGCTCTGTACAGCAAACCATCAAAGGAGATTCTGCTTTAGATTCATTAGAAGGTAGGTGTTTATGCTTTTGGAATATTAGAATCATACTTAATTCTCTAGCTCAGTTCCTCACAGTGCTTCTGACTGTCTGCTGGCCCTCAAGGTGTCGGCGAACAGGTCCTCTTTCAGGAGCTGGTCTCTCTGTAAGTTCCCGCCCCCCCACACATCAAACTGGCTGTGTTCTAGGTACCACCTCACTCCTTCCGAGTCCTCCCCTGTCCATTGAGTAGTGAGGTTCTGACAGGTGCTCCCAGCCCCCAAAGCTGAAGAATAACACTGGGGTAGAACCATCCCTGAGGGCATATCCAGATACTGGGGGGCATTGCCCTAGCATGGTATTAAAACAGCACTGTGGCATGGTGCCCAAACAGGGCATTTTCTTCCCACTCCACTACCCAAAGCCTCCCTCATGGCTGTTGGAGTAGCTGCCTTCACACCTGGAATTGGCAGAGGCCAGAGCTGGGACTTTGCATGCACCAAGTTTCTGGCCACTGGAGCTTTTTGGGGACCCACAGTCAGCCCCAGCTCCCAGCACACCCCTTGCTAGCCTCCCATGAACTTCTCCCCTCAGCTCCAGCTCTGCCGCAAGTGTGGCAGCCTAGCCTTCGCCAGCCATTTCTTCCTTCGTTGGGAAAGGGGGGGGGGGAAGAGGCAGGAAAAGCCATTGGCTTAGCTCTGAAGAGGCTGGAAGAGACGCACTGTGGACTCTGGGAGAGCAGAGGCCGGGACTGATACCCCCAAAATAAAACTGAAGAAGAAATAAAGGTGTAAAAGATGCCAAGAGACTTAGGGCAAAAGGGCCATGTAGAGGAGAGATAGTGCAAGGTGTTCCAGGCAGTGAGACATACACAGTGAGGCTCTGCAGCGCTGGGACTGTTCTCCACAAGTGCTTCCTTCCAGCACCAAATACACAGCAAGCAAAGGGTCACCGTTGTCAGGAACCAGGAAATACTGGTCCACTGGGAAGGGCCTACCTGACTCCACATGTTCTGCAAGCCCATACAGCGCAGCCAATCCCACTCCTCGCTGGGGAGTCACTGCTCCCCATTATTCAGTGACTGAGCCTTTATTAAAATGCTCCAACAAGCAAAGACGCTTTGCCCAGGGTTGACTGGCTGACTGAAGCCAATCAGAAAAGCAGCCAGTTCACAGCCCTCCAGGAAAATGAGAGAGAAGAAAGGACAGCTCGCCATACCTGGACAGCGGGGCCTGTCACACGCTCCTTGCCCACCTCAGGACAGCTCTGCTGACACAGTTATGAAAGGAAACTGAATGAGTGGGGCCTGGCTGATAACCTAAGTGGTGCCTTCCCAGCTCAGCAAGGACTGAGCAGACCCCATGGGCAGAGCTAAGCGGAGAGCCCTGTAGGACAGAGTACACAGTGGGGCACCTCCATGAGTGTGCAGAGGGCCTCATGGAGCTGAGTTCACTGCACAGAGCGCTGCATGCTCAGAGGGTGCCAGGAGCAAGGCCTGCAGCTGCACCTTCTCAGTCTCCTGAGAGCCTGATGAGCCCATGAAGCTGCCTGGCAGATCACCCTGGCTGACTGGCTGAGGAAGCTCACTGGCTACTCATTGCACATACCGAGGGATCCTCTGCCTCCCTGGGCTTGCCTCGCTCCAAGCCCTGCTCCTGCTCGGCTCCTCCACTAGCTCCAGCCTTGTTCCAGTCCTGTCCCGGCCTGGATCCTGCCTGGGAGCCAGCCCTGCTCCTGTCTTCCTTGACTCCAGCTAATCTGATTCTGATCCTCGGCCCTGATTCTTGGCTCTGACTCTGTCTCCACCCTGGGATCTGGCACTGGGACACTGACTTCGGTTCCGACCTTTGGCTTTGAATCTCAGTTCTGATTCTGCTTTGTCCCTGGACTCTGGCATTTGGACTTTGACCACTAGGCCTGACTATTGCTCTGACCACTAGGCCTGACTGCCTACAACCCAGTCCCCTGACAGTGGAGCACCTATAGAAGCTGAGCCTACAAAGAGCCCCTTTGAGGTGGTTGTGCTGTGAGGGGCAAAGCCCCGGAGACTGGAGGTATCAGCACATGTCACAGGCAAGCTCTTTACAGGTTACCAGGACCAATTTAACAGCAGCATGTCAGCACCATGAAAGCACAAAAATGGAGGTACTGAATGGCCTTTGCAGCTGCTCCTTTTTAGCACCAGGGACAGCAACCATGATGCAGAGCCTGCAGCGTGCCAGGTTCAAGTGGCGGACCCCACACAGCAGAGAGGAAGGAGAACAGTGCGGGTGGAGAGATGTCCCTTATTGACCCAAGATGCTGCAATAATGGCATGGCACCCCCTATGACGTCCAGAGCCAGTCCTGCAGAATCCCACAGTGCTTTTCCATATCAACATCAGCCGACACTTTATGTTCCCATTGCCACTTAATCTGAACGAAGCTGCTTGTGTTTTCCCCTCTAACAGCTTTAGAGCTTTGGTCTGTCAGCAGTAAAGGGAAAATTTCACTCCCCAGTTTTATTTTTTGTTGGCTTGTTAACAAGTACCCTTCCAGCTGGTGCAGACAGCTGACACAAGGAAAGGCTGCATTTGAGTGACAGCCTGCCACTCACTCCTAAAAGAGGGGTGACAGGATGGGGTAGGGGTGGGGGGATTGGTAGAAAATGCTGAAGTGGCAGATAATTGAATGTCAAGGTTGACACAGCTAGTATTTATTTTAGTACCTGGGCATCTATAACACTCTGGCATCGATCTTTGTGACCTATAAAGTCTCGAGAAAGTAATGGGAAAGAGAAGTAAATAGTTACATATTCTTTTTTATTGAGACATTCAAGAGACTGCTGAAAAAGCAGGAGATGCCAGAGAAAAATAAGAGAGAAGTAGCCAGGGGTGTTTTGCCAGAAATGGGGGAAGGAATCACAGATCGGGGATGCTGTGACAGGCAGAGGCTCAGAGACTGGCAGAATCAGAGGGTTAGGCCGTGTTATGCAAGGGATTCTATACTTTGCATGGGAAAGAACCCCATTGACTGATGTATTAATGAAACTGTAGGAGGGTGGTTTCAGGGGCATTGTCCCACAGGTTGGGGATCCCAAAGGACAGCACCCTACAGAGCAGTGATGCTGCAAGGATATGGAGAAGCCACATTAGTAGCACCCAGCGCAATGCAAGAAGCAGTGGTCCAAGTAGAGAACTGATCAGTTTAGCACTTGCTTTATTTAATTCATGTATTAATTCTGATGTAGAAAAAAATCCTGTCTCTAAAATCCTTTGCATCTGGCCTCTGTGTGTCCCAGGATTCTGTCTAGCATCTAAACATGCAGTGTAGCTGGCACATATAGATGGAGGATAGGGCCCCACCCCCTACACACACTGGTCCCTTGCATAAGCAGCTAGCGAGTCCCCTCCTATAGGGGACCTCTGACCTGTGGCGAATCATTGGTGCTCCCCCAGTTCCACATCATCGGCCAGCTCCTTCCCGCATAGCCATCGCACAGTGGTCCAAACATACAGAAAACATTCCTGGTGCACTGTCTGCAAACATGAAATACACATACATACTGTGCATGTGGAGCTAATTAATCAGCGTCATGCAGCGCTGGTGTGCAGCAGAGCAGTGTACCAGCACCTCTCTCAAGCTGCTAACTTGTTCTCCAGAATCTCCACTTTCAAGTCTGCAGCTATTACGGCCGCAAAGGAAACTTCAGAAACGGTGAACGGTGCAACCGAAGCAGAGAGCCAGGAACAATAGCTCAGAGGTGCAAACTGCCCTATTCAGCTCAGGGAGGTGTGAATCAGATGCCCAGCAATGATCATTTCAATGCCCACACTGTTACCTATTTCATTCTCCATGTCAGAAAGGAGAGGGAGGGTCGCAACTCTTCACAGTTTACTGTGAGTAACATCTCATTTTGCCTTGGGGAGATAGCCCCACTATCATCACTCAGGAGAAGCTAAACCAAAGAGCTTTGCAGAGCCCTTGGCCATATTCAAGCCCCACCGAGAGGGCTCCAAGATGAAGGAACCCAATGAAACTGAGAGAGCTGCATAATCTTATCTCAAACATCTGCACAATCTACAGTGACCCAGTGTGTCATTGTGGGGGGTGGAGTTTATTTAGTGGCAAAGCCTCAAACCACCCCATCATCTCTTAGACCCCTGGCCTTGCACCCTGCACATCTCCACTCTTTTACGAAAAGAATAATTAGACAGCAGCTCAACTAAGGGCTGACACAGATGCAGCTAAGGTGTCCTTTCACACATCATTAAGAAGCAGGGCAAACCCCACATTACCCTACTTCAGCACCAGCATCATTACTTTGGTGTAGCTAAACCAATACAAATATTCTCAGTGTAAATGGATAACTCCATTCTCAGTCTGTGACACCCTTCAGGGGATAATTTTACACAAAAGCTGTCCAGTCGCATGCACACAGAGATCACTGATATTGAGTCCAATTCCAAATGGCAGCTTGGTTCAATCAACAGCTTTACTAGCCTACTGGACAGGGGAAGCTGCTGGTTTGATATATCTGGATTTCGGTAAGGCTTTCGACACATTCCCACATGACATTCTCAGAAACAAATTAGGGCAATGTGGTCTAGATGAAATTACTACAAGGTGCATGCACAACTGGTTGGAAGACCATACATAAAGAGTAGTTATCAATGGTAATTGGGAGGACGTATCTAGTGGGGCCTCATAGGGGTCAGTCCTGGGTCTGCTACTATTCAATGTGTTCATTAACAACTTGGATAGAGGACTGCAGACAATGCCTGTACAATCTGAAGATGACACAAAATTTGGAGGGGTGTCAAGCACTTTGGAGGACAGGATTAGATTTCAAAGTATCTTGACAAATTGGTCTGAAATCAACAAGATGAAATTCAGTAAAGACAATGTCTGCATTTCCTTCACACACCCCAATCCCTCACCTGCAGGTGATGGGGCTCTGGCTGTCAGCTCCAGGATGGCAGCAGCAGCACAGAAAAAAGGGTAGTGATGGGACGTTAAGTCTGCTGTGAAAAGTGATATTGATAAATATCACTTAACATCACCACCCTTATTTCTGTGCTGCTGCTGGTGCGGCGCTGCCTTCAGAGCTGGGCACCCGGCCAGCAGCCGCTGCTCTCCGCTCTGCCTTCAGAGCTGGGTGGTGGTATATGTACTTGGGGGGGAGGGGGAGCATAAATGACCACAGACACAAAAAAGGGTAGCCGATCAAATAAGTTTGAGAACCACGGGTTTAGAGAAATTCCATTTTCTTCCATCTCCAAGAGTAGTACAGCTTCCCTTCAGATCTTTTATAATCAAAGGATTAGAGAACTCCAAATCTCCTTTGCATGCACAGAATGAATTTTTGTTCAGGTACGCGCTCTTTCTTAGAAGGAATGTGCTTACTCTTGTTTCTTACGTTGTTTGTGGCCTGATGGTTTTAATTTTACTCCTTCCTGCATTTGCCATCAGCCAGGCTGTTTTTGGCTGTGAATAGCATCAAGAGATAGGTGTTAGCCTATCAGCCCCTCCTTGGCTCAAATAGTGTTACACCACTTGAAAAGTGGGCCTTTGTTCTGTAAGACTTCATTCCAAGACTTGGATTCAGTGCCGGCTACTTCCTTGATCAACGCAGTCATACATTCTAGTTGTCCTGTGCTTTTGCGTAGCAAAGAGAAGTTCCTTCATAGCTCCTTGTTGCAATTTTAAGTTTGAGGAGGTGGTCAGTATAAAAACTTGGATGCATGGATGCTGATTTGAAGAATATTGAAGTCTATGGTAAGACTCCCTTTGATTTCCAATGAGCTTTGGATTCATTCCACAGATCCTAGAATTGGACAAACTATCTGAAGGGACCAATTTGTCAATGGAAGACATCCCTTTGCAAATCGTCCATGGAGAGACCATGATTTCCATGAATTTATTCAGTGTTTTGAAATTATTCAGCAAATGTTTTGTTCCAATTTATTTCAACCATGGGATCACTCACCAACTGTTTGCTGCACTGAGAATGTAATTCACAGTTTGAACTGTCTTGATAGGTCAGTGTTAGTTCCTGGATTGGATTAATGTGATTATCAGCGAATCAGATTTTGGGTGCTATTCTTGGCTTTATGAATTTTGAAATTATTTTCTATAAACAGTGTAAAATATTCACTTAAAACCCAGTGTTTTGGCAAGTGTTCCCACCAGTGAGTTTGTCTGCTAAAGGAGGATGAATGCAGTCAGATCAAATTCCTTTGAAAATTTGCCCAGAAACATTTTTGCCCTGTTTCCCCTGTTCTGCTTATTCTCCAGACTTCGTTACAGCGGAGTTAAGGTTAAGGTTAAAAGTGGCTTGTTGCCATCTCATCCTTCCAGAATGGGAGAGTTCAAATGTCTGCACTCAAATATTGTAAAATTAGTAAGTTAAGATGACACTTCATGCACAAGATACCACCTTAATTCTGTGCCTGCAGTGATGCCAAGAGGAAAGTGGGAATATCAAAGTACCTTACAAGAACTGCCATTGTCTCTGTGCCAACTACATTTCCACATCAGGACTCCTATTCCCACACGCAACAGGACTTTCATTGATCCAGGAAGTCACTGCACCTGGTCTACAGAGCTGATAAAGGACACACCATGCTGCTTCTCCTCCTTATTTCCAGCTGCATGGTTACCACTGAAGAGGCTAACCCCATTCATCGTTAAGTAGCTCACCATTTCCCATGGAGGTCTTTTGTAATCTATTAACTATTCCAAATACTTCTGGCAAAGACATTTGTGAAGAAGGTTATGGAGCAAAGTCTGTTCTCCCTTCCACCCAATTCAATGGGGTTGCATGAGAAAAATTGATCCCGTGACCATCTCTGGTGAGAACATGGGCTTGGGTGGTCTTGAATAATAACCCACTCATATCAGTCCACATCTCCAGAATACTGACTGATCAGCAAATGGTCGCATTCTGTCAAAAGTTCAGCAGCGTACAGAGGCCAGGGGAGTGCATAGCAAGGTTGGCTGATCAGAGGGTCCATTGCTGTGGGGACCCTCCTTCCTTCCCGGAAGAGAGGCACTGTGTTAAGTCCACAGGGGCTACTGAAGTGTCTGTTGTTGCTCTAAACCTTACAGAGGGGAAGATTTCTTTCTACCTCGCACCACCCCAGTGCACCTGTCCAGTGCACGGCCCAGCAGCTTGGGACTGTTCCTGGGTATGAGTCTGAATTCTCAAAGGGAAGCAATTTCACTTTTCTATTTGCTTATCCCTAGCTGGCCACCAGCAAGGCATCCAGTGATGCACATAAAGTGACTATCCTGCTCAATCTGCAAGTAGGCTACGTCCCCTTAGGACTTGCCATGCCGATGAGCTGGTCACCAGAACTTCTGTCTGAAGCACAGCTTTGAGACATACCATTGCAAGAGCTCCTTTATGGGCAAACAGAATATACAGCCATTTCCAGGGATTCTGATCCAACTACACACTGCCCAGGCATCAGCAGCTCTCCACAGACGGGAAGTTTATCAGACGCATGATAGAAGAGTGGTCATTTGCGCAGCAGCCATTTCTTTTTGTGGCCTGCGGGATCCCACAGAGGCTTTTCTCTGCAGTAAAGGCAGAGTCCTTTTCAGATGCCTCTTCAAATTGCATCGGAGCGCTAGCTCCCCTTGTATCTGTTCTAACCAGAGAGAGCACCCAGTGGGCCCCTAGAGCACTGGCTCATGCCCTGGTGATGTGGAAATGACGGTCGTGGAAGATGGTTTTATCATGTCAGGTGTACACCCTCTCTGGAAGTCCAATTCAATTAGCTTTGGTGAGCACCCTGCAAATCCTAGCCCCGGCATCTGCTGAGCCTCATAGCAATGAACAACATGGCAACATATTTAGCTGATGAAGAGTTTAACGGCCAGTCCCAGCGATAAGTGGAGGAGCGATGCACAACCCCAAAGACATACTAACGATGTCTTTCTCAGAGACTATTTCCAACTTAATTTGCCTGACCTCAGCAACCTTTACAACCAGCCATGACACTTTCTACTTTGAAATCACCTCTGCCAGTTTCATTCAAAATGTCCTAATTTGATTATGCTGTTTGCACTTTGTATTTCTTTTCCGGACATATTGGAGAGTCAGTTCCGTGTCTATAATTTGTAATCTAGCTTGTATTATTGTCCACTTGTAAATGCAGGCTTCTCGCTCGTCCACGCACCTTCATCATTTCGATTTACTCCATTGACATTAATGCCCTGGGGAGCACCACTGGACTGCTGTGGAGATAATGATTTTTCATCTTTAATGGCTGCTTCAATATTTGTAGCTCACTCAGCAGTCTTACCCAGAGTTAAATCTCTCTCATCTCAGGCAGTCTCTAATTTTGGAATGATCTGTCATTTCAGCTCTTTGATCACATATCATTTTCTCAGCTAGACCCTCACAATTGCATCTAGAGAACAATTCACTGAGGTGCAAACCCCGGGCCACTGTGCATAGTTCAAGCACTGGCTGATATGCTGTGCCGGACTGAGAGGAGGTGGAAGGATGAGACCATCTCCACAGGCTGTAGAGCCATTTTGCAGCTGCTGCTGTACCCAATTTTTGGAGCCCCAGCAAAAGGGGATACAGGGGAATTAAAAGTGTCGCATAATGCAAAGAACCTTTGTTAGACAATCTTGCTACCACCAGCCAATGTGCCAACTTAAAATAAGAAGCTGAGCTTTGGAGATGTCTCCTGAGCTCTTTGCCGATTTTATATTTAAATTAAGAAGTTTTCAGTCTGTACTACCTTTAAACAGGTCCAGGAATCTCTCCCATATAAAGATGGGTTTGGCTGTGTGACCCAGACAACTCACGTAGGATATGTCTACACTGCATGGTAAACCAGAGTCTGTGGGACCCACGCTTGTGGAATCAATGTTTCTAAACCCACACTTGAGTGTTGTTGTGACGACTGGGCCCACCGATCTACCTGAATTGTGAGCTCAGCTGCAACAAGTATGTAAAAGTTCATAAGATGATACAGTAGCCTACAGCAGGGGTGGCCAGACTCATTGACCCTCCGAGCCACATATGATAATCTTCAGCAGTTCAAGAGCCGCAAGAGACACCCAACCTGTCCTGCAGGGCAGTGCCTGCCTGGGCGTGGGACTTCTGCCCTGATGCCCCACTCTCCACAGGGCAGAAGCCCCTAGTCCCACCACCCCACCGGACGGCAGAAGCCCTGAGCTCCCCCACCCAATCTGGTAGGAGGAGAATGCGGGAGGGTATGGGGGACTCTGTGAGCCACACTTTAACTGTAAAAGAGCCGCATGCAGTTCATGAGCTGCCGTTTGGCCACGCCTGGCCTAGAGTAACAAAGCTGGATGGGGAAAGGTCCAAAGGGGTGACAGAATAATTGAGTTAGTCTAAACAAAAAGGCCAACTTGATATGATTCAAAGACTGCACTGAAATTCTGCTTGTTCAAAACAAACGTGGAGTCAAAAGTTAATGAGCCAAAGTTGGAATATCAGCTACTAGGCCTAATTGGTGGACAAACTACTGAGGGGAAGGACTCTTCCACCCATCGCTCCCTTTCGGGGTCTTTAAAAGAAAGGGATGTTGCAAGGAAAAGTAGGAAAGAACAAAAAGAATGGACAGGGAGAAGAGACAGAGGCGACAGGCGCAGCTTCAACATCATGACTGCCACCCCCACCACTTCCTCAGGCCCCAGGCCTTCATCATCCTGATCCTGAGAGGTGTCCTGGCCAGAACGGGCCAGAGAGAGAGGGACCCAGATGACATCACCATCCCTACCTGCTCCAGCTGAATCCCAGCCCCCATGCCATGGGATAGCAGAGATTACCATCTTTAATGCCAGCTAAGAGACCGTCAAACTGGCCTGCATTTCCTTCTAAGATTAGACCTGAACAACAACAGCTCCAGCCCATCTCAACTAACTTCGTCACTTTTCTCCAAAAGGACAGTTATTGCCACCTTTGACACCACCCAAGAGACTGTCAAACAAGGGGGGGTTCCTCTTAAAACTCTCTCCAGCTGAAGGGAAAGGGAACAAGGGATGTTAAAATGAAAGCCTCACTTAATCCTTTACATTTCCAACACTTTAACTGTCTTTTCCTTCTTTTCTGTCTCCTCAATAAAAGGCTCAAAAGATTTTTAATGGTGTGTTTGCCATGGGACTAAGCAGACTGAGGTCCCTGTAGACCAAACCCCAGACCTTGTTTAAAACTGTTTAATGCAGGACAGCAAATGTGTCATATTAACACCTTTGGCCACTTATTCCAGCTAAATAAATACAACAGTGTCCACACTGCATTGTAAACCTTGGCTTACAATTGTTGGCCGTGCAATCCATACTGCACTACACAGACCTTCTGACTCGGGTCTGCAGCTTGAACTGCGTCCACACTGGAAAACGACAGGGCTTGGACCTGAGTCTCAGCAGGCCTCAGGCTCTGACCCACCTCCCTAGCAGAGTCCTTAGTGCTTGCTGACCTGAGTCAGACCGACTTGTATGTGGACAGATGTGGGGCTCGGGTACATGAACTGAGCAGAGTTGTTGCTAGTGTACTAGGCACTAGATATTTACGTCTTGGATTCAAACCTGAGTCAGATCTCAGGCTCAGTGTGCAATGTAGACATATCTCCAATTTTCCTGTATCTTAGCTTCCCTCATCTGTCAAATTGGGAGAATACTTGCTCCATCTCACTGCTAAGTGGGAGAGGGTTAATTAGTTAATGTTTGTACAGTGCTTTGAAGGCATAAAGTCCAAAACTGTAAGTGCTAATATCATTATCACCATCCATAGGGAACTCGCCTGACTAGTGAGGCGGTCAGTACTCACAAAAGCAGAGTAAAAATGAAAATAGCCACCTGGAAATTGATTCGCCTGGGAGATCAGACCCCTGGTGCTTAAAAGAAATGGGGAGTTTCTGGCACACGCAAATGAGTGCAGAGCAGATGTAAAATACTACCCAATGCAATCAGCACTTCCTACTCACACATTATTATTGTTCATCATTTTATATAACAGCTTGGTGAGGGAGGAAGGTAAGGCATGGTTACAGAGCAGGAACGCCTGTAGAGAACCTACAGCTCCAAACTACAACTGAAGAGGACCAAGCTTCAAACAGGCAAGACCATGAGAAGTTCTATTGCTTTGATATGGTGGAGAGATCTGGCCACTTGCTAAGAAGGAAGAGAAACAGCTTCAAACGTAAGGTGCAGAGATGAATTTTTGGGTCAGTGAGGGAGAATGAGGTGGGTCAAAGAAGATCTAAGAGGGAACTGCTGGAGCTCTGTGGAGAACCAAGTATAGAAAATGCAGTGAAATCCCAATGACTCCAATTGGCAGGGCACATCACTGGGATGATGGACGACAGACCAGCTAAGCATCTCTTGGAAGGGCATCCATATGGCTGTGTTTTCACTGGGAACTGGGCACCTGGCTTCCTTAGACTCCCTTGCAGTTCCCAGCAGAAGGGAATATCAGCACTGACGCAGCTAGCGCAGAGGGTGCACAAATGCTGGGGCTTGGGATAGGATCAAGCCAACTCCCTTTATGCGAGAGCTACTCAGAGGAATGGATAGCAAAATGGATTGCACGGGCAGAGCAGCTCGAATTAACTGTTAAAGCAAATCGATTGAATGAAGATGGTCTCCGTCTCCTAATGCAGAGCACAGTCACAGCTTTACCCCCTGAGGAAAGAAGTGACAACTGGAAATTAAAATTAAAAGATGTATTAAAGCAACCATTTGAACCGACCGTTCATGCACACTGTAAACAGGATGTGTTGCTGCTGCAAAGGAAGCATCAAGCTGGCAAAGGGTGTCTGGTCTGAGGTGCGCTGCCTGATGGGGAAAGAAAATGAGCAAGGCCAGGCGAGGCTGGCTGGCCTGGGACTACTGGGACAAGATGGAAATCGGAGTTCATGCACACATCGAGCCAGTCTTAGAGCCTGAGTGAGGCCAGGAATGGCGCAACGGAATGGGAGAAGGAGAGAAAGTGAAAAGTTAATGAAGGTGCTGATCACAATGGACCCAAAGTTTGCATAGTACCAGACACACCAAGCTGTCAAAGTGATAGCTAAGACATTGTGTGACAATGCAACATGGCTCAAATTGAGGTGAAACAGCCTGGAACATTGACCAGGCTCAGACAACTGGACAAAGGGAATATTCTCCCTCCCCCAGAAGGAAACTGAGTGTAAGGTGAAAAGGTGCTTGGACCTCGGACATCATAGAAATGTAGAGCTGGAAGGAACATTGAGAGGTTATCTAGTCGATCCCCGCACACTGAGGAAGGATTGGGTATACCTAGACCATCCCGGAGAAGTAAGTGTTCTTAAAACCTCCCACCATGGGGATTCCACATCCTCCCTACGTAACCTGTTCCAGAGCTTAACTATATTAGAGTTAGATTTTCCTAATGTCCAACCTAAATCTCCCTTGCTGCGCTCTAAGCAGATTCTGTCTTGTCCTACCCTCGGTGGACATGGAGAACAACTGATCACTGTCCTTATCAGAAACATCTAACTCCAAGATTGGCCTTTTCTTCAGGAGTGGAGATACCCCTGTGGAAAAGCAGCAAGGAGAGGTCACCATGCAGACAACAGCACAACTGCCAGTGCCAAATCTGCCAGAAGGTGCATTCATCTGGCCTGCGCAATTTCACATGCATTTTGTCAAATCAGGTTTCTCTGTTGCCTGGAACACTGTGGTGGAGGAAATGCCATGGGTGACAAGAAAGTGACTTGGAACCCCTGTTCCTGGAAGGTTGACACAGAGGATCCTGAGTCACTGTTGCACAGATTGATTGATCATTTGGGGCCTGAGCCATTAGAGGCTGTCCATTCATCTCAGTCGTCTTTGGAGCAGGCCCTTTTTCAGTGTTACAGACCTATCACGAAATCATGGATGTTCGAGATGAAAAAGACATTAGACCCTCCAGGCCATCTCCCTAGGGCCAATGAAGGATTGTTTCCTACAGGACACTATCTAGCACTATGTCTGTTCTAGCTTTAAAGGTGTTTCAGGTGATGGGAACTTCTACCTTTTCCCTTCAGAAACTGCTCCACTGCTGTTACATCAATGAGGCTCTCCTATTGCTCAGCCTCAATTTCCCTTTCCTTAATTTCATCCCTTTTGCTCAGAGTCAGGCTGCCATCCAGCAACCGACATAAGCACTCTCTGTCCTTGGTGGCCAAACCCTTCAAATGTCTATAGGCAGTTACATGTTCTCCTTGCTTGTCATTTTACCAAGATACACAAGCTAGGAAATGTCTCACTCCAGCATCCCAATGGTCTCTCTAGCCCAACAGCCAGTGCCAGTTGCTTCAAAGGAAGCTACGACGGAAAATAGTGCGATAACTTGCCCATGGAGGGAGAAGTTTCTTCCTAAACCCAGCAGTTAATGGTTGGCTTATGTCCTGAAATACATGTGAGGATTGGTAGCCGTATAAATGCTGGATTATTTTTTAGTCCCCCTATGTCTTGGCCCCAGTAACATCTTGTGACAGTGAGTTCCATAGGTTAACTGTGCACTGAGTGAAAACATATCTGAAATTTCAGCTTTGAAAGTTGCTGCCTTTTAATTTCCTACAGTTGTCTGGCATTTCCACAGCTGAGTTTGATTTCCTCAAATAGCCAGTGGTTGAGGGTGTTAAATTCCCTTCATGCCCTTGAATAAATGCCATCCCAACTGACAGAGCTGTCTAAATTCAGATTTTCCAGGTATCCCATTTCCTGCTCATTAGCAAGAGTGATCTGTTCCAGCAGGACCTACCTTCCTTACTAATTATTCAAATATCTTTCCTATGTTCTTCTTGTGGAGGAGTTTGGTATCTCAGCCATTGTCACGAACAGACAAGAAGCACCCAGTTCCTGGGAGGGATTGATTTGGGACTGTTCTTAACAGGCCTAATAGAACATTCAGAACGGCTCGATTACATACTGCTGCAACTCATGTGCAATCAACAGGGTTAACCTAGAGGCAAATTTAGCTCATAATCTTCCTTATACACAGGGGATATGGGCAGATTGTGAGAACACTGATTCTGGCTAGTTCTTCTCAAACAGAAATGCTCATTGTGGATCAGGTCAAAGGACCTGCCTCTGACCATGAAATTGAGTTGATGGAAAATAAGAGGGGCCCCATCATAAGATGCAGAAAACACTTCTGATTGTGTTGGGCCAGATCCCTGATCAACGGGGCAGCATTCGCTGATCATAGCCAGCTGCAGAGAGCTAAAATTCACAGAAATTCTGTCTTTAGGCTCAATGCTTGGGAAATAACAGGGAATGGCAGACATTCATCCAGCATTTGGGCCTTACATGAATAGGCAACATTCCTTGAAAATCAGGTCTGGGACCCTCACCCTGAGATTAAATCAACTGCCTGGCTAGCCCTTGCATCTGAGAGCTTGTACCCCAGACCCTGGTGGCTTGGAGGCAGATAAATTTTTGTCCACCCCTGCTTCTGTTCTTGAAGCTTAAGATGCACTGCTTATAATAAAAGGATTCCAGGGGAAATGCTCAGCCCCCTCCCCCTTTCCATCAGTGTAAAATTCTGATTCTTTGGAGGCTCCTCTCCTTCCCAAGGAGCTGTATTTATAGATGTCTTTGGCTTCCCTCTGAGCGCTGGATTGGGCCTTCAGCCCCCAGCCCTGCTTCATTACCCCACCCTGCCCACCTGTGGGCAAGCTGAGCCAGGATTAACCCCCTGTGTTCTGACATTCAGGCCTCTGCAGCCTGCCTCAAGCAGGGATGGAGAGTGCCTAGGAGGTGGGATGTAGAACAGGAGCAGGATGCAGTGGGGTGTAGTGCAGTCTAGTGGGTACCCCATCCCCTGAGCCAGCATTTGGGTAGGAAAGCAAAAAGCAGCCGTTCATCAGTGGAAGCTTGTGTTTGCTCGTCCCTTATGCTCTGTCGTTCTCTTCGCCGTCTGTACCCCGACCCCAGCCCTTCGGCTCCAATTGCTGCACTGGCCCAGCGGTGGAATTTGCCATGTGCTCTGATGGAATTGGCAAGGTGCGCCACGCCCTGCCTCCCACAAAGGAGAGTTATAGCCTGCTCTCTGCTCTGCCCTCGCTGCTCTTTGGTTCAGCCACATTAATATTGGTGACATTTAAGAGGAGTTCTTTTGCCAACCCATTTCAATTGTTTTCCCTGTGCTTTATATTGGTAAGATGTGTTATTGCTTTATTAAAATGTAGCAGGATTTAGCAGCTCCCCTTGAAGGGAAAGGGGAGAAATGCCCTGGGTCTCTTCTCCAGACCCCGGGCACCAAGTTCCTGGGCAGCTCCTGGGCAGGGGTTCTGGTGGGGACACAATCCCCTGCGTGTAGTCTCAGCATGGAGCTGAGATCCCCTGAAATCCTGCCCCAGCTTCCACAAAGAGGTCTTGGTTGTTCGAGCCCTTGTGGGTCCAACTGGTGAGAATGGGCGTCGGTCCACTGGAGTCACTGGGCTTTGCTGATTTGTGCAAGCAGCAAATCCAGCCCCTGTCTTTGCTTCTCCTGAGTGCCTCGTCTCTCTTCTTCCCCCCTCTGGCTTTCACTCCTTCTGACCCTCCCCCTTCCTCCCACGCTCACTTCCTTCCTCTCTACAGTGAGACAGGAAAGAGTTTTCCCATCCCGCAAAAATGTCTGAGCTATTGAACGTTTTTCCCATCCCAAATTCAGACAAAGAGACAGAATTTCTGGAAAATTTTCACAAACGAAAATCTGAAAACAATTTGGATCTACTCAGTCAAAATGTTTTGTTCCGGTTTGATCTTTTTTACTTTACATTTGCTTTTACTGTCCATCAGCTTCCGTTTCAAAATGAAAAGTCATTGGTACTGCAAAGCAAAACTTCTTTGTTTGGAAAATGTTGAAACAGGGCATATGGACAACTTCTCAACTTCTTCTTTTTTTTTCTTTTTCTTTTTTTTTTCAATTTTTTTCAAAATGGGAAATTCTTCAAAACCGACCCCTGCCCAGGAAAGGCTTTGATGAATCAGCATTTTCCAACAAAAAAACATTCCCAACCAGCTCCCAGCCTTGCTCTCTCTCATCCACCTCACACTACCCTACTTCCCTCCTTCTCTTGGTTTCTCTCTTCTCTCTTCCATGGCCTTCTTTCATTCTTTTCTCCCTCTCTGCCCCACGCCCATGCATGTATGCACACATCCATTCCACCTCTTCTCTCTTTCTGCCTCTCTGGGGCTAGCTCCTCTTCCACCACACTTCCTCTCTCATCCTTTACCTCTTCTATCTTTCTCTCTCTCCCTCTCATTCTTCGCTGCTCTCCCCTCTTCCTGTCTCTCTTTGTCCCCCCACCAGCATCTCTCACCCAGCGCACTCTGCTTGGAGCAGCACACTGTGTTTACAAGGAAACAGCAGTTCTTTCCCTTTTATGTCTCTCCTTTGTTTCTCTTCTTCCCCTGGAGGGCAGCGCTCGCAATTTCCCAAGAAGAAATAAAATCTCTGAAGGAAAGGGAAAAAAAAAAACCCAAACCAAACATGCCAACAAAGAGGCTGCAGGAATATGGATACCCCCCACCCCCGCCACACATACACATGCACGCGCACTTCCCCCCCTCCAAGGGCGTCCATTCACCCAGCCACAAAGACACACTGAGCTTTGTCTGTTTAGTCATTTAGTTTGTAATGGAAAGTGTCCATCTTTATTCCCATGAATAAACAGTGCAGACGAAGAGACAGACACAGAAGGCAAGAGAGAGGGATGGAGGCTGGGGGTGAGGGGACTGTGGCTGGAGCTTGCTTTTGTTATTCTACTCGGAGAGGGGACCAGGGGCAGTAGGAACACCATAACCCACATGCCGCAGGCTCCTTATCCCCCTGGCCATACATAGCCCTTCCATTATCACCCTGCCTGTTGTGTTATCCCCACTGGGGCTGTCTGCCCTGATGGCTGATGCGTTCTCCCTTTGTGTCCAAAGATGGAAAGGTCACTGCTTCCTCATTATTTGTATTATAGCATTATGAGCGTGTGTGTGTGTGAATCAACCCCTGTGGGAGCGTGTTTTTCACAACTCTCATGGCAGTAACGTCTCATGGCATCTGCCTTTGTGCAGCCAGAACTGCCCCTAGCAAAGCCCCCAGGTCTCCCATTGTGTTTGCAGCAGGGCCCGGAATGAAAGCTCTGGGAGACAGGCATCCTCGGCAAGCTCCTCTCACACGCCCGTTTGCAGTATGTCTCAGCTCTGGCCAGGAGGGAGGGATGGTCTCACAGCCTGTCCCGTCTCTGCTGAGACCACCAGCAAGAACTCCACTTAGTACTGGCTGTGTGGGCGGAGTTCACGGGGTTCCATGTGCACACGGCTGGTCCTAGGTCCCATTATTGGGGAGCAAGAGGGTATTTGGAGGGCGCTGGATGTTTCTATTTAAAAAACAACCTTCCTGGAGTCCAGGGGCTAGTTAGACCTCTAGAAAATCTTGGATTTTGAGAGTTTACATGCATAAAATTTGGCTCCTGTGTCAGTATGTTGCTGTGATTTATAATTTTGGCCTTTCTGACAACGATTTGGAGCCCTAGACGATTGTTGGGTGGGGGGCACTGGCCCCTTTGCCACCCCCCTCCCCACAGTAGCACCAGGCCTCTGATGTGATGCAGGCTGCAGACCCAGCATCAGACAGTAATGATTGCCATCTGCATTGGGCCTAGTGGCCTAGAGAGAAACATCTCATATCCCATTACAAAGCCCCAGAGCCACCCAGTCCTCCTTAAAAGAGCCCAGAAGCCTTCCAACCATTGGGCCGTACTGCTCCGGGTTGAGCAGAGAAGGCAGTTATCTATCAGCAGGGCTCCCAGCTCTGGGTCATGGTCAGAGCTCTGAGGAACCCCCTCTTCAGGGTCAAGTCGCTGGCCTTACACAGACAGCCCCTATGGCTCTGCCCCCATGAGCATGGCCAGAATGGCTTAGCCCATAATCCCCTATTCTTGAGAACACGTGTTGCATCCACCATCTTTTCATCTACTGGGGCTGCCAACCTAGTGCTGCTTCAAAATAGGCTGGAGGGGCTCGCTGAGTGCCCTGCGGGTCGGCCTGTCTGTCAGGAGGTTGAGATGACCCCCCACAGCACTGACAGGCAGCCTGGGGAGCAGGAGATCTACACCAGGGTGGGGATCTGGAGCTCCCCTTCGGCTGACCACAGCACTACTGCTGGGCTGGCCTTAAACCAGCTCCCTGGGCGGTGGGAGGAGGACAGTGCTGTTAATTGTCTCTTAGCACCCTGTGCCGGTTAGAGCAGCTTAACAGCAGAGGAGCGATGCCTGTGCTGCAGATCTGGTCCGTCCCATTGGACTGGTTAATAAGCAGTTAGACAGGCCAGGGTGTGGTGACGACGCAGCCAAAGGAGGAGATTCGCTGCTGAATGGGTACCACTAAGATTAGCAGAAGTCACAGAGCTGCATGAAGAGGCTACGTGCTCCATTCAGCCCGCATTGGATGGTGCATTCAGACTTCCCCTTGTCTCCCAGGCTGTCTGTGTGAGCTGTTGGAAAGCTGCTCACTGAAGGAGAAATAGAGACGTTTGTACGGGTGAAAAAACCCAGCCATTCTCCGCTGGCTCCCAGTGTGCTGAGTCATGGTTAATACACTGAGGACACAGACCACACGCCATAACAGGGGCGTACCATGGCAGTCCACCATTAAGGAGATAGAGACCCAGTCCCTAGCATGGGGTCACAGGCCAAGTTTGGCCCCGTCGTGAGAGCTGAGCTGGTGAGGACATGGTTCACAGTCAGCAACGGGAACGTGCTTTTTTCTTGGTAACCTGGATTGAAATGGGACGCACAATCTACCATCGGTAACACTGAACCATGCTATTTTAGGAACTTCCCGGTTTTCAGCACCGCACCCTCTTTAATATATTTGTCCATGTCATACCCCTGGGAGGAAGGGAAAGTCTATCATTTCCATTCCACAGATGAGGAACCGAGAGGCTGCATGACTTACCTGAGATCATACAAGAAGTCAGTGGATCAGAGACTTGAACCCCGTCTTCCAAACGCCAGGCTCGTACCTTACTCACTGGGCCCTCTTTCCTCTCAGCCACATGCTGTAACGGTGGCACAGCCAACTCTGCAAGGACATGAACCTCCACCATGTGGCAATACGACCACCCTCAGAGTGAGAGACCCCCATGGTCAGTGTCTGAGTGGCACCTTCCAGCAGTGACAGCCAGTGGACAAACCCTGAGGTGATTCTTGCTGAAGCCAGGGGGAGTAAGGACTAAATAAAGCAATGCTGAGTAAATCCCTCTGCCAGTGGCATTGCTAGCAGTCAGCCCACTGGCCTGGGTAGCTAGGACAGGTGGTATTTGCAGCTGGGAGGGGTGGAGCCAACTCTCTCAGGGGAAGGGACATGGATGTTAAAATTAACTCTGCCTCGAAGGTGGATGTTTCAGCCCCCTGCAGCAATGGAGAGAAGAGGAATCACGCCTGGGTCTGTGCAGAGCCAAGGACGCATGAGAGTACAGCCGGGACAGAGCAGGTGGGCTCTGGAGGCCCTGTGCTGTTTCTCAGAAGGGCCGTGTACTGACCCAATTCATGCACAGCAGCAGGGCACCCGCAGAGCTCTGGGAACTACTCTATTTACATTCCTGTCCCCTCTGGCTCTCCCCTGAAAGCTGCCAGCTCTGCTCCAGTGCTGCTCCATCTCCTGCTGGCAGAGATAGCTGAAAACCATTTCTCTGCGCGACGGGAAGTGTGGCGTGTTCGGAGGGACAATGCGTCTGAGGCCCCTGGCAGCTGTTTCAGGGGCTGCAAATCCTGGAGGGGAGGGGAGAAAGGGGATTGTCACCAGCAAGAGGGATGTGGTGGGCCCAGAGCCTCTCTGATGTGCTTGAGTAGCCCCTGCAGGGTGGCTGCCGGTTCCAGTCGAACTGCAGCCCTGATTGATCCATTAAAATCGCTGGCCATGTCACTCCCGGGCCTGGCTGTCAGCTGCATTAAAGGAATCAGTTAAGTAGATTTCGCTCACCACCTTTGTCTCTCTGATCGGGCAGTTCCCCCTCTCCTGCATGCGCCTTCCTTCCTCCTCTCTTATTCTCAGGGCCCCTCCAAGAAACACCTGCCCCCTCTGGCCACAGCCCCCTGGGAAACAGGCCCGGATGCTCTCCTGAGCTGTGACATGCTCCGCTCAGGAGGGGGCAGGCAGGCCAGCAGGGAGCAAGGCACATCACCTTGTTTCTCATGGTGCATCTGCGCCAGCCCATCAGTGTGAGTTAGGGCAGCTCTGGGGCTGCTCTAATTCACACCAGCCGTCGGTGGCCTCTGCAGGACTGAACGCCAGCTGTGAATCAGCAGAGGGCAGGCAAGCGCTGTCCTGGCCCCACCCAGCAGTGGGGGGCATTTGCTGTAGGAACTGACCATGTCTCTTTATGCCAGCTCCCCTACACCAGAGGAGTCCCAGTTGGCCAGTTAGGGCTACTTTGCCCTGTTTGAGTGGCAAAGGGGGAGACTGTGGGTTGCTGTCTGCAGCTCCTTCCTCGGGACATAGGCCGGCCAGCGGGGACTCCCTTTGCAGCTCCACCCTGCTGCTCTTGGACCAGAGATGCCAGTGGGGCTTTGCACAGTGAACAACCACCCTGCAGCTCCCCCACAGCCCTGCTGCTCCCCAGTGGGATCGGGGATCCCGGACTTGGCAGGGCAGAGCACCAACTGCACTGGGCTCCCTTCATTGCTCCCTCTCCTCTGTCAATTACTTCCTGGGGCTGGGGGCAGCGCAAAGAGCCCAGCCGTTTGTGCTGCACCAAGAATAGCTGAAGAACAGCTGAATGAGCCCTGGAGAAGACACTATTTTCTAACCCCTAGGTCAAGTCAAGTTTATCACATGATGGGTGGGGCAGTGTGTGGGGAGTGTCTACTGCTGCTGTCTCTGTGGTGTGACTAAACTGAAGATGTTAGTGGTGAGGGCGGATGATTGTAGGCTTCAGACAGTGGCTTGAGGCTCTAAGTTCAATTCCGGGTTCTACCACAAGCTTCTTGTGTGACACAGAGTACATTAATTGGGGTTGACTTTTTCAAAAGAGCGCAGGGCCAGATTTTCAAAAGCTCTCCGTGCCCATCGAATCTCCTTGTGACGCTTACAGGTGGATTTTCCAAAGAGCTCCAGTACCTGACATAAGAACGCCCATACTGGGTCAGACCAAAGGTTCCATCTAGCTCAGCATCCTGTCTTCCAACAATGGCCAATGCCATGCACTTCAGAGGGAATGAACAGAACAGTCTATCATGAAGTCAACGATCTGCCGTCCAGACTGGGAAACTTGAGAAGTGTGCTGCTTGCCTGGAGCTAGAATTCAGGATGTGGCGGCGTGTCTGCCAAGACTGATCAAGCCCCCTTCCTACTTCTCCACATGAGCACCAACGATACTGCCAAGAATGACCTTGAGCAGGTCGCTCTGGAAAGAAGGATAAAGGAGTTTGAGGCGCAAGTCATGTTCTCGTCCATACTCTCTGTTGAAGGAAAAGGCCCAAGCAGGGACAGTCGAATTGTGGAAGTAAATGCTTGATTGCGCAGGTGGTGTCAGAGAGAGGGCTTTGGATTCTTTGACCATGGGATGTTGTTCCAGGATGAAGGATTGCTAGGAAGAGATGGGATCCACCTAATGAAAAGAGGGAAGAGCATTTTGACAGTCAAGCTTGCTAACCTAGTGAGGAGGGCTTTAAGCTAGGTTCACGGGGGGATGGAGACCTAAGCCCTGAGGTAAGTGTGGAAGTGGGATACCGGGAAGAAACACAAGGAGGAGGGTGCAACGGGGAAGCCTCCTGATTCATACTGAGAAAGCAGGGCAATCAGCTAGTTATCTTAGGTGCCTGTACACGAAAGCAAGAAGCCTTGGCCTTCACAACATCCCCTGGCAAAGAGTTCCACGGGTTGACTGTGTATTGTGTGAAGAAATACTTCCTTTTTTTTGCTGAGCTCTTTAGAAAATATGGCCCTGATTCTGCAAACCAAACTCTTGGGGAAACTCTGCCCTTCATCTCTCCGGGCCTCAAGTTCCCCACCTGTAAAATGGGGCTAATGGTACTTCCTTCCTCCAACCCTCAGTCTGTTTTGGCTATTCAGAGTTAAGCTTTTCAGGACAGGAACTATCTCTCATCATGGGCTTATAAAAACCCTCACACAATGAAGCGCCAAGCTCATAACTAATAACAACTAACTAACAAACTAATAACAACCGTCTGTCAACTCAGCACTAAGTTCACTGAAAATGTTTTAAAACTAGAACAACTCAGTGCAAAACACCACTCTTCACTGCCCCAGGCCCAGTCTATGTTCAGCATGCATGGACTTTTCACTAGTATATTTGTGTCTCCAGCCTAGGTATGCGTTCACGGGGTTGGTACCAATCCAGCCCATATATTTCTGCATAGCATTAGTGATTTGCCTGCCCCTATCTTCATGCATCCCCATTTATTAACGAGGCGAGGTGGTGAGAAATTCCCATTCTTAACTTGGACACTTCAGCAAGTGTGACAGTCAGCTCAGATCTGCAAAACAGAAACAATTATTTTATCTGAGTCATAATGAATTGTGATGTGTCTCTGAACACGTGGAATTAGCCAACTCATTAAGGATCATGAATTCTCATCTGTTTAAAGCAATGGACATTACACGTGGGCTGAGGGGGCGGCCTTCCCTCTTCATGGTCAGCCATCAACTGGTAGGTGCTAAAGTTCACCAATCAGATTCCCAACATCCTCCATTGTCAGAGGATCTAACCAGACCCAGCCTTAAGACCAAGCAGACAAGCAGCTGCTTGGGACCTTGTGCTTTTAGGACATCCAGTGTAGCTTCAGCAGCTTAGTCTGATTCCTTGCACCCGCCCCACTTAGGCAGAGGAATTGGAGAGCTGACTTCCCCTTGTTCTCATGGGACCAGTGAGACCAATGCCACATCTTTGTATGCAGCTTCCGTCCTACTGGGTGATACTCATTGTCTCCACTTGTTCAAGGCAGGAAGCAGGGATTCCTATTGTAGCTTCAATGGATCTGGGCCTCCTCAAATTATAACGGTCAAAGAGTCCAACAGTCATTTGGTGGGCGCGGGCGGGATCCTTCACATGCCAAATAGCCCCTCTTGAGATTCCTGCACCATCAGGGCCCTGCCATGCAGAGCATGCCAGGGTCAGGGTGTAGGGGGCATGAAGACAATTTGGATCCAGGCAAAAAAGCTGATACCTTCTGACATATGGGGGCCCATCATGTGTATCTCCTGTTCGCTTGAGCCTGTAGTGCTGCTGTATTTCTTATACCCACTTCTGGAAAGCAGTATTGGTGGGGCCAGCAATAGGGGCTGGGCAGCACTGATGGGCTATCAGAGAGCCGGTGGCATGGTCTCATGGCCTGCTGTGCCCATGCGGGGGTGTCTACACTAGGAGTGTAGGAGGGAGTGTTCACAACACAGGCATTGACTTTCATTTTTCCCGCTCTGCCCAGAGGCCCCGCCCCCGCTCCACCCCCTCTCTTAGAGACCCCACCCTCGCTCCGCCTCTTCCCGCCCCTGCTCTGTCCCCTCCCCCAAGTGCCTGCCGCCAAACCATTTTTTTTTCCCGTGGGTGCTCCAGCCCCAGAGCACCCACAGAGTCAGCACCTATGGTTCACGCCACCCTGTGGCATCTCCTTCCTTCCTCCCTTTCCCAGCCCTGCCAGTTGCAGAGGGGTGGGCTGCCCCTGGATTTAGTCACATCTGCTTTTTTCATGAGGGCTGCAACGAGGGTTTTTTCTTTTCACAGATGCCCTTTGGAGAAAACCCTCGGCAGGAGTCAGACACAATGCTGGGTTTTTCCTGCTGTCAAGGAGGGAGTATTTGAGTGCTGGTTATTTTGATTGACTTTGGGGGATTATTTGGGTCGGTTTTATTTTAACATTTGTATTTGCTGTGGGAAGTTCAGTCCCGAGGACGAACTGTCTCCAGATGTCAAACTGTTCAGAGGGATCCTCCTCCTGTGAAGAGAAATCTTTCACCTGTCTAGGGGTCCTTTCTTTTCTCCTTTTCTCTCTCTATATATCTACCCATCCGTCTCTAGGACCCCCACTCGCTCTCGCTCATGCACCAGGCTGATCCAGGAGGCTCGTGCATGCGCCCTGCTTTGCAAGAGGTTCAGCCGTGCGACAGCAGTGACAAGTTGAGAAGAAATATACCGGGGAGGACATTTTTTTCAGGAAACGGCTCTATTTGTGCCTTGTCACCAGCTGACAGTTAGTTCCCCCAGCGGCTTGGCAAGCGCTGGTGCAGCCGTGAATGGGGAGGTGCGCGCATGAGATTGACCACGGCAGGGCGCAGAGGGGGAGGAGCATGACCCCAAAGCCCCTGGATCAGGGGAACTGCCACTCTGAGTGACGTTTTTAATATTACTCTTATTATCATTGGTGCTGTGATGCAACGCCTGCCAGGCTGCCTCCTGACCCACGGCAGTCCTGTATCTTACAGACCCTTCCCTCAGGACTTCGAGGCTTATTGTGACCATTCTCCTCACAAGGGCTTTTTCGGGGGTGTGTGCACAACATACCACAGACTGCGTCAAAATGGGCCTGCTGAGGGTTCACCCGCCTTGATACTAGAGCTGAAATTGGCCAGATTTTCACCTTTCAATGACGTTTTCCAGCAATGATTGTCATTTTTTTGATGGAAACTTCCCCTGATCATTTTCTGGGGAGATTTTTTTTTTTTAGCCGTTTAAAAAGTTGGTCTAAATTTCTTGACGATCAACATTTTTTGTTGAAATCTCAACATTTGTAAACTTTTGAAACCCCAGTTAAGAACACTGGATTTTCAGCCCGTGCCCTGGAACTCCCCACCCCATGCTATTATCATTCGTTATATTACCAGAGTGCCTCGCAGCCCAGCCCTGGCCCAGCACCCCGTTGCACTAGGCACTGTACGAAGACTGTCCCAAAGGAACGCCATCTTGGTTTTGGACCTGGAAGTGCTTTGAAAATAATGGAACCCCTTCATTGTTGTCTTTCAGCCCCTTTATGCCTGCTAGGAGGACCCAAAAGGGCTACAAGGCAGGGATCAGGGCTCCCCAGAGACTATCCCAGCACAAGAACCGCCCTTTCACCCAAGCACAGAACAGTGCGGTTTAAGTGACACATTGGCATTGTGCAGGTCCTGTGCACAAGGACAAATTTCATCCTATATGGATAAACCATTCTTCAGCGCTCCCCTGGCAGATATCAACAGCAATAATTTCCTCCACTTTGTCAGTTCCCATCTCAGGATATGAGGGCTGCCTGCCTAAAGCCACTGTACTATCAGGCCCCTATCCGCAGAAGATTACAGCGAATGCAAAGGGCGGGAGCAGGACATACGGTATCTGCGACTCAGCAGCTGCAGGCCGATTGTGATGCAAAAGAGCAAGACAGATGGTGTTGGAGGGAACCACAATGTCAAGAATGGTGGAGCAATGAGGCTGAAGATTAGCTCAGGGACATGTCAGAGATGAAGAAAATAAAATACCAGTGGGGGCTGCTGGGAGCAGAGAGGAAGCAGTGATGGGAGGAGAGGAACTACTCACTACTGTTGGGGGCCAAAGAATCCTGCCCCCTTCCCTCTGCTGCTCAGACCACTTAGTTCCATTTAATTTGGATGGGTAGGATCTTAGCCAGGAATAAGTGTCTAGATACTATGGGGACTGGCACTGGTCTGTGGATGGATGAATCGATGGATGGATTCAGTACAATGGATGCTCAGTGGTCAGATTTTTTTTTGACCTCCCTAGTGAACCAGTGATGAAATCCCCTATCCATTATTTGGGATTGTTAAATAATGACCACTAAGCGGGGTTACTAGTAGGCCAACATTTTCAAAAATAGCCATGGCCTTTGGGTTCCTTGTTTTTTGGGTGCCCAACTCTGGACACTTATAGGCCTGATTCCCAGAGGTGCTGAGCACCTCCAAAACCAATGGGAAGTCAAGAGGAGATAGAGGCGTTCATCACCTTTGATAACCAGGCCCAAGATGTTTCAAACTGGGCACCTAAATATTAGAGGCACGGAACTTTAGGAAACTTTGTCCATCATCACCACTGGCTTACACACTATCCCAGGGCCTCCGAGGAAAGGTTACATTGAAGGTGGCCAGCAGGGTGGATGGGGAAACACAGCAGCCTCCAGACTTCTAGCTAACAAGAAGATATTAATTAACGTAGCGAAACAGTCCACATTGCCCTCCATCATCCTGGTACTGGCGCCCCACCTGTACCAGGTGCTTGGCTCTAGAGTTGGCTTCTAGCAGGCCATCTAGCAGACTGCATTCTCCTTTCTCATTCTGTGATGAAATTGGAGGTAACAAAACTCGGCAGAGCCAACCCCAGGCTGAAAAGTGGGACACAGATCCAAGCATGCAGCTGACGGGCAGGTTTCATAGAATGTGTCTCCCTTTGGAATTTCCTTTCCAGAAAATAAACCCAAGTAAAATTAAAATCTATGGTGCTTAAAGGGGACACTGTCAAGTAATTTTTATTGGTTTAATTTGTGGTTTTACTCTCCGTTTGCAACCCTCACTCTCTGAGGCTGGGAAATAACATTTCTCCCCTTCCCGGGTTTTGTAACATGGCCATTTGGCAAATACTGATTGCTCCCCTTCCCTCTGCACCGCTCTTTCTCACGCTCCCTGGCTTGTTTATATGCACACAAGAAGGCTCTAGGTAGGAACTGGCAATGCAGATTGCAGGGGGACAAAGGTGCTGAACTGCAGCAGCTCTTTGCCTGGAGACGTCCACCTACCCCTCCCACCAAGGGCAGAATTTAACCCATCCGGTGTGAAGCCCTATCCATTTAACCCTCTTTGAACCCTCCAACGTACTGCGTGATATTGTAGAGCCGCTGGGAATCTGTGGACCAACTGCAGAGCTTTTACACCTCGAATCAGGAGACCCGATGAATTCGACTCTCTGGTTTTAAAGGAAGGGCGGTGTGGCCAACGCCAGGGGCAGCTCTACCAATTTTGCTGCCCCAAGCAGCCGCCGCTGCAACAGTGCCGGAGCTGCCGCCGAATTGCCACCCCGGGACATGGACTGCCGCCCCACTCTGAATGCCGCCCCAAGCACCTGCTTGGAAAGCTGGTGCCTGGAGCCAGCCCTGGCCAGCGCTCACGATTTTACAAGTCCTGTGATATGTAGGAGAGTTCTTAAAGCCCCAACTACTGGAATTAAGAGACCGCAGAAAAATTTCAGCTTTTATATAAACAGTCCATTTCTAGCCCTCACGGTGGAGGAGAAAAGCTTGAAAATGTGAAATAAGTGCAGCCTAAAGGCTCAGAAGGCAAAGGGGGAAAAAAACCAAAACCATTGTCACCGGGTTGCCGAGGGGAGATGGGTTTCATATCAATTGTGGTAAACTTAACGCACCTCCCCAGGTGGGGAGAATGAGGAGGGCCAGGTGACCCACTCAAGGAGGGATTGTACCCAGTGTGAGACTGGGGCAGAAGAGACTTTATTTTTTGAATTGATGTTATTAAACCAGACCCCAAGACGGGGCATTGTTATGGGACACAAGCCTGTGTGAAGTTATTAAGGGGCCCTGAGAGAAGGGGAAACTGAGGGAGGGAAGGCCGAGCCACAATAGGCCAGCAGGGGTTGCTACAGGGCAGGCACACCCTTTTAAACACCCATTTAGTGTAAGGGATTTTTGTTTTAAATTTCATGATTTTTAAGCCAGTCTCACCTCCACAAGGCCCATAGTGAGCTAGGCCTGGCTATCCTGAAGACCACCTCTTCATCCACAACCCTCTGAGATAAATGTGCTCCCAAAGGATGCTGAGGGGGACAGAGCCTAAGGTGGGTCTCTTGGGTCCGGGGGAAAGGCCTCTTGGCAGAGGGCAAGTGAGACTCTCCACCCCACCCCCAAGGACTCAACCCTGTTCCCAGTGAAACCAAGGAGAGTTTTGCCACCAGCTTTAATGGCAATGGGGGTCAGGCATCAAGTCCCTGTTCCCACTCACACCATCTTTCTTTTCAAGACAAAGCCCTGCTGGCAAAAGGATTCCTTATCGGTTGCCTTGTTCAAGATGTTTTTTCTTGTCAGGACACAGTAATGCACAAAACATAAACGACCTTTCGCTCTCCCAGACAGAGAGTGGTTGCGGGGGATGGTGGGGGGGGGGGGGCAAAGAGAGAGCGTGAAACCTCCATAACCCTTTAGTAAACCATTGGGTTATGCACAATTTCTCCCACCCAGCCGCACTGCCTGGACTTCGCTAATTTCTCCAGCCTCCATGATAAATGACTCTGTCTGCAAAGTGACATCTTTCTAATCTGCTAGAAGACAGATGGGTCCCACTGCAGAGAGAAAAATTCACCAGTGAAGCCTGAGTGGGGAAAAAACAATGACACCAGGAGTTTGGGAAAGAGAGGGGGAAGTTTGTGTTTCAGTTCAGTTATTTATTTATTTATTTCTCTTCCAATTAAAACTTGGGTGAAATTTGTAAGGAAGGAAGGAAGAGGATCCGCATTAGGCATGATCTCAGATCTGCTATCAAATATTTCTTCTGTCTCTCTGAGTATCTGAAAACCACCCGCTAACTGGAATGTACCTTGGCTCGGGGGACGGAGGAGGCTGTCACAGCATTTAACATGATTAATTTTTGGAGAGAGTGTTATACATTGCTCTGTCTTTTCTTGTCCCAGCCCCAAACAGCTTAACCATGTCTGAAAACTATTGATAATACATTGCACTTCTCCAGTTCTTCCCATGCAAGGAGCTTGCAGTAATTAAATCCTCGCAGCATCCCTGAATGATAAGGGAGTTTGTTATTATTTTGATTTTACTGATTGGGAAACTGAGGCACAAAACGGTTAAGTAACTTGGGTCACCTGGGAAAATCTGTGGCCAAGACAGAAATTAAACCCAGATATGCTGACTCCCAGTTCTGTTTTCGTCTGCCACAATGAAACAGGACCTTCACTTTGATCAGTGAATCAGTTCACCAGCTAAGACATGAGCAGAATCAAATCTCATGCTTCAGGGTCTACTGGGATCAGGAAGGAATTTTGCCTCTATGTTCAACATTGCACATTGGATTGGGTAGGTGCATTATGGGTTGGAGAGTAATTTTCCTCTGAAGTATCTGGTATTGGTCACTACAGAGCCTGGGTTCTGGACTAGGTGGAGCGATGGTTTGATCCATGTAGGGTGATTCTTGTGTTGACTGATGAGGTTTAGAGGGGATGTGACTTCAGCAAAGAGCACAGCTGAGTGAGTGGATGTGCATCAAAGGAGGCCAGGAGGAAGTTATGAGGAATGAAAGGCCTGAGACGTGAAATTCGCACAGGAGCACTAGATAGCAGTACGCAGGAAACATGGGCCTCTTCCCCTTTCTGGGGAGTTCTCCTCTTCCCTAATGGAGCCCCCAATCTCTTCTCATTCACCCTCACTCAAACCCCTATCCCAGCCACAGTCTTTCTAGGCACGGAGTGGAGAAAGAACCTCCTTTCTGAGCCCACTTGTGAAGGTTACATCTGGTGTAAATGGGTGAAAATCCAGAATCACACCAGTTAACAGTAGGTCTGAATTTGGTCCTACAATCTCAAGACATACAGAGTTCTGAAGGCTCCAACCACTGAGAGTGGCAGTAACTAGTTTTCCACATAGCAGTGTGGCATATTTATCACTTGATCTCGAAGCACCTGGGTAAGTGTAGAGAGTTTGCCTTAAATACTTACGGGGCCCAAGTCACGTGAGCCAGTATTAAGGCCCCAATCCAGCAAAGCACTTATGCACCTGCTTAACTTCAAGCACCCCTATTAACTTCAATGGAACCGCTTGTGCTTCTAAGTTAAGCAACAGACAACTGAGATCTCATCAAAGAACCAAAGGCTGATCCACAAAGATTGCTGGTGCCCAGCCCAACAGGGACTAAAGGCATTTCCAGCTAGTGTCAGACACTCGAGTCACGTCCCGACTCAGCTCGACCATGAGGGACTCTGCAGATCCTCTCCTGCTGGGGCTGTCTGTGTGAGCCAAGGAGAACAGAGAGGAGAGGCAGAAGGGGAGAGAGCAGAGCTCTTGGGAGCTGAGTGGGGAAAGGCAGCAGAACACAGGGGAGTTAAGAAAGCAGAGAGGGGACGGGGCAGAGGTTGCTTCGAGAATCTAAATGACACCTGCTGGCAAACCAGCTCCAGACTGGCTGCTGTTGCTGCTTCCCCTCCCCACCAAAGCATGTCATTTCTGCAGCACACACCACCTGCTGCGCTTGTGGAGCAGCACTCCAGGAGTGAGGACTCCCCCAGACACACAGTGAACATCTGTCTTGGCCACAGATTTTCCCAGGTGACCCAAGTTACTTAACCGTTTTGTGCCTCAGTTTCCCAATCAGTAAAATCAAAATAATAACAAACTCCCTTATCACTCAGGGATGCTGCGAGGATTTAATTACTGCAAGCTCCTTGCATGGGAAGAACTGGAGAAGTGCAATGAATTATCAATAGTTTTCAGACATGGTTAAGCTGTTTGGGGCTGGGACAAGAAAAGACAGAGCAATGTATAACAATGTATAACCAGGCCCGCTCCTCCTCTGCCCCTGCCCCCAGACCGCTGTTCTTCTGGGAAGTACTGAGGGAAGGGGAAGTGGGGATAATGATACTGACAACAATGAGAGGGTGCAGGGAGCAGCCAGTGAAAGGGAACTGATGTCTCCACGGGCCTGAGCACCCACAAATCGCATTCAAGCCAGTGACGCGTTATGGGTGCTCAGTGCCTTTGGAAATCAGCTCAGAACTCTGTGTGTGCATGCATGTGCTAAACTGGATGCATGACTATGGGGGGGGGAGTATCTGCATGTGTGTGTGTACAAGGAGCTATATGTGTAGGTGTGTGTGCACATAGGTGTGTATGACTATGTGTATGCATGAGGGCATGGGTGTATGCATGTGCATGCACACATGTGGGGGGGGGTATGTGTGTGCACACATGCTCTGAACAGCAGCAGGCTGCTTCTGTCTGATGGGAGTGAAAAGCATGACTTGGAGCCCTGCTGGAATGGGCTTTTAAAATTGCTCAGGTGCAAAGAATTCACAGAAGCTACAAAACCAAATAAAACAGGCAGTGAATCAGGGAGGCTCAGTTTCTGTGTGTGCGTGTGTATTTATTTAGTTATGCATTTTAAATGGGCCTCTGTTGGGGAGCAATCAGAAGAATAATTACTCGCCAAGGACGCATGGAGCCCCTGGGTGCTTGCTCCAAGAGCGCACAGCCCGGAAACCAGCCCTGGTCGCTGCACTTTGCAGGGGTTCTGCTGTGAATGCAGGTTTCAGAGTAACAGCCGTGTTAGTCTGTATTCTCAAAAAGAAAAGGAGGACTTGTGGCACCTTAGAGACTAACCAATTTATTTGAGCATAAGCTTTCGTGAGCTACAGCTCACTTCATCGGATGCACTGTGAATGCAGTGGCTAGTGATGGACAGATTGGGGCAAGGGAGGGCGCAGACCCAGCCCGGCTACGGCAACTCCAGGCTGTATGAGTGAGACTCTTCACTTTACAAAAGACATGGTGGTGATGCACGTGCTGATCTATCAGCTTGCCATCAAGATCTGATAACGTGCTCGCAGGGGGAACTGGTCATTAGGGACTGACAGAGCCAACCCCAGCAGCAGTGTCACTACGGTGTACTGCAGCCTGACGTATTGGAGGGGGCACTACCCCCTGCCATGGCTGGAGTCTCCTAGTAGGGCTAGGGCTGCTCCAATCTCAGGTGGTTGCAGTACACCTGGCTGATACCAAGGGACTTTGAGCCCTGCAGCTCATGGCTGGAGGCCCCGCAAAGGAGCAGAGAAGACTGGCATTGATGAGAGCTGTCCATGCATGCTGCCTGCTGTGCCCACTCCTGCTTGCTACCTGCACCACTGGGCGCTAGCAACGTTCTGGGTGTGTCTTGCCAGGATCTGGAAGCAGTCACAGAACTCAGGGGTGGAGCAGGTCTATGAGACCCTCCCAGACCCACCTCCCTGGGGGCAATGCAGGGTTGTTCCCTACTCTACCTCTTCCAGTGTTTTGTCTAGATTGGTTTTAATGTTTCATGGTTGGGGTTTCCCCCCACATCCCCCATGAGGCTGTGCCACTGCTTCATACATCACAGCATCAAAAGCTTTTCCTGAAGTATCCAGGCTAATCTGTCTCTTCTGTAGTTTGATACCCCCAGACCGCCACGCTCAGTAATTTCTCTCCTTCCTCATTCGCCATCCGCCAGAGAGTCGCTGTCTGTCCCACCCACACCACTTGCCAGCCTTTCACCAAGCTAGAGCTATTAAATAGTACTGGTCAAAAAAATCTACGTCATTGTCTGAAAAAATTTAATTTTTAAAACCTGGTTCTTTTTCATTTTTGTCACAAGTTTTCTGCAGGATGTTTCTGATTTTGACTAAATGACTATTTTTGCAAAGGAATTTCCGTTTTCATTGAAATTTAGGGGGGTGGGGATGTTGGAAAACCAAAGTGGTGTGGTTTGCAAAATCTTCTTGGTTTTGATTGTCAAAAAACAAACATTTTTTGCTCACCACCCTCCCCAGCAATGAAAACAGGAATTTCCTGGCAAAAATTTCCATTTGGTCAATAAATAAATAAATAAATAAATAATCGACAAAATGTTTTGACCCGTTTAAGTAACTGGCTCTATTAATCTTTCCCCATAAGTCAATTCCTCCAGCCATATGATCATCTTTGTCACACTTTTCCAAACTCCCTTCCAATCTGTCAATATCTTTCAAATAATGAAGTATCCAGAACTGAATACATCTCTCCAGATCAGGTCATATCACTGCTACACAGACAGTAGAACCTATAACCTCCCTTCTCTGTGACTTGAAGCCTTCTGCCTTGGTCTTTTTATCCCACTCACATTTAAATAGTTGTCCAGATCCACCCTTAGGTCTTTTTCAGCATTTCACTTTTCATCCAGATGAGGGGCTGGGTATAAGAACCCAGAGATGGACCGAGACCTCTGAACCAGCAGCTCTTGTCATCCCTCTCTGCTACAGTGCCAGAGCTTCTCTATGACTAAGCTTCTTCAGTCCCAGAGTCTCCTGGGAGAAATCATAGCTACTCCATTCCCAGCCTCTCCCAGCAGGGGTCGCCGAAGGGGGTGGTACATGAGCCTTGACTTTGTGAGGTGCTCAAGACCCAGCTTCTCCATGCAGGAGAGGCACCAGCCGGATTCCCACTGGTGTAAATCTGTGTAGCTCCATTCACACCCATGGCAAGTCAGTGGAGCTGCGCCAGTTTACCCCAGCTGAGGTCTGGCCCACTGCAGGCAATGGTCCAGGAGCCCTGGCTGTGAGAAGCTCCCAAGTAGACCAGTCACAATGGAAGCAGTCCTAGCACAGGTCACAGTAGGGCATGCAGAAGAATGCCCGTCCATGGACGAGGAGGTCCCAGCGTCATCCAGCAGGAGTCAGAGGCACCAGTGGCAAGGTGAAGCGGTTTATTTCTGGTGCAATGTTCATGGCTTCACCACACCAGTGGAGTGAAGGCACATCCAGCTGTTCTACACCCTGTGGATCCAGTAGCAAGCAGTCAGGGTAGCAGCAGGAGTGGCTTAAAGGGACCAGGACTTCATGCCATTCATATCACCGAAAGAGAGTGAGCAGCACAGGACCCAGCAATCCGGTTTCCATGTAAAAGTCAGCGACATTTGTCAAGCCAAACATATGTGGATTTAACTAAAGAGAAACTTCGTGTTCTCAGCAGCTGAGAGCACACTTGCAAAGGGAAAGCCATCTGTACATTGACCCCTGCCCCTATCCAGTGCTCCGCAGTGGGGCCAGCTCTTCCATCATCCCCCTGCTCCTTCCCTGAGTTTGCCTGTGAAACTCAGAAGGTGGAGATTAACTAAGGGACAGGTTCTGACACTCATATTCACATTGACTAGGACTCTGCGGAGTCAGGTACTGATCACTGGGAGGGTCTCTGCCCTGCAGTCCATGGGATGACCCTGTGCAGAGGACACTGATTGGTCTTTTCTGGGTGGATTTGTGAGGGGAAATGTAACTGGTTATTATTGTTTCGTGACTCTAGACTCCTTGGCATCCAGAGGCACACTGCAAACATCTCCATGCACCGTGCCACTGAAATGCAGCCTCCTCTAGGCTGGGAAGGCAGCAGCTGACTGGCACATGGCACAGCAGCGCAGGAATGAGGAGGACACTTTGGCCAAGAGTGCTGGGGCAAACCCACAGAACGTGCTGGGAGATCTTTAATGCCCAAGCCAGCCAGCCAGCACTGCCAGTGCACAGACCTTATCCACAAGGCTCCTGCACCGTAAATTGCATGGAGCTTGGTTTAATGAGCTCAGAGACATGAAAGGATGAGTCATCCCTTTTTTCTCCCTGCCTGCCTCTCTTTTCTTCCTTCCCTTTCAGTCCTTTTTACTTCTCTCTCATCTCCCTCTGCTCTCTTTCCCTTTCGTTCTTTTCCATCCTTCTCTCTCTTTGCCTCTCTCTCCAAATCTCTTTTCCGCCTTTCTTTCACTCCCACCATATTTTCCTTCTACCACCCCTCCCTTACTCCCTCATGCCACCCTCCCTCTCTCCTCTGTTCCCCCATGATGGATGGCAGCAATCACACCCACATCTGTTGCCTATAACAGAAATCTACTCGCCACCATGCCCCGCAGGACAACCCCTTTGCAGAGCACAGTGACATGGCAGAAGCTCTCAGGCCCAGTGCATCATGGGGAAAGGTCACTTGTCCATCAGCATCTGCCCTGACCTCTCATTCATCACCAACTTACAATCCCAGCCCATCAGTCTTTATTTAGTTCACCTCTCACTGTGCCACTTGGCCGTTTCACAGCAAAACCGGCACCAGCCAACCAGATGAAGTTGGCTTCCAGCCCCGAGCCCTGCCATTACTTAACAATTAAACTGGCATCTTCTGGATGCCAGGGATGGATCAATGTCATGTGTGTTGCCCCCACACCTGCTATCACACTCCAGGGGGCTAGGTGCTTTCAGCCCTAGGCACGGTAAAGAAACAGCTTTAGTTGCACTAATGATCTCCTGCAGGAGATGGATGAAGCTCAAGCAGCTCTGATAATTCTATTAGATCCCTCAGTTGCCTTCATACCACTGATGGTAGGGGTTGGACTGTACTCCCTCGCTGGGGCAGAGAGTCACTCCAGAGTAGCTCTGAGTGATCTGAGAGGGCACTCCCCAGACATACTCGAAGGCAGGGTACCACAGGGCTCTATTTTGTCTCCCTTCCATTTCAGTGTCTATCAAGGCCTTAAGCAGCATTAGTGAGGAGGGCTGGACTGGGTGCCATTGATATGCTGATGGCACACCCAGCTCATGAATGAAATTGGCACATGGAAGAAAGCTGTCTGGCTGCCTCTCAGACTGGGCAAGGCTGACGTGAGGCTGTGGGCTGGGAGAAGAAACTGGAGGGCACAGTAGAAGGAGAGCTTGCCCAGGGTTGCATACAGTTGCAATTGGGGGGCCTGTCCAAACCCTGGGGTATCCAGCCAGTAGCAGTGGCCCAGTCTGCTTTCTTTCGGCTGTGCACGGTGGGAAGCATGCACCTTTCCTCTGAGCTGCGGCCTCTTGGTGCCAGGCCTTTGTCACTTTCAGCCTAGACCTCTGCAAGGCACCCCACATAGGGTGAAAACGCCAGCCAGGGCAGACAATGGCTGCCTGCTTCCTGGGTGGTGCTTGTTGCTCCAAGCGCACTGCACCACAGCACCCTGGCTTGGAAGGGTACGGCATTTTCTGTAAGAAGCCCTCATCTCTAGAACTCTCTTGGCCAGAGCTCAGCTCTGTTAATATTCAGGGCATCTGGTCCCATAGAGTCTCCCAGGCCTGGTCTACACATATTGATGAAAAAATTCTTCCGTCCACTCAGCTGCCACCTCTCAGAGAAGTGGAGTTGGGTTCATCATCAGAAAAACCCCTTCCATAGCTGTAGGGAGTGTCTCCGCTATCTATGACACTACAGGAGTGTAACAACAGCGCCACGGGGGTGTGCCGCTGTCAGGGCTGCTGTGACATACCCCCAGGCTTTCCCCTGAGGAGTGGGCCAAGGGCCTTCACTATAGGGGGTTGCTGTTGATGATGGAGCTTGCCGCAGTTATATGGGCTCAGGGTGCAAGGAAGCAGGCTATGCTGCAAGTTGGCTTGGCAGGCAGAGTGCATTTTCTGAGGGATATTTAGCCCTTTGCTCTGGTTTTATGTCCACACAGGTACCTAGCGCATAGAGAGGCACTTCGAATAGAATCAAATCAGTTCATAAAATTCAGCCCCCGAGATATGTTTTGTTTATCATTATAGCGCCTAGAAGGCTGAACTGAGATCTTCATTGTGCTAAGGGCTAGTATACAGGCCGTACGCATAGTGAGGTAAAGGCCCTGCTCCAAAGAGCTTACTAGGCAAGAGGTGAAGGGGAAACTGAGGCACAGAGTGGACACATGCAAGCCAGTGGCTGAACTGGGACTAGAACCCAGATTTCCTGAGTCCCCTGCATTGCTCCTAACTACTGGACCATGCAAAATTTACTCACTGACAGCCAAATGGAGATGTAAAAACTGCAACCCCAGATCAGCCTCGCCCTTCATTTCTGCTTTAATGAACTAGGCCATAAACACAGCAGCTGCAGCTGCTCACCACCAGTTCATCCTGGTAGCTCCGCTCCTTGGGAGGGGACGGCTGCAGCTTGCTCAGCCTTGCTTGGTCAGAGAGCCAGGTTGCACACTCTCTGCCCCCAGGGCAGATGTGGCGTTGTCCTCTGGAGTCCCTATTGGCTTCTCTCCACCCCTCCCGAACCATTCATCACCCATACTAATCACAAGGCTCTCGCTCTCTAGCACAGTGATATTGAAATCTTTTAAATTAGCGCCTCGAAGCAGGGGCAATAGAGGATGCTTAAGCCCAGGTGAGGGTCCCCTGGTAGTGGGGGGCTCTATACAAGGCCCAGCACTGCAGGTGATCCAGAACGAAATAGTGGGGGAGAGGGAGGAAAGGAAGATGCATAGGTCTTGAGCCTTACATCTAGATGGGAGGCAGAGGCAGTATCTGGCTTTCTCTAACCTCACTGTGAGCTGGCAGCATTCACATGCCAAAGGAAATGTTGGCCCTGCTGAAGCATGCAAGGGGGTTAGATACCTTTCCTGCAGCTCTGAGCAATCACCACAGCCTCAGCCCCACTGATAACTAGAAGAGGGTGCTGGTGGCATCTTCACGCTCTTCTTAAACCCCTCAATGCAGCCTTTTCGAGATGCACTGACACAGGGAGGGGAGGGAGGGAGCGAGTCAAAGCTTCAGGGAAAACATGGTGCAATGCTGCCATCTCCTGGAGGACAGCTCAGGTCTCGTCCATAAAATTCTGGAGGCCTGATCCTCCATGGAGTCACAGTCTCAGTGCTCTGGAACTGCTCTGAATGAAGCTCAGCCAGGACTAAGGTGCAGTGTCTCTCTCCTCAGGACACACTTTCACCAGGGCAAGAAGCCTGCTCGGCTTCGGCGCTTCCTGGGTCCGACCTCGGAGCATTCAGCCCTCTGTTCACACTGTGGGCTCCCTGCAGGTCCACCTAGATAGAATACCTGGAGAAGCCTTACATGCCCCCAACGGGCCATGCACCCCAACTTCGCAGTCAGAAGTGATGCTCAGCCAGCATTGTAAAACTGAAGGTTTATCAGTTGTTGGGAATACAGCGTAGAACAGATCTTGTTAGCACAGAAATCAGGAATGTGCAGTGAAGTCCATCTTGGGGAGAGAGAAATAATCCAGAGCCCAAGACCCTTGTCCTCCCCTCTGAGTCCCAAACCACAAAGCTGACCCGCTTCCAGCAGCCCAACCTCAGACCTGCCCATTGCCCCCCCTCCACCCTTTGTCTCTCTCCCGGGCAAACAGGTCACCTGGTCTGCACCAACACCTCCTGCTGAATCCACTTCACTGAGCAGACATTCACCTCAGTGCAAATTGCTGCTATTCTCATTCGGTAGCATTTTATCCCCCCTTTCACCTGGTGCAAATGACTGGGCAAAGTGCATGGCAAACGGGGCGTCAGGCCCAAGGAGCTGGGGCCCAATCTTGCCAAGTGCTGAGTGCCAGCAGCTCCCACAGTGGGTGCTCAGCACTTGGCAGGAGGTGCTCAGCCCCCCTCAGGATCAGGCCTTGTATCTGTTGCTGTCATGAGTTTTCGGCCCTGGGTGGGGAAACCATGTTAGCACCTTGCCATCGAGAGCTTTGGTCCAGCACACTTCCCTAGAGTGCTGCTAGCATGGCTTCCTTGGCCAGAGGTCGACCATGGGTCCATACTCTGCCACACTGACAGCCAAAGTGGGCGTACAGCTCCAAAGCTGACCCTGATCTCAACATGCACACCATGTGTGCAACCCCGCTAACACACAGCAATTGCTGTACCCTGGTTAGCTGGCCCACATACGAAAATACAAGCCCACTATTACTGTCAGCTGAGGGAGTTGCTCCTTTAGCTCAAGTTGTAGAGGGTCATGTTTTTAGTGCTGACAGTCTGAGGTTCAAAGCCAAGCCGGTGGGGTCATTATAGGTACATACATGCACTGTATACACACCTGCTTATGTACACATCTCAACTCAGACATGGCAGCCCTTTCTGAGCCCCTGGCACTTAATCCCCACCTGCTTTCCTTCTACCCGGCTGCAGTGCATTCTCTCCTCAGCAAGCTGACCTCCCAGTCTGTCCTACTCATCAGCTGGTGTTGCCCTCAATTCCCAGATGCAGAGCACAGGTCTAAGCAGAACATGCTCTCTGGCCCAAATCCCACTGCACTCAGTGGGAGTCTTTCAGTGACTTCAATGGGCTCTTGCTCAGGCCCATGGTAGGGAATGAGAATGTTGGCACTAGATCAGATAGGCTGGCCTTTGTACCAGGTAAGTGGTGTCAGCTGACTCATCCAGGAGGTGGGATTGGTGTCCCTCTCAAGGAGGCTCTCAGCTGCACCCTCCCCATGAATGTATCCATTGATGCCCTATGTTAACTTAGCACCATCCACCAGTCCCCATTACAAAACCAATCCCCGCTCCACCTAGCCTGCGCTACCTGTGAATTGCAGGCACAACAAGATGTCCTGCACCCGCCTGGCGCCTACCTTGGCCAAGCAATGAGCAGGATGTGCTGTCTGGTTCTGACGTGTCGCCTGCCATAGCCTTTTCCTAATAATACACTTGGCTGCCCGGCTTGTTAATTACCGCTCCCCACCCCACCTCAAAATAGATCATTGAGCAAGGGCCCCAAAGGACTGTGTGCAAACAAAGATCCAGAAGAGGGGTTTCTTTGTGGCTAGTGAATCCCATGGTGGCCTGGCCCAGTGCTGCAGATTTGAGGCCCCTCTTTATGCCCAAAATAAACATCACAGGCCTGGGAGCTGGCAGAACAAGCTTCCCTCAGAGTGCCCCCTCCCTTCCCCACCAGATGGCCTCCACCTGACAGGGAGGGACTCCCCTTCAGAGGGGACCTGTGACCTGCCCACTCAGTCCCTGGCCTCTCCGCAGGTGTCAGCGACATCAGAAAACCAGCCAGAGGCTCCAGCAGTAGGGTCCGGACATGACTGACTCAGGGCGCATTCTGTGCTGTGCAGCATCACTGCTTGGGGGTGCCAAGAGGATGGTCTCCAGCCACAAATGGCCAGCAGAGGATTCTCCTTGTGCTGGGGAAATGCCCGGCAGGCATAAAGCCAGGGGAGCTGGCAGAGCAGCTCCTGCAATAGCTGCCCCTCCACCCCAGCATAGGGGACATGCCAGGGAGGGAGACAGGTTGGGAGCAGGCTGACAGTGGCTCTGATATGCCAATTCTCCACTGGCATATGGTCCCTCAGGGGCATAAGTCAAAGTGGCCCCCATAGCTGCTGAATCAGGGAGCTGTAACTGTCTCCCTGACAGGGCCCCTCTGAGCAAAGCTGGAACACAGGGGAGAGCAGAGCCCATGATGTGCAAAACACGGTCTCCTGTGTGCCACCTAACCACCCAGAGAGCATGTGCGTGCCCTGCCCACAGGGGATCCTTTGGTCACACAGCAGCTCTCTGCTCGGAGCTTGTCGGGAACTAGCTACTTTAAAAATACATCAATCAATATTTATCTGGCTTTAACAACGGGTGTCCTTATTTGACCAATGCCGCGCCTGGGAGGGGCTGGAAACCCCGATAATACTGGAACATCACAGCTAAACTCCTCACCCGATACACCCTAAAACCAGGCTAAAAATAAACAGGCTTTATTGATTTATTTTAAAAATAAAACAAAGGAGCGAACCATTCAGTGACGTGAGGGGGAGGGGCAAGGGCCAAGGGACGGGGGTAGCATTGGGCAAGTGCAGTCATATCACGCTGTGAACCTCACTGACAGAAGTCAGAAAGTCTCAAGCCAAGAGCCAGATCCACAGCCCACTGAAATAAACAGCAGTCTTTCCATTGACTTTTCAGGGCTTTGAATCAGGCCTCAAGTGCGCTGTACCTACTAGGACTAACATGCAGTGATATGCTGGTGTCACACGGTCACGGCCCAGCTTGGGGCCTCAGGGTAAGAACAGCCCACAGCCCAGAGTAGTGGCCTGGCTCACTCCATAACATCAATAACCAGGGGGGTGAGGTACTCAGAGTGACGGATCCCCAGGCTGAAATCCGGGGCCCTCGGCTTGGTGATGGTGACACGGCTGGTCTTGTAGTCCGCCGGCCCTGGAGTAGAGTCCCTTACGAAGTTGTACTTTCTCCACATGCTGTAGGCAGGTTGCCGGTGCAAGTAGACATTCGGTTCAGGCACAACAAAGGATGCCGGGCCAGGGACTCTCGCCAGCTCCTTGGCGTTGCTCCACATGTCCATTTTGGAGGCCATGCTGTAGCAGGGGGCAGATGGCTTGATGGGAAGTCTAGGTCCCAGCATCCCTGGGAGGGTATAGGCATTGGGAGCTGGGTTGGGATCATTTTCATGGTAACGAGTGCGGTCAGCCAAGGAATAAGCCGGTGCGTAGGGTTCCCCCTGCGGATGCACCTTCTCTGTGTGGTATTCAGTTGGGGCAGGTGTGCTCATCAAACCTGGGAGCCAAGAGGCAGTTTGGTATCAATGTTACTCTGGTAGGGTTGGATTCTGCCTACTTCCGAAGCTGGCTGCACCCTGAGGTGTAGGCTGGTGCCCGCTGTGGGGTCATGCAACAGGCCTTTGGCCACGGCAGACCTCACTTCAAACGTGGCTTGCATTTCAAAAGAGTTTCTGTCTTACCAGAGTGTCTCTGGCCTGGGGAAATGGTGTGGACAGAATTGAGATGGATTGGCAGAGCTGTATGCAGGGGACCAGCAGTCAGAAAGGAGGGTGCATTCGTAGAGCTGTGGGGTGGGATGCTAACAGGGGAGGGCATTGTGCATCAGCCCTGAGAATCAGTCCAGACCCTCAGCTGGTGTAAATCGGTGCAGCTCCATTTCATTCAATGGCATGATACCCATTTACACCGAGGATCTAGCCCAAAGTTTTTAAGATCACTTGCCTTCACTATGCCTGGCAGTGGGCAAAACTCACATATTTCAAAGTTTGAATGACATTTTCAACCATTAAATCACAGTTAGTTCTCACAGGACTTTGTCAGATGTTGTGCTACCTGCAACAGCTTCTGGCACAGTCTGGTCTCTCTTTTGTCCTGCCTTTCCCCTAGTAGCCCCATCCCCTCTCCCCATTGCTGCACCAGCACTCTGCCTTCTCTTTGGATTCATGCCTTCTAGATCCCCTTATATGAGGCAAATTGTGCATTAGCTGTCTCCTGCCACCTGATATTATAAACACCTGGGGACTCCAAGAAAATCTCATGCTGCCATCACTGTTTACATGTGATTCCCTTTAGAACACATTTTCAATGGGACTCACATGTCCAAAAGCAATTTTAGAAGCCCAGAAGACAATGCACTCCTGTACCACCCCAACCCCATGCACCAGGGTTTAGATGCACTAAGAAATCTAATCCCACCCTTTGTGTTCCCTGGGGACCATAAAGGATTCTGCGCAGCTCCCATTGAAGTCAATGAGAGCTCCATCCGTGATACAAGTCAAATATCTCCTCATATGCTGGCTAACCAAGAAGATACTAGCATATCCCTTAGTCAATGGAGAGTCACAACCAAGCAAGTCCCCTCACTATATAGTGCGGGGGCCCACCCAAAGGTGTGCTGATCCCTGGGAGCAGCCCACTGTTCTGGCTCTAGTGGAAGGGAAAGTGGCCTGTGCCAAGAAGAGGAGGAGACATCTCCTGGGACAACCCCATTTCCAGCTCACAAAGAGGAGCTGTTCCAAAGACATGGATCTGGGACATCAGACCAAGAGGGTCCAGGCACTGCCTTAGGACTCAAGGTAACTGCAGCCTTCCTGGGTGCAGGGGCTGCTCCGACCCTCGGAGGAGTCACTGAGGCATTAACCAATCAGCCAGGGCTGTCCCATTGTAAATGTTGTTGATGCTTTTCTGAAGAAACCATCTCAGTGTGTTGGATTTCCCACAGCCAGAGAGCACCGCCAGCAGGCAATGCCGACCCCTCCGACATTGCTCAGCATCCTGCTGCTCTGGGGGGCAAACAGCTGCACAGTGTTTCACACACACACACACACACACACTTCTGCACAGACAAGGGGTGTTCAGGCATGGACTGGCCTTTGTGCCTTCAGTATATATCCCCTCCCTCAGGGCCGAGGGCCATTCTTGGAGAGGGTAGCCAGGTGCCCAGCGTCATGCCCTGATGCCATGGCATTCAGGAGATGGATTGGTAAATGGCACATTCCCAGCCCTACTCTCTGAGCAGTGACTGCAGGGGCTCAGGGGGACACACAGCAGCCCTGATCTCCACTCCCTGTGGGGGCCTGGGCGAGTCTCTGCGCTGTGGTTTTCTCACAGCCGTTCCAGCGCCCCAGGCCCCTGCAGCGTTACAGTGAAACAAGGCTCAGAAGACTGGCTGGCAGGTCAGAGTCAGAGCAGGCAGGGGCATTGCAGAGGCCAGAGACAGCAGGTGGCACGGTACTGTCTATCACCAGGGAACCCGGTAAGAGACCCCCCTCTCCTGCCGCTCTCCCTCCAGGGTAAATGTCGCCATGGAGCAGACTCTAGGGGGTCGGGGCAGTGACACATCAGCCCAGACGGGCATGAGGCTGAGAGGGAGACACCCACTGGGCCGTGGGAATAAGGCGACGGCCGGGGACATGCGGGTTTGCTGGCAAATCCCTGTTTATTTATGCAGCAGAAGCGCGGCCCTCATTCCATCTTCATAGTAATGCACAGGCCACGGAGAGGCTTGGGCCAGGTGACCAGCTAAACAGGGTCCTGCCAAACGACCCCAAACACAAGCAGATCCAGGGAGGGGCCAGCAGACCCTCAGCACCTCCGCTCACATGGCAGGAGGGTCAGAGGAAACAGACCAGGCCCTGGTCTCACTGACGCCAATGGGAGCCTTGCCATTGACTGCAATGGGGGCAGGGTTTGGTCAGTACAAGGCTCCTCTGGTTCCATTGCAGCCTGAGCCTTAGGGAAGCCTCCTGCCTCTGCCCATGGTGCTTGACAAGGGACAGCTGGGACCAGCGCAGTGAGTGACTCTCCAAGCACCTGCTTGCAGAGCCAAAGTGGCAGTCAGGAACCTGAACGCTTATCACCCTCATTCATCTCCGCCTTCTCCCTGGGCCTCTCTAATGGCCACATGGGCAGATTCCCAAGGCAAATCCTTATTAGAGCACCTCAGTTTTACCTTCCTACCTCTCATCTAAGAAAGCCCGAAACAATATGCCCTCCCTGGACCACACAAATAGCCCCAGCTCTGTCCACATGACTCTCCATCATCTCCTCTCCTTTCACAGGCCTGTCTGCATCACAACATTTTAATCTATATCTGTAGCGTATGTCTTCATTTTGTTTTGTGAGCACCATTTTGGTTGTGATACTGTCCTGCGCCTTCCCTGTTGTCTCTTTGCCTCCATCTTGGACTAGGATTCCAAGAAGTGTTGACAATGCAGAGCAATCAAGGGTCATTAACCGGGAGGGCCTCCTGCTGAAAGGCAAGCACCTTGGACGACGAACTAGCTACTGCCCAGAGAAACCCATCCTTCCAGGTGAGATGGAAACCAAGCAATGGATCACCTGACAAGGGACTTGAAGTGACTGAGGATGGTCATCTGACACAGGAGACTGCAGCTTTATAAAAGGAAGCTCTCTCACCAGTCATCTTCAGAGAAGAAGAGGAAGACCCAAAGCTGAAGGCTGAGCAGGAGGAGAGGGATGCAGGAAGGACTTGGGATCCCTAAAAGAGTGGCCCAAAACCCACGGGGCAATCAGAGTGGTGAGGACACTGGAAGGAGGGATTTACATGCAGGTATTTGTTAGTTTTGTACAGATCTGTATATCTCTTGTGCTTTTTCTATGAGTAAAGTGTGTGTATGTGTGTCTGTGTGTTCAGAAACTCCTTTGCAGTGTCTGAGTGGTACCTGCTTACACTGTCACGCCATCCCTGAAGCGGGAGACAACTGGCCAGCATGTGCAATTGGACATGGGGTCAGACATGGGGTCTGCACCTGGGGGGTTTGCCTGGAGGCCCACAAACAGTGCCTAAACTCTGCCCACCCCCAACAAGCCAAGAGCCTCTGAGCCCCCAGGGTGGGGTCCAGTACAGCAGACTTGGGAGTATCTGGCAGGGTGAAATCATCAGGGTTGCAACATTCCCTCATTACCGTTATCTGGGAGCTCCCAAACACAGCACTTCCCATAGGCCATGACCAGACTGTGCTCGCTGCCTCTGTTTCTCTCTCCCTTTGAATGGGCTGCCCCTCCGAGACATCTGTGGTGAGTGAGTCAACTGGCTCCAGGCTGCTGAGCTCTTGAAGAGCGTTGTCTGTACCCTTCTTCCACACAATGATGCGCTGGGAACATAAGGGCTCCTGGGACCCAACCTGCAGAAGCCATCAGCTGCTTTTTATTTCCTCGCCCCCTCACTGGGACGATGAACTCTTCAAGTGAAGAAGCTAAAGCAGCAGCCCGCGTAGCTCAGGTCTCTGGGCCCTAGCAGCTGCACAGAAATACAGGCAATAGCAATGCTGGGCACGGCGGCTTTTCTGCTCATCTTCCTCCCCGGCTGCCAGTTGGTTAATAAGGACCAGAGCAACTATTGCTGCTTGGGTCCAGCTGGGACATGCCACTAACTGCTCTCATTACGGGTATCAGCATCTCCCCTGGGGCTCTAGTGCTGGCCTCTCTGTCTGTTCTCCTCGGGGACCTCCCGCCTTCATCTTCGCTCTTCAAAGCCCTTCTACGCAGAGCCCACCACCTCTGTTCACTTCCCCAGGGGACCGATTTCATCTCTTTCTCCCTGAAATGCCCAGCTCACTTCAGCAGCAGGGTCTTCACTTCCAGCAAGAGCCGTATTCTCTCCTGAGGAACAGTTCCATTCTCTTGGTGACCCCTCCGGCTTGCAGCTCGTCTGCCCTGCTTGCTACTGACCTCCCCAGATCGAGCAGTGCTAAAGGGAGGGCATTCTAAGCAAGGCCCACATTAGGCACTGAGGGCTGGATGCTGTGCTGGCGTGACTGTCATAGGTGCCGAGTGAATGGCTGAGATACATTTGTGCACTCTGCCTTAAACAGGCATCCCAGCCCTTCAGCACTGACCTTTAAGAGGCTCACTAAGTAAGTGCCACAGGCCAGATGAGTCAGTGCGCTTGGTAATTCAGACCATTAACCCCCAAAAGGGTTTGCTGGGACAGACACAGCGGGTCGTGTAATGGGTAACATGACAGAGGTGGGAGAACACCAGCAAGCGCAATGGTGGCACATCCTTCACCTCCCTTTGGAGTTTCACACACTCCCATGGCAGCACGGACAGAACCTTCAGCGTTGGCAACCTCTCCTCCTGTCCCATCCGATGCCAGACTGAACTGGAAGGAAGACTACTTGCCCAGCAGGGGGCTAAGAGCAATAGGAGTGGCCAGAGCCTAGCAGAAGCCCCCTGAGCAAGCTACCAGATCCTTACTAGGTCCAGAAGGTCCTCAGCTCCTGCACTGCTTGGTTTGCATGTTGTTATTAGCCGTGTATACAGCACTGCAGGCCTGGAAGGACCTTAGGGAAATGTGGCAAACAAATTACAGTCCCTGCGCCAAATAGTTTATAGTCTAAAGGCACAAATTGGTGTGGTACAGCTGGGATGACGTGGAGACAAGTTTCAGAGTTTAAGGACCAGAAGGTGTCTGTTCAGGGGCCAAGTCCAGCAAGGAAATAAGGGGATAGGATAGGAGGGCTATCCAGAAGGGAAAAGGAGGAGGGCCAGCAGAGTACAATGATGGAGCTGAGAATTCAGGTGGATGGAGCCAAGGAAGAAGTTGAACCTGAGCAATACCCTCTCCTATATTTCTGTATCAATGCACACCAGCTGCCACATCCCAACCCATACGTGACAGATGGGTGTCTGGAATGCCACTTAGCGCATATCTGCCTGCAGGCCAAAGGCATATTCGTGTCTGGAGATGTCATCATGCACTGTCAGCACAGGAGTAGACGAAGCTTTCTGTGCAGAGCAGGAGCCTGCTGTTTCCCTGGATGCGATGTTGATCAAGACGTGAGGTAATCTGGCTTCCTCTTTGCAGGGTTACGCCCAGGGAAGTAGCTGTGCCCTTGTGGGCTTTGTGGTTTCTGTGGGGAGCTGGAAATGATATCATCTGGAACAGCAGGCTGTATTCTAACAGGAGCCTTGGCTTGGACTCAGACTCACAAGCATCCCTCAATTACACAATCATGAGTTGTGATGTTCTATTTTTTCCCTGTGCCCTCTGGGTCCCTGAGTTGGAGGCCTTTTGGCTGAAACTCTTGGGGTATCTTCCCTCAGATTTGGTCTTTGGCCCACAGGGATTGCAGGGCGGGGGGCTCTGGCAGTCCTGGAACAGAGGTGGTCACAAACTGCATGCAATCTCTTCTTCCAGGAAAATCAGCCCCACACCAGTGCCCAGTTCCCAGGGGGTAACCGCCACAGGAACTGACTCAGAGAGCAAATTCTCCTGCGGCTCACAGGGCTCCCTCCCCAGAAGCTGCCGCCACACAGAACCTTGCCTCACCCCAAACTAACACTACATAGCATGTCTTCACAAGACCAAATGTTTGTTCACATGCTAAACAATAAAGAACTTGGAAGACTATATATAACAGGGCCACCTGCCATAACAGTCTGATGCCTATTTAACAGGCCAGGAAATTGAGCAACCGAGGTATTGAGCGCCTTGGCCAGACTCACGCAGGAAGTCTGTGATAGAGTCAGGAATTCAACCCCAGTCTCCCAGCACCTAGTCTTGTGCCTTACCCTGCAGATCAGCCTTCCTCCCTCACATGGGCACAACTATTTGAAGACATCAGAGACAGACTTGTCAGCAGTTGCTTTGGGATGCAGGACAGCCAATTCTCATGCACGGGGACCTCACGTCCCTCTCCCCACAGTTATTATAACAGAGGGCTTCACTGTGGTGGTGTAGGATATCACCATTAAACTCCTCAATGGCCTTGTCATTCATGGTTGCTTATCTTTAATTCCATAGCTAACCTCCAAAGTTCTCGATTATGAAACTAAAGCTACATAACCCTCTTGGATTCCTTGCCATTATTTCCACGTGGTTTGCACTGGCGTTGCTGTCTGTTCATTCAGGCAGTCACATACTCAGCCTCTCCAAGTCCCCCAGCTTTAGGAAGATGAGGTGTTCTGGATTCACTGAACAATCCAAATTGGCCCCTGCCGTTATCCTTTCCCATTCGTCTGCATAAACCAAACCCTACAGGGATTTACACATCTGCCCAGCTGCTTCTAACGGCTACACAGAGCCACAATGTTTCCCATCACCTGCTCCCTGAGCTGAGGCAGAGAAGGCAGCTGGATAGAGCCAACAAAATTCCAGCTGTGGCTGCTGTCAACAAGCCACATGTGTTTGCGAGGGTGGGAGTAGAAGTACACACTCTCGCTCTCTGTGTCTCTAACACGAGTTGAAGTAACGTATGCTAAGACTGTCAGCTCCTTGAGGCAGGGACCACCTGTTGGTTCTGTATATGTAGAGCACCTAAGAGTCCTGGTCTATGCTCCTGGTCCTGGTCCTCCCTGGTCCTGCTCCTCAGCACTATTATTATTGTTGATTGTATAATTAATAATAACGGCATTTTTGCCAGTTTACTTTATTTGTGGCCCTGTTACGTGTAGTCTTTCCTGTGCTTAGGAAAGCTAGAGGTTTCCAGTTACTGTTGCTAGTTGTCCACTATATGTCTGGTAAGCCTGGATAGTGGCTGGAGGGGGCGTATGCATCTATAGGAAGTTTCTCAATGTAACTTTTTTCCTCCCATTAAATACATTTCTCGCCTCACCCCATGATTCCCAAAGAGGATGTGGAGGTCACATGGGAGAAGGCGTGTCTGCCCTCTCTAAATAATGTTAAAAAAACAAACCACCTTAGAGTCTGATCCAAAGCCCATTGAAGTCAATGGGAATCTTTCCACTGACCTGAAAGGGCTGCAGATCAGCCCCTGATTCACCAAGAGGAGAGGGTAAAGGTCTTTCCCGCTCATCTACCAAATGGTGGGTGTGTTGTTAAACAGGCACAAGGCAACTGGGACACTCTGCAGAGCATCTGTTTAATAAACATTAGGTGGACTGGGGACACGTAAGTTAGACGCTGATAGCCCTGGTTGGAGCAGGGGGAAGTACCGGCAGCTGTAACAATGCATGTGGAGCCTGGCCTCCAGTAGCCCGGCTATTCAGTGACTGTCCTCCCAAATAACATCGCTAAGGCACCACCGTGCTAAAATAATTCGGTTGCTCTTCCAGTCTTGTATCTCCCACAGCTCTACCAATGCACCTCTCTCTGAGCTGCTATTCCAGTGCCATGGGCCATTCCTGAACAGCACTGAAGGTGTGCAGTATGTTCCTGAGCATACCGAAGTGATGACAAACTCCGGTGGTATCATGCTAAAACAAATGCCCACTAAGGGCAAGGATGAGACCTTCAACCTCATGTCAGTTGCAGTCAATGTCGTATTGAAACCCACATCTGCAGAGAAGACAAACTAGTGCATTTACCCACTGCAACACCAAGGTCCCTAGAAGGTCTAACTACATTCTGGCTCCTTCATCCCCATGCAGGGCGAGACTTCGTAAATGTCCTCGGAATTCCAGCTAGGTTAGGAGATGCAGGCTCAGATCATCAGCTAGTATAAACCAGTGTAGCTCCATTATGGAGCTAGGCTAATACACACCAGCAGAGGAGCTGGCTCAGTGAGAATCAATGGGCCAGATTCCACCCTGGTGTAATGGGCTTGCCCTGGGTATGAATTTGGCCTGTTTGGATCCAATATGTTAGTTATTTTTTGCTAAAGCACCGAGAGGGCTTGGGCTGTCGTAGGCCAAGAAATTATGAAAGAGTAACTAACTCCTCCTGGTGCGAGCGTATGTGATACTAGTTCTGAATGTTCTCAGCACGTTCCATGCATGCCGCCTTCCAGGGTTTGTGTGGTGGGAAGCACAACAGAAGCAGCTTTTCAGGGCCAGAGAGTCCATGGCAGCAAGTGGGGAGCCTGCTTTAAAAAGGAAACAGTCCCCCACCTGGTTAACAGCTGGTAGGTGGAGCAGCAGTTGGTTCTGGACCTGATCCAAAAGCCATTGAACTGAGATCTTTCCCGATGCATGGGTGTGCCCCTGATTAAGCTCACATGGGGCTAGGGGACTGGGAGCCAGTCAGATGGATGAGAGAGCTGCTGCTGTTGGCACCAGGACAGAGGTGGGCAGCATGCGTGACAGGAACTGTGATGCCAGCACTCAGGGTTACTGTAGGTACCTATGGGCGCTCTGTCCTGGGGACCTAGTCTCCAGATTTCTCCCCAAGACACTGGAACAACCAAAGAAGACAGTCCCCCAGAGAAACCTTCTAGTTTTCCCACTTAGCCCACTGGTACAGCACTTTGTGGGCTTAGGGAGTGCTGGGCAGATACTCACACAGTGCAGACATGATCAGAAAAGCTCAGAGTTCTGTACCTCACTTAATTTTAAGGCGTTCCAAGTAACCTGTGACACTACACTCATCTATCTGTCCATCATACCCTAACCATCATGGAATGCACTGAAATAACAGACCAGCCATGTTACTGCTACTCACTTAGACTCTTCTTTCGGTTCTGTATGCAGAAGGACGACGGCTTCCACCACCCAAAGCGGGAGAGGTGAGGGTCTATGAAGAAGGCACCAGGACTGACTGTGTCAGCCAAGACTACAAGAGAAAGGAGAAGAATTCAGTTCAGGAAGTATCAGCTCACAAGCCGCAGCTGAGAGATCTGACCCTCAGCTCACCATCTTGCACTGGTTTGACTTTTTGGTCCCTCTAGCTTCCCCTAGAGCCCTTAGAACTGGGATTCTAGAGGGGCTGGGCATGATGACCACATGTCTTTGTGCTGAAGATTTTGTCCCCAACCAGGACAAAGTGCCAGAAATGGGCTGGTTCTGTGCCCATGGGCTGATAGCACCACAGAAACACTCCTGCACTCTGCTACCATTTGGGTAGGAGACATCCAAGAAGCAATGCATTTCTCCCATAGGGACTGTAGCACATGTCATTTATCCTGTAACCTTCTGTAAATTAGGTGCTCAGTCCATGGACACTTGGGACTAAGACTATCCACATGCTCGTGAGGTGCTGAGTCCTTGGGCCTCTGAGGCTTATTCAGGTTGTCTTTCCCTCCGACTACAGAGTTTCAAACTCATTTTGGATTTTTGTATTCTAGGGCATTGTGGGCCAGATGTTCAGCTGGTGTAAATCACTGATGTCAATAGAGCGACACCAATTCACACGGGCTGAGGAACTGGCTCCATGTCTGTAACTCACTTTTCTCCGTGTGTTTTATACGCATTGTGTAGGCTGGTTCTGCAAACATGGTGAAGTCATGATTCCTGATGCCAGTGCAAGGCTGCCGGCCATATTTTCCAGCCCCTGGCCCTGGAATGCAAACGGAAATGTGATTGTACAATGTTAACATAAAGAGAGGAACGAGCCAGCCCCCCCTTTAACTTATATAAAAGGTTCAACCAGAAGAGATTCACACCCTATGCTCCTTGTGAAGCTCCTTTCTCCTCCTACCCATGTATCATCTCAGTCCAAGACAAGGAAGCGATCTTGTGACTAATGTCCCGTAAGGTTTCTAGCCCTCCTGCCCTAAACCCCATTCTTCAGAGCTTAATAATGAGGGTAACCATCCTCTAATGAGAAGGTCTTTAGTCTTCCACTGGCCTTGTATCCCATTCCCTGGCATGGGGATATAATTATGGGAGTTACCAGAAGGTTTACCCTGAAGGAGTTACCCTGACCAGAAGCTTCCTAGCCTCCTGTTCTCCAGAACTCCATGGTGTAGGTGTTACCGTCCCTAATGGAAAGTATCACCTCCTCCCCCTTGTCTCTCCAGGGCACAGATGAGATCATCTCTGCTCTCTGTATCCTACAGCCCCAGATGGGAATGTGACTGCAAAGGTGACTGTCCCATACGGTCGTAGCTTTCTCACCTTTCCATCCTGGAAAGCATCTCTTCATAAGAGAAAGATTTCCCGATGGACTCCCAAATCCCAACACTCCAAACTCTGTTGCTTGGCCGTCAATTATGGACTACCGGAAGGTCTCTGCAGGGCTCTGGCAGTGATCCATGGACCATCATTTGAGACTCACTGACCTAACAAGAAGGTCTCCAGCCCCTCTGTTTCCTATCCTCCGAGGCTGCAGATGACCTATAGGAGTTACTCCCTGGTTCGAATGCGATTACTTCAGATTTTGCACAAGCCACAGTGATAACCAGATGTAACCAATTCTCCATCAGCCTGAGCAGCCATTGGCATCCCACTAAGACAGGCACAACCTAGAGATGCTGGTTCCCTGTGAACTCTGGCTGTGGCCTACTGGACCCAGTCTGGCTCCATACATACGAGCTTCTCCACTAGTCCCTTTCCCACCCTCCAGCTCTGTCTTTCTGACTTCCTATCTAGAGCAAATCCATCTATAGAAATGCTCACTTGCCTGCCTTAGGATGAGAAGTGCTAACTATTATCAACCACTATTAGCATCAGCAGCACCATCTATCCATCCATCCGTCATCTTGGGATACTGTACTGGGTAATTCCCATTTATTCCAGGTATTCTTCCGTCTATCTCTCTGCCTATCCCCATGGTATCAAGGCAACTCTTTCACTCCAGCTGGAGCAAAGCAGGGACAAGTAGGGCTATTTCTTCCCTAACGTGGTTCAGTTACAATGTGTTTCCCCAGGTGAGAAGTTCACTCACCCTTGATTTTGGCGCTGATTGGTGGGTACTGCTTGACTCCCCCTGGTGCTGTGGCTGAGGTTCTAGAGGTGCTAGCGCCATAATTGCCAGCTCGGCTGGGACCTTTAGACTTGGACATTTCCCTTGAGGGAGGCCTCGGGGAGTCTTTATAGCGTCCGTCGCCAGCTGTTACCCTGGAAACACACACCAAGAAAACAATCAGTCAATCAATCAATAAAGCTCCACGGCACCCAGGCTTGGCTTCTTGCTAGAGGGACCAGGGCACTGATGAACCGAAAGGGCGGCATGACAAAGTCAAAGCAGCCATTTGCAAACCGTACGTGGGGAAAAGACGGGCTCTGCGTTTTTCATAGATTCATAGATATTTAGGTCAGAAGGGACCATTATGATCATCTAGTCTGACCTCCTGCACAACGCAGGCCACAGAATTTCACCCACCACTCCTACAAAAAAAAAACCTCACACCTATATCTGTGCTATTGAAGTCCTCAAATTGTAGTTTAAAGACCTCAAGGAGCAGAGAATCCTCCAGCAAGTGACCCGTGCCCCATGCTACAGAGGAAGGCGAAAAACCTCCAGGGCCTCTTCCAATCTGCCCTGGAGGAAAATTCCTTCCCGACCCCAAATATGGCGATCAGCTAAACCCTGAGCATATGGGCAAGATTCATCAGCCAGATACTACAGAAAATTCTTTCCCAGGTAACTTGGATCTTACCCCATCTAAAACCCATCACAGGCCATTGGGCCTATTTACCATGAATATTTAATTACCAAAACCATGTTATCCCATCATACCATCTCCTCCATAAACTTATCGAGTTTAATCTTAAAGCAAGATAGATCTTTTGCCCCCACTACTTCCCTCGGAAGGCTATTCCAAAACTTCACTCCTCTGATGGTTAGAAACCTTCGTCTAATTTCTAATCTAAATTTCCTAGTGGCCAGTTTATATCCATTTGTTCTTGTGTCCACATTGGTACTGAGTTTAAATAATTCCTCTCCCTCTCTGGTATTTATCCCTCTGATATATTTATAGAGAGCAATCATATCTCCCCTCAGCCTTCTTTTAGTTAGGCTAAACAAGCCAAGCTCCCTGAGTCTCCTTTCATAAGACAAGTTTTCCATTCCTCGGATCATCCTAGTAGCCCTTCTCTGTACCTGTTCCAGTTTGAATTCATCCTTCTTAAACATGGGAGACCAGAACTGCACACAGTACTCCAGGTGAGGTCTCACCAGTGCCTTATATAACGGTACTAAAACCTCCTTATCCCTACTGGAAACGTTACTGCGTTAACGATCAGTTTGGACCAGTGACTCGCATTACTGCCGCTTCAACTTGGCCAGGGATTAAAAGCTTAATTTAAAAAACCAAACAAAAAACCAAACACCCGGATCCTCAAACTTGCCTTCGACTTCTTTTTTTGGACCGTAAATGGCAGCCCCTGCTCTGATTAGCCCTTTGATTGCCAAGGGGATGATGTAAGTGTGGAATCTGGAAGGTCTGTTTATTTCCACGTTGCCATGGTGGTGGCAGAATGTTGTGGAAGGATGTGTATGGAGCCAAAGGGGGCCAGACTAGCCCCCAATATGATCCAGGGCATTAGCTCTGCATAGTGACCACTAAGGAGGAGAAAGCCACAGGCAGTTGCTGAGACACGGTCTAGCCAGGCTCCAAAGGCTGATCATGTTACCAACCATCGCTGCCGTTGTGAAAGAAAGATTTAGTAAAAAAAACAAACAAACCTTTTATGAGCCCTGCAGCCCAAGTTGTTATCAGAGAATAATACATAGTCTGTAAAAACCCCAATAGTCTCCTCTAAAGGGGCGGGCTGCTGATGTGTCCAGGCAGCTCTCAAAATAGTTTGTCTCGAGCTCAAGAAGAAGGGTGTCTAGTGCAGTGGTTTTCAAACCGTGGGTCACGACCCAGTACTGGGTCACAGAATGTAAGGCACTGGGTTGCAGCAGCTCTGGTCAGCACTGCCGATCTTGCCGTTAAAAGTCCCATCGGCGGTGCTGTGCGGCTAAGGCAGGCTAGTTCCTACTTATTCTGACACTCCGCTGCACCCTGGAAGCGGCCAGCAGAAGGTCTGGTTCCTAGGTGGGGGAGCCACGGGGCTTTGCACGCTGCCCCCACTCCAAGCACTGGCTCCACCTCCCATTGGCTGGGAACCGGCCAATGGGAGCTGGTGGGGGGGTGCCTGCAGGTGAGAGCCACGCGGAGCCACTTGCGTGCCTCCGCCTAGGAGCCGAACCTGCTGCTCGATGCTTCCGGGATGCAGCACGGTCTGTGGTGCCAGGATAGGCAGGAAGCCTGCCTTAGCACTCCTACTGCACTGCTGACTGGGAGCCGCCTGAGGTAAGCCCGTGCCCCAACCCTACGTCCCAATCCCCTGCCTCATCCCTGAGCCTCCCCAAACCCGTGCCCCTTCCTGCCCCCCAAACCCCTCATCCCCAGCCCCACCCCAGAGCCTGCACCCCCAGCCCAGAGCCCTGACCCCCTCCCACACTGCAACCCCCGCCCAGCCCAGAGCCCCCTCCCACACCCTGAACCCCTCATTCCAGGCCCCACCCCACAGCCCTCACCCCTGCACCCCAACTCTCTGCCTCAGCCCTGAGCCCCTCCCACACCACAAACCCCTCATCCCCAGCTCTGTTGGGTCACAGGCATCAACAATTTTCTTCAACTTGGTCGCCAGAAAAAAAGTTTGAAAACCACTGGTCTAGTGGCTCTGGCACTCCATGGGGAGCTCAGCACTGGGTTCCAACCCTGGCTCTGCCACTGATCAGCTGTGGCCCTGGGCAAGTCACTTCTCCACTCTCAGCCTGTTTCCCTCTCACCCATTGCCTGTGCTCCCTATTTCGATGGAAAACTCCTCAGGGCAAGGATTGTCTCTCAGTGCGTATGCACAGTGCCTACCACAATGGGACCTCAGTCTTGGCTGGGGCTTCTAGGCACAGTTACTAATTACAATTAATAATCCTATCCTGGCTTTGTGGTTTGAATGGCACAGGGAGTGAGCAGACTTGGGTTCTGTCCCTCACGCTGCCGCTGAATGTGTATGATCCTGGGCAAACCAGTTAATCACTCTGTGCCTCAGTTTGCCCATCTGTAAAAGAGGGTTTATAACACTTCCTTACCTTTGTAAAGTGCTTTGAGAGTCTCCAATAAAACAAGGACACAAATGACACTAAAAACACACATTGTGCTAACCTCATGGCCACCCCTACACACTCTTCAAGAGTAAGAATTGTAAAAGCAGAGAGCAGTGAGATTACAGGGGCATTTTAATATGCCCCCAGGTACGTAACTATTTCCCCTCCGGTTGGGAAGCAGCAGAACTGCTTGCTGTCCTTGTGCTGAGCAAACCCTTAACGAGTACCACCTGTGTATGCACTGCAGTTACACCACTGCTTGTGTGCTGCTGTGTTTGGCATCTTTATCACAGAGTACTCTGTAAGGGAAATCTAGCAGGCTTAGAAGTTTCTTATACAAGAGGAGAATGTAAATTCCCTGAAATCTGCCAAGGAGCCACTCAACGGGAGGTTTCATTGCAGAAAGATGCAGTCCCGCCCTTAAAGGGTCACTGGCAGAGCTGGTAGGCCCCAAATTAGCAGTTTTCAGATGAACAGGAAGCTTTGCTTCTCAGAGGCACTGGTCCACTGCAGTTTGCTCTCCTCCGCATCAATCCAGATGTTGACTATGAAAGAAAAACAAACCCACAGCCATCATCCTAGCCTCGCAAGAGAAACAAATCTGCTGTCCATACCCTGGGCTTCTCCTGAGTTTACATTACAGCAGGCTGCAGAGCTTTAATAAATACATGGGGGACATTAATGAGGTGGCTGAAAGAGAGGGATAGGGATGGGAGAAGTTGCCGCAAAAGCTGTGTCTCTCTTTGTAAGAGCCCATCCAGAGGCAGCATTTTTGTCCTTGCCTCAAATTCATCTATTTCCTTTATTTATTGTGCTAAAAAGACTGACCAGAGTGGAATACAAAGGGGTTTGAGGTACGAGGGAGAGCCCTGTTTTAACTTCCCTAACACCTTCTGCTCGATGGCTCTGTTTCTTGTATCCACCTGTTGTTTCACATCTTATACTTAGATGGCAAGCTCTTTGAAGCAGGGATCCCATTTGTTGGCTGTGTGTACAGCACTACACAACAGAACCACCTCAATGCAAACGATAAACGATAAAAATAATGACCCAACATCTATGCTGTTAGTGAAAAAAGCTCCCAAAGTCTCTCCCCACCTACCTGGACATTTCAGACACCCCAGGGTTTGGAGGAGAGAGGGGAATCGTGGGTGATGCTGCAGCAGTAATATACAACTCTTGGAAGATGCCTGATGCCTCCCTTATTCGTATTCATTTAGGGAAAAATCCTACACAATAATTCAGTGAAGGTTACGAACCAACATACAGCATCACCAACACAAGCATGATGAAACAAGGAAACAAAAATGTAAAACATCAGCAATCCACATGTCCTCAGGAAACTCACCAATAATGCAGGCTCCTCACAGAACACATTGCAAACATTAGCAACATAGCTCCATAATGCAAGGCCTGATTCCCTGGCCGTCCATCCCTCCGTACTTTGCGCAAAGTGAGTGCAAGGTGAGTGTCTAACACTTTGTATTGCTGTACACTTCCCCAGGGTCTGGCTAGTGGGTCTTGCCCACATGCTCAGGATATAACTGATCACCATATCTGGAGGTCAGGAAGGGATTTTTCCCCAGGTCAGACTGGCAGAGACTCTGGGGGTTTTCCACCTTTCTTTGCAGCATTGGGCATGGGTCACTTGCAGGTTTAGACTAGTGTAAATGGTGGGTTCTCTATAACTTGAAATCTTTAAACCTGATTAGAGGACTTCAGTAACTCAGTCAGAGGTTAGGGGTCTATTATAGGAGCGGCTGCGTGAGGTTCTGTGGCCTGCAGTGTGCAGGATGTCAGACTATGATCATGCTGGTCCCTTCTGACCTTAAAGTCTATGCAAGGTGCAGCACAATGAACCATCACAGGCCCTGTAAATTGTAACCTTAACTCTGACCATTGATGGGTTGTATATGGCTGTGATTGAGGCATGTTCCCATCAGCTTACCCATCCTTTGCTCTGTTTGTTGCTAGCTTTCCGCACACGTTTAGTGTTAATCATTTCACTGATCTGCTACTGCAGAATCTGATGTTTAGATCGCAGCGTCTTCCTGCCATGAGACAACCCTAACAAATCCCATCCCATAAACACAAGTTGAGTTCACTTAGCTAGCAAACACAAGTTCTCGCATGTGAGTTTCTATTTATACACATAGGCTACACAGCCCAGCACATAAACCCATACACACAACCCAAAAAGACCAATCATTCTTCACTTGCGCCTCAGATGAGGTTAGACATTTTTTAGAAACCACACTAAACTAAAAATTACGCAACACTGCAAATGACAAACTAGATTTTAGCGCCTTCACGCATGAATGGCATGCGATGAATAGATTTACAAGCACTAACAGATAGGCTTCCAGAACTTTGTTCCAGCTGAAAGTGCAAATCTAAAGCCAACCTGAACTCTGGAGCTGCTGATGTGTTTTGACGTTATGGGGCAACGGACGCAACCTATCACTGCCCCCTCTGCAGCTGTTGGTCTGGAGAAGAGATGGGCCCAGTCTGCTAACCTCTGATCCAGCAGCAGACCAGACACAGCCATGTTCTGATGCATGGTTTTGGTTTGGGCGCCTCTCTAATGAGGAAGGGGCGCTGATGGATCTCGTGCTGTCTGCCCCACAGAATGGGGAAGAGACAAACCTAGGGCTATATGCTCTCTTTGGATATGTCTACACGGCAGCTGTGCTTGCACGGCCTGAGCTAGTGAGCTCAACCTCGCTGTGTGGACATTGCAGCACCAGTGGAGGCTCCAGCTAGCAACTGGTGCTCAAGCCCGCACTACCCCATGGGCCTAAGCTCAGGCAGCTGGCCCTCCACTGGTGCTGCAACCAGACATACCCTTTGATGTCATCCAGGATTCCCACTGACATCAATTGCCCTCCTTCTGCAATGTAGGACAGAGTAAGGGAGCCCCACTTCCATGGGCAGGCCAAACATCCATGACAGCACACAGCCAGGATAATCGAATTGTTCCCACTAGTTATCGCAGCACAACAGATGCCCATATTTCACAAGTCAACTTCAGCTTCTCCCCCGCCCCCACAAGGGCCACCTCCCTTTGAATGCTTCTTCCAGCCTCTCATATGACAGAGCACCACCTGACAAGGCTTGTGTTTAACCGATCAGACAGTAGGCCTTTTTCTTCATTAAGGCTGCCTCTCTGGGATGATTCACTGACCAGCCGGAATCGTCTCATTAGAATGATTCATTGGTTTGGGCTGTTTGTTTGTTTGTCTGTTTCAAACTGGATGAATTTGGTGCTGGAGAAAGTGAGGAATTAATACAGAGCCTGGCACGACGCGATGCAGGCAGGCTCAGTGCAGGCTTTGCACAAACAGCTCAATCCTGATTCTCCACATGCCCTACTAGCCCAGCCCTGGATTCTCCACGCCCGGTAGCTGAGGGCTCTCATTCCTCACCTGCAGCACCCCTTGCTCCTCGAGTCCTGCACTGCACACGCAGTTCTCCCAGTGAACCCCAATTCTCCCTGCCTACACTCCTTGACATCCCAGTCTTCTGAAAACAATCTGCTTCATCATCATATCTCAGTGCTGCCTTACAACATCTCCTGCTCTTCCAATCATCCATCCCCCATCCTGCTCTGATCATGCACCTCCGCCTGGACCTGCAGCACCTCCTGCTATCCCAGTTCCATGCCTTTCATAGACAATGGTTCTAGCTGGGCCAGACAACGTGATGCTTTTGTGGTGCCGTTAAATCTCCACTGGTAATTAGACCCACCCAATTTCATTCCACTGGTAGCCTCAGCCTGATTTGGCCCCAAGTATGGTACCTAGCTGTGGAAACCCGATGAGTTAACCCTTTGTCCCACGTAGGTCTCTTTACTAATGGCTATGCGCAAGTCTTTCTCCCCCCAGTCAGTCAGGTAATTTGCATCAACACAGACACTAGCTTGTTTACTCATTTTCAAATCCTCAACCTTTACCAATTCCAAGGCTGGACTCTGTCTTAAAGAGATACCATCCATTCCCACTAGCACGTTAGACTCAGGGTTTTTTTGTTCTTCCCTTACCAACCTCTGCGTCCACATGGAATCAGATGTCCAGTCCACTAAGAGACTACAAGTCATATCCAAATTATCTAGAGATGAAAGTTTACCTGCCATCCCCTATATTCCCGAGAGATTAACTGCACAACTGTCCTCCTGCTCTGAAGATTCAACTGTCTAGTCTTCCCTCTGAACCAGATACAGACTGTTTACTCAAAGAATCAATAGGGAGACAGTCCTGTCCCAACACCATTGTCTCCCCGACAAGCTAGTTAAGCTTATAGGGCTGTTTAAACTCCCTAACAATTTTTATTCCATCTGAAATCTCCTCAAAGCTATCCACAATGGATTTTTTCCAAAGCAAACTCCGTGGATTCATTTTCATTTGAAAGACTTTGGCCACTAGTCACCAGCACACTTTCCCCAGAAGAGAGACTGTTTACTATCAACGATGGCCCATTAAGGGTAATTGGAAACAATTCCTTCTCACAGACTTTAAAGACTTCACTAAGAAATTCCTTTTCTTTTGAAATATCATGCACTGAAACAGATTCTTTCTGAGCTTTATTTATGTCCAGAACCGACTTTGGCACAACAGACAAATCACCAAACTTCTTCTGAGTTTCACATACATCCAGAATCACCTCTGGCCCATCAGGAGGATTTTCACAAAAACTCCTTTCAGGTAAACTGCTAGACTTCATAGTCAAAAGATTAGCTTGTTACAAGTTTCCACTCTGTCAGTGGGTAACAGTCAAATCACCTTCATAGCTTTCCTTGTGTCCTGGCTATGATGTCACCCTGACCAGCCAAGGTTGTCATATCTTTACACAGCAATACACTAGCAACAGGCAAAATAGAAGCACCAAAATCACTTGGTCTCTGGGAGCTATTTATGATGTCAACTGGATGAAACCTAGCTACAATATCATCATCCCTAGCGGACACAAATTCAGGACCACTTCCTTCCTGGGCTTTAGTTGTATCCAAAATCAGCTCTGGGTTAATTGATAAATCTTCAACCATCATAGGCTGACAGGCTTCTTCTGTCTGCTTTACAGACAGAAAAAAGCTGGAGAAACATTCCCCTTTAACAGACAAACAGCTTGGGATATCTTTTCCTTTGTGCCAGCACGCATGGCTGTTCACAGGCAATTGCTTGGAGATTGGAGTAGCTCCCTTCATGGGCCAGTCATTATCCCTAACAGACACAGGAACATTTCCTTCACTGTCACAATTCTACACACTGGTAACAGGTAAGGTATAGGGCAGGGGTCTAAAAGTCCCAGCTCACGGGCCATCTGCTGCCCGAGAACTCCCCACTGCGGCCCACGGAGAAGAGACGTGTGCAGACACGCTGCCCAATGTCTGCTGCAGGCACCACCCCCCGCAGCTCCCATTGGCTGGGGGAGAGGGACAGAGATACCATCACTAGTTGCTGGCAGAGTCAGCCATGGAGGCAGCATCACTTTTTTCCACAATGAATATAAACAAGTCAAACACAACGACTGAACACAACTCTCTGACGCACACCTTGCTGCAATTCTGAAGGTTTCAACTGCTCAGTCTCTGAGGCCAAACATCAACAAACTGACAGAACTGAAACGTTGCCAGATGTCTGGCAAACACTAAACACTCTCTGGCAGGCAAAGAATTGTAGAACATTGTATGACAGTTTTATTATTTCTAAGAAATTTGAAATAAAAAATACAATATAAACATTTTCTTTTCCGAACACCATCTTCAGTGACATTTGAGGACTGGCACTGGCCCTAAGGTAAATTGAGTTTGAGACCCCAGGTATAGGGATACTCATGTTCCACTAACCTTGCCTTCCCAAACTGCTGATTAGGCAAAGCCATCAGCTCAGAAGGCTGCTTATGCTCATCTAAACTTTCTTTGCCTTGCCCTCCCTTAACAGATAAACTGCTATTTTCCATAAATAGTGTCTTATTACACTGAGCTACTTTAAGCACATCACTTTTACCTGGGTCAGGCTCACTTTCCCAAGCTTTGCTAGCCAACATTCCTTCACCCATAAAAAAATTACCCTTTTCTTCCTCAGTTAGGGCTTTAACCTGATCACCAACTTCAATTTGCTCTAGAGAAACATCTTCCTGAACCTTATCTAATGCCAGATTCACTTCTGAGATACCAGACAGACAATCAGAATTTTTTTCCACATATGCACTGCGTCTTTGCACAGACAAACAACTATCTTCCTCATACAAACATTTGGAGAAACCCTCCATAGGCAAATCCTTTCCCCTAGCAGACAGGTTCAGGATTATTTCTTCCCTGTAACTGGTTTATGTCATCAACTTGACTGAATGAAGTTTTAATTTCATCCCCAATCAAAAGATCCCTAGGCAATAACTTCCTTACACCAGCTATAACTTCATGTTTAGCACCATTCCATTCAAGATGGATTCTGGCCAAAGGCACACTTACAGTAAACTTGCTACAGCCAATTCTTATTAACTAAACTAAAATTTATTAAAAAACAAAAGCGAGAGAGTATGGTTAAAAGATCGATATACATATAGTAAGAGGATTACAATATTCACACTCTGATTTGGTAAATAATCTTCCTCTTTGACAAAATCTGTTTTAATAAGAGTGATGTTAGAAGCTGTAATTTGCCCTAAACAGCTTTTCCCATTGACTTTTATATTCTCTGCACAAGTTATGGGGTTACCTTCACCTGAGCTCACAGTAAAAGCATTTTCATAAAAGGTGGCAGTGTTGGGGTAAATTTGGTTACACACAGACAATTGCTTAGAGTCAAACAACATACCAACATAGCTACAAACTGGATAGATTCTATCCCCATCTTTGTAGTTGAGAGGAACTGGTTTTTCAGGATGATATAGTTCTTTTCCTTTATTCCACGGATGGGCAAACTATGGCCCGTGGGCCACATCTGTTTTAATCTGGCCCTCGAGCTCCTGCTGGGGAGCGGGGTCTGGGGCTTGCCTCGCTCCAGTGCTCCCGTGGGGAGCAGGGTCGGGGGCTGCTCCATGCAGCTACTGGAAGCAGTGGCATGTCCCCACTCTGGCTCCTATGCATAGGGACAGCAAGGGGGCTCTGCTCCGAACACTGCCCCCACCCCATGCACCATCCCCGCAGCTCCCATTGTCCAAGAACCATGGCCAACGGGAGCTGGAGGGGCAGCACCTGAGGACAGGGCAGCACGCAGCAGAGCCACCTGGTCGCACCTCTGCATAGGAGCTGGAGGGGGGACATGTTCTGTTTCTGGGAGCTGCTTGAGGTAAGTGCCGCCCAGAGCCTGAACCACCCCCCACCACGCCCCAATTCCCTGCCTCAGCCCTGATCCCCCTCCCGCCCTCCAAACTCCTCGGTCCCAGCCCAGAGCACCTCCTGCACCGCAAGCCCCCCATCCTCAGCCCCACCCCAGAGCCTGCACCCCCAGCCGGAGCCCTCATGCCCCTTTACCCCGCTCCCCATCCTCTCTGCCCCAGCCTGGAGCCCCCTTCTGCACCCTTAACTCCTCATTTCTGGCCCCATCCTGGAACCTGCATGCCCAGCCCAGAGCCTGTACCTCCTCCCACACCTCAACCCCAATTTCATGAGCATCCATGGCCCGCCATACAATTTGTATACCCAGATGTGGCCCTCGGGCCAAAAAGTTTTCCCACCCCTGCTTTATTCTCTTGAGTTGGAGCTTAAGTCTGTCCACTTTTGCCTTAGCTTCTATTTTCTGCAGTTGAATATATGCCATTTTTTGTTCGTGTTCAAAACACAGGCGTTCTCTTTCAGCAGCTTCTCCCTCTGTATCAGCTATTTTTTGCTTTTGTTCAAGTTCTAGCTGCTAGTTTCTCATTGCAAGCATTTTCGCTGGGTCTGCTTCCTTATCACTGGCAATTAACAGATTTTTCAGTTCCTGCTCTGGGTCCTTTTGCTTAAAATGCAACCCTCTCTGTAAGCACAATTCTTCCAGGCTTTTTCTGTCAGGATCTTGATCATGGGTCACACACTGAAACTGATTTTTAACCTTAAACTCTCTAATATCAAAATTAAATTTTGACAAGCGTGTGTGGTTTGTATCCAAAAACCCAATTAACCTGTGGTGATGTGTATCCAAGCACGACTGCGCCACTGTGACCGTGGTCCTAGTGGGGAGCCAGCTGTGGTCACTCAATTAGGGTGAACTGCAAAGAATGGTGCACACAATCCCCATAAAGCTGCTGGATATTCCAATACAGTACCTAGATTCACCAAGCCAGCATAAAACAGCTTCTTTATTACCTCTCTGGTTACTGAGAAGTCCAAACAACACAGTTCCCTTAAAGTGATCCAGCCTCAGGCCTCCATACAGATACCCATGTCAAACATGATGAAAATTTCTGTAAATCTTATTTCATCATATAAAAAAAAATGTTCTACCAATCCCAAAGAATCGGACACATTACCTCCCAAGTTAATGAATGTGTTTCAGATCTCACCCAAATACATGCTACAGCCAATTCTTATTAACTAAACTAAAATTTATTAAAAAACAAAAGCAAGAGAGTATGGTTAAAAGATCAATATACATACAGGCATGAGTTCAGTTCACTGAGGTGCAGATTCATAACACAGATGGTGAGCTTCGTAGTTGCAAAGAGTTCTTTTAGAAATAGTTCATAGGTCCAATGTCCAAATCTCATATTCAGGGCAAACCAGCATAACTGGGACCTCAGTCTTGCGACTCAAATGTCCCATGATGAAGCTTAAGCAGACCTGAGATGACAGAATCAGGACCCAAAGATCTTTTATACAATTTCATGTCCTCTTTGACAAGTTGGGATTTCCTCGGAGAATAAAAGGTAATTAGGATGACTTTGAAGGAGGTCCACCAATGGTACTTAGCTATACAAATTAACATTAGGCCATTTGCTGTAATAGGCGCCGACTCTGTGGGTGCTCCGGGGCTGGAGCACTCATGGGGAAAAATTAGTGGGTGCTCTGCACCCACCGGCAGCCAAGCTCCCCGCCCCCACTGCCTCACCTCCGCCTCACCTCCTCCCAGCGCGCTGCATCTCCGCTCCTCCCTTCCTCCCTGCCACCGCCAAACAGCTGTAGCAAGCTCTGGGAGGGAGGGGGGAGGAGCGGGAACGTGGCGCGCTCAGGGGAGGAGGCGGGGAAGAGGCGGGGCAGGGGTGGGGATCTGGGGAAGGAGTCGAATAGGGACAGGGAGAGGGCAGAGTTGGGACGGGGACTTTGGGGAAGGGGTTGGAATGTGGGCGGGAGGGGGCGGGGCACGGGTGGAGTCGGGACGGGGACGGGAGCAAAGGGGGATTGAGCACGAACCGGCGCCAGAAGAAGTCAGCGCCTGTATTTGCTTTTTCCTCCACCATTCATAGTACATTCATAGAGGTGCATACCGAGATATCCCGTGTTTACAATTCATTTAAATGATATCAGATTACAGCATAGACAGGGACTGTTGATTACATTGTGGACCCTACTCATACATATGTAAACACACAAAAACACAAATATTATCTCCCTACAGGTCTTTTGAGAGTTATTTATTCTGCAGGATGTTTATCCCTTTCTAGCCATGCATCACACCTGGCCAGTCCCCCGGCTGAAATGGCTCCCAGAGCAAGCGTCCATTATACAAAGCGCATCAGCCCTGGCTACATCTTGCCTTGGAAACCTTGCTGTGTATAACAGGAATTGCATTAGCTCCTGAGCTGTGTACAAGTTACAAATAAACAGTATTTGGAGGCTGCTTGTTCCCGCCAGGAATGGATGTCAGACCTCACAGTAGCTCTGTTTATGATCTCAAACTCTCGGACAGGGGCGAGCGTGACTGATGGTATAAACAGAAGCAGCCCTCAGCAGCACTGGGGTGACATGTCTACATAGCCTTCCAATAATCAGCCAGACACCCAGCCATCATGACTAGGTGTATGTGTGAGAGAGAAGTGTACATCTAAGGGTATGAGGGGCAGGCATGTGGATGGGAGAGCTTGGGTATGTGGAATTGTGTGAGAAGAATGTGTGTCTCTGCGGGGGGGAGGGGTATATTGGTGTGAAAAGGGGTGCTGGAGTGTGTGTTTGTGTGAGTAAATACAGGTGTGTAAGCGTATGTGTGTGTGTGCACGTGTGTGGCAGTGTGTTAGGTGTCTGAGGGACTGTTGGCTTGTGTGTATGGAGTGTACATGGGGGTGAGTAAATTCTGAAGGGAGGAGTGTGATTGTGTGTGTGTGTGTGTGTGTGTGAGTGAGAGAGAGAGTGGGGAGTGTGTTGCGTGTGGCGGGTTATGTAGAAAGGTGTGTAATCATGTGTGTACAGGCATGCACATGAAGGGATAAGGGACTAGAAGGCTGGTGTGGGAAGTATTGCTATGAATATATGCTATGCGAGCACGTGTGTTTTGTTGTGTAGCGATGGAGGGTGGGGAAATTGGTTCACATAAAATACAAATTAAATTTAAACCTTTTGGGATTTTATGCCTGCTGCTATACCCAGTAACTCAATCCTTCCACTGCCAGTGACCCTTATGCACACTTTTTACCTGCACCACAGTCTGTCATGGCTGTTTATATTGTCGGCTTTCCAGGGTAGGTTTGCTCTTATCCTCTGTTTGTACAGCACCTAGCACAATGCAGCCCTGATCTTGCTTGGGGTCTCTAAGTGCTACCATAATATAAACAATAATAAATATGTCTATCTGAGTTTACCTCGGCTGGTGCTCGGACTGAGCAGGTGAGACCATGGAGTCAGGTAGTTTCCATCCTGGAGGGGCTGAGCCAGCAGCTAAACTAGGTGAGAGAATCCAAGCTGATCATGAAGGGAGGCACACTGAGGAGACACACTCAGGCGTGACAGATGCACAGGATGATGAATGAAACTGGAATAATGTGACAAGGCAAGGAAGCCCCTGGGAAGCCATTCAACCTAGACTCCGGCAAGAGATAGTCCTCCCTGGGCAGGTTAGCGAGTGGTCAGACTCAGGGGAGTAACAGCCAATGATGCGATCAAAAGGAAAATGCTGAAAGGAGGGAGGTCAGGCTAGTGGACATTGCTGATTACTCAGTCATGTCCAGGGCTATCTGTGACCCACTGAAAGAGAACAGAATAGGATGAGGATGCTTCCTGAATGCTGAGGAAAGAGATGTGATAAGAATGGCAACGGACAGCCAGAAGGATGCTGCAGAACTCTTGTTTATTGTGCCCCACAAGGGAACCAGGAGGAGAGGCAGAAACAGCTGAGAAGCCCTGGGAAGAGCTCATCTTTCTGATGCGAAGTGTGAATACAGAAAGATGAAAGCTGAAGCTGCAGACCAAGTGATGCCATTGGCTGAGAGAGGAGGGTTTGAGATTTCTGAGGCACTGGAACACCTCACTTGCTGCAATGAGAAGCAGACCTTCGGATTAAGGTCTCCACCTGAGCAAATAGACCCTGGGTTGAGAAGTTCCAGGCCTTATTAGGCACACTTTAGCCTTCTCTTAGCTAAAATCTTCCCTGAGCATCCAGTCTGAATAATGCTAAAGAAGCCAGAGACGTTCTGTAGCAAAGGGTCAGTAAGAGGGATATTAAAGGGGTGGTAAATGCACCTCAGCTTCTCTGCCCAGATGGAAGGAATGTGGGAAATAAGCTCAATGGAGCTGGAAGTGATAACAAAGTATGGGGAGTGTGACCTAGCAGGTGTTCCTGACATTGGGAGAGATGGGTGTGACAGGCAGACTGTTAGTCCTGAGGAGTGCAAAACATATCCAAGAGAGACAGAAAGAGAAGGAGAGGTGAAGGGGTGGCTCTCTGGAGCTGCATTGGGCCTGGCCTTGTGAGGGTACACAAGATAATGTATGCAATGTAAGGAGCCTTTCCCCACCTTGCAGTCCTTGACAGGGGCCAGATCTTTGCTCATCTTTGTGCTCCCTGAGCACAAGGAGCCCAAAAGAGACTGTTATTAAGGGAAATCAGCAGCAGGCAATGGACCTGGGATCTCCCGCACCAAAGCACAGGCCTCTACTCTATTATCTCAAGTGGTAACTCTGTTTTCCAGTAGTAGTAATAGGCTCTTGTCCTCTCTGTGGAGAGAAGGCCAGTACACATTTAGGGAGCCTGTTACACAAAAATAAAGATGGAATCAAGATGGGGTGAGCTGGAATAATCCAGCCACTAAGTTGTTTTTTTAAATCAATCTTTAAACAAAGAAAAAAAGGCTGAGGACAAGTAGGAGGCAAAGTAATGCAGACCTTGTCAATAGAGCTTCAGATAAAAACCAGGAAAGGGAACAGTTGATAAAACTGACTCTGTATAAACCAGCAGGCCTGGATATTATGTAACCCAGGGATTTAATAGAATCAGTTAATGAATTTACTGAACCACTGGGACTTACTCATAAAAAGTCATGAAGAACGAGGCATAGACCAGATTTATTTAATGTCTTTATTAATGATCTGGAAGCAAGAGTAAACAACCCTTTGATTAAATTTTCAGATGATACTAAGCTGGAAGGTGTTGCAAGCACTCCCAAAGACAGGGAAATTGCACAAAGGGTCCTAACGATGTTAGCAATAAACCGAATGAGATTCAACAGTGAAAAACATCTGGGTGGAAACAATCTGAAATATACACATTCAACGGGAAGGAGACACCTGGAAGGTGGCAATGCTATGCAAGATCTAGGCACGATAATGGGAAGCAAGGGGGACATGAGCTTCCCAGGAGACACAGTAGCAAAGACTGCCAGTGCAGTTTGGGTATATATCCTGAGGCATCGCATCACTGGCCATAGCTTATCATATCTCCTATCTGCTCCCTCCATATAGTCTATATTTTGCTGCTGGCAATATGATCTCCCATTGCTCTGACTGAGCATGCCTTGGAACTGCAGCGGCTGAGTCCTAATCCCCTGTTGCATCAGAGTAAAGCTGCTTGTCCTTACATTCAAGGCTCTTCCCATCTCTGCCTCCTATCTGTCTTCTCTCATGTCCTCCCACATCCCTGCCTATTCCCTGTGCTGCACCCAAGATGAGCAAAGGAAAATTGACCATGAATCAAAATGTCTGAGGTCTGAGGAATAGTCTCCCAAGTGGAAGAGATAAAAAGCTCCATTGTCTGATCCGTTTGAAAACAAAAGATGAGATAAGCCACATACCTGCATCCAAACTTTCCCTTAGGTTGGGGGTGTTTGGATCTGGGGCTCTTGTTTGGGTCCATCTCTGTTTAAAATGTGACTGGATAAAACTCCAGAGTATAAACATGATACAGAAAATACGGAGCCTATTAATAACAACAACATTAGAGACATCCAGACATTGGCCAGAATCTTGGTTAAACTTAGGCCTACACCTTAAAATGCATCAAACAGCAAATGCAGTTTGTGTGTGTCACACAGAGGAGATGTAGCCTGAGTTACTGCTGCAGCCAACTAGCCCGGCTTCACCACAAGCTTTTGCTAAGTTGGGAAGTAACTTTCTGTTACCTTTTTCTTCTATTTTATACATTTGTAATGGAAATACAGTAGATCAAGCTAGTCTATTTGATATCATATCATCAGGTATAGTATTATTATTATTAAATAAAGAACACTAAAAGGTGTCAATTAGATTTAAGAAACTAGACCAGACAATTAAAGCCATTTAAAGCATTTGGTAACAGACTTCTTCAGTTTGAGGAAGTTTCATTGCCTTGGCAACCTGACCACAAAAGCACTGCAAATAGTTCAAACCATGCTGTCTATTTTATATATCTCAATGGGAGATATATAACTCATCTTTAATAAAGGTATATATACAATATATTTGTTTTGTATTAAAGAACCTAATACAGTCAAATGGTATGTTGAGAAGCCAATGTGAAATGTAAATCTTTAAACTTTGACAATGTTACTGGCCTAGTGAATGGGGGAAAGCAGTAGATGTTTTATATCTTAATTTTAATAAGGCTTTTGACATAGTCCCACATGACATTCTCATAAAAAAACCTAAGGAAATATGGTCTAGATTAAATTATTATAAGGTGGGTGCACAACTGGTTGAAAGACCATACTTAAAGAGTAGTTATCAATGGTTTGCTGTCAAACTGGGATGGTGTATCTAGTGGGGCTCCACAGGTGTCAGTCCTGGGTGTGGTACTATTCAATAGATTAATGATTTAGATAGTGGACTGGAGAGTATGCTTGGAAACTTTGTTGATGACACCAAGCTGGGAAGGATTGCAGCAGTTTGGAAGGCAGCACTAGAATTCAAAATGACCTTGACAATTTGGAGAATTGGTCTGAAATCAACAAGATGAAATTCAATAAATGCATTTCCTTCATTTAGGACAGGTCCATCAATGGCTATTAGCCAAGATGATCAGGGATGCAACCCCACACTCTGAGTATCAAAAGCTTCTAGTGGCCAGAAGCTGGGAGTGGACGACAGGGGATGGCTCGCTCAATAATTGCCCTGTACTGTTCATTCCATCTCAAGCATCTGGCATGAGCCACTGTTGGAAGACAGGATACTGGGCTAGATGGATCATTGGTCTTACCCAGTATGGCCACTCTCATGTTTTTATGTTCTTACATAGGAAGGAAAAATCAAATTCACAACTACAAAAGGCAAAATAACTGGCTATTTGGTTGTACTGCTGAAAAGGATCTGGGGGTTTTAGTGGATCACAAATTGAATTTGAGTCAATAATGTGATACAGTTGCGAAAAGTCTAACATCATTCTGAGGTGTATTAGCAGAAGAGTAATACTGAAGACACAGGAGGAAATTGTCCCGCTCGTCTCATCACTGGTGAGGCCTCAGCTGGAGTACTCTGTCCTCACTTTAGGATGTGCACAAATTGGAGAGAGTCTAGAGGAGAGCAACAAAAATGATAAAAAGTTTAGAAAACCTGAGCTATGAGGAAAGGTTAAAAAAACTGGGCATGTTTAGTCTTGAGAAATGAAGACTGAGGTGGGACCTGCTAACAGTCTTCAGATATGTTAAAGGCTGATATAAAGAGGACAGTGATCAATTGTTCTCTATGTCCACTGAAGGTAGGACAAGAAGTAATGGCTTAATCTGCAGCAAGGAAGATTTAGGTTAAATATTTGGGAAAAGTTTTTAATTATACTGGTAGTTAAGCTCTGGAATAGACTTCCAAGGGAGGCTGTGGAATCCCATCCTTGGAAGTTTTTAAGAACAGGTTGGACAAACACCTCTTCAGAGATGGTCTAGGTTTACTTGGTCCTGCCTCAGCCCGGGGTGGCTGAATGTGATGACTTCTCAAGGTCCATTCCAACACTACATTTCTATAATTTCATTATATGAATCAACCAAAACATGATAAGATCTAAATGACTATGCAAAACTCTCTCTGTACAACTGCCATCAGTTGGCAGTTGCACAGAGAGAGTTTTGCATATTAATTGATCCCACTAATCTTGTCACTGAGAATTAGGGAATAATCAAATACTGGTATGGAGTCATGTGCTGCTGTTTTATTTCAATAATTGTTATAGTCCATTGGTGATGGACCAAGATAATGAGTCAAATGACTTTATATTGCTGCATGATGAACTAATAAACAACGACAGAACCATCCAGAAGTGTAAAGAAACTTTGCATAAAGACTCTATCCTAAGTTCAGAATGGATACTTCTACAGGCAGATTTTTAAAAAGTGCCAGAGGAAAGAGCATGGTGTCATGCAAAGTTGGCCAAGGAACACACCAAAGAGAGGCCAAAGAAAGCTCACTTGCAGGAGTAGGTGCTGACCAGAGCTAAACCAGCTGACATTCAACGTATGGCCCAACATTTCTTATACAAACTGGTATGGCATAAGATGTTTTGCACAAAATATACTGGCATTTTCCCAGATCAAGTTTCAAGAAGCAATAAAGGAGATGCCTCGTTTTCTTGTTGGACGGTGAGAGAGGACACAGCTTGTACCTGCATAGGTCACTGCCTGACTGGCCCACATCAGCTTTGCCAAGAGGAGGAACTGGACCATGCGGCACATCAGAAAATGTATAAAACGCCCTGTGTTGTTCAACACGTTGCTCCCTGAAGCCAAAACATCTGGATGAGAAAGACTGTGAGCAGGATTGTCATTACCTGGCCAGCGAGAGAGCCCCCTGACTGATAACAACTAAAGTCTTGTTGCTGACAAGAACTCTATCAACCCTGTCTGATAAAACCTTATCTCGGGAGATTGCTGCGAAATCCAGAAAGAGAATAGGAATACAGTTGTCATAATGCCTTGAGCAAATCACCTCAAGGAACTCAATAGATCAATAAACCAGCCATTGCAACTGTGGAGCTGAGCTGGAGAACCCACCATTATGCCAGTGTGATGGGTTCAGTCACAGAGACCCCCTTGGGACCGTTACCTGATGTGCTAAAATTATCTCTGAGCTCATCTTCCCTGATGCCTTGGGACTCCAGAACCCTGCCTTGTTGAGCCAAACACGCTAGCCTGCTGCAACACAGACCCGGGTTTGAATCACGCCCCCAAAGCTGCAGGCTTTAACTGAAAACCACTCAGCAGGTTACCTATCTCCAGCACACAGACACCCAGCTCCCAATGGGATCCAAACCCCAAATAAATCCGTTTTACTCTGTATAAAGCTTAAACAGGGTAAACTCATAAATTGTCCACCCTCTATAACACTGATAGAGAGATATGCACAGCTGTTTGCTCCCCCAGGTATTAATCACTTACTCTGAGTTAATAAACAAAAGTGATTTTATTACGTATAAAAAGTAGGATTTAAGTGATTTCAAGAAATAACAGACAGAACAAAGTAAGTTATCAAGCAAAGTAAAACAAAACCCGCGAGTCTAAGTCTAATACATTTAAGAAACTGAATACAGGTAAATCTCACCCTCAGAGATGTTCCAATAAGCTTCTTTCACAGACTAGACGCCATCTTAGTCTGGGCCAAATCCTTTCCCCTGGTACAGTTCTTGTTAGTTCCAGCTCAGATGGTAACTAGGGGATTTCTCATGACTGGCCTCCCTTTGTTATGTTCCACCCCCTTTCATAGCTTTGGCACAAGGCGGGAATCTTTGTCTCTCTCTGGGTTCCCACCCCTCCTTCTAAATGAAAAAGCACCAGGTTTAAGATGGATTCCAGTACCAGGTGACATGACCTTTGAGACACCCAAGCCTCCATTCTTTCCAGCCTGACTCACATGAGCACAGGAAGGCTTACAAGTAAACAGAGCCACTTACAACCAATTGTCCTGGTTAATGGGAACCATCAACATTCCCAACCCCCATTAATGGCCCACACTTTGCATAATTACTGTAGGACTTTAGAGTAATACTTCATATTTCTAGCTTCAGATACAAGAATGATACATTCATACAAATAGGATGAACACACTCAGTAGATTGTAAGCTTTGTAATGATACCTTACAACAGACCTTTTGCATAAAGCATATTCCAGTTACATTATATTTACACTCATAAGCATATTTCCATAAACATATGGAGTGCAACATCACAGCCAGTTCCAACTGATAAGCAGCAACATGACTTTTATCCATGCATTTTTTTTTATCCAAATGACAACTTGGTTATGTTAAGCTAACTGCTTCTCAGAAACTACACACCTGAGTTAAAACCCTCAGAACGACTCACATGTATGTTGTGTGCTTATATTTCACTAGAAATTTAATCTTAGTTGTCTAGAAGTTATGCTAAATCAATAGGTAATTGAAAGAACTGAGGTGGGAGAAACTCATTACCAAAGCCTGATACCATTCTTTGGTCAAGAGAACCGATGACAGCTTCTTAGACAAAAAGAGGAAGAAGCTTTGAACTGACTTGTAAGCTACCAATTTTACCACTACTTGAAACTTTGCTTAAAGTGGCAGGAGAGTTTACAGCCCTGGTGAAATTCGAGAGACATTAGAAATGCTTCAAAATTATCATCTATCTATTGTATTTTGGGTTTAGAGTGTGATAGTCTTGCATGTATAAGTGGCAATATTTGCCTATTAGTATCACCTGGGCAAGGTCATACTAAAGGTCACATCAACTGAATTGGCTTTCTTTGTTAATTAACTTGTCTCAGTTTCTAAATCCTACTGTAGAATTGTTTCGGCTAAGCTGACATAATAGTCCCTTAATTCCATTCGCAGATAAATTTGACTGGAAATAAAGATCTATATTTAAGAATCCATAGTACCATGTTGGTACCAAAATCACCTGCCCAGACTAGCATAGAACTAGGATAAAATTTTGTCTTTGTAACAAGATTGTGATTAGACCTTGACTTAATTGAACTGAGTTATTATCTCTTAAAAATTATAACATCCCATGGTGAGTTTAATTATTTTTTTAATATTGTGAACAGTATCATCTAACCAACTTTATTTTGCTTTCTGTAATTGCTTGTTTGCTATTTTGACTAATAAAACTAATAAATGTGTAATAATTCTCCAGGCTGTCCTTTAGCTAAGGAACACAGATCCAAAGGACAGTGAGAAACACACAACTGGTTAAATTATTTAAAACAATATGTGTTTTATAACCTATCTTTCTCAGAGGGGTCATGGCATAGAGAACAATCCTGCCATGGAAACAAAAGAATAGATTGGATGATCTAATAAGTCCTATCCACCGTCAATTTCTATTGCTGGGCTATCAGAACCTGAAGTGAAGCCAAGACACTGGGATCCGCTATCTGATCTCTGAATAAGGCACACACTGCTTCCAGCAAAGGAGAAACAAATATTTTTTACAAAAGCCTCTCATCCTTTCATCCCTCCCACCCCCCACACGCAAGCAGCAAGGAGCATGGTGTTCCAGCTCACCATGTGGGGGGCCATCTCCTCAGAGTTAGAGGGGGAAGGAGATTCAGTGAGGTGATGGGACACACGCTCTTCAGTGCTTTATTTGTCAAATAAAGTCTTCCATCTCCAAGGGCTGTGGATGGCCACACGCCCATCTCCATCATCCAAAATTCCCTGCTAGCCTAGTGGAGCTTCACTGGCAAAAGCCATTTTGTTTGCAATCCCACAGTTCCTTGCAACCCCCCCCCCCCCCCCCCAGTGTAGAAATCTCACCCAGATTGGTTGGGATTGAAGCCTGATGGCTGCTGGGAATTGCGGTGAACTCTTCTCCTAACAGCAGCTAAGCCAGTCAGCCAAGATACCGCAGAACTGGGCAGATACAAGCCAAGAAACAGAATGCTCTGTGAGGCCTCCATTTATACATGATTTTTAATTGGGCCATCAGCCTACAAGACCAGTTGGAGCCTTTGTGAACTGGGTAGTCCTCTAGCCATGCTGGAGAAACCCCTCACAGAAGGTTTTGCTTTTAGGACGCGCCAGGCCTCAAATGGCTTTTCTGGCCAAGCTGGGAGTTGGCACATGGATACTGCCCTTGGGCCTCTTCTTATTTATCCATATCTGAATTTTAGATGCATATTCCAGCTCCCAGTATTAGCCTCCATACATAGGCCTGCTCCTCGGAGATTCAGACTCTCAGTAGCTGCCAATGCATGTGCTGCCAGACAATATAGCTCCCAGCAGCTCTGAGAAAGGCTACTCGACGCTCACGGCAACACCCTACTCCTCTCTCAGCTGACACTAGCAACCGCATGGCGGTGAGACATCATCCTCACGAGCCTCAGGCCTGGGCAGTCCAAAACAGCCATGGAGAGAAAGGGAACCCCCCTGGTGCGAGGAACAAGGAACCATTCAGAGCATGGGGGAGAGGCAGCCGTGAGGCACTAGCCCTTTAAGGGGAACCTACTTGTAATCTGAGAGGGGCCTGTTTTAACCCAGTCTGATTTGTGACTGGTGGGGAAAATCCAAAGGTCCCTCCCTCAGCAGCAGTTTATTAAATATAGTAGTGGCAGAGCCCTCAATTGAAAACAGATAGGCTCTGTCCGTGGCTGTGCCTCCTGCTCCTTCTCCTCTCTCGCTGCGCGAGGAATGCTAACCGCTTGTCCACTCTAGGTTACATCATGGGGTCCAGCGATCTTCCCACAGCACTGCTGCTGCTCCAGCTCACTCTGCAGATGCAGCCCCTCCATGCAGGACCAGAGTCTGGAGGTAAGTTCCCTCATGCAAAGTCACTTGCTGCTGGTTAGAGCCCGGCTTTTTGGGAGATGACGGGGAAAACCTGGTCAATGCGAGGGAGAGGCACAGGGAATAGAGCAGAGAAAAATCAATGGGGAGAGGTGAGAGAGAGTGGACTGGAGAAAGATTAGCCCTCAAACCCTGACTGTTCAATGCTGGGACTGCAGCTGCAGGGAGAAAAAGAAGGGAATGAACTCGAGGGGGAGTTGTCTCAAAGCCCAGACAGTCCAAATACTGGGACAGCAGCTGCAGGGAGCAAATAAGGGGACTGGTTTCAGGGCCAGCTCTCTGCATCCCAGCCCAGGAGCATCAGGGGGATTGAAGTACAGATTTCAAGGCAATTAACCGTCAGTCTCAGACAACCCAGCACTGGGGTCAGGGACTCAGTGGGGTCCACTGCAGAGTGATGAGATCTCAGCCCCATGCTGCATGTGCCTGGGATCGAGGAGACAAGCTGCTAGTTTTAAAACAGGGTTTTTCTATGAAGCAGATCGTGCTGTAAGCTCCCTTCTGTCCGGGAATGTGATTCCATCAAGTGTTCAGTAGGGTAGTGGTTCTCAACCGGGGTACATGTACCTCTGGGGGTACGCAGAGGTCTTCCAGGGGGTACATCAACTCATCTAGATATTTGCCTAGTTTTACAACAGGCTACATAAAAAGCACTAGCAAAGTCAGTACAAACTAAAATGTCATACAGACTCCAATGACTTGTTTCTACTGCTGTATATACTATATGCTGAAATGTAAGTACACTATTTATATTCCAATTGATTTATTTTATAATTATATGGTAAAAATGAGAAAGGAAGCAATTTTTCAGTAATCGTGTGCTGTGACACTTTTGTATTTTTATGTCTGATTTTGTAAGCAAGTGGTTTTTAAGTGAGATGAAACTTGGGGGTATGCAAGACAAACCAGACTCCTGAAAGGGATACAGTAGTCTGGAAAGATTGAGAGCCACTGCAGTAGGGAACCAGGAGGATCTTCATCATGCTGTTCTATGAAGGAGCCAGCTTTTAGTAAGCAGGCTGTGTTAGCTGTGCTGGTATCAATCCCATGTGTACCTGACCTTCACCACTGGAATTGGTAGTTTTGTCTTGGGGGTGGCTGAACTGGGCTCAGTTTACTTCTCCCATTGCTGTTAGCAGGGCGATGCTGGAACTCCGGAAGGATGGGGGAATGAATGGGGAGAAATCAAAGTGAACGCTGTCCCTGCTCTGTGATTTTGTGGTATTGGCGCTGTGCCGCAGGGATGGAGCGTCTGTGCAGCCAATATATCTCCCTAAAGAGGGCAAAGCCTGGGAGCAACAGACCCAGCCCTCTGTCCATGTGTGGGCTTTGAGTTAGAACTGTAATGCTGTGCAGAGTCAAGTTTTCAACCCTCTCTCGTCCAAAGTACAGTGGGTGGCTTACTATCATCAGTAACAGATGGAGGACATGCGGCTTGTGCACTTGTGTTTCACCTCCTGGACTCCACCTTGTCTGGCCTGCGGTCTTCATCTTTCTCCCTAATAGGTGCTCAGATACCATGGTGATGGGCACCAGTACACAATCATAGGAAAATAGATGGTTTATAGCTACGCTGCAGGCATTTATATACACACAGTGTGGTTTTCTCCAGCTGAATATTCAGGTGCAAACTCCAGCCTCCAGAGAAATCAGCAGCCCGGCTGTCACGGGTAATTCAATATCTTCTCCCCCTTATAGAGGGATGTGTGAGGTTGAGGTGCATTAGTAGGAGCAGGAAAATGGAAAGGTGCCACCACATCAGATGTGCTCTGTGCAGTAGGAGGCACAGCCTGTAACAGCACAGAGTGAGGGCTTGATCTTTGTCCCAGCTAGGAGGGGACGCCACAGGGCCTGGAACAGATACACACACATGGAATGAACCAGTCTCTGTTCAGCCAGTGAGGATTACTGCTGGGCACAGGAGAGGCAGGAATGCAAAGCATTGATTTATTCTTAGTTTCCCTCATGAACTGGCCAAGTTTTACCACACAGCACTTGGCAGATCTTTGAGCTGTGGGTGCTCCCTGCTCCAGCATCCCGCGACTGAAATTCCACTGTCCTTCTCTTTGTCTTTTCTCCTTCCGCTGTATCCCTCACATCTGGCAGGACAGTCATAAATCTGGGAAATAGGCACCTCATCCAGATCAGACTAAAGGTGATACTGACATGCTGGCCTCGTCCATTGCTGGCCTGGCCTGCTGGTGCCATGCAGCTGCTCCTCCTCCAGAAATACAGCCCTTGTTGAACATCTCCAGCCCTTTCTCTTCTGACTCCACCACAGCCGTGCCCTGCCTTCCTGCTTCCCACTCCATGCAAAAGGGGGATATGCTTAGGGATGCTTTCATCACCTAATCTCCTTGGGGTTGGCCACACTAGTCACAAGGCATTGTTTCTCTCCCTAATTGAATGACTGAACTTTTACCCAGGAGGGTCCTGAATAACCCATATTCCACTAAGTAGTGCCAGCTGATATACATGAGGATCCTGGGCAGCATTGGCCAGGTTTGTGGCATCACCTACTTTATAGCCACTGGTCTGGGTGCAATCAGTTAGCAGTGCCTCCAACTCTCATGGGGACATATAGGCCATGGATGCCTGACCTTGAGGACAATTCCAATACCCTTGATAGTGCTCTGTGCCGTCACAGACCCAGGCAGGAGACAAGCAATGAGAAGTCTTAGCACGAGGCAGTGAGGGTGGGGGATGATGCTTATAATGGAAAGGGATAAAAAGAGGTAGTCTTTTATAAAGCAAACAAAAAATTAACCATTTCTCTGATTAGCAACTACTCTGTGCCTCGCTGGCCACTCGTATCAGATCCCTGAGGGCTCTGACCAGGACCTGAATAGTCTTGCAGAACAGTTCTGAGAGCTCTGCTCTGGGCCCAGCACTGTCAGACAGGTGTGGGAGAAAGATGCAGGCAATGGACAAGGAAGAGCCTTAGACAGCTGCTGGGATCCGGCAAGCTGAGTGCTCCTTATAAACCTGTGGCCCAGCTCAGTGATCCTCTGCTGAAGCCAGGGCTAGGGGGCCCAGGTTCAAAGCCTAGCAAGCAATGCGTGCTCTGGAGCCCATTGCAGACTTTGCCTTCCCTTCTCTCCCCTCCCAGGGGACAGAGAGCAGTGACTGGAGCTGCTTAGAGCAATGGTTTTCAAACTGCGGGTCGTGATCCAATACTGGGTCGCGGAATGTAAGGCACTGGGTCATGGCGGCTCTGGTCAGCACCGCCGACCGGGCCATTAAAAGTCCCATCGGTGGTGCTGCCTGGCTAAGGCAGGCTAGTCCCTACCTGTTCTGACACTGCACTGCACCCAGGAAGAAGCCAGCAGCAGGTCCGGCTCTAGGTGGGGGGGCCACAGGGCTTTGTGCGCTGCCCCCGCCCCAAGCACCAACTCCACACTCCCACTGGCTGGTTCCCAGCCAATGGGAGCTGGGGGAGAGCAGTGCCTCCAGGTGAGAGCCATACAGCACCGCTTGTGTGCCTCTGCCTAGGAGCTGGACCTGCTGCTCGGTGCTTCCGGGGCGCAGCGCGGTCCATGGTGCCAGGACAGGCAGGAAGCCTGCCTTAGCACTCCCACTGCGCCGCTGACCGGGAGCCTCGGGCGGCAACCCTGCGCCCCAATCCCCTGCCCCAGCCCTGAGGCCCCCCCCAAACCCGGAGCCCCCTCCTGCCCCCAAACCCCTCATTCCCAGCCCCACCCCAGAGCCTGCACCCCCAGTCCAGAGCCCTGACCCCCTCCCACACCCCAACCCCCTGCCCCAGCCCAGAGCCCCCTCCCACACCCTGAACCCCTCATTCCCAGCCCGACCCCTCAGCTCTCACCTCCATACCCCAACCCTCTGCCCCAGTCCTGAGCCCCTCCCACACCCAAAACTCCTCATCCCCAGCTCTGTTGGGTCACGGGCATCAAACATTTTCTTCAACTGGGTCACCAGAAAAAAGGTTTGAAAACCACTGCCTTAGAGAGTGAGGGGGAGGAGGTGCAGAGGGCTCCCCCTCCCTCTGCCTCTCCCATTTCCCGCCAAAATTTGTTAACTCTCCCGTCACTCTTCCTTTCAGCATATTTGCCTCCGGAAAGGGAGGAGAGGGGTAGCAACAGGCTGCAAGAGCAAATATTTCCACTTTGAGGGAACACTTTGTCCTAGTGCAGACAGCCTCACTCCTTGGTCAAGCTCTGCCTGTGCAATGGCTCTCCCCAGGACCAGGATGCGCTCCAAGGGCGGCAGTGAATCATGAGTTTCCAGTGTGAATGCTCACACTCTGGGATTTACAGGCCTTTTTCTGGCTGCTCAGTGGCTGTTTGAACACTCAGAGTAATGAAGTGCATGAGCTCATGGGTCAGGGCAAGCCAAACTTGGCACTTTCATTCTTAAACCCATCCATGGCTCAGGTGTTTTATTCAATCAGCTCTTCTTCTTACTGGCTTTCCAAGGACTGCCAGCTCTCCCAGCTGGTCCAATCATTCCTCCTTCAGCCTTTCTTTAAACCTGATCCACTCCTTCAGTGGCCCCCTCTGCCACTGAACACAGGCAATTCCTCCTCTTCCTCATTTGACAGGGTTTCATATCTCCATCCCAGCTTCAAAGTTTGACTTGGACTCCTTCATCAGCTGGTCCACAAAACTTCAACCACTTTGTCTTCTCTAGGGCTGGTTAGAAAAAGATACGTATTTTCCTGTAGGAAAATAAATTGCAAGAAATGAACTTTTTTCTTTTTTTCCCCAAAAAATTTACTGGAATTTTTTTTTGGACAATTTTTTTGTACTCAGTTTTCAAAAACCCCCAAAGTTTTAATGTTTGGTTGAAAAACTGGGAAATTTCGAAAGAAATGAATTTTTTCCTCAAAAACTTTTGTTTAGAAAACAGACAGTGTTTTGTCTAAAAACCTTGTGGAATGGAAAACTGCCACCAGCTCTAGTTTTCTGCTTCCCAGCCGTTTTCTTCACGTGAACCTTCCTGATTCAGATTCAAAGGCAACCACGGCCTTGACCCGTCGTGGATCGGTGTCCTGTTCATTGCAAAATTCCTTGGCACCCAGAATATCCAAGATGGTTCTTTCCACAGGCCAATTGTGCTTCCAGGAGGTGCAAGGATCCATAACTGTCTGCTGCACACTATCTTCTTCACTCGCCAAAATATTGTAGTGGCTGGCAACCTAAGTGGAAAAATTCTCTCTCTTCTGCTTTGTTATTGGGTAAAGTGATCACCTTCCATCTAATTCTGGCTTTTATTCACTGGACAAAGAGCTACCCAGGCAGAGCCACTGCTTATTTCTTTGTCCAAGATGGCTCCAGTGCTCTTTCTGGCACTCACTTTAGATGTTTCATAATGCAACACTCTAATTGTTTCCAAAGTTTACAGCATCACCATACCAGGGATGGTTAGTCAATGGTTTCTCGCTTCTTCTGCCAAGTGGTGCCAGCTTCAACCTTTCTAGGAGCCTTCCTTATGCATTCACCCCAGCTTGTCCCTTCTGTAGGAGAGAATGGGTGTGAGGAGAAGCTGACTGAGACGGGAAGACTTGAGGGTGCTAGGGTTGGGAGAATGCAGTTTATTACTTACTTGACTATTCTTGGGCATTTTCCAGCAGTCAATGGGAGGCTGTAGCATGGTGGTGAAGAAAGAGAGGAGTAGACTGAATTCTTGAACACACACAAAGTACCATATCTCCAACTGGGCCTATGATCATCAATGGAACTGTGCAGATGCCTTTCCAGTCCCAGGGCCCAGCCCTTGGGACCAGCTGAGCTCCATCTGGTGCAGGTCCTAAGGGCAGCGAACAAAGGTGGCTTTACGCCACTTTTCTGGCTCACTGGTGCTAGGGCCAGTTCAGCTCCCAACCAAATCAGGTCAGCCTCAAGGCTGCTCAACTGACAGCCAATTGCCAACAGCTGAAGGGACCATTCCAGGACTTGGGACATGTCAGAGCACAAGGGCAATTCTGGCCACACCCATTTTCCCAGCCATGTCCCTTACAGACCACCTACACTGGGGGCTGCAACGAGGGGTAGTATAGTGCCAGCTATGCCAGCTCTACGCCGCTGGGGTTTCCAGCATGCTGGGGAACCCTCAGATGGCTGGATAAACCAATCTTACATCAGGGCTGCCATCACAAGGGGGAATCAGAGGCAAACATCTGGGCCCAAGCCTCAGAATCAAATACTTGTTGGTTGATCCCCCCCATAAGCCAGCCCTCCCCATCTCCACACATGTATAGTTTCATGCCCCTAGCATGCATGCTTTGGACCAGCATCAGGTGGGTTAAGAAGGGCCTATATTTAGATGGTAGAGGAATGGCCCATGTTTAGACTAGCAAGGAGGGCATCTCTGCTCAGGACCCTGGGCGTTCTGCCCATTTCCAAATGGAAATGGGCATCGCACATACCAAAAAAAACAACAACTTGAAAACCTTTGCTCTTAACATAGAACTGTGAAGCTTTAGTAAACTGATTTTTCAGTGGAAGGAGTGCCTCTGCTCTCTGCCAGCTTTTGTCAAGGCCACACATATGCTAAATTCCCCTTTCTCCCATTATCTTCTAGCTGAGCATTTTTAATAAGCACAAACAGGGGGGGTAAAAGCTTGATAATGAAATGGCCTTCCATAGGACTGCCTAAAGACTACTCACAGTATGCTTCCAGGAGGGAGTGTTGGTGTTGCAGCAGGGGTGGGGCGGTAATGAACAACAGAAGTATCCAGTTAAAATGCCTCCACTGTACCCCCTGCCTCCCAAGCCAGGTCATATATTTTTCTTCAATTTATGGAGATTTAGGGCCTGACTTTTCAGAAGGGCATATGCCCAATGGAGAAGCGCCATCCTTGATTGTGTGGGCACAAGGCAATTTGCATACAGGCATGCACTGGGGTGGTTGTACATCCCAGCTGGGAGCGTGTAAATGTGCACACCCATTTTGTACATGCACGTCTGGAAATTTGGCCCATGATTTTAAAGTTATTGTGCACTATTCTACCCTCAGCGATACCCCACACCCCTACTGAGTTCAGCAGGATTGACGGGCTGTAACTGAGAGCAGTCTTTGAACCAGACTGTCTCCAAAGGAGATGACTTTATTTAATCAAGGGGTAGCACCCAGTCATTAAGCAAAAAGTTTCTTTGTTTCTCTTGTAATGCCAGGAAGGTCCAAGGTAGCTTTAACTTTGCCAGTGAAGACATGCCCTTAGACTTGATGTTTAGTTCTTCTTCAGCACAAATGAAACCACAGACGAATAAATTATCAGTAACAAAATCAATCAATTATTTTTAAAGCATTCATAGAATCATAGAAGCCCTGATATAAGTGGGGAAGTGGGATACCGGGAGGAAGCATGAGCAGGAGCGCGCGAGAGGGCAGGGCTCCTGCCTCATACTGAGAAAGAGGGACGATCAGCGAGTTATCTCAAGTGCCTATACACAAATGCAAGAAGCCTGGGAAACAAGCAGGGAGAACTGGAAGTCCTGGCACAGTCAAGGAATTATGATGTGATTGGAATAACAGAGACTTGGTGGGATAACTCACATGACTGGAGTACTGTCATGGATGGATATAAACTGTTCAGGAAGGACAGGCAGGGCAGAAAAGGTGGGGGAGTTGCACTGTGTGTAAGGGAGCAGTATGACTGCTCAGAGCTCAAGTATGAAACTGCAGAAAAATCTGAGTATCTCTGGATTAAGTTTAGAAGTGTGAGCAACAAGGGTGATGTCGTGGTGGGAGTCTGCTATAGACCACCGGACCAGGGGGATGAGGTGGACGAGGCTTTCTTCCAGCAACTCACGGAAGTTACTAGATCGCAGGCCCTGGTTCTCATGAGAGACTTCAATCACCCTGATATCTGCTGGGAGAGCAATACAGCGGTGGACAGACAATCCAGGAAGTTTTTGGAAAGTGTAGGGGACAATTTCCTGGTGCAAGTGCTGGAGGAACCAACTCGGGGCAGAGCTCTTCTTGACCTGTTGCTCACAAACCGGGAAGAATTAGTAGGGGAAGCAAAAGTGGATGGGAACCTGGGAGGCAGTGACCATGAGATGGTCGAGTTCAGGATCCTGACACAGGGAAGAAAGGAGAGCAGCAGAATATGGACCCTGGACTTCAGAAAAGCAGACTTTGATTCCCTCAGGGAACTGATGGGCAGGATCCCCTGGGAGAATAACATGAAGGGGATAGGAGTCCAGGAGAGCTGGCTGTATTTTAAAGAATCCTTATTGAGGTTACAGGGACAAACCATCCCAATGTGTAGAAAGAATAGTAAATATGGCAGGCGACCAGCTTGGCTTAACAGTGAAATCCTTGCTGATCTTGAACACAAAAAAGAAGCTTACAAGAAGTGGAAGATTAGACAAATGACCAGGGAAGAGTATAAAAATATTGCTCGGGGATGCAGGAGTGAAATCAGAAGGCCAAATCACACCTGGAGTTGCAGCTAGCAAGAGATGTTAAGAGTAGCAAGAAGGGTTTCTTCAGGTATGTTAGCAACAAGAAGAAAGTCAAGGAAAGTGTGGGGCCCTTACTGAATGAGGGAGGCAACCTAGTGACAGAGGATGTGGAAAAAGCTAATGTACTCAGTGCTTTTTTTGCCTCTGTCTTCACGAACAAGGTCAGCTCCCAGACTGCTGCACTGGGCAGCACAGCATGGGGAGGAGGTGATCAACCCTCTGTGGAGAAAGAAGTGGTTCGGGACTATTTAGAAAAGCTGAACGAGCACAAGTCCATGGGGCCGGGTGCGCTGCATCCGAGAGTGCTAAAGGAGTTGGCGGATGTGATTGCAGAGCCATTGGCCATTATCTTTGAAAACTCATGGCGATCCGGGGAAGTCCCGGACGACTGGAAAAAGTAGTGCCCATCTTTGAAAAATGTAGTGCCCATCTTTGAAAAAGGAGGATCCTGGAAACTACAGGCCAGTCAGCCTCACCTCAGTCCCTGGAAAAATCATGGAGCAGGTCCTCAAGGAATCAATTCTGAAGCACTTAGAGGAGAGAAAAGTGATCAGGAACAGTCAGCATGGATTCACCAAGGGAAAGTCATGCCTGACTAATCTAATTGCCTCCTATGACGAGATAACTGGCTCTGTGGATGAGGGGAAAGCGGTGGACATGTTGTTCCTTGACTTTAGCAAAGCTTTTGACACGGTCTCCCACAGTATTCTTGCCAGCAAGTTAAAGAAGTATGGGCTGGATGAATGGACTATAAGGTGGATAGAAAGCTGGCTAGATTGTCGGGCTCAACGGGTAGTGATCAATGGCTCCATGTCTAGTTGGCAGCCGGTATCAAGTGGAGTGCCCCAAGGGTCGGTCCTGGAGCCGGTTTTTTCAATATCTTCATAAATGATCTGGAGGATGGTGTGGATTCCACCCTCAGCAAGTTTGCAGATGACACTAAACTGGGAGGAGAGGTAGATACACTGGAGGGTAGGGATAGGATACAGAGGGCCCTAGACAAATTAGAGGATTGGGCCAAAAGAAATCTGATGAGGTTCAACAAGGACAAGTGCAGAGTCCTGCACTTAGGTCGGAAGAATCCCATGCACCGCTACAGACTAGGGACCGAATGGCTCGGCAGCAGTTCTGCAGAAAAGGACCTAGGGGTTACAGTGGACAAGAAGCTGGATATGAGTCAACAGTGTGCTGTTGTTGCCAAGAAGGCCAATGGCATTTTGGGCTGTATAGGTAGGGGCATTGCCAGCAGATCGAGGGACGTGATCGTTCCCCTCTATTCGACATTGGTGAGGCCTCATCTGGAGTACTGTGTCCAGTTTTGGGCCCCACACTACAAGAAGGATGTGGAAAAATTGGAAAGAGTCCAGCAGAGGGCAACAAAAATGATTAGGGGACTGGAACACATGACTTATGAGGAGAGGCTGAGGGAACTGGGATTGTTTAGTCTGTGGAAGAGAAGAATGAGGGGGGATTTGATAGCTGCTTTCAACTACCTGAAAGGGGGTTCCAAAGAGGATGGATCTAGACTGTTCTCAGTGGTAGCAGATGACAGAACAAGGAGTAATGGTCTCAAGTTGCAGTGGGGGAGGTTTAGGTTGGATATTAGGAAAAACCATTTCACTAGGAGGGCGGTGAAACACTGGAATGCGTTACCTAGGGAGGTGGTGGAATCTCCTTCCTTAGATATTTTTAAGGTCAGGCTTGACAAAGCCCTGGCTGGGATGATTTAGTTGGGGATTGGTCCTGCTTTGAGCAGGGGGTTGGACTAGATGACCTCCTGAGGTCCCTTCCAACCCTGGTATTCTATGATTCTATGAAGGGGAACATTGTAAGAATCAGTGCAGCTCTCTACCTGGATGGTAAGTTCCCCAAAGTTCAGGGGTGTTTGGATGCCTGACTCTGATTTTGGCATATCTCTAGTAAGCAATGGAACAAAACAGCCATGGGAAGTTATGGAGACACCTCCCTCCAGTGGACATAGTCAGGAGGCTGGACTTGACACCTGTCTGTCAGAGGAGGTTCTGAAAAATTATATGGATGCAGGCACCAATTCAACCATCATGCACCTAACTCTGAGAACATGAGTACCCCAATTAGCTTCAGTAGGACTGCTTGGGTCATTGTTTTAAAGTTAAGCACATGCTTAAGTGCTTTGCTGGATCTGGGCCTAAATGACTCCCTGGAAGTCCCTTTCAAGCTAATTGGTTCTGCAGGAGTGGCCAATCTCCTCACAGGTAGACAATTACCCTGCCAATTTCCTCTTGCTTACATCAGTGCCCTTCCTATACTGCTGGGACAGCCACGCCACCTGGCCTTTGTCATGGAGGAGTTACTACTGTGTTTTACTACTTCTCTAGCAGGTCAGCTAAGCATGCAGGCCAATGCGGCTAGCCTGACCTCCTCTTTTAACAGGACTTGAGACCTATGAAGATTGCCTAGACGTTCCTCACTCAGAAGTCAAAGGGAGGTTGGGTCTGTCCCTCCATTGGACTATGGGTAGCAATAAAGTGTTACGGTTTGGAGATTCTCTTTTGCTACATTGAGAAATCTAATTTTTTTTTTTTGCAAATGCACCACATATGTTGAGGTCAAAGTTCCAAGCAGCTGGAAGAGTTTCCAGCTGATGGGAAAGAGCAGAAAAAAACTGTAAGAGAGAGAAGGAACAGAATGCAAGTCACTATCGTGGGAACCATGTAGGAATATGTTCTTCTCACTCTTATATTTAGCAGTGGCAAGCTTCAGGCAAATTCACAATAAGCACATTCCTAAACAGGGGCAGCACAGGGCGAGCTGTGGATTACAGTCACTAACGTCAGGTTTAAAGTGGATGGTGATACAATTTCATAGGCACAGACAACCTTAGCCTAGAGTCTAAATTAAGCCTGATGTATTGACTGGCTGAAAACAGAGACCATTCACAACAGGCAGACAGAAATTGAGTCCACGTTTTCTGCTCCCATGGCTGTTCCCAGAGACCATTCCAGGTGGCCACAGAAATCCAGTTAGGACTCTTCTCCTTAGAATCTAGATTCCCTAAACTGAGTCTAGTCTTAGTGCAGCTGCAGGCTTCATTAACCTACATTTTTCCCCTAGGACACTCCTAGGAAAATCGTTGGTTCGTATTTTCATACCTAGCTGACCTGGATTCTGGGTTTGGCCCAATATGTCATGCAAGTGCTGGTTTCATATACATAATTAACCTCCGAATCAAGAGATGCCAATCAAGAGAAATATTTTTGTAGTCTCTGCTGCACGCAGCTCTTAGCAGGAGTCCACATAAATGACCCTGATTTCAGTGATATCTATATCACCAAATCAGCTTCCGGGGCTTAGGGGTGGGCCCAGCAAAATTACTGTAGTAAGGGATTCCTCAATCCCAAATTAGTCTTTTCTGGGACAGCTGCGCCTTTATAAAATGACTCCAAAATAATGTGATTATGTTGAATCTTCACACCATGAAGCAACAGTATCACAGATTGATGCAATGGCATACTGCACCACTGCAAAGCCATGCTGCAGCAGTGCAATGTGCATAACACATCATGCCTAAAATAAATTCAGGACTCTGTAGTCAGTCTGCAAGCCAACCACCCAGGATGCAGCTTAAATTGAGACACTTCCACAGATCCTGGGCCGACATTTAGGTTAGGTGGCAGATCAACGGCGCGCACGCACACACACACACACACACACACACACACACACACACACACACACACACACACACACACACACACACACACACACACACACACACACAGCCCCAATTTCACAATACATAGCAGGTATTTGAAACTGCCCTGGTCTCTGTGGAAGGGCTTAGCTGCAGCTGCAGGTCAATTGTGGAAACTGAATGTTCATCAAAATAACCTAGTGATATTTTAACGTTTGATCATGTTGTTTGTCAGGTTGAATTTGGCTTTATAATTAGGTTTTATTAATAAAATGTAATAGAAAAACTAAGCCCAATAGAAATGTTTCTAGGATTTTTTTAACTGAAAAGGTGGAAACAGTTCCCATCCCATTTCCAGAAGAATTTGCCTGCAGTGTTTTCAAATAAGACTTGCAGCCTTTTTGCTAATGCATACTAACTGGGAAATGAAATGGACTAGAAACTGATTTTAAATCAGAGTGAAATTAACTAGCTTATTTTGATGCCCAAGATGTTCAGCAATTAACCATGTAACTGCCAACATGTGCACCTGCAGTGAACTGTGGGCACAAAAAAGTGCAAGTACAATATTTTCAGATGCTAATGCTTTTTTGGCATGTTTGTGTGTCTGTGAAAGTTGGGTGAGTATTTCTGTGTGAACATGTATGGGGTGAGCATGCTTCTGTGTGTTTTAGCATACTTGTCTGGGGTGCGTCTATTAAAGGTAGTATGAAGCTACAAAATTCAGATCCAAATTTCAGACACTTCAAAGTTCAGGAAGCTTGGTTTGTTCCGTTGCAAAGATAGGGGTTATTTGCAAAATTTAATCCTGGTTTAGAATGACGCTTAAATCTGCCAGACTGATCTGGAGGTTCCATGCAAACAGACTCTCTCACTGTGTTCCTGCAATTCTGCTTCTGGTCCTAGCTTTTCCAAACCTAACAGAAGTGGTGGGTGCAGGGTTGGTTCAAGTTTGGGGGAAAGGTTTGGGTCAGATTGGTTTTTATCTGAATCAGCTCACGTGTCACAAGTTCAAATTGCACATAATCGCCACGTTTGGATTCTGGGACGTGAAGAGCCAGTGAAAGATACCCAGCCGCATGAAACAGCCCTGGGGCAGGTGCTAAGCAAGAGAAATGGGAAAACAGGGTGAATGCTGAGACTGGACAGGCGTGCAGGGGCTGGATGCTAGAGTTACAGGAGGTAATTGGTGGAAAGTTTGGCTGCAGAGGCTGACAGAAGCTGATGCTAAGATACCTCTGGGAAAAGCGGGTTTAACCAGTCTCCCTGCTCCTATCCCAAGCGTACAACTCTCTGCACTAGTCTCGGATAGAAAGTGGATTTCCCAGCTCACTATATTTCCTTGGAAGAACAGCACTTTTCACCTGCACCTTAAATTCTCTCCCCCCCCCCCCCCGCCCGCCCTTTTTCCAGTTGATGGAGGGACATAAATTCCGGCCCCACCCAAGACTCAACAGAGTGAAAAAATTCAGATTTTCCATCCCTGTCTCTCTTGAGCTGCACACGTCTTGTGTTGCAATCCTGCTGGGCTCCATGCAATACCACACTAAGTATTGCGCTGTCCTGCGTGGCAGCCCTTTGCTGCTCAACAGACAGTAGCAGCCAGACAGCCTCTCGAGGTTTGCCAAAAATATCACTTGGCAGGAAAAGCAGGGGGTTGCACAGCCTCTGGGCGGGCACCTGACTGGCCTGGGGAGGGGCCCCACCACATCCCTTCAGCTGAACAAGGAAGAAAGTAACATGTGTGTAATGTAGCGCAAAAGCCACAGCATGATGCCATGACTCACCCAGTTTAAAAGGGAGCTTTTATTGGTAATGAGTCAGTTATAAATTTGAGTGGAGAACTTTTTTTTTTCCCTTTTGCTCAAATGTTTTTTATTTGTGGACTGGGGTGGAGGGCATGGGGAGGGATAAAGTCCTTTTCAGGGAACGGAGGGGCGGTGGCTCATCAGCACACACAGAAACACCTCTCAGCTGCTCTTAAGTCTGTGATTAGTTACAGAAGAAATGTGTTTTTAATTGCTAATTCTGTGCTGCCTGAATCATAATCTCCCAGATGCGTGAGGTAGTGGGACTGTCCAGGCTATCTGGAACTTCTGATTTTTCCTGTCTTTAAGAAGAAGGATGGTCTTAGTTAAGACACTGGACTGGCTGTTAGAGAGATCTGCTGACTCCGTGGGTGACTCTGGACAAGTAACTTAACCAGTGGGAGTTAACTGCCTAAATACTTGTGGGGATCAGGGCCTCCCAATCTAATCTCCACTGCTATGTGCTTTATCCACACGGAAAAGCTGTTTTGGTAACTGATGGTGTGAATTCAGGCACTGTAGTTATACAGGTATCACCCGCCCACATGGACGCTCTGATTCCAGTTACAATAGGGCCTTTTTCAGTTTTGCATATATCACTTGGGAAGGGTGTTATGCTGTCCCCAAGAACAAGCCCTGTTATACGAGCATAAGACCTGCTCTACACAGTTTTGGTACCATTATAACTATTTCGGTATGGGGGGGGGGGCTGATTTTTTTTACCGGTACAGTTATACCAGTACAACTAATAAAGTGGATGCAGATATACTAGTATAAGGTACCATATCCTGCGATAGCTTATTCCCCTTCCTAGATGGGAATAGCTATTCTGTTCTCACTTATATATATCTCATGCAATCAATCCCCTGCCACTGCCAGGGTCTCGGGCATTGATGGCCCCTCAGTCTCTCCTGTTCTCTGCCGGTGGCATATAGTTTGGTCTCTTGAGAGCTGAAATGCTTTAGTCTAACTTTGGGCTTAATTTAGGGGTATCTGTGTGAAAATTAATGACCTGCATGATGCAAGAGATCAGAGTAGATGAGGTAACGACACCTTCTGGCTTTAAAGCCTATGAAACCATAATGGTATAGAGCACTTCATATCAATATATCAGCTTCCATCCCAGGACGGTTGGACCATTTTATCTGTACATGTATGGTTAAAGCAGTACAACTTGTGTGTGCAGACAAGGACTTTAAGTTCCCTCAGAGGGGGGTGTTACACCTGTAATGCTAAACCTGGCTCACTCTATCGACAGAGCTGGTCACACTGTCCCACGCAGACAAGCCAGTAGTCGTTAGCCCAAGTGCAAAGTGCATGTGAAATGCCACCTTTCTGATTCAGCCTTTTGCTCCCCCATTGCTGTCACACTGCACACATGTCAACGGCCACACATGGGCCAGGGATGCAGCGAATCAGACCTTTAACCTCTCTGTGCCTCAGTGACTCATTTGTAAAATAAGGATAATCATACAGGTTTCAGAGTAGCAGCCGTGTTAGTCTGTATTTGCAAAAAGAAAAGGAGGACTTAATTTGTTAGTCTCTAAGGTGCCACAAGTACTCCTTTTCTTTTTGATAATCATACAGTTTGTCTGCCCTGTCTATTCAGATTCTAAGCGCTGTGGGGCAGAGGCTGTCTCCGGCTACGGGTGTGTGTATAGCCCCTTGTGCAAGGGGCCCTGATCTTGGTTGGGGCCTCTAGGCACTATTGGAATACAAATAGGTTGTATACAATTTCCAATTTTCTGCCGATAGGGCTCATCTTTCCTTGACCAACTTCTGTTCTCCCTCAAAAGAAAGTGAAATACTAGCTAGTGACACCAGGCCAAAACCCCACTCAGGCACAACACCACTGCTTTACACAAGATCCCTGCTTACCCCCGGGATAGAATCAGACCAGTCTAAAGGAACTGATACCAAAAGTTCCCACGATCTTCCTCCTTGCATCCCACTCCCCTGTGCAAAAAAAAGAAAATACTCGTACAATCAAATCCATTCACTGTGGCCTTTTGACTGCTCCTGAGGAGGTGAGCTTGCTGCTCATTGTGGGAGAGGGTGGGGATAGGAACTAAAGTGCTGCACAGTAAGTGACTCGGGTCAGTATGTGATTGCTAACTAACCCTAAAAATTGAAATTCCTCCCTACCACCCTTCAAAAGAAAGAAAGAAAAGCTCTTGATGCATGTGAGAACCAAGCGAATGGATCCGTGCTCAGCCCTCAGGGACTCCGGAGGAATTTTCCGTTTCCCCTCCTCGCCTGCCCCTCAGAGCTAGAGTGATCCTCCTGGCTTGGCTTCAGGAGAGTTTGAGGTTTTATATATCCTGTCCCACAGAATCTCTGGGTTCACACTGTCATTTCCTCTGGGAACTGGGGCGGGGGAGGCTGAGAGAGGAAACTTCTGGCCGAGGTGGAGGTGGCTGAGAAAAGCTTTTTGCCCCACTGGACAGCTCTGAGAGAGGATGTGCACACTCCCACACATACAGGCCTGTCTATATATACATTAATCCCGCACTATAAATAGGGGCGGGCAGGCATTTCTTGTCTCTATAAACACAAACTCCAGACTTGTTTCTCAGAGAAAGAAAAGTTGGAGGGAGAACAAACCCTGCTCCTGCTACAAAACCCACAGCAAAAAAGAAAGAAAGTAGTTTTGGATATTCCTTTCTTTGTGAAAATGAAGCATATTTTCCTTTCTCTCATTAAAGAAAATCCAAATAATCCATCTTTCTTTCTTCCATGTCCCAAACTGCAAATATTTGCTCCAGTTAATAGTGGAGGGTTATTTTTATCGCCCCCCCATGGCATGGGGGGGGGGGTCACTGTAACAGCTTAAAGAGACATAACTTCCACCTTCCCCCCCCACCCCCAAGGTGATGCCCAGTCCCACACAGGTTCTATGTGCTCAGTGTATTGTAGTGGTCAGAGATCCTGATGAAAACATTTGTGGCGAGCAGTGAGGATGCAACGTGCCGCAGAGATGAAAGGCGCCCTCCCTCTCCCTTTAATGAGAGCGTTAGATTCTGAAATTAAGCACAGCAGGTAGCTCCTGTATGAGCTTCAAAAGGCGCCTCACATGCCTGCCTGTTTTTTAAACATCTCTTTTCCTGCCCTTGTTAAAGCTGATCAATTCTCCCTGCATCTCAGTGTTATGAAGATAGTTAGTTGCACGTTAGATTTAGAAATCTTGGGCCTGCTGAATTATACCAGCTGAGGATCTAGCCACTAAAATTTAGAAATCCCCTTTACTGCTCTCTATGGTTCCTATGTTCCCTGTTGTAATGTCCCAGATAGAAACTGTTGCTCCTACACCAGGCAGGCAATGATTAGCAACTGAGGTTGAGACAGGTCTTGAACAAGGCATCCCAGGATTTCCACTGCGGCCAGTGGATGCTGGGAGAGAATACTGAGTGTTTGTCAGTTCTGTGCGGGTCTCCCTGCAGCTAGATGTGATCAGTAAAGCTGCTGGTTTAGTCCCACACTCCCAATCTATCTCTGCACACCAGCTATAGGAGAGGGGTGCTAAACAGAGCTCACATGGGTGGCTGCAACAACTATCACCTACCCAAGTCTGGGCAGCAGGAAAAACAAAGTTCAAAGCAGAGAGGCAGTGTTGTCTAGTGGCCAAGACACTGGACAGGGAGACCTGAGCCTGGGGCTCTACTCCTGGCTCCTCCAGAGAGCTCCAGTGTGACCACAGAGTTGCTGGCCTGTCTGCCCAGCCCAGGAAGACCTAACATCACACCCAAAGTCCTTCATGCCCTTCACTCAGCTCCCAGTTTTACCCTTTAAACATAAAACTTGAGCAAAACAAAGCAGTTCCTCTGCCCCTTGGACTACAACTCCCTGAGGCTTTTCCTTTCCTCTCTAAGTGCTGAAAGGATGGATACATACATTTCCCATCCTTTTCTTTTCTTTGCTCGCTCGCCTGCCCGCCCACCCCTTACTGCAGGAGCCCATCTCCCTCCAACTGAGTCTCTCAGCCCTTTATAGAAAACACCTGAACCCTTCCCAGCTGGGTCTGATAATCAAACAGAGCTGGGTAGGCCCTGGTCCTTAATGGGCACCTTGTTACAGTGGCCTGGGGTCAGTCACTTCCTCTCTTTCCCCTCCCATGCTTGGTCTATCATATCCATTTTGGTTTTTAGCCCTTAAGGCGGGGCTTTTGCTATGTGTATGTACAGGGCCTAGCACAGGGGGGCCCTGATCTTAGGCGGGTCGCTACATGCTACTGTACAGTTCATAAAAATAATCTATTTCTAATGCATCCTGAATCTTTCCTGGTGAATTTCGTGGGCTTCTTAAAAAGCTCGCTCCTCCTCCTTCTCAAACTTTGATCTGGTTACCTGTAGAAAATCTCATTCCCAACTCAACACCAGGAATCTTGGAGATTTGGTCCTGTGGGGATCACCTCTCTCCTGTCAGCTTCCTCAACAAGGGAAACCAACATGCATAGGGCTGACGCTGGGGATGGGTGAAGCCTAGCCAGATTTCAGTGTGGGAGAAGAGTTAGATTGGTGGGTGGGCAGACGAATAGCAAGAGAGCTCACACAGTGATTTTCCTAAACTAGGATTTCACCCCCTTAGCTTGGAGGGATCCAAGAGAGCAGCGTCTAACCCCCTCCCCACACACACACACACACACTTATTATCTGCAGTGTTGTTGTAGCCGTGTTGGTCCCAGGAAGTTAGAGAGAAAGTGGGTGAGGTAATAGCTTTTACTGGAGCAACTTCTGTGATGAAAGAAGACCTCTGGATAGCTCCAAAGCTTGTCTCTTTCACCAAAAGAAGCTGGGCCAGTAAAAGAGATTACCTCACCCACCAGTTGTCTACCTATTAATGGTTCTTTTCTTACCTAATCCCCAGCATATCTGTTGGGCCCTTCCCACCTCCCATACTAATTCAGGAGGCATTGTTGCTCCTGGTACCTGGCAGGAGCCTGGGGTGGGGTGGGGTGGCGTGGGGTGGGGAGGTAGGATTAGGGGAGGCTGTGTTTAATGGTGTTTGCATTTCCTCCCAGTGCGCTTGCCTCTTGGCAATACAGACCTGTTTTTATTAGTTAAGAACAGGGAGCTCTTTTTCCCAGATAATTATATTTTCCTATAAGATCTTTCTTCACATTCAAATCCATGCACAAAGGATGAGCAGAAGCCAGAGGCCAGCCAGGGACCCTGGGGACTGTGCCACTCCAGACACAGAGTTCACTTAGAACTCTCCTGTGCCCTCCTGTGAGCTGCTGCGTACCCCATACCTACTGCACAAACCATCTGGCACATGCTGATCAGCACATATACCTCTGATCAGAGACAGGCAACCTACATCACACCACACAGATCAAGCAGGCGCCACTATGGTCCCAGAGCAAACAGCCAAAACTTCACTGCATCTAAACAGCTTTTAGTAAATAAATAATTCCTCCCACCCCTAGAACAATAGAGGACCTAGGATTTATACCACAAGACACAAACATAGCATATTCCCTCCCTCTCCTGGCATGCCTCATAGAGAAACCAATTCATGCATACGTTCATAAACCCCTACTAAAACATTCAACCCCCTGCACAAATGTACACACATCAATCAATTCAAGCCCCTCTATACATATGGTTAATACCTCTGCATGCACACACTCCTGCCCTAAATCTGTCACATCCCCATAATCAAACCTGTCCCCAACGTAAAGGCACTCATATAGTTCCGCAAGTCACTGAGAGCTTCTCCACTGAAAGTGGTGTGACTCTGCATTGAAGTGGCAGCTTCACTGCACGTTTACACACCACTAACTCAGTGTCCAATCCAAGTGCTATGGAAAGCAATGGGAATCTTCCCAATGACCTTCATGGGAATCAGACCAGACCTTAAGCTGTCAAAGTCCTATCCCAGCATGCAGTGGCCCCAGTGTAAAACCTGATGTGGACCAGTTGAGAGTTGGTCTTTCCTCCAAAGGCCTGGTCAGAGATATGGACGAGAATCTTCCGAGGCTATGACGTCAGTCACATTCAAACTCCTCTCAGCAAACCCACATGCACTTAGATGTGTTCAAGCACTCACCTGCATAGTGCAGAGCTATACATGGACACACCTCACCAAGACAGATATGCAGAAATCAATGCACAGGTACACACACACAATATTTCCAACCCCAGGCGTTTCATGAGATTGTATTAAAAATCATGAGGTTTTTAAAACAGAGTCGATTTGTGGTTCTTTTCCTTGGGGTTTTTGAGCACTATGGGTATGTCTACAGTGCCATAAAAGACCTGTGGCATGGCCACAGCTGGCTCGGGTCAGCTGACTTGGGCTTGTGGGGTTTGGGCTGCAGGGGTAAAAATTGCCGTGTGGATGTTCAGGCTTGGGCTGGAGCCCAGGGTCTGAGACCCTGTGAAGGACGCAGGTCTCAGAGTTCAGGCTCCAGCCCGGGCGAGCTTGAATGTCCATACTGCTATTTTTATCCCATCAGCCCGAGTCAATTGACCAGGGCTCTGAGACTGAGTGCCATGGGTTTTTAATTACAGTGTAGACATACCTTAGGGTACATCTAGGTCAGGTTTTCAATCTTTTCTCTGCAAGCACGAGGGGTAGAAACATCCTCTTTTTTATATGAAAGTGGAGATTCTCATGTAATCACAGGACTCCCGGAGCTGGGGTTTTAAGAAAAATATCAAATATCGCAAGACTTGAGATCAAATCCCAAGAGCTGGCAACCTTGTGTGCAGTTGTATACACGCACACACTAACACCCAGTGCCTATCAGCATAAATCAATGCATCACATGGCACACACTCTGAGACATGGCAACAAAAAGGCAACCCTGCAGAGCACATGTGTGTAGTCAAATGTGCTTAGTGGGCCAAATTCTACCCCGTGCAACTCTACAGATTGCAGCAGAGTTGCAGGAGGGTAATGTGGTGCAGAATTTACCCTGTGTAATGTAATCAAACACCCTCCCTTCATTTTATAAAGGGGGCACTTCCCCCTGCTGCTCCCCTACCGGGTCCCCACGCTGAGCCCCTTCTGGCAGTTGCGAGAGACCAGGGAAAGGTGTGGGTGTGAGGGACAGTGAATGCAGAGCGGTGTCCAGAAATCCTTCCAGCAAAAGAGAGAAAGAAAGGCCGACTTGGAACACACTGTGAACCACGTCCTCTAAGGCTGAAACAATCTTTCCAGGCCAACTTCTCTTGGCAGCCTGGAGCCGATGAGTGAGGCTGAGTCACACTGCAGCAGACGTCACAAAGGCCTTTTTAACCTCCCCGCTCCCCAAAACCTCCCTCTTTTCCCCTCCTGTCTCTCTCTCTCAGCTCAGCAGCTCCAGCTGCTGCTTCCAACTTGGGATGTGTCCCTCAGCCCCCTGGAATCTGGTAGAGACATGTTACTAGAATCCCTTCATCTTTTCCTTGCTCTTCACTGCTGTTTCAGTGTGGTTCCAATGCGGGCTTTGGCGGGAATGTCAGTGGTACGTTCCAAAGCTGAGAACCATACAGTCCAATTCCTGGTGGAGAAACAAGCTCTTGACATGCAAAATACATGCTAATACACATCAGCATGTCCAATTAGACACAGTCATGGGCTCACACATCAAGTGTGACACATGGGCACGGCTACCCATCTCACACAGACGTGCCTCCCCATTTTCACATGCATGCCTGTCACCACATGCATCGCTCTCCCCCCCGACATAAAGTCATGTGTCATTCATGCAGAATACCTTACGCAGCCACATGCAAACATGGACATTGCCCAGGGTCGTCAAATGCAGAGCTTGGTTACTGTCAAATGCAAACATCAGTCACATATATTGTAACGTGTCTGGGCAGGGACACACATCACCGCATGCATCGCCCACACACATGAAATCATGCAGAATGCATGCATACATGCACATTGCCACGTGCAGTCAAACACTGAGTGCTCGCTAACACAAACATCACAGTCATACACTGTAATGTGTCCACACACGATTCACATGCACATACCAATACTTCAGAGACACACACATCACCACACAGAGATTCGTTGTCACACAGAGACTCTTCACACCGACTCGCACTTCACACTACTCAAAAGGCAACTTTTCACATTGCACTGCAAAGAATTTGACTTCTGGTGCCAGATTCTTTTCCAGGGCTCCTTCCCCAGAAGGACAAGCTGTTTTCGTTTAACTTCATTGCAATGGCAACCGAAATGGACATGTGGTGAATGATGCCAACCCAGCCAGAGTCACAATGGGCAGCTGCACAAGCACACTCCTTCCAAATGCAGGCAAACACACATGCAAAGAAATAAACAAGCAGAAGAGACTGTGTCCCTTCTGACAGACACATTGAGCCTCAGTCCCCCAGATGAGGGTCAAGCCAGGTTACACCTGCTGTTGGCTCCCTCTTTTTTTAAAAAACAATGTGACATTTTTAAGGTAGACTCAATCATATGTGCTCATTCCAGCTGTGGCCTGTTTTGCAGTGATCATTGGCCTTTCCTCCTTAACCTTCCCTTAATGGTTTTGCATCTGGCAGAGCCAGACAGTGCAGGAAATGCCATCAGCATTAGAACCTCTGGAATCATTATAAAACCACGCTGGATAAGCAAGGGTCCATCACACATGGCCAAGCCGGCCAAGCCTTCTGGGTTCTGCTGTACAAAATGCAGCTATCCAGAGTCTCCTTTACTCTACTTGAGAACTATGGGGGAGACAGGGAGCCAAAGAACAGCAGAGAAGAACCACAGACACGGTAGAGCCAGCTGGGGTTCAACTATGCAAAAAATACAAAGCAGCTTGATCCTTTCTGCCGCTACAAATCTCTTTCTCATACTGAGGCCAAGCCACCTGGGTCCAGCCACAGAGCCACATCACAATTAGATTTAGGGACGAGCAAACGTGATTTGCCTCATTTTCAACCATCTACAAGAGCGTGGGTTCTCAAATTGGAGCGATCGCATTCCTGCTAGGGAGAACCACTGATGAAAAGGGAGCAGAGAGAAGGGAAAGAGAAAGGAAATAGAGTAAAGAGGGGGAACGGGGCTTGGGGAGGGGGGCCACCAGCTTAATAAATATATGCTAAGATTTGCAAAAGTGATTTGTGGGGCCTCAGAGTTTGGATGATCTAACAAGAGATGCCTTTAATGGACCTGATTTTCAGAAAAGGCTGAGCACCTGCCCTCTGAAATCAGACAAACTCCGCTGAGCGAGTGTAACCCACACACCTCCTGGGTGTGGTTTTCTGTCCCCTCCAATGGCACCGAGACCACTTAGAGAGAGAGATTAATGAGTCTTCTCTAAAGCTTTAGCTAAGAGCCATATGGCTTTTAGCTCCTGCAGTAGAGACTCATGCATTTAGTTCCAGAGGTCCCAGGTTCCATCCTGCCCGCCAACGACCAGGGTGTGTCGGTGTTACACGAGTCTCAAGCTGGAGACCCGAAATCAAGTATAGAAGGGTAAAATGACTGCGACCCCCTTTGTAAAGTGCTTTGAGATCAACGGATGAAAAGCGCTGAGTGCTAGGGATCGGTGTGATGACTGGCAGTAGCAGCAGCCCAGGGGAAACAAGGCTACAGAAGCATTAGCATCCTGAGTTGGAACCTCGCTGCTCAGGCCTGTGTATTGCGAGGGAAGGGGGGTCTCCGCTCAGCCTGGGGCGTGTCACATGTGCTGAACAGTCTGTGCTCGCTCTGTAACGTGAGGCGCACTAGGGGGAGTTAATGACAGAGTGGAGCTCAACGATGCCTCCCTGGATGCAGTTCAGCCCTTTCATCTGCCCGGAATCCAGCTGGGTGTGTTAATATAATTTACTTTGTCTGGTGAAGGGTAGCTAGTGGAGAATTGACACAGTAACCACAACAGTTCCTTACGATCCATCCTGTTAATCAGAGTTGTAAACCAATACACTGCATGGCGCATGCACAGTGAATCCAGGCATTACAGGCCAACTTTCCGTCCCACCTTCAGATATCCTCTGTTCCTTGCGTGCGCGCTGGATTTTGCCTGCAAAAGCGGGTGCGCACCTATATAGGCAATGAAGGGTCTTCTTGTGCATGCAGATGGGTTGCACGGCTCCCTGATTTGCAAGTTAATGGGCCCAGATCCCCAAAGGCATTTAGGCACCTAACTCCCACTTAAAGCCATGGAGAATCCGGGCCTTGCCGTCCACAAAACATCCTCACTGATTTTTGTGACGCACAGTTAGTGGGACAGAGAAAAACAGAGGAAAGTGCAAAACAAGAGTCCAGGTGGAAAAGTGCTATATACCAACAGCAGCCGTTTACCCTTTTGTTTCTCTGTTGTGTCGTGGGTTTCCTCGCTTAGGAGATTGTACGCCAAAACTCGGGTGCTTCTTGGAGTTATTTAGCATGGAGTCTCGTGTCTGTACATTTCAGGGTCCAGAGTGTTGCAGAGAGCATGGGTGCTGCACTTGCTGTGCCTTCCTGCTCCCCAGGTGAGGGGATGCTTTAGGGATCTCTGCTTCCTAGGTCAGGGCATCTGTGATAAAAACCACTTCCATCAAACCGAAGACAAATGAATGGAGGGGCAAGCAGAGAACTCCACTTGCTCAGTGCTGCTGTGATGAGTGCAATATAGACCAGGGGTTCTCAACCTTTTCCTTTCTGAGCCTGCTCCCGCCCCGCCCTCCCGCGCCCAACATGCTATAAAAACTCCACGGCCCACCTGTGCCACAACAACTGTTTTCTGCATATAAAAGCCAGGGACATCGTTAGGGGGTAGCAAGCAGGGCAGTTGCCTGGGGCCTCATGCCATAGGGCACCCCACGAAGCTAAGTTGCTCAGGCTTCTGCTTCAGCCCCGGGTGGCAGAGCTCAGGGCCCTGGACTTCAGCCCTGTGTGGGGCGGGGTCAGCTTTCTGCCCTGGGCCCCCGTGAGTCTAACACTGGTCCTGCTTGGTGGACCCTCTGAAACCTGCTCATGGCCCCCCAGGGGGCCCTGGACCCCTGGTTGAGAACCACTGATATAGACAGAGAGCTGGACAGCCACCATTAGTGCTTCTATTGCAACTTGTACAGAAAATACCCACACTGTATGACATTGCAATCATGAGGGCCTGATCCAAAGGGTACTCCATGAGGAGCCTCTCCAAAGGGTACTCCTGATACAGAGGGGCTCTGTGCCCAGAGGGCTAGCACAGAATGGCCCTGGCTGACTGAATTGCAAAGCTAGGGCCACCTCGGACACATACAATTCAGGAGTTTTTGATCAGTGGGTGACAGATCTGGGTTGTTTCAGTAGAAACAATGAGCCAGATATCAATGGGTGTAAAGCAGGGTAGTCCCACTGTTGTCATGACTGATGTACACCTGCTGAGGATCTGGCCCCATACGTGTTTTGACAAGCAGCCAGGCGGACAAGAATTACGTTAGAAAGATGCATTTCTAACTGCCCTGAGCCAGCCTGCATGTTCTACTGCAAATGTCCTTGACACACCAGTTTTCCAGAGTAGAGTCTAAAGCAGCAAACAATCTGAGAGCACCAGACCTCTCCTCTGCTTTGCCAACCGAAGACTTAGAAACAGCTGAACAGAGCCACATGGGTCCAGCCTGGGCAAGGAGCACAGTGGAGGTGGCAGCCCCCATGGGAGATATGTCTCATGTTCCTCTCAAGCGATCTCAGCTGGCTGGCCCTCACAGAGAGCCCCTTCCCACACCACTCCTCCCGAGGGAGGGACCAGCTGGGGGAGATTAAAACCATGCAACCAATTTCAATCACATATGGTTTAAAAAATAAGAATGAATGGTCCTGTGTGCAGTTTCAGGCTGAAATAGCTTGGGCCAATGCCCTGGAAATAGGGCTAACCTGGCAAACCTACCTGGCAAATCCCCTTTGCCCCTGCCAAGGGCGATCACACCAGCCCAGCGTCCAGGGACAGGTTCAGTAATAACAATGACACTTCTATAGCCCTTTTCATCCAAAGGCCTCAAAGCACCTGAGAGCCGTGGGTGTAAGGATCATTATCTCCATGTTAAAGACAGAGAAACTGAGGCACAGAGCAGGGAACCAACTCACCCAAGAGCTCATGGTGGCAGAGTTAGCTGGGCATAGTACCCAGGATCTCTGCCTCCCAGCCGCCAGCTCTAACCCTTGGATACATCTGCCTTGCTGAAGTCTTAACATGGGGCCAAATTAAGGATCAACAGGCTAAAGCCCCAGATCTGGAGTCCTACTCCCACCCCCGGGCATGTTTTTCTGCATACAAGGGGAGTGCATTATAAGTTACTATATGAGAAGCAAATTTTTCATAATGGTTTCTTCCATCTAGAAGAGAACGGTAGAATACAATCCAATGGCTGGAAGTTGAAGCTAGTCAAATTCAGATAGAAAATAAGGTGTTGATTTTTAAAAGTGAGGGTAACTAACCACTGGAGCAACTTACCAAGGGTCCTGGTGGATTATCCATCCCTGGCAATTTTTAAATCAAGATTGAAAAGAGCTGCTCTAGGCATTATCTGGAGGCAGTTCTCTGGCCTATGTTATACGGAAAGTCAGAGTAGATGATCACAGCAGGCAATCTGCCCTTGGAATCTATTAATTCTATTTATTTTCCGGGGCAGGGGCTTGAGTGTTTCATTTCCAGGGAGGCTCTTTCCTTTCGGCATGTATTTATTTACATTTATAACAACTCCATAAGAGAGCCCTAGTGTCAGACTCTAGAGATGCCCTGAACAGCCTCTTATAACTGCACGAGTATAACCAGGAGGTACGAAACCTTATCACCCCATCCCAGCTCCCTGCAGCCAGCCAGTGAGAAAAGATGGGCCCTGCACCAAGCCCTGAAGGTTAGCCACTGTGGACAAAGAGTGCTGCAAAGGCACAGGGCCCTAGTAGAGAATACCCAGCCGGCAGCCCCCTCTCTTCTGTATCACTGGGACCAGAGCCCAGCTGTCTCTGCTCACCGCTGTAGCCCTGTCTCATAGGGAAAGAGGAGGTTTCCTACCCAGGTAGATCCCAGGCCATTTAGGGCTTTGTGCTCAAAGCTAACATACTAAAATCAAGCCAGATGCCAAGAGGCAGCCAGTGCAAATCACAGGTTTAACCGGCTCCTGGAGTGACACGCTGCTCCCCTCTGTGCTCCAAGCCCTCGCCCAGGGGTCATGGACATGGAGGGGAGCTGCAGCTGCCCAATCCATTCAGTCCACTCTCAATCCATCGCTGACCTGAAAACAAGCCCTGTCCAGTGCCTCTGGATCTCCACACAGGTCACTGGAGAACCATCGCAGCCGGCCTTGGCCACAGATTTCATCGCTGCGGAGGCCTGGCCAGGGCGTGTCTTTGAATCCCCCAGCCTTCCCGCCCAGGCTACATAAAGCCTGCATTGAGACCCATGCAAGGTGGGCACTGCAGGCTGGTACGGAAACAGACCCAGAGGCAGCCGCCAAAGCCTCATTATTAGAGTCAGCTCCACTATGTAAAAGTCTTCAAACCTCGTTTGGTTTCCCACCCCCCCGACTCCCCAGCCCCACCCCTCTACATTTATTTTCCTGCATAGAAAACACACACCCCAAATGGCAGGAAAGCCCCAGACAACCCTCAAGCGTGCTCGGTGGAGGCTGTGTTTTCCTTAGCCTGCTTTGCAAGTTGTTAATTTCCTCCCCGGCCATAAATAAAACTGTTATATACAATTAAGGGAACGTGCAATACAATGAAGCCTTTCTAAAAAAGCCCATCAGACCCAAAGGCTCAGGAGGGGGCTCTTCCTGTCCCATCCCCCATGCACACACACTCAGTCCTGGGGGCCCTGGGGAGAAGAGACAGGGACGGCACTGTGGCTGTCTACTGGAAGCTCCTGTCCCCAGCCATGTCTGGTAATTCAGACTGTTAGGGCTAATCTTCATGCAGATCTCTCATCAGACTGATCATAGAGCACAGGCCAGGGTTAGAGGGGCTGGAGAGCAGGGAGCTACCCATGGAGCTGGGAAACTGACTGCAGCATGTGCTGGGAGGGCTGTTATCTTGGAATAACAGCTACATGGCCCCCACTTTAAGGGAAGACTTCCCCTGTCCTTCCCTGGCTCTGGGAGAGCCTCCTGGCACAGTAAACATTATTGCCAAGAGAGCATCACAAAGTGCATGCACCCGTTGCCTAGCTGAAGCCCCAAATCTGCATGTGCAAACGAACACCCAGGGGAGTCTGCCTGTGCAGCCAAGTAGAGGGTATTTTTTGCACACTCATCCTGATGGTGCATAGAACCGAATGACTGGCCCTTTATGTGTACGGGGCAAGGAGGACCAGCTACCTCCCAGCTGCATCACTAAGAGCTCTGATAAGACGCTGCAGGAAAGCTACACACACCAGTGGTTGCCTGGACTGCCCAGTTCAGCTCGGGATCCAGACGGGAATCTGAACCTCCCTGGCGTACAGGGATTTCGATCATGGTTTCTAATTCTGCCCCTGGGGGGAGATATTGGTACCAACTGCTGAGACCGAACCAGGATCCAAAGTTCTCTGTGGATCCAGGGCTTTGATTCAGTCCCAGCTCTGGAACCAGAGCAGGATTCTCAGCTGGAGTAAATCAGCATTGCCCCACTGCAATCAAGAGGGCTCTGTCCCTCTGTCAGGCAGCTGTGTATTGTTTGCATAGAAATCCCAAACAGAAGGCCTTGGCCCAGAGAGGAGCTGGCTCAGGGCTGAGGGAGCTTTTCACCTTATAAAGTCACAAAAAACTCTGAGGCCCTGGAATGCTGCTCCTGATGACGCTGCCTCCGGCCGCACCGCTGTGAACCAAGGAATACACAGCGTCCCCTGTGCACGGGCCAGCCGGTGAGCTGTCAGGGCAGAGCCGGGCTTGGGAGAATGCCCCACACGCAGGGCATGGGGACCCACCCTGAGCCCTGTGGGAGATCTGAGCAGGCGGTAAAGCACAGCAATAGCAGCACGCTCATGGGGCTGCCCTGATACAATGGTCAGACACAACCCAGCACAGGTCCTGTCCTAGGATGTGTCCCTCCTGACCCTATTCTTCCACCAGGGTCTTTCCTTCCCATCTCCTTTTCCTGGGGCCTGTTTATCAGAGGGCCCCTCCCCTTTCTTTCCCCTCCAATCTGCCCTCTGACATCCCCCACCACACACACCCACACTAGGGTCTATCCCTCTGCCAATGCCCTGGTACCTGTCCCTTGGCCTCCCCTTGGCCCGGCTCCAGGACCCACTCCTCTGCCAGCCTTTGTGGCTCAGAAAGATGGATGCAACTGACGCATCCTTCTAACGTATTTCCATTTACGTGAGTCCTCCTCACCCTGGGACCTCTCAGGAGGCCACACTCAGCCTAACTGGGGCTGCTCCTGTGGGACTGAGAGGGGACAGGCCCTTGGATCTGGCAGCCTCACAGTGCCACTGATATTATCTAGGCTCTGGGCTACACACAGACTTTGTACCAGTGGAACGACTTCAGTTCAGGGTATGATTGAAATCAGTAAAACCCCGAGTGTGGACGCAGCAATACTGGTATAAAGGTGCCTTATACTGGTACAGTGCATTCCCCTGAACTCACAGGCGTGAGCTACACTGGCACGAGCACCTTTATATCCCCGAAACTGAACCCACAGGATGGAGGTTGTACCACTGTAACTGACCTAGCATAGTCAATGCCGTCCACTTTTTGGGTGTGTAGTCATGGCCCGAATGACAATCTACTTTGTCAACAGCGGAGGAACCCCCAACAGGGGAAGAGACAATCCCCTGAGTCCCAGGGTTTTGCAGGCGCCATCCCTTCCCCCCTGAAATTAAGGTTGGAAATTGGAGATGTGAGAAAATGTACGAGAGCCAAGAAGAGTGTTAAGGCGCAGGACAGTGAGAGAGTGAAGGAGAGGGGTGAAGGAGGGGAAGCGGGGGCGGGAGAGAGAGAGAAAATACAGGGAGAGAGAGAGGGAGAAGGGGTGCAGAGACTGGCAGGGGGAAGGATTGGAAGCCTGGGAAATTTCAGTAGGAGGAGAGACTGCAAAGACTGGGACTGTTTAATTCTGAGGGGAGATGAATGAGAGGGGAGAGAATAGAGCTATACACTGTAATGGCTGGTCCAGGGAAGGCAAATGGGACCCCCTCCCGATATAAGGGCAGGAGGATGCTCAATAGCATCAAAAGGTAGCACATTTCAAACTCATCAAAGGAAACGTGGTTACCCTCGAGGCCCAGTCAGCGGGCCGAACTCCTTGTCATAAGATATGCTTGAGGCCAAGAGCTCAGCCAGGCTCAGACAAAGAGGGCGGAAAACGAGAACCTCCAGAGTGGTATTGGACAGGGTAACAACAATGGTTTCATAACGCATAAAGACCCACCTGCTTCAGGGCACAGGGCACTCGCTAACAGACGCTTCCTCTAGGGGCCACTCATGCCATCATGACCGACTACAGGGGCTCTGGTACCTTTCTCTGCAGCAGTTGGTACTAGCCCCTGCTAGAGACAGAATACTGGGGGAGACAGACCTGGGGTCCGATCCAGTCTGGCAATCCTTGTGTCCCTAAGAACAAGAGGGATGGAGTTAGCAGAGACTCCCATCCCTGAGGAAGCCTCATGTAGCATCCAATCCTGTGAGGTGTTGTCGAGGCCCCCCTTCCCTTTGAAACTGCAGGAGGCGCTCAGCGCCTTGCAGGATTGGCCCCATCGCTATCATCTCTTCTGGGAAGGAGGATGAGGGCTGTGTTGGAAGCAGGGTGGAAACCATAATACGATGGCTCTGGTACTGCAGGTGTACAGGGCAGGTTAGATTACAGACACCAAAGGCATCCTCATGGCCGGGGCTTTGTGTGCAACACGTGCGGTGCCCTCATGGCACTGCTGCCTCCAGGTAGACCCAGCCCCTAGCGGCTCCGGGGCAGGGTAATCCTCCAGGGGCTCCCTGCAGGGCTGCACTCAGAGGGGTTTGGGCTGGGACAGGCTCAGATAACCTGCTGCTCCCTGAAAGCTCTGAGCCTCCATTCCATCCCTGCCTTAGGAGAGCCCAGCTGTGGAGCAGCCTTGGGTGTAGCCGTGCTGTCCTTGGTGGTCAGGACGAAAGACCAGACCTTAAGATCCCTAGAGGGTAAACGTCTCCCCAGGGAGCCCCATAGAGCCAGGCACTCGGACTCCCTAGGGTTTGGCCTCCCTGTGGTTGCCTGGAAAGGATTAATGTCACCTTGAGATAAAGAGGGAACTGGGTGGGCCCCCCCCCCCATCTCCCACCCCAACGGCTGCTTCAGGTGAACACGGGGCTCCTTGTCCACAGCTACCTCCCCTCCTCTGAAAGGCAGCTCCAGTTTCTCCTTCCTTGGCAGGAAATAATGAGCAGCGTTGCTCCCAGCCGTGTTCCACAAACACCGCCACAGACAAGCCAGCAGCTGTTCCCAGCAACAAGGAACCTTAACGCCTGGCATGTTTTCCCACCTTAAGAAAACTGTACGGCTAGGGCAGGAAATGGCTGGGAACACACAACCCCTTTCAGGGAGGGCGCATGTGTGTGGTTTTCTTGGAACAAGCTCTAATGTTCTGTATATAATTGGCAAGCTGTTCTCCCTCCCTGCACACAGACGCACGAACATGCATACACCCCACTCTCTCCCACGCACTTGCCCTCTCTCACTTTCCTTCTCACACACACACCCCCTGTCTCAATGACACACTCAGTAAGACTTCATTAGCACTACTCATCTTCTCAGTGCTTTACACACTTTCACGAGTTGAGCCTCACTACAGCCCTGTTGGCAAGTTAAGCAGAGTTATCCCCATTTTACAAAGGGGGAAACCGAGGCATGGAGCAGTTATAAATGACTTGCCCACGGCCACAGATGGCGTCAGCATCAGAGATGGGATTAGAACTCAGGACTTCCAGGCCTAAATTACTGGAACACGTGCACACCTGCTCTCTCTCCATCACACACATGCAATTTTGCACGTACACTCCTGCACATACATGCACACCTCTTCCAAAAACATGTACAAATCCCCTCTTTCACATACATATGCTCAAACTCATGCTTTCACATGGCACACGTGTTTTCACACATGCATGCACCCTTATCCCCATGCATCCATGATGCCTTCCCCAAGATTGAATGCATATGTGCCCCCATGATTTCCCATAATGTTCTCATTCTTTATCACTTGTACTGCAGTAGTACTAATGAGCTCCAACCAGGATCAGGGCCTCCTTGTGCTAGGTGCAGTACACACGTGCACATTCTCTCTCAAACAGGCTTCTCCTCGCAAACGCAAACTAGGAACCATTATAGCACTGGCATATTCCAGACTGGAAGCCAAGCTGAGTTTTAGCTATAGCCCACGATATTAAAAAATGATCAGTGATTTGGGGTGCCCAACTTCAGATGCCTAAAAGAGGCCTGATTTTCCAGGGCCTTTCCACCATAAGAAAGGCACTCACAACACTGACACCGCTTTACCAAAAAAACCCCAACAAACCAAACCTGAAACAAATCAACCTTAAAAAAAAGGAAATTAATACTTTAAAAAACGAAAAACCAAGATCCATACCCCAAGTAGAACTTTAACCCCAGAAAGGAAGAAGGAGCCAGAGAATCTATGCAGTCCATCAGACACTTTGCCATTGATTGTATATGGACAGTGCCCAGATGCTATGGTGATGGGCAGAGGCATAAAACGCTAAAATAGAGAGAGTGGTTTGCAGAGTGGTGGGTGCTCAGCACTTTCTGACAATTAGTCCCCTTTAAAGTGTCTTATGTTGAGCCACACACACAGTGAGACACCCAAAATCTCTGGCCACTTTTGAAAATCTTGGCCAGAGATTATGTCTCTCTCTGGTAAGCAGTGTCCAAAGAGTTTGTGCATGGAAACTTTCCGTTGGCACCCACCTCCTTTCCCATTCCCTCCCTGGGCAAGAGGGATTCCCTGCAGACATACCCGTAAATTGGCTTTATTGAGAAACACCTGCCCAGCCATTCAGATTTCACACTGGCTTCTTCCCCTGCCCGCACTGAGCAGGGGAGGCTGACGGGGAGGATGCCGACATCTCGGTGCACATAGGTCAAACTGACGTGCAAAGCTGCGCTCGGAGGCAATTCGCAGCAGCGAGTAAAGATCACAGCAGATCTGACTCAAAACAAGGGAGAGGCAAAACCTTCCTGCCCATGGGAGCTTTTTCATCCCGTCCAAGGAGGCCTCCTCCTGGCGGCAGAAGTCCCATTGCCTGATGGTAGCAATGTGCACCCAAGTGGGAAAGAAAATACCAAGCTGTCACCTCAACCATAATTAAAAGAGGCAATCATTTCCCAACTACCTTCTGTGGTAAAGGAAGAACGAAGTTGCTGATGCGCTGGACACCAAGCTCAGTGTATAAGGATGGATAAGTCTGGCTCCTCCTCCAAAGAACCTTTTCAACCCTGTCATGCCGCAAGCCCTCTCCCCTACCACACCTTGGGCGCTTTCTGCGGTTCCCCTGCTACCTTCTGATGGGAACATCCCCTTAGTGCCTCTGGACATTAACATTACATGCTCTGGTACTCCCGACTCAGGACACCCAGAATGCAGAGCATGCAACAGCATTCAAGGCTTGAGACTAGGGCCCAGCTATGGAGGTCGACAACTTCTGGCCCTCCCAGCTTTAGCATGAGCCTTAGCAAGGCCTAGCATGTCACTTACCCAAACAGTTCTTAGTCTTAGGCTACCTGCATATTCCTTGCCCTTCTGTATGGTCATGCCCCAAACCACTGAAGCATACACCAATATCAGAGCCGGGCAAACTGATCCATAACAAATCATCTATTCTGAATTCTGTCTCTTTTGTCTGTGATTTGCTCAGATATAATCACTGTCTGAAAATATTCATTGCATTATTCCTTGCTCTCTTGCTCGCTCATTCGGAGCGCTGGATACTTTGAATTCAAGTTGGTTTGATTGGACACATGGCCTGTCTCTGTACCCTGATTGGATGAATCTTTGAATCAGGTATGAACACTAAATTACCTGCTCTGAATATTCCGTGATACTTGCCTGCCACTCCCTGTTTCGGCACAACACTCCTGCCAATAAATGCATTTGCTAGAAGAGCAAAGAGTGCATACAAAACAGGTGTGGACCCGGTCGAAGTGACTTCACTTCAAATGCAAGCCAGTGTGAATGGAAGCTATTCTGCAGAATTCATCTCGCTCAGACACAGCAGTCCTCAAATTGTCCTGTTCCGTCATCTCTGGCTAGAACAGAACAAAGTTTTGGGACCCTGCTAACATACTGTTGGGAATCCCCTGCCATCCAACCATAAAAAAAGGGAAGGTGGTTGTAACCTCCTGAAACTTGTCCACAGCCCCCCTGTGGGGAACCCATGAGCCATGTGCTAACATACCTAAAGACACTCATAGTCATAGCCCCATTCGGGCTAACCCCCGTGTATACACCCGCCCATCTGAACAGCACAGACACAGCTTGACTGTCACATATAAATAACCACACACATTGAAACACCCAGCCAAACATCTCTAGTGTGTCCATGCAAACCCCTTCCCCTGCCTTCTGTTCCACAGTCTCTGAAAACAACTTGGTGAGCTTTTTGAATGTGTGTATGTGTGTCCTGGCCCTAGAGTATCAGATAGGGGCTTTTGGAGCTGTGAATGAAGTAATATGCCCCACAACACACATTCACACCCAGTCTCATTCTTCTACACACTTACCTTCTCGTATACACACCCAAACGCACATATTTCCAAACACATACACTTTCTGACACACACAGTATATGCAGTGTTACACAATGATGCACAACTAACCATCTAAACATACTCATTGGGTTACGTGCAGCCCTGGAGGATAAAAGTACAACTCTATAGTAGATAAGGGGGCTGCATCTGCTTACAGCAGCAACGAACTTGGCCAATTCTAACACTACCTGGAGTTGCCTTCCTCTTTCCAGCTATGTGGTATGAATGCCATTTGGGCTGAAAGCCCAGTGGTTTGGATTCATGGAAGTCACCCCCACCAGCTGTAAGTGATTCACGGTGGACTAAGCCCCCATTGGCAGCTACATGGTGAGTGTGAGGATGGATCGCTCTTTAATCTGCCAATCCCTCAGCCCCCAGGGTTGGGGCCGTCAGACACTGAATGCACAAGGAACGAGTCGGGGGAGTCAGTGACACCCTCCCTAGAACACGGCACTAGCCTGATGAGGGATTCCTATGCCTGGAACTCAGTGGCCCCCTTCCCAAGAGAAACCTCACCAGTTCAGTGAGCAGTCAGTATCCTTCCGCAAAGTCCATCGCTGACCTTCAAGGACCATCACCAACTGTTAGATGGGGGATTTAGTGCTCCAGCTCTGGAGAGTCACAGTGAATATCACAGGCCATTCTACAGGCCAGACCTGGTGCTTCTCCCCCTCTTAAGCACTTGAGAGGAGACAGATGTCTGCATCACCTCAGGAGACATCCTTCCACACACATCCTGTGATGTTCTGGCTAGGCTTCTGAGGGATGAGATCAGATCTGCTCCAGTGTTACCTGTCACACCTGCCTTCTGATGGCTGAAGGATTGCAGATACTGTAAGCCTTACTCCTAGTGCTTGGTGGGGCCATGATCACAGCAGAAGGCTGCACATCTGTTCTCCACACTGCAGATTAGTGACTGAGTTATCTCTCTCTAACTGCCTAAGAACTGGTACAACAATCTGCTGCAGCTATAGTCCGGAAGGAAATTCAGTCTGTGTCCTTTCAGTGTGGAGTCCGTCCCTCAGCTCACAACTAGAACCAACACTTGGAAGGATCACCCTCCCCAGGAGAGGGCACTGACTGCCACCTCCCTGTTCATTCATCCCAGGGTCTGCATGGTGTAACAGGATGCCCTCGCGTCGCTGGAGGCCCAGAGAGCTCCAGCAAAAGTAGAGTCTCTTTCAGCTTGACCTTGGTGCCTTTGAGCCCACTGATCGGTGATTCCAATGAGAGCCAGGTCATGAACCTTCCGGGATGTTGCTGTTAGTGAAGGCGCGCGAGAGAGAAAGGAGAGTAAAGTGGAGGGGTAAAGAGATCAGAGGAGAAAGAAAAGCCGAGCAAGAGAAAGAGCAAACGTGAGCCTTGGGCAACAAAGAGACCAGGAAAGGGGAGCGAGATGAGGCTTTGATGAGAGGGAATCAGAGATGGATGAGTTGTCACCATTAATAAAGAGCCTTCTGGGACTTCCCCTTGGACGGAGGCTGCAGAGCCAGCTGTAAGCAATTATAGCCTCCCTGATGTTCCAAGCTGACTTCTTCCATCTCCCTCTAATCCCAGGCAGCCCTGCCTGCCCCTTTCTCCCCATGACCTCCCACCCCCACCTCTTTCCATCCACACTCTCCAGCCATGCACACAGGAAGGGGCTGTCTGCTTGGTGCTCCGTGATTTCTGGCAGGCGCTTCTCAGTTAAGCTATTCTTCTCTGCTGCGGGCCCCTCTCCAGAGCACAGAAAAGAGTCCTCACCGTGGGGTCCAGCCCAGGGAGCGGGGCTTGGATGCATCGATCTCAGCTTGCTGGCAGGGCCAGATGCCGTGACGGTCTCTGTTCAGATGAATCACCAATACGGCTGCTCATGACTGAGCGCGGGAGAGGCAACAATTCAGGGCAACGTGCACAAAAGTGCCTGACAGATATGCACAAGAGTAGCTTCATCACTGGCAAGCCCCCTCATGGCAGGACATAGCACAGTGGGCTCTCCTCATCTAGCGCCCCTGCTGACAGCCATGCCAGCCTTACAGGGGTCTGCTTTTTCTCATGACACAGACTTTGGCCAGATCCCTTATAGACCCCCCCATCCAGGGTAAAAGAGAGCCCAACAAATGAGAGTCCGACTTCACGCTGTTTCTTGGATCCAAGTCCAGACCCCCTGGCCCAACCCTGGTCTCCAGGGTCATTGCACTTTTCTCAGTGGGCCTGTCCCACCCCCCTCCTCTGGGTTCCAGCCCAGGGAACCTGCAGTGAGCAGGCAAGGTCTGTCTATTCACACCTACCCCAGCTTCTTCCCGGGGCTTCTTCCTCCTTCAGCCCATCAGCAGCCCTTTCCCACAGCCCTTCCTGGACCCAATGTGCACCGGTATTCTCCCCAGGCTCCACAGCCTCTCTAGGTTCACCCTCCCCCAGGTTCTCCCCCCCCAAAAAAGTCCCAAATGAAGATACAAACTTAAAACACTGCTGCCAGCCACAGGCAGGACCTATTCTCCCTCTTCAGATTCCCCTGGGCTCTGTCCCACGGCTGAACGCCTCCCAGGGCTTTCTCCCCAGAAGGCCAGATCCTGCCCACCGCCGCAGCCTGCTCCACCCTGGTGGCTTCTCCCGGTCTCTTGCCGGAGTTTCTCTACTGGGTAAGGTCCCCCAGACCATTGCCCTGGACTTCCTGCCTCCTTCTGCCCTGAAGTCCTTCCCCCAGCCCCACCCCAGCTGGCTCTCATCCTTAATTCTGCTGACCAGGCCCTGTAGTGGCCAACAAATGCTCTACCTGAGCTTTCCAGCTCCCCTTAACCCTTTCAGTGTCAGTGAGAGGGGGATACACCCTATCACAAAGCAGTCACCCAATACACTAACTGATGGAGGGTGCTGCCTTCGTAAGATGCTGGGTTTAATTCCCTCAGCAGACAAGGAGCTAAGCCAGGATAGCACTAAAGGTCCCCTCTCCCAAAGCAGGGCCTCCCTGGCTGCTGACAACTGAGTCTGGCTAAATCTCCCCCCTCAATAAAGGCCCCGAGTCTGGGCTGTCCTGTGCTGGCTCATGCCAGGGAACAGATAACGTTCTACCCTGCTGAAGCATCCCCAGGGCAGGGCATTCTCTGCCAGCCAGCTCCAAGTTAGGGAATTACTTGAAGTCTCTGATTCCTTAAGCATCTTGAGGGGTGACTCATCTTGTGGGCAGGGGAGGGAAAAAAACATCCTGTTTTCTTGCCCTGTTATAGGCGAGGCTGATGCCTCAGTGCCAGAGGTGGAGGGAGCTGCCATACACAAGACAAAGGAGGACCCAAGTGGAGAAGCCAGCCGGCCCCTGCACAAAGCGGCTTGGTTTAGCCAGTAGGGCAGCATCACTGCTTGGGAGAGCGAGGGCGGGGAGCCCCTCGGCTGCATAAATACCTCTCCAGACAGTGGCTGTGCCAAGAATAGCGTGTTTTGAAGTAACGAAAGGGGAACCGGGGCGGGGAGTGACACCCAGCGCTTTCCAGACTCATCCATCGCTGACCTGGCCCATTGGCAGCTCTTCCGTTGGGTGCACACCGGCCGCCTGCTTCCTGCGGGAGCCCAGGCGGCCCCGGATGGACACTCAGCCTTCGCTTGTTTGCATCTGCTCCGGGGCAGTAATCACACAGGGTGGGAGATCGTGGAAATGCTGGTCACAAAAAAGGAAACACAGAACAGCAGCCTATAATCTACTGGCTGCTGGCCGAGCACTTGGAAACTGTGACTGTGGCCTCTCAGTGCACGCCTTTCTCTCGCATGGTCTCTGCTTCTGGCAAGGCACGGGAAAGTCATTTCCTGAGGGACATTTGGAGCTGGGAACAGGAGGTATTTTTAGCTCCGGGGCTGAGCACCCCAACCAGAGACGGTCACCGTGACCGTAGAGCCCCACAGCACAGCCCATCAGGACGGGCTCCCACCCACCGCCATGCGGCAGTGAACACTGCAGCTATTATCCGCTCGGAAAGGAAGAGCGATGTGGCTGCATCCAGTTCCAGGGACAAGCCATTCCCCTGGGAGCTGGTGTGCATCAGACTGGTTCTGGAGGGGGAGAAGGGGCGGCAGGGCTGGAGCATCCAAAAGGGACACAGGACTGGAAATGGGCTTGGGGAATCCCAGAAAACAGAAGAAGTAGAGACAGGGAAGAGAGGAAGGATGGTCCAGTGGCAAGGGTGCTACCAGAAACCTGGGTTCAGTTCTCTGCTCTGCCATGGACTTTCCTCTGTGACCTCGGGCAGGTCCCTTAGACTCTTTGTGCCTCAGGTTCCCTTCTGTAGCGGGGGTAACAGCACTGCCTTGCCTCACAGGAGTGTCGTCAGGATAAAGACATTAACACCTGGGAGGAGGAGCTCAGCTGCTACAGCGATGGGGCCAGATAAGTACCTTAGACAGGAAACCAGCTTCACCGATCACGTGCAACAGGCAGAAACTCCCACTTCTTCCCCCAGGTGTAAATCACCAGCTGATCAGAGCAACACCACAACTGGATTAGCTTTTGAACCCCCTAAAATTCAGATCAGAGGGGTTGATTTGTACCCATTGCTGTTAGTTGCTTTCTCTCAACCACCTTAGTGCCTGCACCATGTACACTTCTTACTTCTTTGTGCTGCAGCTGTGCCGGAGGCCCCACACAGAATAATGGTGCCATGGGGCCGGATGCTGTACAGAGAACTTAAGACAAGACAGTCCCTGCCCCAAAGCACAGATGATCTTATTTATGAATGGCAAACCAGGCATTCAGCCAGGAGTGGCGGATCATATGGGGCTAATCATTCAAAGGAGATGATTGTAGCAGCAAGCTAAACTAGGAGCTAGCTAAGAATAGCTGTGACTGGGAACTTCAGGTCCCCCCAGGTCAGCATCTCCATCCCAATTACACTGGCTCTTTGAACGTGTGACAAAAAAACCCCAACAAGGAAAGTGTAATAGGAAAAAAATAGCAATTCAAATCCCAGAGCCCAGCTGGGGTTGGGCCTCAGCGTAATGGTCTCATCCCAGTGCCCCCTAGACACTTCCCCACACTGGAAAGCTGCTAGACATTACCACCGTTGGCAGAGTGGGAGCCCAGGATGCAAACTACAGAGATTCTGGGAATGAGGAGCGAGATGCTTTGGCTGGGTAGGTGGCCAGCGGATTGACATGCACTGACAGAGCTGTGGGCGGGATCCAGGACTGGAATAGTCCGGGGGCTGCATTTCAGAACAGCCATGCACTAGCAGAGCCGGGGGGAGGGGTGCCTAAGATGGGAAGAGCACATGGGCCTGGAAGTCAGGACTGAAGTGCTTTGGCACAGTTCAGTGGAGTCCCTGGGTTGGAAGAGCCGGCCAGAACTGACGTGTATTAGCAGAGCTGTGTGGGGCCCCAAGACTGGAGCGGCAGTTGTGCAGGTCAGGGTGGAGGGCAATCTGTTGACGCTGGCCTGGAGTAGCAGGGCATGTTACATGTCAAGAGTGAAGCAAGCGGCAGGGGCTTGAGGGGAGTTTTACACAAAGCCTGGAGTACTTGCATATGCAGTGCTTGGTGTCCACATTTTCACATGCACTAAGAGAAAGGTTTTGAAAGGCACGAAAGGGCAGCTGGACACCTAACCTCCGCTGACTTTCTACCCCAGACATTCCACAATCATGAGCCAGGTCATCCTGGAAACAATCCCGAGATTGGCTTAGAAACCATGAGATTTTTAAAAATGAGAGCCACGAGGGATCACATTTTCAACTTCTCTGCAGCCCTGAGGACTAGAAATCTGGGGCAGGTTTTAAACGAAAGCTGAGAGTCCCATGTAATCATAGGGCTCCAGGAGCTGGGGCTTTAAGAAAAACACCAAATATTGCAAGAGTTGGGAACACAAGCTACCTTTTGTGCTTAAATATCCCCCCACAAACTCTTGACACTTTATAAAGAAATCCGAGATCACTCTGGAACATTTAATGCAAACATTTTCTTTTTACCTGCGTCTTCAAATCCCAGACACCCTCAGCTTTGTTTTAAACTGAATCACTAAACTCAAGACAGCCTTTCCACTGCAACTCGACTGCCTCTGGATAGAGTCCCCATCCGGAGCTGGCTGCAGAGACGAGAAAGATAATAAAGCTGAAATAAAGCGGGGACACGGGGAGACAAACAACAATAATTCACAGTTAGAGAGCGCTTTTCCTAGGGAAGAATCCCAGAGCACTTTGCAGGCTGTATGCAGGGCCATTCGCTCACCAAGGAAATGCAGATCTCTCCGGAGGCAGCTATCTTGCATCAGCACGTTATATAACCTTTTCTTTTGGCAGAGAAATTGAAGAACAACCTCTCTGGCAATTGCAGGGGGATTTAGGTGGGACAGAACGTGCTCAATGCAGAGGTTACTGAGTGAGATACTCTGGCCTGTGCTAGGCAGGAAGTCAGACTAGATGATCAGAGTGGTCCCTTCTGGCGTCACAAACTATGAATCTGATTACCAAGGCCAGGGTCAAACTCCCGACCCTATTATTACTATTTGTATTACAGTGGGAGCTAGAGGCCCCAACCAAGATCAGAGCTACATTACACTAGGCACCGTACAAACACATAGGTGTGTCTTCACTGCAGAGCTAGCTCAGGCTCTTACCTGGGTTTTAGCCCTATGCCCCCCTACCATCCGCACACAAAAGCCTTTTAGTTGGGTTCATATGAGTTTGGAACCTGGGCTTGCTCACGTTAGAGCCTGGGTTCCGTTTTAAGGGCGCTCTAGTCTAACCCACCTATTTTGCAGCGTGGATACAGGATGTTAACAGGGTTACAGAACCCAGGTCCTAATATTCCTCCAGTACCTTCCCACAGTGCCCCAGGGGCCATGTTTTCCTGCCTTTCTACCTCATACAGCACTAAGAACCAAGGGATATGCCCCCAGAAATCCCAACACCTAACCCAGGTTTACCACAGTCCCAGCGTGGATGTGGCTACATGGGTCTGACCTGAGTGTTCCCTTAGCACTGGGGATGCTCAAGCCTGGGCGTGGGTAACCCAGGCGTCCACCCCCGGCTGAGCTCTGCAGTGAAGACACCCATAGGGAAAGACAGCCAAAGAGCTTACAGCTTAAATAGAGACATCAAAGGGTGGCAAGGGACACAGAAGTACAGAGAAGAGGGGGTCTGGGCACTCAGCAGGTCAGTATCAGAATGAAGAACAGAAGCCAGTCCAACAGCATATCCACTAGACCGTGCTCCCTCTAGCCTAATCTTTTAAAAGGTGTCATTAATCAGAAGCTCAGGATTACCGCTCATTCAAAGACTGAGCTCTTCCTTACGCAGAGCAGCCATTTACCATCAGTCTGGATGCCACTTCGTTCAGAATTCTCTGTGAGCCAGAGCACAGTGTGTGTTTCCTCTGAAACATGCTGCATTCAGCTCTGCTCACAAAATGGCAGATGCCCCTGCAAGCAGGCTGATGTTGTAGAAGTGTAAAGGTGAGATAGAGAGCACAAAGTCATGCCCTGTTAAGGACCTACATACACATCTGGCAGCGCCTTGCCGACTCATATCTCAGTCCTGGTCTACACTAGGACTTTAGGTCGAATTTAGCAGCGTTAAATCGATGTAAACATGCACCCGTCCACACGATGAAGCCCTTTATTTCAACTTAAAGGGCTCTTAAAATCGATTTCCTTACTCCACCCCTGACAAGTGGATTAGCGCTTAAATCGGCCTTGCCGGGTCGAATTTGGGGTACTGTGGACACAATTCGACGGTATTGGTCTCCGGCAGCTATCCCAGAGTGCTCCATTGTGGCTGCTCTGGACAGCACTCTCAACTCAGATGCATGATTGTTTGCCGTTGCTCTGACGCAGGGAGGGGCGACTGACGACATGGCTTACAGGGTTGGCTTACAGGGAGTTAAAATCAACAAAGCGGGGGGGGGGGGGGCTTTACATCAAGGAGTATTTCAGGCAGGACTTCACGGAGGGTTCCAATAAGAAATGGTGCACCTAAGTTATTGTTCTTATTGGAACAAGGAGGTTAGTCTGGCCTCTGATTGATACATGGCTAGATTTACCTCGCTGCACCTTCTCTGTGAGTGACTGCAGTGTGACCTAGAGGAATGAGTCCTAGGGGGGCGGGGGGAGGGGGTTTGCAAATGAGTACAAAACAAATCTGGTCTATTTCTTGTTTTGATACATTCCATCTATCTTTTACATCTTTGGCTGGCAGCAGACGGTGCAGAAGGACTTCCACATCTCATGGCTGCTCGGCAGAAGATGGTACAATAGGACTGCTAGCCATCCTCATCTCTTGCAGAAGATGATGCAATAGGACTGCTAGCAATCTGTATTACCTGCCTGCTCACCATGAGATAAGTTCAATAGGACTGACTGCAGGACTAAAGAGAATGACCTGATCAAGTCACTCCAAATTTAGTCCCTGCGCCCATGTCTGCCCAGGCGCTCCTGATCCACCTCACAGAGGCGACCAGGAGCATCTCGGACATGACGATGACGGCTACCAGTCCTATTGCACCGTCTGCTGCCACAAGGCAATGGGTTGCTGCTGCTGTGTAGCAATGCAGTACCACGTCTGCCAGCACCCAGGAGACATACGGTGACAATGAGCTGAGTGGGCTCCATGCTTGCCGTGGTATGGCATCTGCACAGGTAACTCGGGAAAAAAGGCGCGAAACGATTGTCTGCCGTTGCTTTCACGGAGGGAGGGAGGGAACGGGGGCCTGACGATATGTACCCAGAACCACCCGCGACAATGTTTTAGCCCCATCAGGCATTGGGATCTCAACCCAGAATTCCAATGGGCAGCGGAGACTGCGGGAACTGTGGGATAGCTACCCACAGTGCAACACTCTGGAAGTCGACTCTAGCCTCGGTACTGTGGAAGCACTCCGCCGAGTTAATGCACTTAATGCACTTAGGGCATTTTCTGTGGGGACACACACACTCGAATATATAAAACCGATTTCTAAAAAACCGACTTCTATAAATTCGACCTAATTTCATAGTGTAGACATACCCTCAGCCAGGTGCTGGTTCAGTGCCGGTTCAGAGAGAAGAATGCCTCCTAGTGAAACAGCCAACGCAGTAAAGAAAGGCAAACTTTTTTTTTAAAGGCCAGAGGAACAATGTTCAGAGGAGGACAGTGACTTACAATGCCCTCGTGGCTAAAAGCACACCTCTTGTGATTCATCTGGGCCAGGCTTCCAAAATGACACATACCAAGGGCAAGTGTAACAACCAGGAAATGAGCAAGCACTTCAGACGTGCCCAGAGCTAACTAGGAGGGCGGGTTTCAAACGAGCACAAGCGTGTACATGTAGCTTCTTCTGCCCAGCCAAAAGTGGGTGTAATACACGTATAAGACACATGTAATACACGTGTAGTTCTCAAAGGGAGACCAATGGGCAGCTTCCGCTCTGCAGGTGAATGAGAACATTGTTTATGTGTCTAAATAACATCAGGGATGCCTCTAAGTTATTGAAGCCGCGAGGCGGTCCCTAAAGGCTAGGATTCAGAAGACCGTTTGAAAGCTCAGATGGCAAACTCTACATAGGGGAAAGTGATGGGTCGGAGTAGAGCAGCAACTCCCCTCAGCAAAGTAGCAAGGTTTAGCTAAAGAACAAACACAGAATTTTGAATCTGCAAGAAAATGTGTCAAAGAGGCAGGAGCCCTGGCTTTACCTCTTCCAGGCAAGTCAGTGTCATTATCTGTAACCTTTCCAATGATGGGCTTATTTCAAACTCTCCCTTACAGATGCTGTTCCACAGTCACCAAGTGCTGTGTTTGCTTTCCGTTTGCTCTGCAGCCTGTATTAGCAAATTTTACCTGCAGGGGATAAGCCTGGTTAATTTCCTGTCAGTTCTAGAAGCTGTCAGCTTCAGTCACCGAGATAACTGGGCTCAATCTCAAGTCAAGCAGGAAAGCTTCTGAGGTTGTTAAAAACTGCAGACTCGTCACGTAGAATGTGATCGTTTGGACACAACGATGAAATTCCTAAAATCAGACACCTAAAGGCAGCTGATATTTAGGAGCTGTTGGAAGGCAAACAAACTGCAAGGAGTGAGCTGGATTCTCCTCTCATTTGTACCAGTGGTAAATCAGGAGTAAATCCACTGAAGACATGAGAGGCCCGGTCCTAAGCAGCATTCCACTGATGCAAAATAGCTCAGAACCCAGCAGAACCAGCCTCTAGACAATCTCCCCTGCATTGGCAGAACCTGGTGTAGTGGGGAGCTGTTATGGTGGCTCCTTTCCCACCCCGCCTCATGGCTGCCAGGATAAGGGGCATGGCCAGGAAGGAGGGCATGGACAGGTCAGTGCCTCTGAAAATCAGACTACTTAAATACCTAAGTATGGTGTTAGATGCCTTATTTTAGGTAATGCACATTTGAAAATGCTGGCTGTAGCATTCAAAGAAGCCAAGCTCTAAACCTTCTTATCCTCAAAGACTGTCCCCCAAGATACGCCATGTTATAGTTTGATCATACACGGTTGCTGGGATTGGGCAGAGTCAAGTCTCTGTTCTGTATATGAAGGATAAGAGGCAAGATATTGGCATCTTTGGACACCTATGGGTGGGTGAACCAGCAAGGGTCTGTGACAAATGGGCAGTGTTTTGTGACAATAGCGATGGAGGATGGGAAAATGTAAGAGGATCTCTGATCTATATGTTGAAACCGGGCAGTGATACCGAGCAGAGTTAAAGTCATTTCTGGGATATTCAAAGTTTTGTTTTAAACTTTTATATTTATTTAAGAGACGGCACGGATTGGGACTGTGTCTGTATATTTATCTACCATGCATACATATTCTATACATATATGCATATATGTACTATACACATATACATATTATATATGTGTAGACATACACACATATCTCTCACAAATAATCTACAAAAGAAGACGTCAGTGGTTGGGACATGTACTGCGAATGGAAAAAGAACACTTACCAATGGAAGTGGAACACTTGAATGGAAGCCAGAAAACGCAAGAAGAAAGAGAGGAAGACCACGAATGACATGGAAACGAACAGTTCTGAACAACATCAAGCACCTCAACATGTAATGGGAAGATTTGGAGAGAAGGGCAGTTGACAGGCAACGATGGCAAATGCGGGTAGCCCAATGTGCAGAAAAGCATGGGATGGACTAAGTAATACACACACACACACACATATATATATATATACAAAAACTCCATTAAAATGTTCTAAAACTTTGCAAAGTCAAGCACTCAAAAGTTAAAAAGTTAGGAAATGCCAGAATTTGGGTTGCCCGAGCAACTTTAATTCTGCCCCCTTGGACATACGCATTATGACCGCGTCTTTAACCACAGGAGCACATACGTTTTTTCTAATTGCTCCTAATTCGAGCATTTCCCAACTTTGGAGTGCTTGACTTTGCAATCTTAAATTCTTTGAATGTGTTTTTTTTTTTGTATGGCAAATAAATAGCTGTATAGAGATACATTGTGCACACACCGACGTATAAAAGAATAAACTTCCCTGTCACCGAAAAGAAGCCACTTTGGGGGTGAAATTCAGCAACTATTGAACAGTGCAAAGCAACAGCATGCAGTCGCGTACACCGAGAATAAAGAAGAATATGGTATCCAACTGCAACGGCAGAGGGAATTTTGGCAGGCAGAATATACATACCCTTTGCCTAAAACAAAAGGAAGAATAAGGTCAGCGGGCCAGATCCTCAGTTGGTGTACATCAAGGTCATTTTGTCAACTTCAGTGGAGCTACACTGATTTACACCAGTTGAGGTTCCGGCCCAGGGACTGATACAGCCACGACTGAAGCCTTATGTCTGTTCCTTGCAGTGGGGTATCGAATGAGCCTTTTCCACCTCTACCAGCCATGTCCAAAACTGGAATTTGGCCAGAACGCTGCAGCTCACACACCAGCTCTTGTGAAAAGACGACAGGAAAGAGCTCACTCCAGCCCAATCTCATGCCAGCTGTGCTCTGAGAAACACAGCCTTCCTCGTCTTTACCACCCAGCTCTATGGCGTCCCATGGGAAAGGGACACCCAGAAAAGGGGAAAGGATTTGTTTGAAGCACTTTCCTTCCTTTTTCCTGTGCCGCCAATGTTCAACAACTTGCAACACAATTCTGTGGAGCGAAGCATGCTGCTGTCAGAGCTGGCCAGCTCCTGAAGGTGACACCAACAGACACCCCTGAGAGGAAGAGAGGGAAGCTGCTTAAATAACACTGCCCTGGGTATATGCACTGCTGAACACCAGAAGAGAGAGAGGTTTTAGGAGGGCAGTGGGTAGCAAAAAGAGACAGTGTTGTGTGTGTCTGCTGACCTGCTTTCCCCACCTAGTGACAGTGAGGGGTATGTGCAGCTTCCTCCAGTTGTATTTGTGTTTGCTTTTCACAGGGTTTTTGAATGTTGCAGGGTGATGAAATAATACAGGGGCTGGAGAGGTTAGAGTATTTCAGTTCCTGGCTAATGGAAATCCAGCAAGGAGATTAGATCTCCCATTAATTTAGCCCCGTAAGTGGTTCCTTGAAGTTAAAAACAAAAGATTGCTCAGAAAAAAATAAACCTGAATAGCGAAGACACTTGGGTTCCTGCAGACGGCAGCTGCTCTGCACTGCCAGGTGAAAGTGCTGGCTTTAATCCCTAACTCCCCATCTCTCCTCCTGGCCTGGCTGCAGCTGGCGCTATGGGGGCAAGACACTCAGCCCCCAGTTGTAATGCAGCTGTGCCCGAGGCCCCAGATGAGATCAGAGCCACAGTGTGCTAGGCACCGTTGAGACTAGGTACTCTTGGGCCATCCACGCCCCAAAGACCTTACAGTCTAACAGCTAAGGCAGACGAAGGGTTGGAAGGGAAGCAAAGAAAGAGGTTAAGTGACTTGCCAACATCACCCAGCAGGGCAGTCGCAAAGCGGGGAATAGAATCCAGGTCTCCCGAGGCCCCATCCAGTAGACCAAACGTTCACCCCTTTGACTGGAGAGTGTGCGGCATGTCGCTCACCAACAACCTCTGATGGACAGCCTAGGAACATGGCTGATGGTCTACAATGGGAGCCCTGTGGCTAAGTCACAGGGGAGAGGCCCTTCTGCAGGGGAGAGGAGGGGGGTTCTCTTGGCCCCATGCGGTAGTCAAGTCACCTAACAGGAGCCCAGGCCCTGAACCTCTTCTCTTTCCCTCTCAGCCTCTTTCTTTGGAGACGGCTACGTGGAGATGCCCTTGGTGGAGGTGTACAGCACAGTCCAGCTCCACCTGCAGTTTTCAACAAGCCAGCGGAGCGGGCTCCTCTTCCTGGCTGCAGGACAGACTGACTATCTCCTGGTGGAGCTCCGCTCTGGCATCCTGCAGGTCAGCAATGCTCTCTCCTCCCTGCAGCGGGAATGGCAAGGTTACTGCCACATTTGGCCTCAGGGTAGGCGGGCAGGTCTCCGCTGACATCAGTGGGGCTGTACCTGCTTACTCCGAGATTTGACCCAGTGTGAGAAGCACAGTGGGGAGGCTGGGATCTTGTGGGAATAGGGGGCTGTGAGCCTGGCAGTGTTATCTGGGCACTAATGCCCACACATGCTGCATGTTTTTAAGGACAGCATCTTCTTTTTGGATACTAACCAAGCCCACAAAACACCCTGTGGGGCCAGGGGTCAGGCTCAGCAGGGATCAGGTCCTGGGACCCTGAACGGGGGTGCAGTGCCATGTTGCTACCTCCCCAGCAGTCAGACCAAGCAGGCGTGTCTAAGGCAAAGAACACCAAGCGGGAGTGACAGGACATCCTGCAGGGGGAAGCCCCGGAAACAGCCACCTCAGGAGGGATCTCCGGCTTTGGCGGGAAATCCCAGGAGGGAGGGTAGGTCTTGGCCTATTGCCCAGTGTGTCAGTGCTGTTGAGAGCATGTTGCACCATCTGTGCCGAGCCCTACAGTTGTTTCTAAATGGCCCTCTGCCCCTTCCCCTGGCTGCCAGTCAGGAGCTCTGCCAAAGCCCAAATCGTGGTGGAGATGGAATCTGTAGCATCCTTCCCCCCAACAACTTCACTGTGGAGCTGACTATTTTACCAAGCTCTGAAAGCCCTTAATCCAAGCCCACTTGCCACCTGCCCAACTAGCAACCGTCAGGACGCCATGCAAGCACTGCACGAGAGCCTGATGCTAATGCCGCACCTGCTGACAGTCCGGTAGCCGGGTAGGGCAGCTCCAGAAAAGTGACCAAATCCAGGACGCCAGTTGGGAAAAGGCCCAGACTGCCACGGGGGTGAGTGGGGCAGAGGGATGAACCCCACATCTGTGTGGTTGTACCAAGGTCTGTCACAAAGAAAGAATAAGGAGTGTCCCAACACACGTTCCCTTCCCCCACACCTCTCTAGGCCCAAGAGAGCCGCCAGGGCTGCCCCACGGACCACAGAGCCTGGCAGACTGCAGTGCCTGGGAGATGATGGGTTGAGGTTTCCCTAATGGAGGCCATCTGTCAGGAGAGATCCCGCCCGCCTCTTCCGTCAGGTTCCTTCCTCCAACCCTCTACTTAGCCCGGCTCCGAGGCTGCTCTTTGTGGGGACGGCTGAGGAAACCAAGCCTGCTATTTCCCTGGCAGGCAGGGAGAGCAGTGGTTACGGAGCAGAGCCAAGCCAGCCCCTTGGCAATGAAGACATCAGGAATGAAGAGTCAGCACGGGGCTGGTCTCCTCTGTGTGGGAGGGGGAGGTAGAGCATTGCAGCCAATGAGGATCTCTGGCCCCACTGCTTGCAAAGCGCTGCCCCCATCTGACCGACTCAAGACACGAGCCTGGAACGGAGCTGCTGATCCAGGCCCAGAGACAGGGTGGGAGCCAAGAGGAGGGAGCCTCTAGAGAAAGTATCTGGCACTCAAATTCAATATCCTGGGGAGGGACTGGGGGAGTATCCCAGGATGGATAGAGAGGGAGGGTAGGACAGATAGACAGACAATCGATTGATCCACAACTCCACCGCACTATCATCCCAGCCAGGGGTCCTGGATCAATTTGTATAGGGGGGTGCTGAAGGCGGAAAGCATGTGTTTGGTGTTTGTTACTACTTCAAGCCAGGGGGGTGCAGTAGCACCTCCAGCACTCCTAATTCCAGCACCTATAAACCCAGCGATAAATTATTACCCCACCCCAGTTCAGCTCTGCAGGCCAGCAAACTGGGAGAGAGGTAGAGCCAAACCTCACCCATTTCCTGCCATGCTCCACCCCCCCATTCTAGGGTGGGGAGCCGCAGGTACCTACTCACCCCCGCACACCCAAACGTTTAGTCTGGGCTGCCTGTGCAGAGGCATAAAGGACTTTCTGACTTCTCCTTATGCCCCTGGACAGATGCACAGGCTAAGGGACCCCCAAGCCCTAACTGATGAGCACCAAACACATGCCTAATTACAAGACAGATTGACGGACAGCCCGGTTACAAGCAGCAGAGAAATACCTATCGCTGAATTACCTAGACTGTCTATATGTATGTGCACATCCACAGCGACTACCCTCCAAAAGCCAGCACTTGCCAACAGCTATCAACAGCTCCCAAAGGGATTCCCCATTCTAGGAACGGGGGGAACAGATTAGTTATCAGGTCTGAGTCATATCTGTCAGCAAATGCTGAGCTTTGTACATAGCAATCGATCGCCCTGAGCATTCATGTGCAACAAACCTCATCAATGCAACATTAAGGCGGCATCATTAAGTTGCCCTTTATTTCCTACTCCTGTTTTTCCTTCTGAAATGTGCTGCTTAATATAGCTCTGCCTATGTCAATGTCTCTAGGATGTGCAAAGAAGCCATGTTAATGTTGCTTTTGAAACCTTGGGCCAAACTCTGTGTTGGCACAATGGGTATAGCTCCTTTGAGTTCAATGCAGCTTTGCACATTTACACTTGAAGAGAATTTGGCCCCGGTTGTTTTTGCATTATATAAGTCCTTTTTAAATTTATTTTAACTATGCAACCTTACAACTGCCTTGGCATCATTTTTGCATTTCATTTCCTTCTTTGTTTTTAACATTAAAGAGATGGGAAGCTCTTTGTGGCAGGGACCTGCTTTTTCTAATGTGTGAGTTTTAGTTGTCTGGCTGGAGACCCATAACATTTTCTGCAAGGCTGGGCTCACAGGACAAGAGCACATCAGCCAGTCCTGGAACAGTATATCTTCAGTGAAGATTCTTCATAACAGAAAAAGAAAGAGGTCTAGATCTCCCAGTCCTATGGAGCTGTGCTTCGTGCAAAACCAGAGGGGAAGGCAGAGCAAGGATATCTTTAAGCTGTCCTTATCCTAAGGCCAGCCTAAAGCTGGGCTGGTCTTCAGCATAAATGGGAGCAGACTTAAGGCTGCTGTGACTTGTATCTGGTGGCTCATTGCCCCCAGGGGCTGTCTTGGCAGCTGGAGATCAGTGGGGCACAAGGACACCTGGCCATGCCCTGTGTCCTTGTCCATGCCAGAGAACTTTTGGCTTGTCCCAAGGTTCTAACTCCACTTTTCACCCTCTCTCACTGCAGGTCAGACTAGAGCTGGGCTCAGAAGAAGTGACGATCCAATCTCCAGCAGTGCCACGCCTCAATAATCTAGTAACCCACGATGCTGAGCTGTCGGTGGGAGATGGTAGGATGACTCTGACCATGGATGGCCTCTTTAACACCTCTGTGGAGATCCCAGGTCCCCTACAGCAGCTGGACATTCAGTACGGCCTCTATGTGGGCGGGACAGGGAGTCTGGAGCTGCCATACCTCACTGGGTCCAGCTCTCCGTTCAGAGGCTGCCTCCATATGGCAAAGTTCAATGGCCTCGATGTTCTCTCTCCGTGGGCATCTGACGCTGGCTCTACAATGTTCCACGAGATTCGAGAGGGGTGCAGTGAGGAGTTCTCTGCTGGGCCAGATGACCCCTTCGGCTTCCTGGGCCCACGCTCTTATATCGCTTTCCCGGGGTGGAGCGCAAGGGAAGAAGGGACTATCGAGTTTGTGATTGTGACAAGCATCAAGCACGCCCCCCTGATCTACCAGTCGGGGCTGCAGAATGACTTCTTCTACCTGGAGATCTACGACGGGCGCCTGAGGGGGGTGGTGGAGAAAGGCAATGGGGCCGTCATCCTGCACAATAACATCTTCATCAGTGACGAGCAGCAGCACTACGTGAAGCTCCACGTGGACATCTACAAGTTTGAGATCCTTGTCGACTACTATGCCTCGAGGACTTCCAACAGGGGCATCCACAGCTACCTCGATCTCCAGGGCAGCCTCTTCTTCGGCGGCATGAATGAAAACGCCTTCCGCAGGCTAAAGGAACGCCAGCTTGCCTTCACTTCAGGAGGCAGCACTGCCAACAGCTCCTTCATCGGCTGCATGGAGGACCTGAGGGTCAACCTGGAGAAGAAGAGCCTGCAAGACGCTCTGGTCACAAAGGACATAACACCCGGCTGCAGGATGCAGGAGCAGTACTCAGATTATGAGGATGCATATGAGCGAGACGAGGCACTCACCACCCCAACTCCTGATGTCTGGCAGGGAGCATTAGACCCAGTGGTAGAACCATGCCACCTTGACCCCAGCCTCCCTCCCGCCTTTGCTAACTTCACCAAATTGCTGCATGTCAGCCCCCTGGTCGTAGCTGAAGGAAGCACGGCCTTCCTGGAATGGCAACATACCCAACCAACAATAGACCTAAGCAGCACAAACATCAGACAGTCTCAAGTCCTCTTTAGTGTCACAAATGAACCCAGACATGGCCAGCTGGAACTAGACATCCTCAGCTCTAGGAGCAGAAGGAAATTCACATTGCTAGACATAGCAAATCGGAAAGTCAAGTATGTTCATGATGGCTCTGAGGGTCCCATGGATCAGCTGATGCTGGAGGTAACTGTCACGACCCGAAGGGGGATTCCTGAGTGTTTATGGCAAGGCCAGACATACCTGCTGCCAATAAAGATCAGCCCCATCAATGATGCCCCGCAGGTGATCTTCCCCCACGGAGACCTCATGGTGATTCTGGAGCACACGCGAAAGCATCTAAGCACAGACATCATCCAGGCCCTTGATGATGACACACCCTGTGACAGTCTGAAATTCCAGCTGCTTGGCGGCAAGAGGATGGAAGAAGGTTACGTGGAATATGACTTTAAGCCTGGGGTGCCCACAGAAGAGTTTTCCTGCAGGGACCTGGAAGCAGGCAACGTGGTCTACGTCCACCAGACTGGCCCAGCATTACAGGTCATCTTCCAAGTTAGCGATGGCTTGGCAAGAAGCCCGGTGGCCACTTTAAAAGTCATCGCTATAGAGCCCGACATCCAAGTGCGCAACAACACTGGCCTGTTTGTCTCACAAGGAAGTGCCATTCCAATTACCACAGCCAACCTCTCTGTGGAGACCAATGCCGTGAAACAAAGAGTGAACATCCTGTATCGCCTCACAGAGCCTCTCTGGTATGGCGAAGTCCAGAAGCAAGGGAGCATGGGAGGGGAGTGGAAGAGAGTTGAGTCCTTCCACCAGCAGGACATTGTGCAAGGGCGCATACAGTACTTCAGCATGGATCCTGAGCACCAGCTGGAAGATGTAATGGAGAAGCTGAGGTTCGAGGTCCAAGTTGGCCAGAAGACCTTACCAAACAACACTTTCCTAATCAGGATCAAGAAGGCCACCATCAAGATGAGGACCCTGGTCCCCCTTCAGATGAAGAACAAGCGGCACCAAAACATCACCACCAGGGAAATGGAAGCAGCACTGGAGGATCCAAGCTCTGACCCAGTTTCCTTCTACTACATGATAATCCAGGCACCCAAAAAGGGGAACCTTGAGCTTCTTGGTACCAGGCTGACAGAGGGCTTTGGATTTACCCAACAGGACTTGCAGAGAAAACACCTAAGCTACAGTGCAACAATCAGGAACTCTAAAGAGACTGAGGACTCTTTCCAGTTCCGTGTCACTGCTGATGCCCAGTATTCCCCCATGTACACCTATATGATAAGCATTGGTGGGGACCCAGACGCACCTGTCCTGACCAATGTCCTTCTATCTGTCCTGGAAGGAGGGCAGGCTGTCATCTCCAAGGACCACCTGTTTGTGAGAAGTTTGAATAACATGGACTACCTGTATGAGGTGATTGAGGGGCCAACGCATGGGAAGCTGGTCTGGAGGACACCATCCAACTGGCCTTCCCATGAGAAGGTCATAACAGAGTTCACCAATGAGGACATTCTCCAGGGCAGGCTTCTGTATCAGCATGACAACTCTGAGACCATAGAGGATGATATCCCATTTGTGGCCATCAAGCAGGGCGAGGGCAGTGCTGACTCTGACACAGAGGAAGTGAGAGGTGTCTTCAGAGTCTCCATCCAGCCTGTCAATGACCACCCACCAGTTCAGGTAGTGAGCAAGGTCTTCAATGTAGTACGGAATGGGCAGCGCCTGTTGACCACCAATGACATCGCCTTCACAGACCAGGACTCCGGATTCTCTGACACACAGCTGGTGCTGGTGAGGAAGGACATTCTCTTTGGTAGCATCATTTCCATTGATGACAGGAGCCACCAGGTGTATCGCTTCACACAGGATGACTTGAGGAAGAAGAAGATTCTCTTTGTCCATTCTGGAGCGGACCGGGGCTGGATACAGCTTCAGGTTTCTGACGGCCTGCACCAAACTGCAGCCCTCCTGGAAGTACAGGCCTCGGACCCCTACATCCAAATTGTCAACAACACTGGCTTAGTCATCCACCAAGGGAGCCAGGGGACCATTGACTCCTCCATTCTCAGCCTGGAGACCAACATGGACATAAGGAATGACGAGGAAATCTGGTTCCAGATAACTACCCCACCAAGGTGGGGGGTGGTGCTGAAAGGGGCCCAGCCAGTGACTTCCTTCTCCCAGAAGGACCTGCTGGCAGGAGAAGTGATCTATCAGCACGACAGCAGCAGGAATGCCAAGGACAAGTTCCAGTTCTCTGTAGAAGCTAACCAGGTGGCTGTGGAAGACACGCTGGAGATCACCGTGTTCCTGGACACCCATCCTAGTCCCCTGACCATCATCCACCATGAGAAGATACACGTCTTCCAAGGAGAACCGGTTGAGATTAAGAAAGACTACTTGCTAGTAAGTAACACCTTCTGTAGGCATCTGCCCATGCTTTTATTCACCCTCCCCCCATGTGTCTTCCTGGCTACAGGACATGGGATAGCAAAATTCTGCTAGTAAATCCTATAGGATCTTCTTGGTATTGAATAGGGGAAAGAGCTTAAAATGGGCATGAATTTTCGCAGGGCATCCTTCCTACTGACAGGCTAATAATCTGTGAATGCAGGTGGCTCCCACAGGGAGGATGATGCACGGTGATAATTGCCTTGCACAAGACACACCACCCCTGAAAACAACCGAGGGCTGGAGTTACTGTGCTCTGCGGAGCTCCCAAAGAGAGGTGCATGGAACACTTATCCCTTAAAGTGTGGTATTACCACAAAGGATAACCCAGTACTTTTGCCTTGTGGGATTCCCGGGTTATCCTCGCTCACCAATTTCCAGATCAAAGTTTCTCATTCTGCATGTAAAAAGATGGGGTGGTGGAGGTTGGGTGTGGATACAGTTCTAACTGCCCAGCCCTGCAAACACCCCCTGGGATCTGGGAGTCAGACTGAGTCCATGCCATCTTGTGCATCAGCACTGCTAATGAAGATCCTACCGTCCAAATTCTTCTACACCTGTGCAATCCTGTTGTCTGAGGTTATGTCCCCAACAGGTCTTGGTGGGTTGGCACAGGTGTCACTGAGATAATGGTGTTGCACATGTGGACTGGGGGATACAGTTGGCCCTGGAGAGCCTCGATTACTGCTGATGTGTGAGAAGGGGAGAGGCCCACTTGCTTGTCAGATCTCAGGGGAGTTTGCAAGGCTGGCTACTAACAAATCCCATCTTTGTAGCTGCAATCTGCATAAATCTGATCTGGGGGTCAGGAGACACACTGAGCACGGAACCCCACCATGCCATCGTTACAGAGCTACTTCTCAGGTTAGAGCCATGCTGCAAACAAGGAGCCTGAAGAACCAGCCCTACTGAATACAAGATTCTCCATTGCCCTGCTCCTTGCACAGCCATTTCCACCGGTGCTCAGTGGGTGTGCAATGATACTTACTCAGAGTGGTAGCGCTTGACACACCTTGTCACTGGTGGCAATGGACCAGGCACCAGGCAACAGAGTCCAGGCCCATGGTGTTCAGTAGAATGGACTAGGCCTCACTCTCATCTGCTCTGTAAACCATGCCCACTTTAACCCCTCTGGGCACTGCCAGGGGCTTTTGTCCAACTGAGAGTCGGGCTCCCTGTGTGAATGGGGGAGGAGTCACACCTTGCTCCCACGGGAAAGAATGAAGTACCTCTCCCATCAAAGGATGGAATCAACCAGGCCTTGCCAACTCTCTCTCTCTCTCATGGACACAGGTAGTCCACGAGGACATCCCTCCTCAGGAGATTATCTACTCCGTGACCAGTCCCCCGCTCTCAGGATCCCTGATGATGGTTTACCACAGTGGCACCTCCAACGAGCCTCCCATCTTGAACCCCATCCAGTCCTTTACCCAGGAGGACATCAACGAAAGCCAAGTGCTCTACCTGCACTCCAAGCCCAAGGGGCAGAGCGACCAGTTCACCGTGGACATCACGGCCAGTGGGGCAGAGGCCCTGGAGGGGATTGTGGTGGACCTGGAGGTCCTTCCCTTTTCAGTCCCCCTGGACATCCACAACTTCACAGTGACTGAAGGGAGCTCCATAACCCTCTCCACGGACATCCTGACCATCCCCAACGCCTATTTCACAGCCCTGAATGTGGAGTTCATGGTTTCCGAGCCCCCAAGACATGGCGTCATCCAGAACATGGTCAGACCTGAAGAGGGCAACCTGCACTTCTTCACCTGGAAAGAGGTATGGAACCGACCTCTCCAGAGGCTGATTGATACATCTAGAAAGGCTTTGTGCCAGGTTAAAACCCAGGGTCTTGATCCTGATCCCCCAGTGGTGGAACTCCACAGATCCAGTGGAGTTACTCCTCATTTACACCTGTGCAAAGCGAGATCAGAATCAGGCCCCAGGGATCAGGGCCAGATTAACTTTTTGTGGGCCCAGCACTAAACATACTTGTGAGCCCCCATAGAGGCAATGGAGCATGGTGCGGGGAGGTCAGTCCCTGGAGCGAGGGGCCAGCCAGAGGCAATGGGGCATGGCATGGCAGGGGCAGCCCTGCTCCGCCCAATGCGAGCAAACTGGCAGTTGCCAGACGCACAGTGGCCTGCCCGGCCCCATGTTGCCAGCATGCCCCTTCCCCTCGGGGGCAGGCCCATGCCACACCATACAGCTCCCCCCTCCCCCCGCCCAACAACTCCCGACTCCCTAGAGGCCCCCGAGACCCACTATTCCAAGTGCCCTGCCCAGACCCACCCACAAATGCACAGTGCCCTGCACAACACCATCCTTGCCCACAGCCCCACCACAACTGCCCAACACCTCCCACCGAACCCCCACTCTCTAGTGCCTCAACACACACAGATCCTCCATGCCCCTTCACAGCCCAGCACCCCCCCATAGACCCACTCCCCCAAGCCCTGCCTCCCGGCTGCACTCACTGGCCTTGCTGGGAGGCGACTGTGTCTGATGTGCTGAGCCGGCAGCACAGCCAGAGCTGGTCCCAGGGCCGGGAATTGCTCCAGCCCCTCGGGAGTGATGCAATCAGCCAGGCCAGGACCTGCCCCGGCCGGGCTCCCTCAAGACGCACTTGCCTGGACAGGCACAGCCAAGCCCTCTGCACTGTCTCCCCCCCCACACACACACACACACACCTGGCTGAGACTGGCCAGGCTTCTGCACCAGTCCCAGGTGGCTCAGCTCCGGGAGACAGGTGGGGCCCCACAGGTGGTAGGAAGCAGAGACTGCCCAGAGCCAGAGGTGCACTGGGGTCTGGCCAGGGGCCTGAGGAGCAAGGGGTGAAGCCAGGGGGCGGAGAGGAGCCCTCAGCCAGCCGGCGGGCAGGCCGAGATGAGCGAGTGGTGGGTGGGGGGAGCCAGCGGGGTCTCAGGGCGCAGTGCAAGTGGAGCAGGCCAGGGGCCCTTCTGAGCATGGGCCCGGCTCCATGGAGCCACTGGAGCCATTGTAAACCTGGCACTGCCAGGGATACCGGAGGTTAGGAAACTGAACAGACACAACAGCTGAAGGGATCCATGTTTGTTTTATGTTCAGAGATCAAGGTGCACAAAGGTTCACCTCCTGCCTTTGGTCCCTGCACAGATCTTCCCCCGGTATCAGGAAGGGGGGGAGGGGGTTGTGTGCACACAGCCAGGTCTGTGGGATGGGATGAACCCGGGTGGACAACTCAGAACAGGAGGCCTATGTGAGGCCTATCACCGTAGTCCTCCTCCCACGGCTCCCTATGGCAGCTCAGATGACTTGCTCCCTGTAGAGCTCCACTGGAGCCTGCTCTGATGAGCACAGGCCTTGTGCTACCCCTGCTGTACTTCCATTAGCCTCAGCATCCCTGCACGAGGGAGTGGACAGGCCCACCCATACGGTGGCTTCTCAGAAGAGCCTGCTAGAGGGTGAGCCCCTCCCAGACTCCTCAGATCTCCATTGCCCACAGGTGGAGCAGCAGCTCATCCAGTACGTGCACGATGGCAGCAAGTCCCTGGCCGATAGCTTCACCATCGTGGCCAACGCCTCCAAGGTCAACCGGCAGAGCCAGCCCAAAGCCCTCTCCATCACTGTTGTGCCACGCAACGAGGAGCCCTCAATCATCATCAACGCCGGGCTGCAGGTAACCCTCCCCTGCCAGGACACACAGCACCATGACCTCTGCTCCTGTGACCCAAGCTGCCAGCCATACAACCTCCAGGGCAGCATCTCCTGCCCCCTCAGAGCAGTAACATGCATCTCCTCCCTTCCCTCTGCAGCCCACTGGACCCCAAGGGGGAATCAGACCCAGAAAGAATCTACCCCCATCTCCTCACCCTCCACTACTGTGTCTGCCCTTTCCTTGCCCTTTCCTCCTGACCAGTGGGATTGTCTCCCCCTGCCCTACTCTGTCCCAGCACTGCTGCTGCCCCACCACCAGAATACAGAGCCTCCCATTCCCGCTAAAGAGAATCCCCTCCCAGGTGCTGCAGCCTCGTGCAGCCTAGGTCTGTGTTGCTGTGTCCTGTGTCCCAATGTCTGCCAAGGTGCCAATGCAGGAAGGGCGAACGTCCAGTCTGGAGATGCATCCCAGCTGATCCATGCAATACCCTGTCACACACACACCCCTCACCAGACCTGTGCAACCCCCCATCCAGCTTGCCCAGCTCTGAGTCCAATCCCCAGCCATCCCCCAACTCAGCCCAGGGAAGAGAGTCACTTCCAGGTAACCTGACTCTGCACTGAGGTTGTAGGAGCCAGGTCTCACTCTGCTCTTCTGCTCCTCTGCAAACGACATCTCGGCCATTTTCCCTACTGCACAGGGCAGGGGACAGAGGATGAGCCATTGCAGCAGCAGGGCAGGAACAGCAGGCAGCACAGCGCACAGCTGCTTGCTGCCTACCTGTGACACAGGGAGCGGGCAATGCACCCTGCATTCCTGCTGGCTCCCTAAGCCCCACGGGGCATGTCAGCCTAACTCCGGGGGAAAGGGGCAAGCCACTGCTGAAGACCCTGTGACTCCACCAGAGCCTGCATGCTGAGTGCACACTGCTGGCTGACCAGGGGGTGGGGATGGGGACCAGGCCAGGACAGCGTTAGGAGTGCGACATGCTCTGCACCGGAGGGTTTGAGCAGAGACGGGAAAAGGCAGCATGGTGCTGCAGGAATCCCTCCTGCACGCCTAAGATAGGTGTGCATCTGGTGCTTCCCTTTGTACAGACTAGGGGTGACCAGCAATCATGCCCTGGGCCTGGGTTTGCTGATGCTGGTACATGTCACTGATCCACTGGCCGACCGCCTCAGAGGTTTGCTAAGACATGTGGAGCAGCAGGTGTTAGCATATTAGACCCTGCTCCCAAGGCCCTGGGTGAAAACAAAATCAGCTGGTATGATCATGTGTAATAATGATACATTTTAGTCCCTAAGGGACATTGGATCAGGGAAGGTTGCAGGTCCGGACTGAGGGGTACCAGCAGAGCTGGGTGGGGTACAGGGCTGGAATTGCTGGGGCGCTGCAGGTCAGGATTGAGGTGCATAGGTAGAGCTGTGTGTGGGGATCCCAGGGCTGGAATCACAGGGGCCTGCAGATCCGGATCAAGATGATCCGCAGAACTGGGCTGCAGGAAGCTTGCCCAGCACCTGTTCTTGTGACTATCTGCCACTCGCTTTCACAAGTCAGATGCCAGCCCACGCGTCAGGAGAGAAGGAAAACTATAAAACAAAAAGACTCCCTGCTGGTTAAGGAAAGTTGTGGGTCTCGGCTCCAGCTGCTAAGGAGCGGGCTGCCAGCAGTGCCAGGGCAAAGCAAAGGGTGGGGAAGCAAAAAGCAGTTGAACTGAGGCAGTTCTGCTACTTGTGCAGTTTTTCCACTGGTCCTTGACATGGATGCTTTTCTGAGAGAAAAAAACCTGCTCCTTGGATGGTAAATGAACTCAGTCAAATCTTACATCTGGTTTTCCATCTTCCACCTTGCAATGCCACTGGTGAACACAAGATGGGAGCATTGCCCACTCTGCAGCCTCTGATTCTGTAAAGGGGTTAGCCTGTGTGACTCATTTACATGGTGATTTTACATAGACTCCTTAAGGTCAGACGGGTCCATCATGATCATCTAATGGAGGCCCGCCCCAGTTTCATTCCTGTGCTGGTAAGGCACTGGCCTGGCACCCAGGCCAGGGCTCAGCACCACTGCAGCCTTTGTGCCTGGAATGCCCCAGCCCCCAACCTGGGGTATTTCCCGCTCCTGACTGCTGGCATCTGCCCTATTGACACATACCTTCCTGAGCCAACCCCCAGTAAACTCTGCCCTCAGCAGGTCAACTCACTAAGGGCAAACAAGAGACTCTGCAGCAAGGGAATTCCCTCCCTTGGAGAAAAATGGGGCATGATGTCATTTGGGAAGCAGGGTTTCCAGCAATTAGAGTGGGGGGCGGGGTTCGGGGTTTCTGGGTTCTGTTCTCCACTCTGCCGTTAACTCGCTCTTTGCCCTTCAGCTAGTCTGTGCCTCTGTCTCTAACCAGGGTTACAACGCTGGCCTGCCCTGTTAAGCACTCTCATACCCAGTATTATGAGCACAAAGTACTGCAATAAGAGCCCAGCACGGTCACAGGAACATTATCCTGCTGGCAGTGTCCCTGGATACAGTGGGGTGAGTTCAGTGATATCAAGTCCCCAGGGAAGCATCTGCGTTAACTGTCAAGCCAAGTCAGGCTCCTGCGGGCTCCCTGCGAATGGTAGCTGAGCTCAGAGGGCTCCCAACCAGCATCACTCTCATGAAACCTGGCCCAACAAAGGAGAGAAAGAGCCAGTCCCTGGCCCTAATGCAAGGAAGCGGCCCTCGCACTATTCATCAGCAGCGCAAGAGTTAAGTTAACAACATTTGTTTCTGTTCCTATAACCTAGGGCTGGATTCGCAGAGGTGCTGAGCACCTCCGACTCCAGCTGAAGTCACGGGAGCTGCAGGAAAAAGCAAAACTCAGGGAGAAGCACATGTGCATGCATGGCCAGAGAAGGGGGTGGGAGCCAGGACTCATGGGCTCCAGGACCAACTTTGCCACTGACTTGCTGTGTGACTTGGGGCAAATTGCTTCACCTCTCTGTCTGCCTTTGTATTTTGTGTACAATAATAATAATAATAATAACTACCTAGCTGTTGTTTAGCACATTTCATCAGCAGATCTCGGGGCACTTCACAAAGGAGGGCAGTAGCATCAGCTCCATTGTACAGATGGGGAAACGGAGGCACAGAGCAGGGCTGTGATTTGCTCGAGGTCACCCAGCAGGCCAGCAGCTGAGCAGGGACTAGGAGCCAGGTCTCCCGAGTCCCCATCCAGCCCTCTGCACACTAGGCCACACAAAGGATCGTGGGGCTCAGTTAGGGTCTGGTGAACTGAATGGCTGGTGGGAGCAGGAAAGCGTTCTGAAGCGCAAAGAGGGGTTTGAACCACCTCTGTGGCAAGCTTTAGGGTAAAGAAAAATGGTGAATGTAAAGACAGCCCTGCATCTTTTAAGGCCAAACTCAAACCTCACAGCCAGAGTCTGAGGTAAAGAGACACGTCCGGGAAGGTTGAAGCCAAGCACCATGCTCAGCTCCAGCCTTTGCCCCAGCTAGTCCCAGACTCAGCACCCAGCTCCCCACAAACATCCCTCTAATAGTGTCTTGGGGAGAACGTCACTCATTCCCCAGAGCTGGCCTGGGCCTGCTACCCAGCAAGCCCCTGCGCTCCAGACACAGGCACCTGGGGGTGCTTCCTCAAGTCACAGAGCGTTTTAATCCCTTTTCTGCCAAGCTCACAGCAGCGCCTTCCCTCCCCTGGCCAGGTGCTACAGTCCAGGAGTATTATCATTGCCACGGCCTGGGTCATGCTCTGGATCCCATTCAACCCGCCCCTTTGACATGGCACGGAAGCCGTACTCTCTAACGGGAACGCGGGGAGAGCCCTGCACTCCAGTCACGAGAAAGGACCAGCCACCGCACCCGCCTGTTCTCGCTCCGCTGAGACGCTGCTGCCTTGCCAACTCTCAAAGGACACGCTCAGAGCAGGGGAGGGCAAACACCCATTCACAAGTGCCCCTGCATCTGCTGCATTGGGAGAAACCCGAGCAGAGAGCTAGCAGGGCATCGTTGGTGGGACAGCAGGGTCATTGTGTATGCTGCTTTGCAAGAGTGGGATGCAGGGGTGTGCGGGAGCCTCAGCTGTTGGCTTATTATTATTACCCAGTCCATTACAGTGCATTCCCGCAATACCAAGCTGCCTTCACATGTACATATGCATCCCTCCAGGGCATGCTGCTAAAACCATAGCCCAGAAACAAACCCAGCTTTGTTACAGAAGCAAGGGCCCTTCAGCACTTCCATTAGGCTAACTGCCCTTCCCCTAAGGACACTGGGTTCATGCCGACGCACTGACTTGTGTCAGCTCAAGGAGGAATTGTTTCCAGAGGGGCTTCAACAAATAAATCTCCTCTGGTGTCTTAGAGCTGTAGACATTTTTTAAAACAATCAAACATCAGAAAGGATGGCTGCATGCCTATTTCCGTGCTGTTAAAATGAATGACTTCACTATTTAAAGGGACCCTAGCCAGGTCAATTTAGGTCCAGGATTTAGGTTGTGCAAAACTTAACATTAATAGGAAGGACTGCAAGATTTTTATGTGTTTAAATTCCAGGGAGAACAGCCTGATTTAAACCCTGCTGAGTTTGTAACAGGGGGCCATGTTCTGGGTGCGTTAAGGCATAACGGGGCTGCAGATCTACCTCAGTGAGCCCTCCAGGGAATTCTCCAGCATAAGGGGCGAAATGTTGGCATAGTCAACTCTAAGCCCAGCAGGAGCTCCAGCATAGAAGGTGTGCGAGAAGGTGGCCTGGTATTCTCAGAACAGCCCATGGAGTCACTGCATTTAGGCACCAGACCAGTTAGACAGGCAGAACTGTGAGGTCTCAATGCGTGGATGAGACAATGGTGTTGGGATTTAGTTTATTAGGAACTGGGGAATCTTTTGGGAAAGGAGGACCCTATACCGGAAGGATGGGCTCCACCTAAACCAAAACGGAACAAGATTGCTGGCCTGTAAAAATTTTTAATCGAGGGCTGAGGGAAAGCCAACAAGTGTGGAGGAGCACACAGACATCCCTTAGGGGAGGACTTATTAAAGGAGATACTCTATATTCTAGTAAAGTGAGAGGGTCGAAGTTGATGAAGTGAAGGTAGGAACTGAAGAGAAACAATCGAACAATCACAGTCCCATTCAGTTACATCACATGAAGGCAGATACCTAAATACGGACAAATTTTATAAGTGTTTGTGTACAAATGCTAGAAGTCTAAATAAGAAGATAATTAAACTTCAGTGTCTGGTATTAAATGAGGATATTGATATAATAGGCATCACAGAATGGGGAGTGCCACTGTATGTGAAAGAAAGCACAGAGTCAAAGATAGTAAAAATTTTAAAGGAATCAAACAGTACCATAGAATTTCAATGCCTAGAAATTCCATGCATGAATAATAAGAGTAGGAATATATGACCAATCATCTGACCAGGATGGTGACCGTTACTGTGAAATGCTGAGGGAGATTAGAGAGGCTACAAAAACAGAAAACCAAATTATAATGGGGGATTTAAACTGGGTACATGTCACCTCTGGATGGGATGCAGAGATAAAATGTCTAGATACCATTAATGACTGCTTCTTGGAGTTGCCAGTCCTGCAATCCACCAGGGGAGAGGCAATTCTTGATTTAGTCCTAAGTGGTGCACAGGATCTGGTCCAAGAAGTGAATATAGCCGAACTGTTCAGTAATAGCAACAATAATGTAATTAAATTTAACATCCTTGAAGGGGGAAAAATACAAAAGAAGCCCACCCCAGTAGCATTTAACTTCCAAAAGGGGAAATAAACAAAGAAGAGAAGGCTAGTTAAATAGAAATTAAAAGTAACAGTCACTAGAGTGAAATGCCTGGAGACAGTCATAGGACAAGGTCTTATGATAAGATATCTTCTCATGGATGAGTTTCAGAGTAGCAGCCATGTCAGTCTGTATCCGCAAAAAGAAAAGGAGGACTTCTGGCACCTTAGAGAGAAACCAGTTTATTTGGGCATAAGCTTTCATGAGCTACAGCTCACTTCATCTGATGCATACAGTGGAAAATACAGTGGGGAGATTTTATATACACAGAGAACATGAAACAATGAGTGTTACCATACAGAGTGTAACAAGAGTGATCAGGAAAGCTGAGCTATTACCAGCAGGAGAGTGGGGGAGGAGGGGGTACTCTTCTGGCTCTGTCAATCTGTTTCTTCACTTCAGCAGGTGGGTATTGTAGTTGTAAGAACCCACCTGCTGAAGTGAAGAAACAGATTGACAGAGCCAGAAGAGTACCCAGAAGTTACCTACTACAGGACAGGCCCAACAAAGAAAATAACAGAACGCCACTAACCGTCACCTTCAGCCCCCAACTAAAACCTCTCCAACGCATCATCAAGAATCTACAGCCTATCCTGAAGGATGACCCATCACTCTCACAGATCTTGGGAGACAGGCCAGTCCTTGCTTACAGACAGCCCCCCAACCTGAAGCAAATACTCACCAGCAACCAAACACCACACAACAAAAACACTAACCCAGGAACCTATCCTTGCAACAAAGCCCATTGCTAACTGTGTCCACATATCTATTCAGGGGACACCATCATAGGGCCTAATCACATCAGCCACACTATCGGAGGCTCGTTCACCTGCGCATCTACCAATGTGATATATGCCATCATGTGCCAACAATGCCCCTCTGCCATGTACATTGGCCAAACTGGACAGTCTCCACGTAAAAGAATAAATGGACATAAATCAGATGTCAAGAATTATAACATTCAAAAACCAGTCGGAGAACACTTCAATCTCTTTGGTCACTCGATTACAGACCTAAAAGTGGCAATTCTTCAACAAAAAAACTTCAAAAACAGACTCCAATGAGAGACTGCTGAATTGGAATTAATTTGCAGACTGGATACAATTAACTTAGGCTTGACTAAAGGAGTGGATGTGTCATTACACAAAGTAAAACTATTTCCCCTTGTTTATTCCCCCCCCCCCCCCGCCCCACTGTTCCTCACACATTCTTGTCAACTGCTGGAAATGGGCCACCTTGATTATCACTACAAAAGGTCCCTCTCCCCCCCCCCCCCCCCCCCCCGTAACAAACCCCGAAGAGTAAAGGCCCAAGGCAGCAGGTTTAAAACAAACAAAAGGAAGTATTTCTTCACACAACGCCTAGTCAACCTGTGGAACTCATCGCCAGGGGATGTTGCGAAGGGTGCAGCCAAACATATAACTGGGTTCAAAAAAGAATTCCTGGAGTATCGGTCCATCAATGGCTATTAGTCAGGATGGTCAGGGATGCAACCCCATGCTCTGGCTAAACCTCTGACTGCCAGAAGCTGGGGCTGGGCAACAGGGGATGGACTCTTGATAAATAGCCTGTTCTGTTCATTCCCTCTGAAGCACTTGGCACTGGCCACTGTCAGAAGACAGGGTACTGGGCTAGATGGACCATTGGTCTGACCCAGTATGGCCATTCTGTTGTTCTTATGAAAGTCAAGGCAGTCCTCAGGCTGCTCTAACCTCTTCCAGAGGCCAAAGCAGCCCCCGGCACAGGGGATACAAAGCCATTCCGCTTCATTGTCTGCTCTGAACTCAGCTCATCCGCAGGCACTGTTTGGCTCCCTGGTGTTTAAGCCATCTTGTGGTTGCAACCTTGCAGCCCATGTGGCCTGAAAGCGAAACTAACTAGAAACACAAGTGAAACTGACCAGCCACAGGGCAAACACAAAAAGATCATTTGGAGGTTATTCAGATGCTCAGCCCCTTTAAAAGAAGCATTTTCATGGATAAATCACAGAAAGGAATCAGTACATGGGCTGACCCTTCATAACAGCAACACCTTCCCATTAGTGAGCCCAAGTCCAGCGAAAGCATTCCTGGAGCTAGTCTCTAAACTACACCGGGTGCTCACAGAGAACACAGGCGACACGAAGTCTGACCGGATATAATAAGACGAGTAAGTAAGAATAGAAACCAAGTGCAAAGCTTTAATAATTCAGAGGGGATGTGGAATATAATTAAGCACTTCAGTGACTGCAGAGCAGGCTTTCTGTAACAAGCCCCGAAGAGTAAAGGCCCAAGACATTCCATTAGTCGTTCCTGCTGTTCAGGAAGCATTGTCTAACCGAGCTGCAGGTCTTTCCATTAGTCTGCAATGGGGAATAATGCTTTTCAATGGGGCAGAAATAAATTACAACGAGTTATTGGTTTAGGAAATGTGCCACTGCTGCACATGCTCAGAACCGCACATTTTAGCCCCAGCCGGTGTGAATTCAGGATGGTGCTGAACCCACTATAAAATTTACCTGCCATTAAAAATCCTCCAAAAGACCTTATTTCCTCATTAGGCCACAGGTACCTGACAGACGGAATGCAAAAGTTCTTGAATGCAACACAGATGTGTGCAGAGCCCTCAGCTATTTATTGCCACCCTCAGGGGCTGTTAGATCCCAGACACAAATTAAACAGCAGCTTCCACGGGGATCGCTTTGACTCTAAAGGGGACACTCTGAAACAGGCATGTTTCCCCTCAATCCTGGCTTGTATTTAGAGAGCATCTTCCACCCCAGACTCCAGAACTATGGGACTAGCCATGGGAGTCCTCACAGAACTGCCATTGTTTCAGAGTAGCAGCCGTGTTAGTCTGTATTCGCAAAAAGAAAAGGAGTACTTGTGGCACCTTAGGGACTAACAAATTTATTTGAGCATAAGCTTTCGTGAGCTACAGCTCACTTCATCGAATTCATACGATGAAGTATGCATCCGATGAAGTGAGCTGTAGCTCACGAAAGCTTGTGCTCAAATAAATTTGTTAGAACTGCCATTGACTTCACTGGTTGCTTCATGGTGGAGGGCTTGCAGGACCGAGCCATTCATGTCATATAGTGTACCTGTGCTTAGGAGATGCCCTCAAATAATAACCATCCAGGGGAGCTGGATCAAGCCCTTTGTGACCACAATTTTACAGTACAGTTATTAGTAACTGCCATCATTTAGGGCCTAATCCAGAACTCCCTTGGAGAGTTTTCAGGATTGGACCCTCAGGCCCAGATTCTCAAAGTGTTGCCATGCCTAGGGGACTTAGGCATCAAAATACCATTGAAGATCTGGGCCTTATCTCCACCATGCAAGCTGCAGGGAGATATAGCACATTTAATAGATGCTGCAGCTTCTCAACAGATATATGCCATCACAGGCATCCCTTCATCCATAAATTGTAGCCACCTCTGGGGTGTCATGCAGCCTACAGCCCCCACTGCATGAGATTTTAGGGCAGGGAATGGAGAATCAAGTAAGTCAGTAGAACACAAGGGGTACTTGCTCCCTTGCCAAACGACCACAGGTACTCAGGAGCTTGCTTTTATCCTCTTGGACTAGTTTGTCCACCTGTCCCCTGGAAGAAGGGAAGTTGTGTGCCTAAAACACCAGTGCAGAATTGGAGGGTTCCAAGAATGTTCTTTATTTAAAACTTTCTCCATAGCAACATCCTGTCACTGCAATAGGAATCATAGAATATCAGGGTTGGAAGGGACCTCAGGAGATCATCTAATCCAACCCTCTGCTCAAAGCAGGACCAATCCCCAATATTTGCCCCAGATCCCTAAATGGCCCCCTGAAGGATTGAACGCACAACCCTGCGTTTAGCCAGCCAGAGCTCAAACCACTGAGCTATTCCTCCCCAGGAAGAGAACCAGCTACACCCAATCAGACAATGGAAAGCTTTCAACTGAAGGGTTTGGTGAGCGCATGAACTGCCTGAGTCGAGATTGAGTGCCTGGAACCCAGAGCTGAAAGGGTGATTTTATTGTAGTGTCTCCTGGGAGCAAACATTCCAGCTGAGGCTGCAGTGTGTACAGATTGGGTGTGCCCTGTTCTAACACACGGAGCTGCTCAAAGGCCAAAGAGGGTCTGGGCCTGACTTCCTGCTCTGAGGAGCCCTGCCCAGCCCAGCATGACAGAGCCCGCACATCATCAGGCTGAAAACAATTCCACGCTTTCTGCCTGGCCTCATTTTCCAACTGTTTTGTAGAGACGGGGGCTGAGCAACAATACCCAAAATCAGAGCCTCCAGCTTGGTCTCTGGGGTTTGGTTCTGGATCGTTTCTAAAGTGGCATTGGCCCAAATCCCACAGTCCTCCAGGGAGCCAAGCTCCCATTGATTTTTATGGGAATTTGGCCCCATTAAAGACCAAAAGAATTTGGCTCATCGCAGACAATAAATATCTGGCTCTAAAATCTAATGTACCAGTTATTTAAGGCAATAGAAAGTCTCCCAGCCAAATCCATCCCCCGGTGTAACTTTGCCCCAGCAGGATCTCCTCCCCATGGGAGTCCAGGGACCAGTGGCCACACCTAGCAGTTATCAATCTAACAGGGAAGACATTCCAAATGCTTTGCAAATTCCTTACACTTTGCATGATCTGTTGCTCATTCCCCTCCTGCAGTGTGACCTGAGGCAAGTTGCTTCCCCCCCCCCCACACACACACACACTTTGTCTGTCTTGTCTATGTAGAGTGAAAGCTCTTTGGGGCAGAGACTGTCTGCACAGCACCTAACACAACCGGTCCCTCATCTTAGATGAGGCTTCTGGATGCTAGTGTAATCTGAATAATAGTAATAGCTCATCACCCTGAGGAAGGTTGCTCCCAGACAGTTACAACTTGCCGCCATGGCTTTACATGATGCATAGCTAGTTTACATACTTTTCATTCCACAAGGGTTTGCTGGCGCAGTTTAAGGCTTCATTAGATAAGAATGGTAGGATTGGAAGCTTTTCAGTTAGAGACTGTAGCACAGACTAAATGAGACAATAATATGGAAAGAAGAACTGGCCGAGTGGGGTTATGTGGAGAGAGCTCAAAACCAGTGACCCAGTTGAAAGTGCCGTGGTGAAGTCTGCGTGAGATCCCAAGACACAAAGCCTATTAAAAGTGTGGGCCAGAGGACGTTGGTGGAGAGAATGAATTCTCACTCACCAGCCTCCAACCCCTCTATGGAGATTCATTAAGCCACACATGCACCCAGTGAGGTGAGTCAGTATCATTAGCCCCACTTCACAGAAGGGGAAACTGAGGCTCAGAGAGGTGATGTGACTTGACCAAGGAAGTATGGTGAGTTAGTGGCAGAGTCGGCAATAGAACCCCAGATTCCTGCCCTCCACTCTCCTGTTCTAACCAAGAAACGATGCTGCCCTGGTAATACAATTGGCTTTATGTCTGTGAGCACCTGGCTTCCCAGTTTGTGCCATGAAACATCAGTTCCAAACAGCTGGGGTCCAGTCACAGAGTGGCATGGTGCCTGTGAAACCACCACCAGATTATCTGCATATCCCCCCTCTCTGTGTACACTCATGTAAGTAGTTCAGCTGCTGTCAGTGAGGCTGTGGCAGGGGGGATGGGAGGAGATTTGGTTTGGGCCCCCAGCTGGCTATGAAATTAGCTCTCCGAAGGCACTGGTGGAATCTCTCCACCCCTTTGGGAAACTATGTCAAGTTCACGCTTGGCTGATTGCTCAGCATTTTCCCCCAGATGCAGGAAGGTACCACCACAGAGATCACTCCCGATATCCTGAGAAGTGAGGATGAGGACACCCCTCCGGAGGAAGTGGTTTATTCCATCAGGCCCCCGGCCAATGGGAAGGTTGTGCTGAGGTCGTCTCCTAGCAACGGGATCCTGCAGTTCACTCAGGCTCAGATAAATAGTGGGCTTGTTCAGTTTGTGCATGAAGGTAGGTAATGGACAGGTGTAAGCAGGACATTCCCGGGCCTGGAGGCCAAGGTGCTGGGGGCCTTTGGGGATCAATGCGGGGAGAGCTGTGTGTTAAGGAAAACTAACTGTGGCTAGTCAAATACCCCAACATGGCACTGCCCAGCCCAGAAACACTAGGGTACAGCCCACAGCTGTAAAGAACCCCCTGTCCTGGACAAGAGGAGACTGCCATCTCCCAGGGAAATCCTGCTCTCACTAGCTCCAGTATAAACGCAGAGTAACCTCCTCAGCTTCAATGCCATTACTCCAGATTTACAACAGCCCTGCAAGTTCGTTCAACTTGAAGTTGGCTTTCCCCTGATGTGTAACTCACCCAACGCCTGGCCCTCCCACACAATTAACCTGTGTTGTGATGTACTGAGCTCAGGCACTGTGTTCGACAGCCTGGCATCTACGGCAAGGGCTCAGTCTTCCTGTCACTTCATAAGATAGGCCGCTGGGGCAGCCACCTCCCCACATGATCCCCGAACCCCCCACTTCTTGGCTGTCCTCTTGTTTTATTCTGATGACCACCAGGAAGGGCACCATGGACCATAATTTGGCAATCATGGACAGCGTAGTGACACAAGGGGACTCTACAATAGAACCCAGCGCTGACCTGGTGTGAGCCGAGGAAATTCAGCTTCCATGCTTACTCATTCCTGAGCTGGGCTAGTTTCCCACACACACGCGCGCACACCCAATACACAAACACACAAGTCACCAGTGGACCCCAGCCCAGTGCTGAGCTGGGGGAATTCAGTTTTCCTGCTCATTCAGCCCTGAACAAGGCTTCCCAAGTCACTAGTGCACCCCAACATTGGCTAGTGAGGAATTTAGTCTCCATGTTCATTCCTTCACAAGCTTTGCTACGCTGCTCCACCAGTGTCTCTCACCCTCTGCCCTCCTCCTGTGAGTTAAGGGTTGTCACTGTCATGCCCCTGGATCCTGCTGACTGATCCCTGTCCCACTGACGTGCTTTCTGCAGGACCCCTTGATGGTGGCTTCTCCTTCAATCTATCTGATGGCGAGAACATCTCCCCCAGGCATTTCTTCACTGTGAGCGCCCAGAAGAAGTTGGTCATCACCTTGGAAAACAAACAGGATCTCACTGTGTGTCCAGGTGAGTCGCCCACAAAGGAAAGAGGGGTGACTCCAGCTGGGGCTGCTGAAAGGAGGGGAGCTGGGTCAGCAAGAGCCTTGAGAAGTCATCGAATTAGCAGCATCCAACAGCTCCAGTGGCTATTGGGCTAGGTTGGTTTATAGAAGGAGAGAAGAAAAATCAGTGGAAGACTGTGTTAAAAGAAACATGAGTGGGAGTAAGGTGTGTCAGGCTGAAAGGAGGGAGAGCTGATGGTAACAGCTTATGGGCGGTGATGGAGGCAGAATGAAAGACAATGCGGGAAAAGGTAGATGCTTTGAAAGCTACGTGTTGGGCCTTTGTCCTGACTGGCTTCTACTATGTCGGTACTGCCAGCAGCCCTCCCCCAGAGGATATCCAGTGCACGGCTGTTCTTCCATGCAGACAATTAGGCATGCTGCAGTGGGAGGCGATGGGGTGCGTGATCTGGCACAAGAAAGAGCCCTTGGCCTGATTTGTGACTCCGCTCCCTTCCTGAGAGCACAGATGGCATTTCACCTCCTACTGTGGCATTTACCTAACACTCAAGTGACACTTTCCAGCCTAGCAGCACAGAGAGAGGGGGACATGGTAAGAGGAATTTCTGTTGCCCCCTGCGATGTAAGGACTCAGATTTTCAGAAAAATGCACAGGCAGCAGTATAGCCCAAGCTGCCCATTTGCACGCAGTTCCCCAGATTGCACGGCCTGCACAAATCAGGATCATTCTTTGTGCAGATGGGGCATTTATGATCATTTGCTCATGTAAATACCCGATCCATGCTTGGAATCATGGCAGGTGTGGAGGCAAATCACGCAGACATTTTGTGTGCACTTAAATGGGCAGTAAAGCTGGCCCTTAAAGGTTGTGGTTGGTTAGCTTAAAATATATTTGTGTGTATAAATATTTATGTCTAGCACTGAAATCCACTTGAAAACTCCCACTGACGTCACTGATGCAGGGACAAGTATCTGATGATATCCAACGGATGCGTATCAATGCCCTACCTGCCCTTTTTCTGTCCAGGGGATTAGTCCAAATTCTGAGATGGGACTTGAATTTATGGGTGTAAGGATATGAATGAAAGAGATGGTAAAGGAGCTAATGCACTCTGATCTGTGTGATTATGCCAGGTACCCATGCAGTTAGAGACATCTTAGCCTGTAAGATACATCCTTCTATAAAGGGGGGAGGGCGGGAGCACTGATTGGTGCTGTAAATAAATGCACTGTATACTATTTGTTTTATAGGGACCCTTCAGCCAATCACAAGCCAGAATTTGAAAGCAGTAACCAACAGCAAAGCAGATTCCCGCCCCTTATTTTACAGCATAGAGGAGCACCCACAACTGGGCAGGCTGGTGAATTACCATCTGGGCAGTGCCAGTGGGCCACTAGAGAACTTCACCCAGGCTGAGGTAAGTACTCCTGCCTCCCCATTGTCATGTCCCTCGGTTTAGAGAAGAGACAAGATTTAGGTGCCTTGATTCATTATTGAGGCTGCTGCACCAGAGGCGTTGCCACATGTGGGCCGGGGTGGGGTGTGGTCCACCCTATTAGCAGCCAGGCCGGCCCAAATCTGAGCATGGCTGAATGCCAAGTGTAAGTAAAGTTCTTCATGAGCAATATCAATGATCTGTTCCGATGGCAGACCTTGCTCACTGCCTGTCCAGCATAAATTGCAGCCCACACAAATTTCCCTTCCTAGCTATGCCACTGTGCTGCACCTGCACAAACCCTATAGTTCTCTCAAACCCTCTAGCTCCCAGCCTGACTAACACAACTGGATTCTAAAGCACAATGCAGTCTTCTTTAGTCACAGCTGAAATATATGCAAGGAGACCGGATGGCTCAAGGCAGCAGAGCCATTTACCTCCTTGTCACCAGGGCAAATCCAGCCAGAGCTGATCATGACCAAACACTGTTGCATGTGCCCTGTGGTGTTTGGTGGTCTCTGCGACGTGAGTCAGTGGTCTCTCAGACCAGTTCCCAGTGCATGGGAGAAGTATCAGCACAACCAATGTCTTTGCTGGCGGCCTCAGAGAAGAGGCCATTGAGACAACTGGCTTTTTCAGCCCTACAGAAGGTCCTAAAATCTGGCGTTAAGGGGTATTATCAGGCTCTGTTCTGGAAGCCTGCCCCTGTGTTTGGAAGTAGACAGAGGACATGTGCCTCCAGCCTTGTCAAACTGGCATGTTGCACCAGCTCTGAATTCACTGCTCATTCCTGGATGAAACATGAGGGCCCAATCAATGGCAGCGGTAGAGCAGCACAGCACCATCAAAGTCAACGGAACAGTATCAGCTGAGCAGCTAGCCCTTCCTTGGCCAAAAGTGAGGCCTTCCTCCCAAATCCCAAACCAAAAAAAGACGTCATTGTCTCTCTCCACCGGGTGCCACACTCCACCCGTTTCAGCACAAATCTTGGTCCTGGCAGCTTCCACTGTAACCTGGGGCCTGAAACCCCCTCAGGTCTGCCATGGGAATCTTGGAACTCTGGAGCCCTGCCTTTAATAGCAAGCAACCAATTCAGAATTCAGCTCTTCCCACTCCTCCTGGCAGCAGCACTCCCCGGTTTGCTACTACATTATTTTGCAGAGCAGGCTGTAAGATCAGGCATGCTTAGACTGAGCACACTCACCTGCTGCCTTTCCTTCCATGGAGGGACAGATGGGACCCAGTACATTTCTCAGATTATATATTACATTGCAGTTTGCAGGTTGTTGATCTCTTTCACCTCCTCTCTCGTCTTTCTCCTTCCGCCTTTCTTTTCCTTCTTTACTCTCTCTTTTTCTACCACCACCATTCTAACTCAACACACACCCCTCTCTTACGGAAAAGTCTTGCAAAATGCTACAGTAAATGCACTAATAGGATTCTACACAAATGACTCTCACACCCTTTTGAACGTAAGAGAGAATTTTACTCCGGCCACACAAATTCAAAAGGCTGGCCTGGACATTCTATCGAATTGTGGCCTGATTGTTCTCTCTAGGAACTTTCCATGAAGGTTGCAGCATTCCTGGGTAGCTTCTAAACTTTGGTAGGCATGATCTGATTACAGTTTGCCCACTGAGACAGCATGGTCTAGTGATTAAAGCAGGAAGTTGGGATCTGTTCTCAGCAATGCCACTGAGTTGTTCAGCAGTTCACTTCACCCCTCTGTGCCCTTTGGTAATACTGGGACAGTGATAGTTACCCACCTTGTAATGTGCTTTGAGATTCTTGGATGAAACGTGCTATACAAGCACAGAGTACTACTACTATTCTGTTCTGTTCTCTGAGGGCTCAGCACCCAACCACATCTGTCAGAACAGAAGAAAGAGCAAATACGCAGGAGAATGCTGCTCCTCTCACCCAGCGCTGCTCTGATTCAGACTCCCCCCGAGATCCCCAGCACAGAACTCAAACCACATTTTGTTTTTCGTTTCTCATCCTCTTTTCAATCCCCACCCCGTTGGATAGTCCCAGCAAGCAGCAGGGCTGTAAACACTATCCCATCAGATAGGCTCTGAACTCTTCTGCCATCACTAGCCAATGAAATATTCACCGGGTTACCACAGCAACGCATGCAGTTGCCACGGCTCCCTTGACATCACACTCCAGAAAGGCTGTGACAGACGATGGCCCCAGTGTCCCCAGCAACATGTGAATAGGTGGATGTTCAAACTGGGTCACCTCTGTTGGGGTTTCAAATTAGGGGTCTCTCCCCCTCCAGAAATCTACTGCCTTCAACAGAGTGAGGGAGGTGCAGACGTGGAAACATCTAGATTAAAGAGAGGGCAGAGGGTTAATGATTTTTACAGTGCAAACCAGCAAGGGCCTGCCATCCAAATCAAGCACAAGTAGCCAGGCACACACACAAGTACAACTGCACATCTAAATTGTGCACACATTGATCGTGGCTGCACATGCAAATCAGGATTGTGTAATTGACCATTTGTACCCACAATTAGCTGATTTAGGCAAAAAATCCAGGTGACTGCACATACAAACTAGGCATATTTTTTTGCATGTGCAATTCTGCCTGCTGAGTTCTGGAGAATTGCATTTAAGGGAGGCTTCTCACACTAATTTAGCCCTGCTTTAAACAGCTACAGCTTTCAAGTCACCGTTTCTTTTGCTAGTAAAGCTATGAATGGGTTTCCCATATCTTCCCACATGAGCTATTCTCAGCCCACTTCAGAATGAAGATCTCTCCAGTTCTGTGCTTCCCATATCCCTCCATAGTAGTCATTCTCAGCCCACCAAGTAAGGGGCTGGGAGAAGAATCAGTCTTGTCTTTCAGCATCTCCTGACAACATCATTATTATACATACCACCTGAGATCCCAGTCCCATGACGTTAGGCACTGTACAGACATTGTGAGATACGCTCCCAGCCCTAAAGCACTTACAATCTAAATAAACAAGACAGACAAACAGTGAGAGGGGAGGTGACATGCCCAAGATCACCCAGCATGTATGTGGCAGAGTCAGGAATAGAACCTAGAGTGTCCTAATACCCAGTCTAGTAACTTACCCACTAGACCAATGCTCAGAACCACTACTAATCACTGTTTTAAGCTACTCCTATCTCAGTGTTGGCTCCACTCCTTTGCCCTTCTGCTCTGCTCCTGCCCACATCCCTCCATTCTCAGCCCAATGCAGACTGAGGGCCCCTTCAGCACTGCTTGTGCCCATTACAGAAACTGAAGTGTTGCACCTGTGGCCTGAACGGGTAGCCAAAATTCGGGGTCTTGCAGTGTTGTTTCCATTAGGACAAGAAATCAACAGTACAAGTCAGTTATATTCTAGATGTAAACTTGTGTATTTACTATGTGCACACCGACCTTTTTCCGTGAGCATAAAGAAACAAAGAGCAGGCAGTTTCCTGGCTCAGAAATCCCCACGTCTGCTCTTCCAGCAAGCTCTGTGCCCAAGAAGCCCTGTTCCTCTGCGGGTCACACACACATCTCATTTTCCTGGCTTTCTGCCTCCAGCACACACTGCTTGCAACCAATAGCTTAACTCCTGAACTTGCACCAGGGAAAGCCCTCAGTGCCCAAAGCTTAGCTCTGACCTGCCTTGGACAGTCGTCCCCTGCACCATAATCTGTAGCTGCTTTTATTAAATAAAAAAGCTTTTATTGCTCCCTCTGTTACACCCCAAAGAGGGTGCTTGGCACCCCATTGGCTTTAGGATCTGAACCCCCCCCCCAACCCAGTGGCAGCCACTAGCACCTTTCAGCATAACAGAGGGCTTGATTTTCCCATTCTTCTGTGTTGGACACCAAGAGGGGCACTGGGAGGCAGCATGACCCAGTGGTTAGAGCAGAGAGCTAGGCATCAGGAATTCTGGCTCCTACTCCCTACTCTCCCATCAACTCACCATACGACCCAAGCAGTCGCTGTGCCTCAGTTTCCCCACCTGTACAAAACTGATAATGATACCGCAATGATAGGAGATCTATAAACAAAACAGATGGGCAGATCTCTTGCTGAATTCAGTGGCAGTTCTGCATGCTGGCTGGCTGCAGGATCCTGTCCAGGAAATGGTATTGGGTATTATTTCTTGTTTTATTTTGCTACGATTAAAAGGTTCTTTGCTCGTTTGCTTTTTGTTTCAAACCAGGTGGATAGTGGAATAATTTTTTACCAGCACGACATGCCTCAGCACCCATTCTGGCTTACCCAGGATGCTTTTCACTTCCGAGTCGCCTCCCCGCCCACAGTAACCGATTCATACATCCTCAGAGTGCTGGTCTCGTTTGAGGCAAGCTGTCTCCAACCCTCAACGAAGCTGTGGAGAAACCAAGGTAAGAGAGCCATGGAGCTGTTGGGAACAAAGCTGCGCTGGCTCCCATGAACAGACCAGGGAGGCTGTGGCCAAGGGGAGGAGGGTGCAGACAATGTAATCCAGGAAGCAAGGGACACAAGAGCTGTACTGAACTTTGCTAGCTTCTCTCTCTCTCTCTCTCTCTCTCTCTCTCTCTCTCTATCTATCTATCTCTGTATTACCGAGGAGTCTTAGGAACAGCCATTCAGAATCTCCACACTGAGATCTCAGTTCAGGAAGGCAACCCCATGCCGGACAGCACCTCAGCATAATGGGAGCTGAACAAGTGCTTGAATGCTTTCCTGAATCGCGGCCCCTCTGCAGCAAGGACTCTCATACTTCTCTTCTCTCAGCCCTTCCCTTCCTGTGGCTTCCCTCTTCCTTCTGTAGCTCTCAACCTTCCTCGATTCCTTTCCTTTCCTCCTGCAGAACCATTGTGATACACTGCATTTGTTCTCCTTCCCCTGTCTCCACCTTTCCTTTGTACCTCTCTTCCTTGAGCTCTCCTCCATAGCATGCTCTGTTTTAGCTCCACCGTCTCTCTGTCCCAGCCCTTACTCCCCTCTGCATCACTTCACCCTTTCTGGTTCCTCCTGACTGAGTGCTGTTGTCGTCAAGACAATCACAGGACTGTGTTCTCTCTTCTTCCAGGCCTCAGGATCCTGGAAGCTGAAAGAGCGCAAATTGACACCTCAGTGCTGGATGCTTCCAACCTGTTGACCAAAGTTCCAGAGTCCAAGCGGGCATCCTATGACGTAGTGTTCCTAGTTACGGAGCTGCCCATCCATGGGCACCTTTCTGTTGCGGACGTACCCATCAGCGAAGAGCATCCCTACTTCCTGCAGTCCGATGTGGTCGTGGGTAACCTGGAATATGTTCACCATGGGTCTGGGACCCAGGAAGATCATTTCAGATTTCAGGCTTCGCTACAGCCTCGGGCTATGGAGTCTACTTGGCCTCCACAGGAAGGAGGGGGCTTGGTCATTTCTGAAGCATTCAACATAACAGTGAGCGAGATCAAAGAGAAACCACCTCGCCTCGCAAAGCAAGGCCGTGCTCTGCAGGTTCTCCAAGGCTCCTTGGCGGTGCTCTCCCAGGATCACTTGGATGTAGTAGATCCTGACAGTTCCCCTGAAGAGGTTGAATACAGAATCCTCAAGGGGCCATCCAATGGCTTCCTGGCCAACACACACAACAAACAGGTGCCTATCGGCCAGTTTACCCAAGCAGATATCAATGCCGGGCACCTAATGTTCATCACCAATGGGAGTGGTTCTCCTGGGTCCTTAGAGTTCAGCATCTCCGATGGGCATAATCCACCCATCTTCACTTCTCTGGAGATTGAGGTTCTGCCTGAAGTGACCACAGTGATGAGCCAGATACCCCTGGAGATTCCCCAGGGCCTAAACATTGCATCGCTGTCTCGAGAGCACCTCCTGGGAGCATCACACCCAGGGGAACAAGAGGTCCATTACACAATCACCAGGGATCCAAAATTTGGCCAGTTGAGGGTCAATCAAAGCCCAGCAAGAAGCTTTTCCCAGAAGCAAGTGGACAATGGTGAAGTGACTTTTACTTTCACAGATTTCACCTCCACCAGGGACGAATTCCAGTTCCTCTCAACATCCAAAGGAGCAAACACATCAGGGGGAGTGAATGTGACAGTCAAGGCCTTGGTCAGGACACGGCAGGGGATTCAGTGGCCGAGGGGAACCACCGCCCTTCTGGACACCAGTGTCCTTGATGCCAGTGAGCTGGCCAACAAGACAAAGAGCATCCCAGCTTTTACAATCCTCAGAGCCCCGAAGGGCAGCCATTTTGTGAAAGTCTCAGGAGACAAAGAGAGTCAGCATGCACCCACTGATACCTTCACTCAGCACGACCTCGAGCAGGGGCTGGTCGGGCTGGAAGTGCTGGAAATGGAAGATGCTGGCCACCGCTTGTTGAATGACAGCTTTCTGTTCAAGCTGGCAGCTGATGGGGTGCCACCCGCCCTGGAATTTCTGGGGTATACCACAGAGCCATACAACTCCTCCACGCCATACGGAACCCCGTTGCTCAGAGCCCCCCACCTCCCGGAGATGAGTGACAGGCGAACGCCCCAAGAGGTGAGCCCCTCCTCACAAACACTGGCCACCCAGCCCCAGGGCTCCGACCAGCTGAGCCACAACACCAGCCAGCACGACACGCTTCCAACAGCCTGGCGGGGCCACGAAGCCGCCACGAGCCCCTCTCCCTTGGAGGGGGGCACATTCCTCGGCTTCATCGAAGCTAACATGTTCAGCGTGATCATCCCAATCTGCCTGATCATCCTCCTCCTGGGATTAATCGTTCCCCTGCTCTTTTATCTCCACAAACGCAACAAGACTGGGAAGCACAACGTCCAGGGGACAACTTCCAAACCCAAGAACGGGGCAGTGGTCGACCAGGAAACCTTCCGCAAGACTGACCCGAACCAACCCATTCCTTTAACGACTGTGAACGCTCTGGAGGCCAAAGGATCAGGGCCTACGGGCAAAGGGCCGGGAGGGCAGCAGGACCCCGAGCTACTTCAGTACTGCAGGACATCCAACCCCGCCTTAAAAAATAACCAGTACTGGGTCTGAACGCTGGGCCGAGAGGCTAAAAGGCAAGACTGTCTCCACGCAGAGCTCCTCGGCCTCCTGGATTGTTATGAAGTCATCCTGCCTCTTCCTCCTCCTCCTCCTCCCTGACAAACAGGAGCAATCCCATTGATACAAGAGGACTCCTGGGGATGCTGGGCCTCCCAGATGGTTCCAGAGTCTCAATGGTATGACAGCAGGGAATCTCCCTGAAGGGAATAAATATCCTGACATCCCAGGTCTCCCAGTTGTTTGAGTGGGATGGGAGGGGGGAGGGAAAGGACGGCTGAAAGCCAGATAACTCCTGTGGGTGAATTAACTGTGCAGTGTAATGGACAAGGAAAGGTTGTGGGAATACAGTGCGCCCCCAGTGAATCCTTTCTAGGCAGATATTTGACAACCTCAATAGCTCATCTGCTCTGGGAAGGAGTTACAGATACCAATAAATCATAGGACAGGTAGGTCCTGGCTGGCCCATCTCGCTCAGCCCATGCACGGGAGTGTCTGCACTTAATCATTTCAGTGAGGCTGGTGGGAGGTGAGCTCTCTGCCAGGGTGTTTCTCTGGTACACAAGGCAAGATTAAGAGCAATTTGCACTCAGTCAGGGTGGACACAGAGCCCTCCAAATTCCCCAGGGCTAGGCGGGCTGAGGCACTGGCCCGTAGGGTCAGAAAATCTCCACTGCCAAAGCCAACGGAATTTAAACGGTCCCCACCCATTCGGAAAAGCAATCTCTTTTTCTTTGAATATTTGTCATGTGTTGCATCAGATGGATTGAACAGTCATTTACCGTATTGCACAACAGGTGGAAGGAATGTCACAGATTACAAAACTGGAGCATGTTTGCAATGATTAGGGTCTATCAGGATGCCACTATCTGGGACGTCTGTTGGTGTGTGGAATATATTTTATGAAACAGATAACAAACGTATGGGGCCCAATCCTCAGCTGATGTAAGTCAGCAGAGCTCCACTGATTTTCACCAGCTGAGGATCTGGTCCTGTGCTATATCGGACCTGATTCTGCTCTCCCTTATGTCATTATAAATCAGGAGTAACCCCACAGAAGTCAAAGGAGATACATATGAGAGAAGAATTAGATCTGTTATAAGGACACTCCAGCAGAAGTACCCACAACAAAGTGCCTTTTCCAGGTGGATCATATGATCATATTGTTCTAAACAAACATTCTGATAGTCTTCAGGGGGGATGCCCTCCAGACCTATTCTCAGCCCTGCTAGTTCTAGAACAACATTTGGAAAGAATGGGTCAAATCCTGGGTCTTCCTCAGTTTCTACGCAGGTAGAATTCCCATTGACATCAGTGGAAATTAACCTGAGTAAAGACAGAGGAAAAACTAAGTTATGAGCTCAGGCTCTGACCCAATAATAGTCCTTTGTAATGCTACAGTTGAGAATCTCATCTCTCATTGAGATTGGTGTAAAACTGGTGTAACTCCACTAAAGCCAATATACACCATTCTAACTCACAGTAGAACTTGGCCTTAATTTAAATTTACTTTTACTGTTCCTTCCAAAACGACTGTTTGGTCCTGGGACCCCTGTGATGTTCTGTTATATTATATCTAGTGTCAACGCAAAAATGAGACGTTTATTTTGCTGATGCTGAAGTTTACTGTGTACGTAGGGGTCCGAATTTTTAGAACGGTGGGTGCTAAATTGCACGTCGGACTCTTGAGATCCTAAACTCCAGTGTGTGTGTGTGTGTAAACCCTGTTTTGTGTGCACAGCTACCTGTGTGCAGAGGCGAATCAGAGCATGCATACACTGGTATTTGCATGCTTAGAAATGCATGCGCAGTGTAGCATGCACCCTTCCGAAAATCTGGCCTCGGGGTTTCTATAATAACCAATACCTTGTCTCTGAGACTGCTCTTGTGCCATAGGACATGAAGGGCTGTAACAAACTGCAATGGAGTTGAGGGCTAGGCTTCATTCCAGCGGGAGGAAGAGGGAGGCAAAGATTCATTTCAAGTTCTCTTCCTCCTCATTTGCAGCAACGATGCATGCTCCCTGCATGACACTAAAAACTTAGCACTCAAGAAAGTAAGACTGACAGCACTGACTGGAGCAGGGTAGCGCAGGCTTCTCACACACAGCTCTGCCAGTACAAATATCTTTGTTGTTCCAGTTCTGGCCAGGTCTGTGTGCAGTTTTGCCAATGCATCTCATTTCTGTCCTGCAGCAACCCTGCCATTCCAATTTGACTCCAGGTGCATCTCTGCCAATACACTACCATCCCAATAGGAGACACTCCTAGACCTCCACACAGCTCTGCCTACACTTCCCCATCTAGATTTTTATCAGCACATTAGTCCATTATGAGGACCCCACACAGCTCTGCCAAAACACATCAGCCCTGACCTGCAAAGGCCTTCTGCTGTAGGGAAGCAGTATGGCCTAGCGAAGAGGGCACTGGACTGGGACTCGGGAGACCTGGCTTCTATTTCTGGTTTGGCCATTGTCTTGCTGGGTGACCTTGGGCAACTCACTTCCCCAATCTGTGCCTCAGTTTCCCCATCTGTAAAAATTACAATATTGGTGCTTACCTCTTTTGTAAAGTGCTTTGAAATCTACTGATGAAAAGAGCTAGGTATTACTATTCCAGCAATGTCACAGCTAGCGTCAGAAGGCTTCCTCATCCTGCTCACATTCACATAATAAAAGCAATGCAAATTCTCCCCCTACTCCCACATTAGCCCCAGATTGGAATTTTGTACCTCACCTGTCTAATAACAAAGGAATCACTGAGTCAGAGACAGAGCCTTTGGGTGGGATGAGACATGTGAATAGTTCAAATAGCAGCAACAGTGTTTAAAGCTATCTTAAAGTGTTTGGTTTTATATTTTCCTTTCTATACATTTTGCTTCACAGCAGTGGATTGGATAATTTATAATAAAGTGACCAATTTTGTAATGAACATTGAAATAAACAAATTATTTTTAAAGCACATGGTCATCTGGAGACTTCCCTGTTGAAGGAAAAATCGAGCCACAGGACACATCAGATCTACTGTAACCTGAGCCCAACCATATATCGGGCCAGATTCTGCTGCCAATTACAGTGCGATGTAAATCCAGTACAAGGCCATTGTCTTCACTCGGGTTACTCTGGATTTACGCCAGTGAATCTGAGGGCAGAATTTAGCTCAGCCCATGTCCCTGCACGGCCAAATCTGCACTCCTAGCAGCACATGCACGCCGATGCCCTTGCTACAGTGTCTCTCACCAGGGTGAGTCTTCCAGTATTTTTCCAGCATGGCTGATCTTATCCCACCTTAGAGGTGTCATTTACATAGGGAGGCCAGGTGCTCAGCTACTGTCAAACATCTGGAGCTGGGCGGCTCCAGGGTTGTTGTGCAGTGTGGCCGCTCTTCCTCGAGCGAGACTAGCTCCAGAGCAGACACAAGCATGGATAACTAACCCTGCAGGGAAGACAAGCCCAGACAGCTTCAGAACCCAACAGAGGAGCTGGGGGGATCCCTTGGATTTCTTTCTTCTCACTGTTTGCCCTTTCTCTGATGGGTTGCCCAGTTACTGTTGTGTTGTGGCGGAGGGCTAAGCCGGTGTCCTACCTCCTGCATGACAGGACTCCTCCACACTAAGCACATGGCCAGGACAAGAGAAAAGCAGGGGCGAGGAGACAATCTGGGTGGCATACATCAGGGAGGAAGTCCAGTGGACCCTGCTGAGAGGGAAGCGCCGTTCCCAAGCTGTGATCAGACACAGCTCACAAACTGTGGCCCTCTCTCCGGGGGTTGGCTTCATTAGGACAGAAGTTAACAATAACACAACCTGAAGAAACACGCATGGGAATTCTGTAGACACATGTGCAATACTAATGCTTAGCACTTACACAGCGTGCTCACACAGGCACATGCCTATGTACATCCCTACCCACACAGAACTCCAGTCATTCTAAACTCAGCGGGCCCTGTGATGTCGCAACAAAACACTGACTAGACCAGTCTCGCCCCCCACAAGGACATCAGCATTGTGAGCACCCACAGAGCAGCGCTCTAGAAATGACAGCATGCGCTTCCTCCCAGCAGGCCCTAGCATTGCCAGTTGGGATTCCAGCAGTGTGGGCTTCCCCTCCACAGTGCTCTGGCATTGCCAGCTGGGACATCAGCTGAGATCCATGAATGTGAGCAAGGATCACAGATCCCCATCCTCTTGATGGAGCCAAGCAGCTGCCCATTAAAGATAACCCCATGTGGCAGGGAACTAATGGGGCTTCTGTATTTCTAAGGCTACTTACAAAGGGACGGAGTGAGAAAGGTTGAGGCGCGTGGTGTGGGGAAGGAACAGTTGGGACTGTGTTCTGTGAGAGGGGGCACTCTGGGAAACGGGGTCCTGCAGGTCAGCTGTGGAATGAATGGAGTGTTTATTCCCAAGGGCTGACACTCCACAGCTGTCTCTGCCTAGCCACTCCACGGGCAAAAGGACAACAGCACAGTCCGAGCATCAAGGCGACACAGAGCCCTGATGAGATCACGCAACGCTCGACATCCCCTTCCTCTGCTGACAGAGGAGTTCAATGTCCCAAATTACACACCCTCACCCTGCTCCATCAGTGGAGCTCAGTCTCAGCCAGTCCTGGCATTCACCCATGTGCGCTCACCACAGGGTCCACTCCCTTGCCTTGTGTCAAAGACTGGCCCCTCCTGGTGGACAGGGGAATTTAGTCTCCACACTCCTTCATTTCAAGACACAGCTCCACCAGCGGATCCTATTCCTGATTTGGAAGAGACTACCTCCTGCTGGAGAGAGGGGGGAATGCAGTCTCCATAGGCATCCACTTCTGGCCTCCTTCTCAGGCAGTCCCAGGGGTAGATCACAACCCGAACCTGAGCAAGACAAGCTGGTTGGGGAGGCAGCCTGGCTTTTGTTCCTTTGAAACAAAGGGAAAACCTGAGCGGGAAGCTGGGTGTCAGATAAAAGGTATTTGTTCTCCCTGTGGAATACAAATGCACTCGAAAGAAGCAGGACTATTCCAGAAAACAGGTGGTGAAGGGGGGGACGCAGTCTGCCAGTCCTTGCCCTCCTCCATGTATTAACCCTGCCTACACGTCCAGTCTAGGCATGGAGGCCAGATACGCTCCTGTCTTGGCCCTGCCACACACCTGCTGCATTATTGTCACGCGCCTGCACTAGCCTGGGGTTACAACATTAGCATCAGCCTCTCGAGATGAATGCTACCAGGCCCTTAGCTGCAAAACCTTTAATAACCAGCCTTGGCACCACTGACCTAAGGGCCTCAAAACCCTTCCCAACAGCCCCGTATGCCTTCTGTGAGCTTGGTAAGCGATATGGGTAGGGGTCACTGTCTCCCTGCGGGGTGCGCCATAGCACACGGCACCACACCCTATCTGAGGGCAGGAAGGGATGACCGCTGTATGCCATTGGAATTGCCTTGGGGATTGCAGGGAGGTAGAAAGGAGGAAACGGCCCCTGGCAGGCCCCACCCCAACAGGCCTCTGTAGACACTAAAGAAAAAGAAGAAAGGGAACCAAGTTGGGATTTAGACAGAACACCGGGGTAATGTCCTCCTCTTGCCTGGGATCTCTACAGGCACACTCGTGGAGGAGCAGGCCACAGTGCTACTTCATACTGGAAAGACAGCACCTCCAGAGCCCCCTGCCAGCAGGTCGGAGCATTGGTTCAGAACTGGTTCAGAGAGAAGATTAGCATCTGTTCAGTCATCCACACCTCCCCTGTGGCACATGGGCTTTCCTTGGAGCAGGGCCCTCCATCTGCTGACCCAGCCAAGCTGCGCCTAGCTCGGCAGAACTGATCGGATCACAGCTCAGCGGGGTATGGCTAGAGGACCCCTTGCTTCTCACAGAGCACTTCCCCTGAACCTGCTGACCATCTCCTGAATAACACTAGGGTAATTCCTTCAGCTCCTGCCACATCTCCACTGGCAAGACATCTGGATGCTCTGACATGCCCTACTCTACCTGCAGGCTTGTCCTGATGCCGCCCTGTTTGGGATGAGTAGCAACACTAGCACGTGCACTGTGATCATTCCGTGTTTTAATTCTGGGCCAAGCAGGTGGACTTTAAAAATTAGCAGGTGGCCTCATTCTGTGTGTGAGTGTGTCCTGCACTTTGCAGCAGTCTGTCCACAGCCAGCCGGCCACTGGAGACTGCACTGAGTGGATCGCCACCAGTCTGTATTTGGCATAACTTACACCCACCCACGCGTCCTGCACAAATGTCCAAGAAGGTTATCCAGAAAGGACTCGGGTGCAGGATCTCCCATGCACACTTCTTATAGGACACTCTCCACTGGCCCAGTGACCGGGATCAGAGGGACAGGGCACCCAGGACATCCATTGCAGGAAGCTCCCCACGGATTTAGGGGTGGAATTTCCACCCCACAGCAGAGCAGGACAGTTGGAGGGGAGGTTACACATGGCTGGAAGTGCAATCATGGGGTGGAGCTGCATCTAGAGGAGTGGAGCCTTGAAATGATGCCCCCAAGACCCCGGTTCCGAATCCTCGACAGAAGGAGCCACTGCGCAGCAGAGGAGGAAGGAAGAGCTGCAAAAGGCTGACGTTATCACTGCTCCTTAGGCCGGCCTCTTTCAAATCCCAGGCTCTAAAGCCCAGGGGCTTTCAGCCAGGCAGCTGGTTAGCGAGGACTTCTTTTTGCCAGGCCAAATTCCTTGGCTGCCAGCAGAGCAAGGGAGTAATGGGACTGCACCTTTAACTGGCAGGGAAACTCCAGCTTCAGTGCTCAGGCCCACTTCAAAGCTAACTGTGAATCTGTCCCCATAGAAACGGCAGGGCAGCATTCTCAGGCTAGAATGGGGCTGCGCTTCCCACCCGCCCTGGATCAAGCCGCAAAGGGAGGAGTTCACTGCTCAGCCCTGAACTCCTGCCAAGGAGGGGGGCTCTTAAAGGAGCAGCGAGCTGTAATCTTCCATGGCTGCCATGCAGAAAAGTAGATCTACTAGGCCTGCTGGATTCAGTCCCACACAGGGACACCTTTGTATTTCACATGCTGGAACTTAGCAGGGTTGTTCCATTGCTGCCTAATTAGGGTGACCAGACAGCAAGTGTGAAAAATCAGAACAGGGAGTGGGGGGGTAATTGGTGCCTATATAAGCCAAAGCCCCAAATATCGGGACTGTCCCTATAAAACCGGGACATATGATCACCCTATGCCTAATCCAGACCATAATCTTCAGAATAATTTGCATTCATACAGCAACCTTCATCCCCTCCATCTACCTACATACAGCACCAGGGAAATGCAGCCGCTGCACCCGGGATGGCAAAAAGGAGTCCGCAAAAAGTACACTGCACAAATCAGTGAGCTGGTGGGAGGAGAAAACCTGACTGAGAAACTTAGCAACTCCCTGCCGAGCTCTGATCTTTGAATGGGAGCCCAAAGGACTTGTCTAAGGCAAAGAAATAAATCAGCAATAAGAAAGGCATGACGGGGTCATTAATGTCCACCCAGAGCAGATGGGAGCTTCTGTGTTTCTGGTTTCCTCTGAAAGATTAACAGCATTAATGGTGATGTTTAAGAAACCAGAGGCCCAATTCTCCATTGAACAGCGCATTGCATAGTCACTTAAGTCCAAGTGGCATCACCACGGTGATTTGGGAACATTTTAGACCTCCTTTGCACTCCCTTTGCACCAGCACACATTTCACATGCATATAAAAGAAAAAGATGGGGGGGTGTTTGTTTTTGTTAAGGAAAAAGCATATGGGGGGGCAAGGGAAGCACCTTCGCAAACCTCTGAGCTCTGCAGATGTAGAAAGCTACTGAACGATAGCATGTTTGTCATCTGCCTCATGTCACCCAGACGCCATGCGCTGGTATCCAGATACCCGAGCTGTGGTCGCCTGTCTGAAATTTGAAAAGACAAGGAGAACCACCTGAGCTAGATTCTTTACACTGTAAACTCTTTGGAGCAAGCAGGGGCTGCCTTTTTGTTCTGTTTTTGTACAGCACCTAGCGCAACGGGTTCTGGGCCAGGATTGGGGCTGCTAGGCACTACGACAATACAAATAATTAATAATAATACTGTGCCCAGCAGTCTAGACCTACTACAGCAGAGCCTGCTGTCTTCATGAATCTAGTAGGAACAATGCATGTGTGATCCCACAGCTTTCGGAGTGCTCTGGGCCTTTACCTAGCTCCTAGCCTCTGGGATAGAGGTTTGCAAACTCCTACCCCATGAGGAAGCCGCAGGTGAACTCGGAATAGAAATGGGAAATGTCTCGAGTTCCTCACATTAGATTTGACCTCCAGGCTAATCAGCAGGAATTAGTTGTGCTAAGTTATGGCACCTTCCACCTGAAGATCTGAAAGCCCATTACAAGCAATAACGATTTAAGACTCATAAAACCCCATGTGAGGTGTGTGCAGGGTCACTCGAGGTAGAGAAGAGACAGGACTTGGTTGTAATGGACATAAAGAGGATTATTTATTGAGGCTGCTGGACACAGACGAACCCTGTTGTTCTCTCTGTTCCCCAGACTGACTAATGCAGCCTTGTGCTGCCCAATTTCTCTCTAGAGCGTCTCCCTGAGTCCTGACCAGGGCTAAGCAGTTGTGGAGGGGGCTGCTGTCTATGCGACAGTATCATTATCCTCATTTCACAGATGGGGAAACTGAGGCACGGCGAGTAAGAAACTGCCAAACATCACAGGGTAAATCCATGGAGGAGATAAGAATAGAGCCAATGGGCCAAATTTACCCCTGTGTAACCCAGCTGTCTTCAGTGGATGAATTGGGCCTCAGATCTCCTGACTCCCAGCCCTGTGCTGTAGCCACAAAGTCATCTTTCCCCTCCTAAATTCCTTAGAATCGGTTTCCTCACAAGCCTGCCTACCAGCCCCAGTTACCATGGGTTTCGTTTAATCCCAGCAACTCAGCTAACATAGCCCAAGGACTGAGAAGCATTTGGACAGGGATTTCCTCAAGCCATCCATCTGCGGACTGTTTCCACTCCACTTCCTGAGTTGGGGGGAGGGGAGGATCAAAATCTGATCCAGTGAAGTCAGAGGCCACATTCCCAGCATTTCAGGCAAGAAGAAGAGAAACTTGCATGTTATTCTCTCAGAACTGAGCAACAAAGGCAGGGGAGCAGTGGGTGCAGCATGGACTGGCACTGGCATTTGTCTGTCTGGACTGACAAGGAGGCAGGGCTGCACTGAGTCTGATGTGGAGGAGAGCTCTGTACACAAACCATTTCCTGCTCCATGTCCCAGCTTCTTTCTCCATTGGGCAGCTCGGCTCCAAAGCAGAGTCTCAGTGAGATCCTGCTGGGGTAGGGATGCGTTTCCAGATTTTTTCCATCTAATGCGGCCCTGACTGCATGGTGAGTTGGTGCCACAATCCAGATTAGAGCTCAGTTGGGCTCCCGGTTGTTTGCTTTGGATCGTACAAAGTTTGCAGCCTCCTGGAGAGAAATGCCATGGTTCGAGGCAGCATCTCCAGGCACTTCCAGAGGGTTGATGAATATTCCAATCTGCATCTTGCTAAAATGTCGAGATGGAAGTTCAGGTCTGGACCCAGACCCAAACTCCCACAAAGGATCAGGTCCCGGTTTTAAAACAGGTTTTAAAACAGGAGCCAGATTTGAGGTGGAGGGGATTCGGATTTTGGGTTCAGACTCATCTCTGTTGGAATACCAGTGAACGCTTCATTTATTACTTCACTGCCTGGGTTTTGAAGGTGGTTTCTAAGGTCTTGCACAATATAGTTTGGTTTGGACAGGAACCTTGCAGCTGTCCCACCTTGGGAGCTCAGCAGAGTTAACAAACTAAGCAGGCTTGGTCTGGACAGGGCTTGAATGAGAACGCTCTAGAGAAAAGAGCGCTGCAGGAAGTGGTAGCCGTGCCCTCCCTGCAGTCAGTACAGAAGCAAAGCCCCAGCACAGAGTTAAGGGGGCACCGTGCTGCCAGAGGCATCTTGCAGATGGGACACAATTCCATCTATGCCTGGAATACGTGAGTTATTGCATAACCACTTGGCCAAGGAGCTGCTTGCCAATGCAAAAAACAACGGGGATAGAAGACAAAAATGAGGCTCTGGATTTCTATCCTCATTGTGCTTTGCCTCAGCAATCAGCCCCCTGCCTCGTCTGATCTGCGATAGCTCACAGATACAAGGCACAAATACAGAGGGAGAAGAGAAGAGAATTTTGCTTTATTCAGATGACATTCTGCTGTTCATCATGAAGCCAAATGCCTGCAGGCCAAGCTGAGGTCTTTCACCTAAAACAGAGATTCCACCTAATCTCCGTTTTCATAATCAACAAACCAAAGACAGTAGCCATTATAGTCAGAGATTGCCCACCCACAGGAATCTGTGATCCTGAGCCCAGCGTGAAGTAAAGAGGGCTTCCACTACAGTGAAATAATAACTCACCCAAACATGAACTGCCCTGTAGCACAAAATCGACCTCCATCGAGCTGAACGCATTAAAACCAGATGTCCAGTTTCCCGGCTAACCTGAACACGCAGAGTAGGAGCAAAGCAGCACAGTGTAATAGTTAGAGCAGAGCATAGGAGCCAGGAGAATGCTGGTTCTGACATTCCCCCTGCAGCATTGCACAGGATCTTTAGAGGGGCGGGGTAAAGCACTAGACTGGGGGGAGTTTTATTCCCACCTCGGCCACTGACCTGCTTGAGCTCTTGGGTAAGTCAATTCCCCTCTCTATGCCTTTGTTTTACCCTCCATCCCTGTGTCTGTCTGGTCTTTTTAGATCATAAGCTCTTCAGCTGAACAGACTGTCTATTACTATGTGTTTGTGCAGCACCTAGCACAACGGGACCTGATCTTGGTTGAGGCCCTTCAGCGCTACACGTTGCACAAATAAGAAATGTCATTGCTGGGGCAGATATCAGACTACACGGGCCCCTGGTTTGAACTGGTGTAGCAATTTCGATGCCCCCTTTATTCCTTGAAATGAAAATAACCTGCAGATTCCTGTCCCTTTTCCAGCACCTACCCCCAATACTCCCAACTTCTTTGCTCTGATCTCTGGATGTGCATTTCCAAGCTTCTGCAGGCCAGTAAAGCACCCAGAGGAACTGCTTTCTGAAACCTCAGCAAAATGCTATCAGGCAGCCCACCTGCATATCAGAGACCACACGCCCATACAGGAAATCAGCTTTCCAGGTACATCAATGAAATCAATCCCCTCTGTGCATGCCACAAAGATCAAAGTTCAGATGAGCACCGGCGTCAAAAGCACCGTAACTATTTGCGAACACACAAGAAAGAAATTGGGTAATAACAAAACATTTCCATCCTCTCCAGATTTTGCCTCCTGTGGTACCCCAGCTACACGGGCACTGAGAATACTGACACACCTACAGCAACTGTCTCAGGTGTCCGGTAGTGCAACATTCGAAGAGGGGATGGGGCAGAGATTGCAGCAGCCCATGTCCGCATTTGAAAACAAATCACAAAAACCTCAGCAAAGCAGGCGGGCCTGAAGGATAAATCAACCATTCTCTATGCTACTCCCAACACCACAGAACAGCACCTAAAAGAAAACCAGGACGCAACATTACTGGATTTTATGCAACATGGATGCCTCTTCTAGGCGAGACATCCTCCACAATACACCCACTCAACCTCATGGAGATTATTCTCACAAAAGTCTTCTCTGCCCCAGCACTCCCCACCAAATGAATTCACAGGCAAGATGTGTCAATGGGACTAAGGGATTTTGGAGCAGCCAACTTGAGATCCCTGATTTCCAGCAAGTGGGTGCTCAGCACTTTCTGAAATCAGGCTGTCGCCAGCTAGGCACCCAAAATCACTGATCCCTTTGGAAAATCTTTGGCCACCACCCCTGCTGGCGAGGACGTGGCTAAGCAAACTGGCCCCAGCACAAAATCTGAAGCTGCCCGTTTGGTCACACATACATCAAAGCCTCCAGAAAGCCACCAACATGCCCCTGGAAAAAAAGAAAAGAAAAGCAGACAGGAGGCCGGTATATGCTGTCAGACCTAACCCTGCCATTTACCAAACCGCAGTGAAACAGTGTTCCTCAAAATAGTAACACAAGCAGCGAGGAATGCCCACCACGTTACAACTCGCACGAGAAAAACCTTGCAATTACAACATGGCTACACAAAATACAGGGCAAGAAATGCCACAGAGGGATAGATCAGAGCCCGGATTACACAGTCCCAAGGCTGGGTTGAAGACCATGGGGCTTCAGCCAATGAATCACTTGTAATGTGCAAAAGATCAAAGACACCTGACCTTGGGCTACAACTATAATGTGCTTTATCTAGAAAGAGGCCCATTTCTTATTTGCACGCAGAGCAAACAGCATCTGCACACTTCTCCAGGTGCCAACTCTTGAGATTTTGGTGTTTTATTATCGTAAAGCTTCAGAATTGGGAGAATCTCAGCTTTCATTTACAAAAATAAGTACATTTCTAGCTCTCATGAAGAAAAGGTGGAAAATGTAAACCAAGGGCTCTGGAAAGACTCAGAGACCAGAAGGCAAACAAACACAACCCAGAATTTATTATTTTGTTCTCTTATGATTTTTAAGACACGCTCATGATTCATTGGGGCCTGACTCCTGGGTTTTGAATACTTGAGGTTGCTAATACTGCTCATCCAACTCTAAAAATACCCATCACCGGCTACTTGGGACCCTGTCGAGCGCCCACCGGGCCCCCTGCATTTCTGTTCATCTAGAGCTGCAGAATTTGCACAGCCCCCACTCTTGGTTGCACAGCTGTGCTCTAGAATCCAAAGCTGTGTTACAAAACAACCCACGGCTGGGCCAGGCATGAGAGACACAGGTGCAGAGCAACTGGCTCTGAGCGTAGCTTAATTGCAGGTGTTGCCAAGGACCAACCACACTCAGCACTGTTTCAAAATTCATGGGTAGAACTTCCTGACAACCCCAACTGATTCTTCTTGCCTAGCCACTCCAACGTCCCAGACTAGCAGCTAGAGCACTAAACCAGAAGTTCTCAAACTTTTGTACTAGTGACCCCTTTCACTTAGCAAGGCTCTGTGTGCGACCCCCCTTATAAATTAAAAACCCTTTTTTTATATATTTAACACCATTATAAATGCTGGAGGCAAAGCGGGGTTTGGGGTGGAGGCTGACAGCTCACAACCCCCCATGAAATAACCTCGCGACCCCCTCAGGGGTCCCGACCCCCAGTTCGAGAACCCCTGCAGTAAACTGTGACTCAGGAGACTGGGGGAGCCTAATCTTAGCTCAGCACATGGGACTAGGATAGTAGCTTTTTGCAAACCTTTGCTTGTGCCAGATGATGGGGGGAGTGGGAGGGCGAGGCTCAGGGCTCTCAGGTGACACTGAGCATTCTCTTTCTTGGGTGCTTGGCTGGCTGGTTCTTGCTCACATGCTCAGGGGCTCACTCATGGGCTCCAGGTGACCCGCTGTCTTGGGGAGGCTAGACCCTGGCCAGCCCCGCCTGTCCCGCCCCTCTTCCCCCGATGGAGCCCAGAGCCACCACCACCACCTCCGCCCACCTGCCTCTCCTCCCCCGCAGTGCACTGGGCAGGTGGCACATGGCCCTCCATGGCTCCCAAGCACTGGGTAGGCAGCACGGCCCCAGCGCTGGGCGACTCCAGCCACCCCAAGTCCTGACCGCAGGCCGGCTCTGGCCACCCTAGCCATCGCCCTAGCCCCAGCACACTTCCCTGAAGAGGAGCCGCTAGCCTGCCTGGGCTGGGGCCAAGGGGAAAGGGCAAGCAGGAGGGGGCCTTCTTCTGGGCGGAACGTGGGCGAGGCCACGCTGGGCTGTTTGGGGATGCATAGCTTCCCCCAGCCTACGATATGTGCCGCCCATGGGCTCACTGATTGCCATAGGTGGGGTCAGGAAGGAATTTCCCACCCACATCAGATTGGCAGTGATCTTGTGGGGATTTCACCCTCCTCTGCAGCATGCGGGTGTCGGTCCCTTGCCAGGATTATCTGGGTATATCTCACTGAATCATTTCCCTGCCATTGCAAGTGCCTCAGGCACCGGTACACCTGAGTCCATCCTATTCTCTGCCTGTGGCACATAACAGTCTAGTCTCCCGTGAGCTGTAATGCAGTTTTGGTTGTTGACCATGTTGTGTGGGTGCTGGGTGGGGTGCGTGGCCTGTGATCTACAGGAGGTCAGGCTAGATGATCTCGTGGGCCCTTCTGGCCTTAAACTCTATGACTAAGTCTGGGCCCTTGGATGAGTCTGGCTCGGAGGCAGGTCATGTTTTATACCAAGAGTCGCATGCATCATTGCAGAGCATCCCTTTACGTAGCGGACAGCTCCCTGCACAAGTATGTGCGCTGCCTCTGTGGCTGAAGTGAACAGTACTCCAGCTTGGCCCAGCTAACGAAGAGAAGTCTCCCCACGCACCCGGTGTCTGTTAGTGCACTGAACTGGCACGGTACACCCCTTCCCCATGCCGATTGTTTCCAGCAAGAATCCTGTTGAGCAGGCGTATTGTGGGGCCTGGCTGGTGGGCTGCCTAGAATTACCTACCTGCCTTCTCTCTCTTTGGCAACCTTCCTCCATGTGTCAGAGGCCTCACGTTGGCTTCCCCCTTGACACACACAACCAGAGGGTGCCATCGCCCTGCCTGGGAACAGCACCAAGCCCCATTTGGAAAGCAAGGGGATTCTCTGGGGGTTAGCTAGATCATCTGAGTCTGGGACAGGGGATGGAATGGGAAAGAGAGGTCACCAAACTGCCAAGCCTTGGGCCTCTGGAGCTTGATAATTAGCCAGCAAACAGGACGGAAAGAGGGCTCCCTGCACCTCCAGAGGGAGCACACCCTCTGAGGCTCAATGGAAACACTGGGAAAGAAAATGGCCCCTCTCTGAGAAGGGTTCCTCGCCCCTTGATAAAAACCAAGCATTTTCCTGCAACCCAGGATGACAGATACAGCTCCTGGAGGGAACCAGTCAGCCTAGGACACAGGATCCTGCATTATGTCTTACCTCCTGATATGCAAGGCCACCAGGACATCTCCCTACCCCAGCAGAGTGCTGGATGCCCCCTGGGGCATCTCGTCCTGCAGATCATCTGATCCAGAGATCTACCTAGAGTGTCTGATCTCCTACCCTCCCTGAGTGCAGGATTCCCCCAGGACATCCCATACCTTATCTGTCAGCTTGTAGGCAGCCTCATCCTCTACAGTGCCTGATGCCCTGAGATATCTCAGATACCCGGATTGTTTTACTCCCACCAGCATGTCTGATCTCCCCCACCCCTAAGATCCTTCTTCCCTGGAGGTCTCCTCTCACTGGTGTCTGATTTCCCAGGACATCTCATTCACCAAGAGTTCTGGATGCCCCAGGGGATTCTCTAATGTGTCTTGGGATAGTCCACCCCTCTCCTCTCTGCCCCCGAATGTGGGATGCCCGAGGACTTCCCCGCCTCTGAGTGACTGTCCGGCTCTCCTAGGGAGTTGATCTCCCAGAGAACCTCAGCGTCTGGACCATCAGATGGCCAAGAGCACCTGATCAACAGCATTCCTGCTTCCCCTCCCATAACTCCACCTGGCTCCTTACAAAATATGCATACAAATTGCTCTGTTTTTTTTTTTTTTTAAACATCCACTCTCCAGCCAGGGTGTTTGAACCAGTCCTAGTTATCAGGGAAAGCGAACGTCAATCCCAGCCACTGGGGTTGCCTGGATGGGCAGCTGGATACCAGGAAAGGAGTGATGCTGCAAAAAGGCTATTTCTGAAAGAAACAGATGGCACCAAACTGAAATAAACCCAGATTGTGGGGTCAGGCGGGGGGAGGGGGGGGGCGCAGAGCTTTTTCATTTGAACTGATGCAGCTTCTCTTCTTGGTGACCAGGGTGGAGGTTCTGGTTCTGGACCCAGTACAGAGGTCTCCCAAGTCAGCATGCAGCACTGAGCACAGAACTACAGGCGTCCCGGCTCTGGTTCTGTAACGCTCAGCTGCTCGCGGATGTGGGCACAGCTCAAACCCTCCAGCTACTGCCAGCAGGGGGTTAAGCCTTTTCTTTGCCGAGGGTGTAACGCTCCAGGCCAGCTTGAACTCTTCTTTGTCTAACAGAAATCGCACACAGTGCAAGTCACTCCAGACTTGAATGCTGCAAGGAGCATTACATCAGAGGCTAGGCATGTAAGCAAGCAGGAACACAGCCACAAGCTCCTACATGCGCCACTGCAGACACCAACACTGGCAGCAAACCTGCAGCGCATTCTCCAACCCACACAAACACCCCTTCCCGTACACACAGGTTACCATACACCCAGGCAGACCTGCACATACATGACACTCCCTTCAGCAGCACACAGCAGTCCTGGGAAATCAGACACTGGTGGAAGGAGACCTCCAGGGAAGAAGGATCTTGTGGGGGGTGGGGGTGGAAATCAGACATTTTGGGTATCTGAGACATCTCAGGGCATCAGGCACTGTGGAGAATGAGGCTGCCTGCGAGCAGACAGATAAAGTCCAGGACATCCTGAGGGAATCCTGCACTCAGGGAGGGCAGGAGATCAGACACTCTTGGTAGCTCTCTGGCTCAGATCCTCTGCAAAACAAGATGTCCTGGGGCAGAGGGGGAGGGGGGAACTGAGCGCTCTACTGGGGCTGGAATATCCTGGGGCAGGGAGATATCTCCTCCTACCCCGACGCCTAGCCTCCACGTCTCAGTGACTACTCCTGGCTCCACCTCCAACCTCTAACCCTGATTCTGGCATGCACTGCTACAGGCTGGGGACCGACTGGCTAAGCAGCAGTTCCACAGAAAAGGACCTGTGGATTACAGTGGATGAGAAGCTGGATATGAGTCAGCAGTGTGCCCTTGTTGCCAAGAAGGCTAACAGCATATTGGGCTGCATTAGTAGGAGCATTGAAAGCAGATCAAGGGAAGTGATTATTCCCTTCTATTCGGCACTGGTGAGGCCACATCTGGAGTATTGCATCCAGTTTTGGGCCCCCCACTACAGAAAGGATGTGGACAAATTGGAGAGAATCCAGCAGAGGGTAACGAAAATGATCAAGGGTCTGGTGCACATGACTTACGAGGAGAGGCTGAGGGAACTGGGCTTGTTTAATCTACAGAAGAGAAGAGTGAGGGGAGATTTGATAGCAGCCTTCAACTACCTGAAGGGGGTTTCCAAAGAGGAGCTAGGCTGTTCTCAGTGGTGGCAGATGACAAAACAAGGAGCAATGGTCTCAAGTTGCAGTGGGAGAGGTCTAGGTTGGATATTAGGAAACACTATTTCTCTAGGAGGGTGGTGAAGCACTGGAATGGGTTACCTAGGGAGGTGGTGGAATCTCCAACTTTAGAGGTTTTTAAGGCCCGGCTTGACAAAGCCCTGGCTGGGATGATTTAGTTGGTGTTGGTCCTGCTTTGAGCAGAGGGGTGGACTAGATGACCTCCTGAGGTCTCTTCCAACCCTAATCTTCTATGATTCTATGACCCTTGGTTCTAGCATTTAGTATTTGACCTCGGCTCTGACCCTCAGCTTCGATTCTTGGTTCTGACTCTGGCTTGAGCCCTGGCTCTGATAACCGACCCACAAGAACCTTCCAACACTCACAGGAGACACAACTGCCTTGCCCTGCGTCCGCAGAAATCAGAGGCAGAGTGTGTGAGCTCTTGCAAAAGGGGCTTTGTAATTCAGATGCAGATTGTAAACTCCTGGGACAGGGACCTGTGTCTTGCCCAGAGCCAGCCGTGCTGCTGGGCCTGACCAACTAATCCCATGGAGTCACTCCTGAATCAGTCCAAACGAGGTTCTCTCTGTCTCTCACACACACTCCTCTCACTCACACACACACACATGCTCAAGTGATGGAAGATAGGTCATTGTCACCAGGAAGGGCTCAGTGCGGGAGCAGGGTGGTTCCTAAACCATCTGCTCCCCAGCATCCCCCCCAAGGCCATCAGTGCCCATCACCCAGAGACTCATGTCTGGGCAGTTTCAGCAGAGACCAAGGATGCCAGTGGTCTATGGAAGCCCCTAACCCCACTTAAGGAGGCCCTTCCCAGGTTGGGCGAAGGCACATTACTGGAGGATGAAGGGGAGGGCTGCTACTCCCCATGCCTGTCCATGGATAAATCAAGGAGTTCAGCCTCCAAGGCTGTGTCAGCCCCTAATCTTGCTTGCTCATGTTTCAAAAACTGTCCAGGAATGAGAGCAAAGGCAACACACACAGCAATTTTCATGAGCACAACAGTCCCCCAGGACATCATAGGAAATCATTAAAAACAGAGGAAAGGCTCAGTCATTTGGGTTACTTGGAAGAGGTCCAGCTCTGTCCACCGGCAGGCTGCAGTGTCGCCGCAAGCTGCAGCCACTCTCTGGGCTTCAGCTGTTGTCAAAAGCCAGATGAGTTCAGCCCGCCTCGCACACAGCAGAGCTCTCTCTTCTCACCTGGCTAGATGATTTGCTTTTCCTTTGCTCTAACAGGAATTGGCCATTAAGCTATCTGGAATCAAATGCAGCCTTGGGCAATTTTGACTTCTGACATCACCTCTCCACGGTAACTAGCTGTGATGTCATCGATGCTAAGATTGTGAGGTCATAAATTTACCCACATGGAAACTGAGGATAGGAGGAAATAGAGCCATCCCATTAATTTCTGCATAACTGACTGGGAGGAAAGGTGATCTTCCTCCAGCAGTGCCCTCCTATCAACTGGCCTTGGAAGTGATTCAGAAAGGGTGATCCTTTTCACAGCAGAGCCTTCGCACCAGGCAGCTGGGACTCCAGACTCATGAGCAGCTAACATTGCCGCAGGGAGCCTATCTTTAGAGCTGTCTCAGGGTTGGGCAGTGGAACTTCTGCCCTGCCACAGTCAGCTGAGACTCCAGAAAGGAGAGGGCCCTCTCCTCAGGGGCCTGGCAACGTGAGTTCAAACTCCAGGACTGCAAGCTTCCTCGCAGCAGTGTCCTGTCAGTGCCAACTGCCTCACCAGCACTTTGATCTGCCTTGCACCAGCGCCAGCTGGGTCAGTCCTTAACCTTGCTTGCACATGTTTCAAAAACTGCTCAGAAATGAGAGTACAGTAAAGGCAACACACACACACACACACACACTCACTCTTCTGCTTCTTTTGCAAACCATCCCACTGGGCAAATGCTCACAAAGCAAGTCGTGTCACACAGGTGGGTTAATGAAGAAAAAGGCTCACGCAGTGACTTAAACTATTCCACCCTAGGTTCAGAACGTGAACTCCCCCTCACCCCACCTGTTCCTGCTTCCTCGTAACGGTGTTCAGTACACACCTGTGCCCAGGGAGCGGCTAAAGCAAACAGGGTAACAACAGTGTAACTCCAAACCGGCCAGCTAACAATCCGCAAAGCAAAGTTCAGCTGCTCTGGTTCCCTTGGCTCCCCCAGCACACAGTTGCCTAGCAGTATTTCTTTCAGTGCGGAAAACCAGATGCCACTGATGGTGAGAATGTGAAACTGGGGCCCATGGGCTCTCATCGCCTCCACACTCGCTCTCGCGACTATGTGTGGTCAGGCAGGTGCTCACCAAGGCGGTGGGGATGGCCGAGTTTTGCTGGAAACCAGTCACAGTTGAAGTAAGATATCTCAGCACATCCAAAGAAAATTCTAGGCTGGGGTAATCAAGTCTCATGCAACAGGGCATCAGCTGATCACTACAAAAGTCAGGAAGGAACACTGCACAACTGACCGAGTGCCTTCAGGCAGTTGGGGATATTGCCTTCCCCTGAGACTATCTGTGCCAGTGGCTGTATCTGGTGTAGCAACTCCAGTGGGCCTATGAAATAATCAGAAACCGGACTCTGCAGTTTAACTCAATGCTCTACAACCTTCCACCTGCTTTGAACATCCATTTGAACATTTGCTCCAGAGTGCCGATCCCTGCTGTCCAACCATGTTTGGAAGGGCAGTGACGGCTTCTGGAGGGAGCTCCCAGCAAGACTTCATGGCCAGATTGATGCCTAGTGATGATGGGGTGGGGAAACAAAGGCACTCAGAGAAGCCACACCCCCACGGTGCTCAGCTGAAAACCATCAAGGGTATGACAGCCCAGGTCAGGCTGGGACATGTGAGAACCAGGTTCAATTCCCTGATCCACCATAGAGCTCCTGGTTACAATGTACAATGGGAATACACTGCGCTGTTTAACAGTCTATGTGTCTTTCCCCACTCCCACCTTCCTCAAAGAGGCTTTTCTCCTGGAGGGGGAACTTTGGCAGCCCTGCTCACCCGGTGTGGCTTCAGCTTTTTCTCGTGCTATATCCTGGCTGTTTGATCTCCTTCATGGCCCAGCTGCCCCATCCCCTTTATTCATCCAGTGCTGAAGTCAAAGCCCCACTTCATCATCCCCTCCATGCTGATCCACTATGGTCTTCATCTCCTCTCAGCCCAGGAAGCTACAAAGTGCACTTCCCTGAGCCAGTGGTGCCCTGGCGGGGGGAATTCACCCCTGGGTGGGTCACCTGGGAGCAGGGAGATAGAGAGGCAGGTGTGTCCTCCTTTCAGCACTGAGAAGCAGAGGGAAAGCCCCGAGGGCAAAGGGGACTGCTTTTGTCTCTGCCACTGTACCTAAGTTTTATGTTGAAGAATCAAACTGTTCCTGGAAAGACAGTTTGGCCTGGCAGTGAGTGCATCAGATCAGCAGCCCACATGTGGCAGAGAATGTAGGCAAGCGATTGGCCCCGAACTAAGGGGGAAACTGAGGCAGTAGCTGGCCCAAAGCCCATCCAGGTAGGTGGCACTGCTACACCCTCCTCCGTGCACAGAGTAGGAGCTCTATGTTACCCGCACGGAGCCTTTGATGACGCTGTGGTGCCCCAGAAGTGAACACACAGTAGCATGGGACTATAGCTTCCCTGGGCGATCCAGCTGAGTAATAACAACAGTTAGCTCTCACACAGCGCCAGAACTGGGAACAGAAGCCAGTCCTCCTGCCCCCGCATCCTTGCCCTTAACCTCAGGGCCTGCCTCTCGTAGAAGAAGCTGCATGCGTGCGCGTGGTGTGGGGGAATCTCTAATCCAAACACACGTCTCTGCACTAACAGGAAAGCGAAATGCACTGGCTTCCCGGCAGAGTCCATTGCTTTGTGAATAAAGAGGCTCATTTTTCAGCCCAGCCTCGGCACAAAAGTCCCTCCCTTGTGCGTGGGGGATCTTTGGAGAGATTCATTCCCAGAAGGCCTTTTGAGGGGTTACAACAGTTGAACTGGAGAATAAAAGCAGCTGAGCTTGAGTTTTTTGGCTGGTGGGGGAGCTGAGCACAGGAAACAAGATAACAGGACATGGGGACTGCCAGACCGGATTACACCAATGATCCTGCCAGGCCGATCTCCTGTCTCCAGCCATGTCCAGTGCTGGGGGCTTCTGAGGAAGGATGCATCCGATGGCTGTATCCTCCCTCTTCTCTCTGACCTTGCCACCCTCCCATGTGTCACTCTAGTGCATTTTGTTCCAGCGGAGAATTCTTCAAGGAGGATTTTCACACGAGAGCAACCTTGGGAAGCTGATTTCACTTGAAGGAAATGTACTTGCCCCGCGTTCCCTGTACTTCCTTTGCACTCAACCTCATTAGTTTTATTTTACTTTGTGCTTCACTCCTTCCCTCAAGGATTTCAAAGTGCTTGACAAACATTATTGACCCTCCCTGCCCAACTCCCATGGTGCAGGAGTTAGCTCTGCTTTTCAGGTGGGGGAAACTGAGGGAGAGAGAGGTTACATGAAAAATTTAAGCGTGGCTAGAGCAAGGAATGAAACCAAAGTCACCTATCTCCCAGGCCTGGTTATTAGCCCCCAGACCATCCTCCCTTCAGCCCATTCCATCTACTCCTCCTCCTAGCTTGCCAGCCCACTCCCAGGATCTCCCTCATGGAGACTCCAGGGTGCATGAAATAGTCTTCATGGGGGTCCCCCTGTGTCCAGGGAATGGGATAGTGTCATGGGCATGGCTGAGCCAGGCCCCCTTCCACACGGAAGCAGGGAGCTCTGCTGGCCAAGGGTCTCCATTTGCAGATCTAGGAAAGGAGGTTTGAACAGGAGCTTGGTCCATTCCTCCTGACTTGCCCTGCGGTGGAATCATAATTCCCTGTCTACACATAGAATCATAGAATATCAGAGTTGGAAGGGACCTCTGGAGGTCATCTAGTCCAACCCCCTGCCCAGAGCAGGACCAATACCAACTAAATCATCCCAGCCAGGGCTTTGTCAAGCCTGACCTTAAAAACTTATAAGGAAGGGGATTCCAACACCTCCCTAGGTAACGCATTCCAGTGTTTCACCACCCTCCTAGTGAAAAAGTTTTTCCTAATATCCAACCTAAATCTCCCCCACTGCAACTTGAGACCATTACTCCTTGTCCTGTTATCTGCTATCACTGAGAATAGTCTAGATCCATCCTCTTTGGATCCACCTTTCAGGTAGTTAAAAGCAGCTTTCAAATCCCCCCTCATTCTTCTCTTCCGTAGACTAAACAATCCCAGTTCCCTCAGCCTCTCCTCATAAGTCAATAAGTTATACATCACAGTGTATAACTTTGTATCTCACAACTAATTATGTAAGTCCCCCGTGCCTTGGTTTCCCTGTATGCCACATGGTGATATTTACACAGGAGCTTGCGGGGAGACGGAGTAGTTCACGCACGTGAGTTAGGGCTTTCAGATCCTGAGATGGAAAGTGCTGTAGAAGTATTTATAATTGTTGTTATTTCTGCCGGGTTAAACAGGAGACAAGGAAGGGCTTTGTTTACTCACAATCACCTTGGGTAATTAGCCAATGTGTAAAACCAGTTGTGAGGAACTTGAGCAAGATAAGCCCAGCCCCAGATGTACTGGGCTGCTTCAGCCTATCAGGGTTGCAGCTTCCTCCCTCCCTGCCAGCCTGATTAGAGCAGAAGCCAGGCAGCCAGATACTCAGGGGCTGCAACTCTCCACAGCCCAGGTGACTTTGATGAAGCAAAAGATCTAGCCCTGGAAGCTGGGACTCCAGGATTCTGTTTCTGGGTCTGCCAGTCACAGACTGTGTGAGCTTGGGCAAGCCACTGGTTAACATTGCTGGGCCCTCTGTTTCTCCCACTAAGGGACAAGGACATTTCCCTAACTCCCAGCTGAGGTTAGGAGGTGTTGTAGGACTTGTCTACACGATTCATTAGCGCACGCCCGTGGGGTGTAAATTCTAGTCTGTGCCAAAGGGTCACACACTAGCTGGCATGTATGGGCTCTGCTGGCACCCACTACAAGTGCCCCAGTGCATGTTGCATGACAGTCTCCATTCCAACCCCCTTTTCCCGTGCACTAATAACTCTCTGAAACTTTCACCTTTTAGACAGATATTTTCTAGACTTTCATCCATGCCCAAAGGGGAACTCTTTCGGAAAGTTTTGAGCCAAAACGGGGTAGGCTTTTTTAAGAACATGGAGCCTGGAAAATAAAACAACCCTTTTCCTCATTGTGAGAAAAAAACTGGATACTCTGCCTCTCCAGCACACCTTACCCACCTCCTCCACGGGCGTAAACTCAGTTAAGGAAGGCCAGGCTATGCATGCCTGTGTGTGTCTAGCTGAGCTGTGACTGTACATGAAGCACATGAGGAAACTTTGCAGCCCTTGCCTCAGCCACTGTGAGGTGCCTCATCCATCCCCTGAGCAGGAACCCCTACTGGGCTGTATCGCTAGGTCCCTTGAGGTCAATGGGAATCTTTCCAATGACTTCAGTGGGCTTTGGATCAGGCCCATACTACATCCCTTATAAGGACGGGCAGGCAAAAAGCCAGGGTTGCTTGGCGAGACCGTTCTTGGGCAGACTGGAAATTAGAGGAGCCGCTGAAACTGAAAACAAGCTCACACTGCCCTTACGTAGAGTTCCCCCAAACGTCCAGCTTTTTGTGCAAAGCTGGATTTAGTTTCACTGGCTTTGGGGCAGCAAACTGCAAAAGTAGCTGAGCTGCAAAGCTAGGTGGGGCCTGCACACACCAGCATGTTTCTCCTCTTTACCCCATGATGTTACACTCCTCCTGGAGTGGGCTGCGTACGTACAGCTTACTGTGCACTTTTCCACACACATGCCTTAGATGGACTCTGACTGACGTACCTGGGTCCAAGGCTGTAGAAGCAGCACGTGATGTATCAAGAGGCAGTCTGGGCTTACGTAGTGAAAGACAGTATCGTAAGGACACCTGTGCTCAAGGAGGGAGAGTTCAGTTTTGATGATCTCAGATTTCGGAGTGCTTAAAAGTGCAAGCTTAACATTCATGCAGGATTAAATTTACTCTGTGCAGAGGCTCAGCACTGTGCTTATGTGCTGCTTAAGTCCCATTTAAGCCTCATTTGGAGGGCTCAAGTGGGACTTGTGTGACAAGATGGTCTGGTTGTTAGGGCAGTAGCCTAGGACATGAAATTCCCTGCTCCTCCACAGACTTCCAGTATGACCTTAGGCAGGTTATTTAATGGAATTTTGTCCTGTTAATTCTCATCTAACCATACACGGGAGACCAAGAATCCTTTATTTTCACCAACTCCCCAGTGTAAAAGACCAACCATCTCACTTTCTCATCTCATTCCTCCTTTCCCCCACCTGAGCTCCCTCTAGTGTTCTAAAGTGTGTACTGCAGGTACTCATGCCTGCTCTATTCAGTAAACCTTAGCTAAAACAGGAGGGGGTGGCATGGATTAGGTTGGAAAGTGTGAGCAAGCTGAGCTCTTGGGCCAGTTGAGCCCAACCTTGATATGCGAATCTGAGCTGGAGTTACTGATCTTGCACATCAACAGCTATTTTGTACTGTGCTGGTTTTAGCCACATTGAAATCTAATAGTTTCTAACCCTGCCAACCCAAACCAATGGGCATTCCCAGTTCCATTACTATGTAGGTGCAGACAGGTGAGATTCCAGGTGGAGTGGGTAGGGGTGCTACAAAGATGCACAAAGAGAAGATATCAGATTTTGTGGCAAGGATTTCCTGGAGATCACTAGATGGTCTCCCTGCACTTCCTACCCAAATCCCCTGCCCGACCTCTTCCCCCCACCCCCAAGGCAGCACATTCCTTTGCAGCGAGCTTTGAGGGGTGAAGAGAAGCAGAAGTGGATTTGTTTATCGTTTAATCAATCTGTTAAAATGCACACTCACAGGGCAGGGAGGGGCCACAGTCCTCACCCAAAGCCAGGCCGCAGACAGGGAAAAGGCAGGAATGTTAATGGGAACCAGGTTCGCTCTTCAGTTTCCTTTTCGTGGTCGCTGCTGGCAGAGCGGGCCAGATTCCTTGAGCAATCTGGGGCATATTCTTTACTGGAAGGTGGATCTTAGCTGATCCCTGAAGGGAGCTGGCTTTAGTCTTTACCCTTGCGCACAGACTAGGGAGCTTTGCTGAGGCCCAGAGGAGACCCTCCTGGCACTGAGTGAATTAAGATTTCTCTGAGTGAGCAAGAGGCTACACAGTAAGGACAAAGACGAGGGGCGGAGCCAGACTTTGTAAGTGCACAGGCTTTCCTTGCCCATGGCTTCCAAAATCCTTTACAAAGTGGGTAAATATCATCTGTCTTGTGACAGCTACAGGAGAAACAGAGGCACAGAGAGGGCAGGGTCCAAATTATTAGATGTGGCCTCAGATTTGGAGTATGCCAGTTTTTGGGTGCCCAACTTGATCGTCCTTGGACTGAATCATCAGAGGCAGTGAACCCCTGTAACTACCATTGACTTCGACATCCACAAAGCCACCATGTTATTTGAAATCCCTTCTCTAAACAACTGCACCCACGCACTATCCCTGCACACCTTCTTGTGGCACGGTACAGCACAGCAGGGCCACTGCTTCTGTTTCCCTACTGGTTCCTCGCTGCTCCGCCCAGCCTCCCACACCTTCTGCATTGATGGGACCTAGCCAGAGAGCTCGGTCACAGAATAGTTCCACGCCTACCAAAGTGCCCAAAGTCCAAAAGCAACACAAACACGTCCCTCCTCTCCCTCCCAGCCCACAGCAGCTGAGCTGGGCTCTTCCTTTTTAACTCCTCCCTCGAAGACACCAGCTTCAGGTGCTGCAGGGCAGTGCTGATTGGTCCCCAGCAGCCCATTAACTCTATCATGCCTTCGTACAGCCCATCACACTTTCCTTTGCTAAGATGCCCACGAATCACTCCCAGCTGGTGTTGGTCATGCTGGCAATCTCTTGTGATCCCTAAGGCCACTGGAGCCACTAACTTATGCTGTCACACCTGCTTCCACTGTTCCCTGGTCTCTTCCCTTTTGTCTGCTTAGTTCCCTGTTGCATCCTGTCTAAATCCTAGATTGTGAGTCGTCTAGTGCAGGGGCCATCTTTGTGTTATTTGTTTATACAGTGCCTAGCACAAAGGGATCTAGTTCTTCTCTGCAGTCTCCAGGACAGGTCCTACCTCAAATAAATAATAATGGGTGTTCTGCACTTCCGAAAACCCAGAGCCTGGATCTGGATTTAAGAACTTAATTTTAGCCCCCCATTTTTGCAAATCTCAGCCCACGTCACCTGGGAGAGTGTGTATGCCCCTGGAAAGGGGGAGGTTGCAAGCGATCAGCAGGAACTGGGAACAATTCACAGGCAAGGTCTCATTTCCCAGAGCTGTACTAGGTCTCAGTTCCCACAGGGAGTTTTTCCCACAGCCTCTGCTGGGAGGTGGAGCTTATCCCTCCCCTCTTCCCCCCATGGAGGAGACAGAAAATCTAAATCAGAGGAGCTTTTCCGAGAAAGGCTGTTTCAGAATCAGGAATTGACGTGAATTTGTAATCTCGAAACCCCACTGGGTGGCCTGTGTGTGAAACCTAGATCTTGAGTTACAGCCAGGCAGGACAAGCCAGTGAGCTGAAGACCGCCTGTGTCAGGACTCAAATTAACATCAGAAACAGATGCCACACTAATGGCACCTCCAGCTCTCCATGGACCTGGCCCAAGTCTCACTGAAGTCAGTGGAAAGTTTCCTGGGAGCTGAATCAGGTCACGAGTGGGGAGGCACCAACGATATCTGTCAGCCGCGCATTGAGAAAGAAAGATGCCACAACGGAGGCATCTCTGTCTCTTTGCACTGGGACTGTGTTGGAGATGCCCAACTGGTCTAGAGCTCATTCAGCATCACTAGCAGTCTGCTGACTGGGGCAGGGGTACCCAGCGCAAAGGCGGTCCTACAAAGGCGGGACTATCAGTGTGTTCTGCTTCTCCACCAAGGACTGCACCAGAATCAGCCATTCAGCAGAGAGACCCAAAGAAAAGGGACTATCTGCGAGCTCTGCTAGCTCAGGGCCGCTCAGTGTTTAAAGGGAGCAAAAAAACCTGGGGGGTCCTACTCTTTTCTACCAAAGTGAAAGTGACAGCATATCTGCCTGCCCCCTCCTGTTCCCCCACATCCGTTCTGACCCCTCATCTCACCTCTGCCCCCTCCAGCCCCCATCTGTTCCCCCCGCATCTGTTCTGACCCCCAGTCTCACCTCTGCTCCTCCTGCAGCCACCGGGGTTCTCCACCCCCACCCCCACCTGTGGGGTGGGCAGCTGCTCCAGGAACCTCTTCACCCCTGGCCCAGGCTGAGTGCCGCAGGGGGGAACGGGGGGGAGCAGACTGACCCATTGGGATGAGGGGGAGGAGGGGACTGACCCATTACTCACAGGAGTGGGGAAGAGGGAGTGGAGCCACTCTGAGCTGTCAGGCTTCTTCTGCTCCCTCCTCCCTCCAGTTGAGAACGGTGTCAGCTCCTGAGGGGAGGGAGAGAGCTCTGCTCACTTCCTGGAGGCAGCTCTGATTGGCTGCTCTGCTGGGGGGGGGAGCAGTGGGGAAAGCAGCGAATCAGAGGGGGTTTCCCTGGCAGGGTGAGGCTAAGCGCTGGTCAGGGCTCCGCAGGGCGCAGAGTGCCCTCACGGAGGGGCACTGTCCCACCCTGCCCTTGGCTCCTGCGGCCGGGGCAGCCTGGTGTCTCTGGGCTGGGCGACAGGGAGAGCAGCGCCTGGCTTCCCGCTCGGGGCTGAGGGGCGGAGACGGGGGACCGTCATGCCAGTGCCCCGGGCTCCCCAAGCCCCCTGCGACGTCTGCGTGAACAGAGTGAAATGGGAGGTGCGGGGCCCCAGCAGACATGAGGTGCTGGGGTCCCACGTTTCTCTGGACGGGCCAGTTCACGCTCCTCTTCCATTGTTGCACTGTCTGTGCTGTACCGGGGAGTAGCAGGCTCTCTGCTGTGGCCTCCGCTCTGAATCAAAGGGAGGGAGAGACCAGCCCATTGTGTGCCCGCAAGGATGAAGAATGTGATTCAATAGGAGGCTGGACTACGTGGTCTGGTCTCGGGACATCTGGTTTCAACATGTGGCAAAGACAAAGCTTTCAGCCGGCCCCTGCAAAGTAACTACCTCACACAACTCTGCAGCCAACTGGGACACAAACAAGTTGTTAACCCTCCTACCACATTAACAGCACAAGGCCAGTAAACAAAGCAGAGGGCAGCCTGCTGGATCCAGGGGTGAAAAATGGAGCTGCTATAGAATTATGTCACTGCTGCTCCAGGCCCAGCCTCTCCCTGCAGGAAATGCTGTCAGAGCAGGGGCAGGAGGGTGCTCAGAGCTACAGTAGTGCAATCCAGTCGCTGGAACGGTGCGGGAGTGCCAGCTCTAAGGAGGGACCCAGTAACTCCATCCTAGCCTCTCCCAGTAGGAGCGCTAGGCCCTATACTCTGGTACTAGGCTGCTGTTGCAGGAGTCAGGAAGGGTGTCAACCCACTGTGGAGAATGTAAGTGCCAGGGATCGCTGGATGTGAGGATGCAGCAGGCATGAGGGCATGTTCGCTGCACAGTATACAGCACTCACCAAGACGTTCATTTTTATTGAAAATTACGGATCAATCCTAACCGTCAAGAGGATGCAAAAACATGAACCAGCAGAACTCAATCCAAATGGGGACCAGATGTAGCCCCTCTGGATTCCCAGGGATGTTATTGTTTTAACAATATGCTGCTGGACCACATGACCCGAGTGCTATTTTTAACCCGGGAATAACTCCAAGCAGGCCCAACTTTCTTTCACTGCTGTAATTTATTCTTGACATTTCCCTTTAAAAACAAGGGCCCAGTGCCAGGCCCGTCTGCCGCGCAGTGCAGCATCATGGTAACTCTTCTCTCCTGTCTCCTAAGCCACATGCTGTTCTGGAGTGGCGTTATGGTGCGTGGATTCTCCCTGGAAGTAATAGGTACCTACAGCTATATTCATAGCCCCTGCTTCCCAGAATTCTGCTGCTTAGACAAGAAAATTAAAAACTACGCCCTTCCCCCAACATGGGACATTTCTTTGCTGGCCTGAAGTTCCCCTTTCTTTCTGTTTGGCCCCAAGCTCTGCCCTGCCAGCAAAGGGTTAGCTCCACCCTGATGCTCCGCCCCTGCAGCAAAAGGATAACTCCGCTCCCAACCAAGGTATTTCAAAGACAAGGGAAACTCAGAGGAAAAAATTGTAAGAAGTGGGGGAGGGGGGGAAACCTGTGACAGTTGCTAGTGGAAGCAAAAGTCGCCACCGTTCAGAGCCAGATTGCACTACCTCTTTGGACAGATGCGGCTTTCCAGGAAGGTGACAGGGAACAGAGCAACTCCGCTCTGCATCTCTTTGTGGCGTCCGTATTACCACAATGAATATGGGGCGGGAGGGTGGACGCTGGTATCACTGTTGCAGCTTCTCCACAGAGAGTGGTGTCGATGCTCTTGGTGCCTTATAAAGGGGACTCCGCTGACTGGGAGATGAGGTGCTTGTACCCCTGTGCTCTGCTACATGAGAGGATGGCTTCCACAGCAAAATGTATATGGTCTCAAGGCCTGATTGCTCAAAGAGCTAGGCAGCTGGAGCTCCGGTTGAAATCAGTGAGAACTGCAGACACTCAGCACCTCTGCAAATGAAGCCTTTAGTGAGGCGTGTACAGACTCAGCTCTCCAGCATCAACCAGGAATATTAACTGAACCCAGGGGGACCCAGGAACTGCAGCCTCAGAGCTATTGGGCCTCGTGGAGTCTGCACACCCTCTCGGTGCTCCAGGCCAAGCACTGGAGAACCCAGCCCATGCACTACTCGTATCCCTCTCTCAGGGAATATATCAGTGCAGGCAAACGTGACAGTTGTTTGCATTTATTGTCGATACAAAGGGAGCATGTGGAAAATGAGACGAGATGCAGGCCTAGGGCTCCAGGCAAGGCCAGCATGGCCCTTGGCACCAAAATGTTTGAGCACATCGGCCTCCAGCACTCATCTAACAGGGTTAGTGTTGCTGCTCTTAAATGGGAATGAGGTCTATTGCAAGTGTGAGGCCAGCAGGACTCGTATTCTGGCTGGAGTGTCCCAGCCCAGTGCTGGGGGAAGTGGCCATTACCTGCTGGCATCCCTGGACAGGAGCTGCAAAGTTCCCCTGGGGAAAGGTAAGCTAAGGCATCTTGAGTCACCAGGGACTGATGTGTTTCATACAACCAAGAGGGACTTGTTGAGCCATCTTGATGTCCTAAGGGTATGTCCTAGACCAGGGGCCGGCAAACTTTTTGGCCTGAGGGTCGCATCGGGTTTCGAAAATTGTATGGAGGGCCAGTTAGGGGAGGCTATGCCTCCCCAAACAGCCAGGCGTGGCCCGGCCCCTGGACCCATCCCCTCCCTGCTTCTCGCCCCCTGATGCCCCCCCCCGGGACTCCTGCCCCATCCAACCCCCCCTGTTCCCTGACGACCCCTCCGGGACCCCTGCCCCATCTACCCCCACACCCCACGCTCCCTGTCTCCCGACTGCCCTGGAACCCCCGCTCCTGACTGCCCCCCGCCACTCCATCCAACCCCTCCTCTCATTCCTGACCACCTCCCCCCCGGGACTCCTGCCCCATCCAACCACCCTGCTCCCTGTCCCCTGACTGCCCCCAGAGTCCCTGCCCCTGAGTGCCTGCCCCCCGCCGCCCCATCCAACCCCCCCGCTCCTTCCTGACTGCCCCTATTCAACCCCCTTGTTCCCCACCCTCTGACCGCCCCAACCCTTATCCACACCCCCGCCCCCTGACCACCACCCCGAACTCCCCTGTGATCTATCCAACCCCCCCTGCTCCCTGTCCCCTTATTGCGCTGCCTGGAGCGCCGGTGGCTAGCGGCGCGACAGCCATGCCGCCCAGAGCACCAGGACAGGCAGCTGTGCGGCCCGGCTGGAGCCAGCCACACCTCAGCGCAGCACAGAGCACCGGGTCAGGCCGGACTTTTTTGCAGCTGTGCTGCCCGAGGAGCTTGCAGCCCCGCCGCCCAGAGCATTGCGCCAGTGGTGCAGTGAGCTGAGGCTGTGGGGGAGGGGGAATAGTGGGGGAGGGGCCGGGGGCTAGCCTCCCAGGCCAGGAGCTTAGGGGCCGGGCAGGAGGGTCCCATGGGCCGGATGTGGCCTGCGGGCTGTAGTTTGCCCACCTCTGTCCTAGACCATAGTGCTGGGGAAGAGGTAAGGAACAGGCAGGGAGGATGGTGTCATGGCCAATATGACTCCGGGAAGCTTCATCCTTGCATGAATGCCTGGGAGGCAACTCCAGCTGCGGATGAAGAGCTCAGAGGAGGTGCAGGAGCAGAAGATGATGGGGACACAGGTCTAAATTCAGCTCTCGGTTACATCAGTGTAAATCCAGTGACTACAATTAAATTACTCCAAATTTATGCTGGTGCAACCAAGGGCAGAATTTGCCCCAGACTCTCTTACCAAGGCCGATAAAGAATTCTTTGCTTTTGGTGCTTTAAACCTGACTCAGACAACATCAAGTGCAGCAACGTAGAGATAGTGGGCCTGATTCTGCCCTCCCCGGTGTAAACCAGGGATGACTCCATTGAAGGCATGTCAGAGTAAAGCCTGTGTGAGATGAGTCTCAGTCCCAGTGGATTCTGGGGTGGGGAGCTGTGGCGAGACGATTGGGGAGGGGATATTATTTTGTACCATATGTGTAGTCCCATCCCAACATTCACCTGCTTGTCTCGGGACTGAGCCATATAAAAACAACACTGAGATGGCTCCATAACCTTCCTCACTCTGGAGGCAGAATGATCTTTCCTGGGGCATTTGCTATGTTGCTTTCTTATTCTGAGAGCGGGTCAGTCCAGGATTATTACACTCCTAGGGTTGAAAATGACTGGAGGGCAACCAAGCTAGATGTGGAATTTCCAGGAGTCAGTCTGAACATTAGCACTCCAATGCCAACTGCCTTGTTGCTAGAGCTGGTCAAAAAGCTGGAAAAACAGTTGTACAGGAAATTTCACAACTGGTTCCATTTCAGGGGGGGTGAAATGGGCCCATTTTCCACAAAAGTTTTGCCGATATTTATATAGTCAACCTTTTATTGAAAGCACTACAGAACATTTTTGGTAAACAGACACAGTCAATAAAGATTTCAGTCCCAATTTCCATAATGGTTTCTAGTAAAAAATTATTGGTAAAAAATCTCACAGAAACTTTTGTGAAAAATGGAAAATTATGACAATTTTAAAAAAAAGTTCCAGTTTTGAATAAAGGCCTTTTTTTCCCATCAGAAAAGCTTTGTGTGTGTAAACTTTTGACCAACTCTACTTGGGATGTAGTGTATTAACCTCCCTACTGTATGGAAACATGTTTCCAGAAGCTAAAGCTTATTGCAAAGAAAGTTAGCGTCATAGTCAGTGTCCATTTCGCTTGTGAAAAGTACCTATGTCCTGCCCATAAACTCTGGGAGATGGAGTAGGACTGGTGGTCAGTCTATCAGAGAAAGAAGTGGAATGGTCAGCCGGAAGACACGAGTATAACAATTTCCTGCATATCTCTGCAAATTAGTTCCAGGAAAATGGGGAAAAGCCAAATGGAATTTGGACACTGGCATCATGAGTTTCCATTTGTTCTCAGTCCATTTCAAACAGGAAGGTCTGCAGGGCTCCAAGGAGCAAACCACGCAAGTCCAGATGAACAGTGGGAAGCAGATGCATCAGGCGTGGAAGGCATTAGAGGTTGTCATACATGTGTAAAGTTTTTTCCAGCTGCTGGCTGACCCTCTGGTAGAAGATGATCTGTTGTTTCAGGTAGGACTGCATCATTTTCTTGAAGTCCGCTATGCGTCGCTCATGGAAGTGGTTCATCTCTGCCTGGAGGGAAAAGCCGACCACACGGCAGCGCTTCCGAATCCCATCTGCCTCCTCCTGATCCATCTTCCCTTCGTCACTCATCCGCTGGCTCTCCTTCACCTTGGCAAAGGCTCCTGCGAGGGGGAGAGAAATGAGACACCAAGGGTTAGTAAGATGTAAAGAGCGTGTCCCAGCACTCCCTCTCTCCAGGCTGTACTGTGTCCTCCACCCCAGCATCCCAAGAGAGACGAATGCTCATTGTGAGCAGCAGGAGAGCTACAAATGCATCATGGCCTGGTTCTGTTCCCCCTTGGCTCTAGACCCAGGTCTTTCCCTTCAGGTTCACATACCTACTAATGCCTACACATTCCTATGGTCCTGGAAAAATCCAGCACTCCCTCTGCCAAGCCACACAAATGATGCCCTCCCTCTTCATCCTTAGTCCTTTCCAGTCTCCCAAACATCTGACTACGCGGGACTGAATGAAAACAGGCATCTGGAAAAACTGCATCAATGCAAGGCCCTGAGTGTCGCTTCACTATACAGCCAAGGTACTGGGAAGGCACCAGCGCACTCAAATGTTCCACAGAGAGCTCTGGACAGCCGTGCTGGGAATCACACCCCAGGGGGGCAATCTCTGAGTAAGTATGGCTCCCTGCACAAGAGAAGGAATGGATCCACTGAAGGCCCTGTGTGCTTTAGAGAAGCACAATACTCTAGCACCATTTGCTCTGGCTTTGTGGATCAGACAGAGGCTACATTTTCATCAGGGTATGACACAGTTTGGCCCTGCCATGTGGCTAGATCGACATGTGTTAAAACATTGCTGGGCCACTACCAGGTTTAACAGCCTACTGTTTTCAGAACATACATGGGGCTTTAGTGGATCCTGCACCATCCAGTACATAGTGCATCAGGTTGATCATCAAAAGACCTGTGCTGTGTCTCCAGTTTTCCCATTGTCTTGCTATGTAACCTTCAGCAAGTCACCTAACCTCTATACAGAATCATAGAATCATAGAATATTAGCATTGGAAGAGACCTCAGAAAGTCATCTAGTCCAATCCCCTGCTCAAAGCAGGATCAACACCAACTAAATCATCCCAGCCAGGGCTTTGTCAAGCCGGGCCTTATTCCACCACCTCCCTAGGTAACCCATTCCAGTGCTTCACCATCCTCCTAGTGAAATAGTGTTTCCTAATATCCAACCTAGACCTCCTGCACTGCAACTTGAGACCATTGCTTCTTGCTCTGTTATCTGCCACCACTGAGAACAGCCTAGCTCCATCCTCTTTGGAGCCCCCCTTCAGATAGTTGAAGGCTGCTATCAAATTCCCCCTCACACTTCTCTTCTGCAGACTAAATAACCCCAGTTCCCTCAGCCTCTCCTCGTAAGTCATGTGCCCTAGCCCCCTAATCATTTTCATTGCCCTCCTCTGGACTCTCTCCAATTTGTCCACATCCTTTCTGTAGTGGGGGGCCCAAAACTGGATACAATACTCCAGGTGTGGCCTCACCTGTGCCAAATAGAAGGGAATAATCACTTCCCTTGATCTGCTGGCAATGATCCTATTAATACAGCCCAATATGCCATTAGCCTTCTTGGCAACAAGGGCACACTGCTGACTCATATCCAGCTTCTCGTCCACTGTAATCCCCAGGTCCTTTTCTGCAGAACTGCTGCTTAGCCAGTTGGTCCCCAGCCTGTAGCGGTGCATGGGATTCTTTCTTCCTAAGAACAGGACTCTACACTTGTCCTTGTTGAACCTCATCAGATTTCTTTTGGCCCAATCCTCCGATTTGTCTAGGTCACTCTGGACCCTATCGCTACCCTGCAGCATATCTACCTCTCCCCCCAGCTTAGTGTCATCTGCGAACTTGCTGAGGGTGCAATTCATCCCATCATCCAGATCATTAATAAAGATATTGAACAAAACCGGCCCCAGGACCGATCCCTGGGGCACTCCGTTTGATACCAGCTGCCAACTAGACATCGAGCCATTGATAAGTATCCGTTGAGCCTGACAATGTAGCCAACTTTCTATCCACCTTATAGTCAATTCATCGAATCCATACTTCTTTACCTTGCTGGCAAGAATACTGTGGGAGACTGTATCAAAAGCTTTGCTAAAGTCAAGATATATCACATCCACCTCTTTCCCCATATTCACAGAGCCAGTTATCTCATCATAGAAGGCAATCAGGTTGGTCAGGCATGACTTGCCCTTGGTGAATCCATGTTGACTGTTCCTGATCACCTTCCTCTCCTCCAAGTGCTTCAAAATGGATTCCTTGAGGACCTGCTCCATGATTTTGTCAGGGACTGAAGTAAGGCTGACCGGTCTGTAGTTCCCCGGGTTCTCTTTCTTCTCTTTTTAAAATATGGGCACTATATTTGCCTTTTTCCAATCGTCTGGGACCTCCCCCAATCGCCACGAATTTTCAAAGATAATGGCCAATGGCTCTGCAATCACATCAGCCAACTCCCTCAGCACCCTTGGATGCATTAGATTTGGACCCATGGACTTATGCATGTCCAGCTTTTCTAAATAGTCCTTAACTTGTTCTTTCACCACTGAGGGCTGCTCACCTCCTCCCCATACTGTGTTGCCCAGTGCAGCAGTCTGGGAGCTTACCTTGTCTGTGAAGACCGAGGCAAAAAAAGCACTGAGTACTTCAGCTTTTTCCACATCATCTATCACTATGTTGCCTCCCCCATTTAGTGAGGATCCCACACTTTCCCTGATCTTCTTGTTGCTAACATACCTGTAGAAATCCTTCTTGTTACCCTTCACATCCCTTGCTGGCTGCAACTCCAATCGTGCCTTGGCCTTCCTGATTACACCCCTGCATGCTCTAGCAATATTTTTATACTCCTCCCTAATCATCTGTCCAAATTTCCACTTCTTGTAAGCTTCCTTTTTGAGTTTAAGCTCAGTGAAGATTTCACTGTTAAGCCAAGCTGGTTGCCTGCCATATTTGCTATTCTTTCTGCACATCGGGATGGTTTGTTCCTGCGCCGTCAATAAGGCTTCTTTAAAATACAGCCAGCTCTCCTGGACTCCTTGCCCCCCCATATTAGCCTCTCAGGGGATCCTGCCCATCAGTTCCCTAAGAGAGTTGTGACAGGGTCAGGCCAGATGGCTACAGGAGAGTAATCCTATTGGGATCCGGGCTACAGGAGAGTAATAGAAGGCAGATATATTAGCCCCAGGTTAAGTAGGTCCCTTTTCCCTGGGTAAGGTAACAGGGAAGGTTCCAGAACAATCAGGAACCTTCTGTAGACAATTAAGACAGGCTGATTAGAACACCTGCAGCCAATCAAGAAGCTGCTAGAATCAATTAAGGCAGGCTAATCAGGGCACCTGGGTTTTAAAACGGAGCTCACTTCAGTTTGTGGTGTGCGTGTGAGGAGCTGGGAGCAAGAGGCACTAGGAGCTGAGAGTGAGAACGCGGACTGTTGGAGGACTGAGGTGTACAAGCATTATCAGACACCAGGAGGAAGGTCCTATGGTGAGGATAAAGAAGGTGTTGGGAGGAGGCCATGGGGAAGTAGCCCAGGGAGTTGTAGCTGTCACACAGCTGTTCCAGGAGGCACGCCATACAGCAGCATTCCACAGGGCCCTGGGCTGGAACCCGGAGTAGAGTTGCCTAGGTTGCCACCCACTTCTACTTCCCCTACCAATTCTTCCCTGTTTGTAAGCAGCACGTCAAGAGGCGCACGGCCCCTAGTTGGTTCCTCCAGCACTTGTATCAGGAAGTTGTCCCCGAAACTCTCCAAAAACTTCTTGGATTGTCTGTGCACTGCTGTATTGCTCTCCCAGCAGATGTCAGGGTGATTGAAGTCCTGCATTAGAACCAGGGCCTGTGATCTGGAAACTTCAGTTAGTTGTCCAAAGAAAGCCTTGTCTACCTCATCCTCCTGGTCTGGTGGTCTATAGCACATGCCCACCACGACATCACCCTTGTTGCTCTCGCCTCTAAACTTAACCCAAAGACTCTCCACAGGCTTTTCTCCAGTTTCATACTGCTCTCTTACATACAATGCAACTTCTCCACCTTTTCTCCTGTACCTGTGCTTCCTGAACAACTTATACCCATCCATGACAGTGCTCCAGTCATGTGAATTGGCCCACCAAGTTTCTGTTATTCCAGTCCTATCATAGTTCCTTGATTGTGTCAGGACTTCCAATTCTTCCTGCTTGTTTCCCAGGCTTCTTGCGTTTGTGTACATGCACCTAAGATAACTAGCCAATTGCCCTACTTTCTCAGTATGAATCAGGAGACTTCCCGTCTTGTACCCTCCTCCTTGTGTTTCCTCCCGGTAATCCCACTTCCCTACGTGTGTACCTACGTGTGAAAAGGGGATAATCATTCTTACTCACCTTTGTAAAAAGTGCTTGGAGAACTACTGATGAAGCGAGCTACATAAGGGCCTATTATTCGTTATCATAGACTAGGAATAAATCTACATCACAGCGAGCCAGAATGTTGAAGCTGCTAGAAGAGGCAATAGATTAACAGAAGGAAGAAGCGTGAGGTTTTATACAGTGTCTCAGAGATCTCAAGATACCCGACAAAGCAAAGGGTTCAGTTCTAGTAGTGCAGTGACCACAAAGGTGAGATCTGCACATAGCAATAGCTTATGCACCTTTGGATCTGTGGCAGGAGGGATGGGAAAGAAGGATACTCCTGCTGCTTCTTCCTCTTATTGCAAAATGACATGGGGCACTTATCTTCCTGCTGGACAGTCACCACAGAAGGATAGAACAGACCCCAGTTCATAGATTCATAGATTTTAAGGCCAGAAAGAACCATTATGATCATCTCATCTGATCTGCTGCATAGCACAGGCCACAGACTCTCACCCAGTAATTCCAGCATCAAGCTAAATTCTCTGAAGGACAATCTCTATAGCAGTGGAGCAGCTCCTGCATATGCAGTGTGATCAATGGGTACAGCAGGCCCAAAGTCTTCAACAACCTTTCATCTCCCAAGTGCCAGGTTCAAACATAGATTAGGTTGCCTGCTCTAAATACAGTAAATTCACCATTGTCCATAGCGGAAGTTTGTCCTTATCACAACAGGCTTTTCTGCTAGGTCCCACCATTCAGGTGGGCCTCTCAGGGATTGTTTAAACCTATTCCCAATCATAGTAAACTCTGCTGATATAAGTCACTCATAAACCAAAATAAGATTATGCACACAGGAAGGAGTTTGCTCAGTTGAATGTAACTGGTTTAAAAACCTATTTAAGTTAAACTAGTGCAACTTTCTCATGTGGACAACCACTTCCGGCAATTTTACACCAGATTAATTCCATTGATTTCAGTGGAGCTACTGCTGATTTACACCAGTGAAAGTCAAAGGACATTCAAGTCCTGTGTGTTGTGTATTCTGCTATGTTGTACCTGCTGTGCCTTTATTATTATGTATTCCCATAAACATGCACATGACGCAGAAACCAGTCATGTTTTGACACACTTCACCTGTGTACACCAATGGCACTATATAAATAACAATTACCACAAAAGCAGCACACGGTTTGTTATAATAAATAGACCATGGCAGGAGAGGCCAGAAGAAGATCAGCACAGGCTGCTTAGTCAACACCGAGGTGCATTAGCAGAACAGTGCCCAGAACTGAATAGCAGGAACTGCATGTCAGGATGAAGATGCATTGGCGGAGTTCTGTGGGGTCCCAGAGCAGGAGGACTGAAAGGTCAGGATTCATATGTACTGGCAGAGCTGCATGAAGGCAGCTTCCACAGCACCTGTGTGTCCTATGCTTGGCTCTAGCAATTGCTATCAGGAATTTCCACAGGTACTCTATTCGCCTAGGCAAAAAAAATTAAAACCTCTACTGCCCAAAGAGCAAGGATTGCGGGGAATTAAAGACTTAGCAGCTTAGGAGGACCAGGCATGCCTTTTTGAGACCCTGCTTGAAATCTAACTCGTGTAAGATGTCAGGGGAATCACATCAGCTCCTAACAGAATTTGATACAGTTGTGAAAAATGCTCTGTATGTCTTTGCACTGCTCCAGTACTGCTGAGGAGCATTGCTCTCAGGGGATAAGCAATGTTTCCCCTATCTTATGTCCTATATCATGCTTGTTCTTCCTCTCCTGTGCAACCCCATGTGCTCCCTAGTGTCAGAACTTGCCACAGGACCCACTCATTATGCTCCAGAATTTCATATTTCATGGCGAAAAAAAAAGGGGGGGGGGAGATTTTCAAAGCCATGAGAGGGGGAATTGGATGGGTGCCCAATTCCCATTAATTTTAATTGGGTGTCCAAATCCCTTAAGCAGCTTTGAAAACCTCACTCTGAGTTTCTGGCCCTTACAGTTGTGAAGAAAACCTTCCAAACGTGAACAGAGCGGAGCGGAGCCAATGTGTCTGCTGAGTCTTCACAGAGCCTGAAGCAGTAGCTCAGAGAAGAGTGAACTGGCCCATTTAAATGTCAACATTATTAACTATTTCACTGCTGACTTTAGCAGAAACAGCCAGCTAGAGTGCTGATCCTGCATTCAAAAACCCTTCCTCAGCTGCCAAAGCTCCCAGATTCTTCCCCAATGAGTGTTGACATTCACCTGAGGCTGCCATAGCATTTCCAGCCTGCAATATTAAACCGCCACGGAATCAGAGCCCTTGGCACAGAATTTAGGGCGAGTTTGCCAGACTACATGGGGTCTGGCTCACATTCCCCACAGATCCTCAGACGACCAGTTAAAACACCTCACTCACCCTGCCCCACCAGCAGAGTCCAGCCATACTGCAGAGAGGGCCATCAGCACTTTAGATACCAAGTGGAGGGAGGGAGGGATTAGGCTGTGCCTTTACTCGGTGCCTTTACATGGAGATAGCTATCTCCGTGTAAAACGGTAATGGAGACTAGGCACTATGGTCTTTACCCCAATGGAGCTAGTTGAGGTAGACCCCAGCTGGAGGAGGAGAACTTAGTGTTGATCCCAGATATGGTTCATCAAGGTACAACTCCCTGTGCCTTTGTCTCCACTAGGATTTTACTCCCCGAGAGCGATCTTGAGTTAGCGATCTTGAAGTAAAAACACACCTGTTTCTGCAGTGAACACCTAGCACTAGACAGATCAAGCCTGTCCAGGGATCAGAGGTTAATTTAATCCAAAGATTCACAGCACCTCCCCACCCTTTCCCAAAAATGGCCTTAACCCAACCCTGGAGGGAAGGCATCTAACTACACTCAGGATCACTAAGTCATCCCAAACCAGATCCAATACCATCCAGCTCCTCCAAACACCCTCCTGTTAGGGTCCCTGCCCAGCCGGTACTGGAAAGAGGATGGACTAGATAACCAGATTAGTCATTTCCTTTCCAACATCTAGGATTGCATTATCCAGAGCCCCTGCCACTAGGAACATGACTGAGCCAGAGGCCTCGCCCACCAAGTCTCCCGGATATTGGACTATCTTTGTGTTCACCTTCACAAACCAGTGACAATGTGGGCATGTGAGATGGCCTAATTCCTTAGGTAACTGGAGTGGTACACAGTATAAGACTGCGATGGGGGTATACAAACCTCTCATGGGCTGGAAAGGGTTAATGAATTGGAGTGAGCACAATCAGCACCACCCACTACCCCCGCAGTGGGTGTCAGGCCTATAGGAAGAGGGTGAAAGGGGACAGCTTGCTCAGGTATAGCTACCTAGGAAGGAGAGCAGAAAACCACGTGTTCTCACTTGGGGAAAGAAGCCAAGAACCAGGCAGGACTGTGGCTAGTCAGAGCCTCCCTGGAGGGAAGGCAGACCGGACACTGGACTGTTTGGGTGTATTGGAGACCTGCTGATGCCATGGTAGAGGGTGCCTCACCTGAGGGGAAGGGCGGGATCTGACAGCTCAGCCACAGGACAGGTGGCCCATTAACCTCAGAGGGACTGAGAACTAGGACAAAGATTCCTTTATTTTGTGATTATTTGGGGACTGTGACTTTAGACTCTGCTACTTCAGGCGCAAGGGAGCATGGGGCGGGGGTGTCAGTGTTTGAACTTTCATAGTGAAATGGACAGAGAGCTGAGCCACCAGAATGGGCTGAAAACCCCATTGGGGAAACTGAGGTGGAGCGAGTGCAGCACAGGGGACAGTGATCTTATAACAAAGACAATCCCCCCAAACTCCTCAGACTTTGAGATGTGTTAGGTCCCTAAAGATCATTTCCACCTTGTCCCCAACCGAGAGCAAGAATTATCTGGAAGATCCTAGTCTCCTCAGACACATCGGGAAATCCTTCCCAAGCAGCAATACACGCACACAGAATCACCACCATTTCTCATTGTATCCTTTGTTTCCAATGAACCTGGAGGACTACTGCAAAGGAGAATGCATGAACCTCCACTGGACTGCCCAATGGCTAGATGGTTTGACCTTGTTTGTCTGCCCTTATTATTCACTATTTGTAAATGCTCTGTGAATGAGATTTTGTTTGCATGAATATTAACAGATTCAGTGCTCGTCCTGTAAATACGGTTATTTGTATGGGAATGGGGTCATTAGTAATTCACTGATAGTTACGCACTGTACAGGGGTCAGCATCACCATGTTGCATGATGGACACTTGACAAAATTACTGGACTTAGTGACGGACATTGGCGGGGGGGGAAGGGCGCTCCCGGCTGAGGCAGGGGGTCGGGGTGTGGGTTCCGGGGTGGAACCAGAAATGAGGGGTTCAGGGTGTGGGAGGGTGCTCCGGCCTGGAGCAGGGGGCTGGGGTGTGTGGGGGCTCCAGCTGGGGGTGTGCAGGCTCTGGAGTAGGGCTGGGGATGAGGGGTTTAGGGTATAGGAGAGTGCTCCGGGCTGGGACCAAGGGGTTCGGAGGGTGGGAGGGGTATCAGGGCTGGGGCATGGGAGTGGGGCACGGGGGTGTGTGTGCAGGCTCCGAGCAGCACTTACCTCCAGCAGCTCCTGGAAGTAGCAGCATGTCCCTCCTCCGGCTCCTATGCGGAGGCGTGGCCAGGTGTCTCTGCGCGCTGCCCCATCCACAGGCGCTGCCCTCACAGCTCCCATTGGTCGCGGTTCCCGGCCAATGGGTTGGGAGCCGCAGAGTCAGTGCTCGGGGATGGGGGGCAGAGGCAGCATGCCTGCAGAGCTGCCTGGCGCCTGGCCGCACAACAGCAGGGACAGGGAGTCACTTGTGGGGAGCCGCCCGAGGTAAGCACCCCCACAGACCTCAAAATTTTTACCACAGACACTTGTGTCTGTGTATGGACACATTGCCGACCCCTGGCTCTGTACTCCTGTTTAAGAAGTTTCAGTCCTTCTGATCAAGGGAGCAGAAAAAATCCCATGTGACCAGACACCATGATTAGTCAAATAGAACAACTTACAAACAAGCCACATGTTTGCACAGCCTGTTCAAAGAATCCCCAGTTGCATATGGATTCGAAAAATCTAAGTCTGTTTAGGAAAAGAATAAAAGGGTAAATTTTCAATGAACTCTGGGCCTTACTCTCCGCTGGCTTCTTGTGCCAAGTGGATGTAATGTAGAGCTCAGCAGGAACCAGAGTTTATGTTTTGTAGGAAATTCCCCAATTTCAATTTTTTTCCCCATTCTAAAATGGACAACAAACTAAATATTTCCTGTGAAAGAAAATCCCCCTCAAAAAATTGTTTTGGAGTCAACAGAAATGTTTCCTTTCGATAAAATCAAACTATTTCCTTCCAATTTCAACCATTTAATTTTTTTTAATTTTTGTTTTTAATATGAAAAACAATGAATTTTGTTTCAAAATGAACAATTGAAATGGACCATTTGGGAAATGTCAAAATGAGACATTTCGATGTCAACGAGAACCTTCATTTCATTTCTTTCTAAAGAAAATTTCATCAAAATGACACATTTTTCAAAACATGTTAATTTTAACCAAAATGGCAATTGTTTGTCAAAAAAAAGACATTATGATTAAAAATTTCCAACCAGCTCTAGTGTAAAGTGCTGCCAAATCAAGATGATAGTGTTTCACCCTCACTTTGCAGTGGGGTAACTTACTGCAAACCAGAAGAGTCAGATTCATTCTTAGAAATGAACAATTCTACCGGCCTTGATTTTAAAATGCAGTGATTGCAAAGGATAGTGCTCTGTGTCAGAGGCAAGTCAAAATGGGCTTCACAAGGCACTTTATTATTTATATCACAGCAGTACCTCGACGCCCTGATCAGGACCCCATTGTGCTAGGCGCTGTACATGCATATAACAAAAAGTCAGTCCCTGCCCCAAAAAGCTGACAGTCAAGTAGCCGCTTCACGGGCAAGAGTCCTCTTTCAATTTTGCTTTAGCTTCTGAGGGTTCAACTAACAGACAGAGCTTTTCCCTCTCTGATTTCTGACTTTTAGGCCTTGCCTAGCTTAGAATGTTTGGTCATGTTGTAGCTCTGTTTAATTGATCGCCAATTCACCTGAGCTAACTAAGGCCTTGTCCATACACAGAAGTTGTACCAATTTAACTGAGGCCTTGTCCACATGCAAAAGTTGCAATAGTTTCACTGAAATCAGTTTTCAGACTGATTTAAATGAATGCAAACCCCTTGGTGAACCCTCTAATTTTGGATTAAGGTGGCTTATTTCGGTTTAGCTTAAAGCTGTTCCTAATTGACTTGAGTTAAATCAAAATAACCCTGGTTTAAGCCAAAATTAGAGCATCCACATAGCCTTTTGCACCAGTTTAACTAAATCGGTTTTAAATACACAATCAATTCAATTGCTGCAACTTTCTCATCTAGACAAGCTCTAACATGAGTGTAAATGCAAGTGATGGCACTCCACCTATGTTTAATCTTGTGCATGATTCACCCTAAGGCTCCGGGAGGGTCAAAGGAAAAATGATGCAGGCAGAGAAACAGGTCTGAAAGTCATAATGAGCCATAAAGTGAGCCACAACCAGGAACACTTTCTGTGGAATAACTAATTTAGCATTTACACTCAAGTTCACTGGAAATTAACTAGCTTACATGACACCATGAACAAAAGTCACCATCTAGACAAGTCTTTGGGGGGAGGGGGGGGCGTAGCTGATGCTTGTGGGAAAGGCTGTTTCTATTTTTTTTTAAATTCTGTGAGAAGGAATTCTGTTCGGCTGTTTGCTGCATTCCTCCCCCCCCCCCCCCCCCCCCCCCCCCCCCCTTCTTGAGCTCTAAGTCTATTTGCATGAAAACAGAACCTCTCCTTCCTAAGAGTTTCTATGAAGGCCAGCTGCGTGCGCCTGACCTGAGGTTAGAGTCCTCTGTTTGTGACAGCACAGTAGGCTGCCGGTGGAAGTTAACATGATGTCACAAACAGAGGATTATGACTCCTGGTCAGGATGTAGCAGGAACAGAAGCTCTCTTTAGAAACAAAGGTTCTAATCTAAGCCAAACCCTGCCCTTGGTTACAGCCACAAGCCTCGCTCAGGGCAGATTCTGGGCCCTACTTTCATACAAAAGTCCTTAGTAATAAAGAATGAGTGGAAAGAAGTATAGAAAATCTTGAAGGTTAAATTCCCTCTTGGGGCACAGCTGAACAGTGGGGTACAGTGAAGGCAGCTGAGTGACACCGAAGAGGAATTTGGCTCCCAAGGTTTAAGAAGAATTGTTTCTAGCTGAAATCTATTATCCAGGTTTTCTGGGGGGTGGCAGCTGCTCTCCCAGGGGTAGATTCTGCCATCCTCACACACAGAGAGTAGCACTTTACTCCGTTAGTAGTGCCATTCATTCCAGAGGAGCTACTTACAGTAGCAAGGTTCTTCTGAAGCCCCATCTACACTACAAAATGTTGTCAACCTGACTTACGTCGGCATACAGCCACCGCAGTTATTAAATCACTTGTGTGTGGACTTGGCTGCTTGTGTCAGCCGTGCACGTCCACACCAGGAGCGCTTGTGTCGATTGTATTGTCAATGTGGGGCATTGTGGGACAGCTCCTGAAAGCCAGTAACAGTCAATGTAAGCAAGGCAATGTCTACACTGACACTGCATCAACCTAATTACGTCGACCATGACTCTCTGCTGCTCGGAAAGGTGGTGTTACTAAATCGGCACAACTAGGTTGATGCAAGGCAGCTTACGTCAAACTAACCCTGTAGCGTAGACCAGGCCTCAGTTTAAGGGTGGCTCTCAGCATTTAGCAGGACACTTCCTCATGAACACATAAGCATTTTTTTTTACCTGCAAGCCAGGTGTGACTCACCATTCTGGTAAGATAAACCAGATCCCACCCATAAGCCGCAGCCCTTCTGTCCGTGCTATGGCTTCCTGGATACTTACAATGGCATTGTAGAAAAGCACCTAACAGCCCAGCCTTCCTGCCTGTACCTTTTACTGGCAAAATATTTGCCTTAGAGTGAAATTAGAGCTGGATCCTCTTGCCAGCTTCCTCCCCTTGGATGGAAATGCAAGTCAGGGGGGCTGGCAACCCCGAAGGAAGACAGAGAGTCTATGGGTAGATTTTTCTCCAGTGGGAGTTAGGTGCCTGTGCTTTTGGAAATTTATCCCTCTGTGAAGGACAAGGCTGTTTTCTCTTGAGCAGGCATTTTGTTCCTGCAGCACCTCCAACCTGGGCCTCCTGGAGTTGTTTACAATGCAGTACCTCTTGTTTTGCCACATGTCCCCGAAACACCCAAATGTCTCACTTTCGCCAGGCCACATATGAACAGAGGAGGGAGCCTGGCACAAGCAGTTGGACTTCTGAGATTGAAAGGGACTGCCTTTCCCCAAGTGCACTACTTTCTATAATGATTCTCACAACTCTGCCGCTAGCCAAACACAGACAGAAACAGTGTGTTCAGGAATCCAGGCCTCACCAAGACTCTGACGCCCGCTACTCTGACAAGCAGCATGCCAAGACTTTGTGCTGGCCTTGCTACTCCCACCTCGCCAACGATCGTCTCCTGTTTCCTGCGCACTCTCTGTCCTCTTCTGGGATAAGACAAGATTCTCCAGCTCTCTGGCCCAACGGGGCAGCCAGCTCTGCACTGGCAGACAGGGGGCAATGAATTTCCAAGAGGTCTTGCTCTCTGTGCTCTGAGGCTCTCTGAGAGGAGCTAACAGAGGCCTTGGGCTTCCCTAGAAGCAAATGACTGTGTAGGCTCAGAGAAAACATGATCCTAGCCACCTGCAGAAGGTGCCCTGGGCTGCTCCCTGCAACCAGCATCGCAAATCCGAATGCATCACAATCAGCTCTGCCAGTGTGGGGAAACGGGGATTTATCTGTCACTAGATTTCCTTTCCACACATTACTGGAGAGACTGAGGATACTTAATCAAGGTCTCATTATCTTAATGTAGGAAATGAGAAAGGAGGAGGAGGAGCAGTCTGGTCCTGGTCATGAGGTGATTCCTAAGCAGAGTTCATTCAAGAAAGTCCCTGTCAGGGCTGAACTCCCCAGCGAGGAACCAATCACAGGGCTGCCAAAATGCACTCCGCTTCCCCTTCTAAGTGTGAGTCGGCGGGAGGGAAATTAGGCCTGGTGCCACAGCCAGAGTCAGGTAAAATGTCAGGCAGTCACATGGAATGCCAAGAAATATAGGGCATTAAGCAGCAGCACATCTGACTTCTGCATAAGGCGGATCCTGGCCCATATCCTGGTCCCAGAGATTCAAACAACCCTTTCCAGAGGCAGCATGGTCTAGGACTGTGGTTCTCAAAGTCAGTCCGCCCTTTGTTCAGGGAAAGCCCCTGGCGGGCCGGACCGGTTTGTTTACCTGCCGCGCCCGCAGGTTCGGCCGATGGCGGCTCCCACTGGCCGCGGTTCGCCGCTCCAGGCCAATGGGGGCTGCGGGAAGGGTGGCCAGCAAGTCCCCTTGGCCCACGCTGCTTCCTGCAGCCCCCATTGGCCTGGAGCGGCGAACCGCGGCCAGTGGGAGCCGCCATCGGACGAACCTGCGGATGTGGCAGGTAAACAAACCGGTCCGGCGTGCCAGGGGCTTTCCTCGAACAAGCGGCGGACCGGCTTTGAGGACCACTGGTCTAAGAGACTGAATATGAGGCTGGGAGAAACAACACTTGAGCTCTGCCACTGACTCACTGTGTGCCTTGGGGAAGTCACTTAGGCCCAAATTTCCTAAAGTGGCCTCTAATATTAGCTGTTCAACTTTAGACACCTCAGCAACTTGCAAAGTACGGCGCATCCATGACTCCAGCTGAAGTCCCCAGGGGCAGGAGATACTAAGGTCCTCTGAAAACCAGGCTCTGGACCTTTCCAAATTTGGCACCCAGAAAAATGAAGCACCTAAAATTCCAGGTCCCTGTCGAAACCTTGGACTCCAATTGAATTGTTCTCAGGTTCCCCGGATGTAAAATGAGAGCAATAATGTGCACCTGCCTCCCAGGACTAACAGGAGATTGAATTAGTTAATGGGGGCACAGCACTTTTAAAGGCAAAGTACCGTGAAACTTCTATAAGAGGCTGCCTACCTCCTGTCTTGAGAGGCCACCCCAGATTGTCCCCAAGGGAATGCAGTCCAATCCTGCTCCACCTTCAGGAGAAGGGCACCTCCATTAAACAGCCAAACCTTGCCTTTCCCTTGGGCGGTCTCCTGAGACAGGCTTATCATGGCAGCAACTGAGGCCCAGAGAAAGCTACATCTGGGCATGGCTTACCTTTCTGAAGATGAATGATGTCTGGGAAGTTGGAGAGGAGACCTTGGTATAAGGAGAGAGTGTCCAGCATGAGGAAAAGGTCGTTCTTGGGCTGCTCGGCGAACATCTCCCCAACAGTCTCGTACGTCTTGCCTGTGTGCGAGATGGCGTTGTTGAGTGCGTCCGAACTGTAGGGCGGGTCCATCTGGAAGGAGTAGCTAATGGCTTGGAAAGCGTTGCCTAGCTTCTGGAACTCCTTCCGGAACCCCCCCACATGCTTGCGCACCAGCTCCGAGGCCACGTTGGTCAGCTGCAGGACGCTGTCATCCATCTTCTTGCTGAAGGCCTTGAAAGAGTCCACCCGGTCTTCCACGTCCTGCAGGTCCTGGTGCTCTGTGGGGATCTGAAAGGTCAGCAGAAAGCTGGCCCCCACCATCTCATCCTTCTCTGCCCGCCGCTTGCCCATCTTCCACTGCTTGTCATCACGACAAGTGAGGAAGTGCTGGAAGCCCTCGTACTGGGACAGCACCGGGTGGCTGGTCATGTGATCCATCCACAAGATCAGCCTCCGCTTGCGCTTCTCGATGAAGTCCTCCTCAAAGCGCCCAGTGGCCTGCTTCTCGGGCAGGTGGGGAACTGAGATCACTGTGAACTTGTTCAGCAGGCGGTTGTACAGCCAGTCAAAGTGCTTGTACCGCCGGTAGACCGGCGCTTTGATGCTGCTGGGGGTCAGCTTGTAGGAGATGTAGCTCTTGATGCCCTTGAATTTCGTTTGCTTGGTGGGCTCCTCCACAGAGCAGATGAAAGGGTGTGGGTTGGCTCTCCACTGAGGGCCCTTGGAACCCATCTCGATGGTGTAGGTCTCAGCGATCTTGGACATCATGGGCACATCTCCCAGGATAAAGGCCTCCACCCCAGAGCGGACGAAACAGGAGAAGCGGTTGAGGTTCCGCCCCACCACGCTGCCCCTCTTGGAGGAACTGATGCTGTCCTGCCTCTCCAAGGCCGGCTTGGGACGATAGCCAGCATTCTGGTGGGGGTACGCTGCAGGGTACTGCAGGCTAGGGGAGGGGTGCCCATTGGTGCCAGGGCTTCCCTGCGGCTCTTCCACCACTGTGCAGCCATCATCCCAGTCGTCCCAGTCATCATCATCATCATCCTCAAAGCTGCCCTGGTGGGAGGTGTTGGTGTTGGAAGGGGGAATGTAGAAGGACTCATTCCCAGGGGAGCTAGCTGGACTGTTTGAATAGTCTGTATAACTGGAGCTCGACCGGGACCTGAGGATCTCGACGTAAGAGGCGGGGAAGATGCCAGTTTCTCCTCGGCTGTTCTTGCCCTGCAGCCACCCGTCCAGGGAGTTTTCGCTGAAGATCACCAACTCCTCATTCTCCTGGATGCTGATCTCTTCTTTGTTTTCACTCTGGAAGTTGTAAAGTGCTCTGGCTTTCAATGCCATGACTGCTCCCTGGAGGACTGTATAACTTGACACCCCCCAACACCACCACTAACCAACACCTCAGATGCTTCAACAGTCAGAGACACTGTCTTATAATCTGTAAAACACCGGTTTATAATCTGTAACGGTGATGTGGAAAGGAGTTTAGTTGAATTCACCTCGAAGTAACAAAAATATATATGTTTATATTTTTTTCTAAATTTTTTTAACTTCAAGGCCTATACATTCACAACGCCGTCTAAATTCATCGGTTAAAAATGGAATTCCTAGGACAATCAAACATGTTTTGCACCCTCCATTTAGGTGATATAGGCCTCAGTCAGATGGACACACATCCATAAAGTTGTCAGCTCCATGTAGATTTTATCTAGCTGGCAGTCTGTCTCTGCGCTGTCCACCTTTCGTGTTTGAATTTACATTAAAAACATCCCCAAAATAATCTTGCTCAAATGCAAGAAATCAAAAATCCCCCCCCTTTTTTTTTGCTGGAATTCTCTTTTTTAGGGATTAAGAAAAAAATTATAAATCTTGACCCATCTTCCAAAAAGCATATCCAGTGCAATTCAGAATCACAGTGCTTGAAAAATACCTTTAAAAAAAGGCAAAACAAAACAAAAGCACAACCTTAAATGATCCCAACACAAGTATTTTGCAATTCCTGATGGGGCTGATTTTCTGAAATCCACAAACCTCCAGGGGGGTGGAGGAAACTAAAAAGCCAAAAAGCAATCCAAGCTTGAATGGGTCACGCCTCTCACACAGTAATAACAACACAGTCGCCTAAAAAAACCCCACCCTCTTCAAGAAGATGTTAAAAGTTCACGCGAAGTTTAAAAACTGAGACAAAAAGAGAAATAACTGGGCTCTTCCGGGATAGGGAATCTTTAAATCACGTTTACAACCCAAATTGGGAAGTGCTAAGTAAAAAGGGAAGGATTTGCCACTCACCCACCGACACAACGTTAGACAAGCCCCTGATGAGGGCTGAAAGATTTTAGAGTCAGATCCATCGATTCCGTCTGAATCCTGTTTGGCAAAGGGGTTTCTTTTGTTGGGATTATTTCCTGACCAGTTCCTCTCTGCGCCCTGAAATTGATAGCCAGAGCAAATAATAATCCAGCCCTTTGGGGAGGAAACAAAAACCAACCATCAAAAATGTGGCAAATTCCCTTATCTTCAAACGAGCTGCACACAAAACCCACCGAAGTTCCTTCCAAACGCTGCAGTGTTTCCAGGATGAAAAACCAAAGCGCCAGGCAGGGAAGCAGCGATCCACTGGATCCCTCCTTCGGAGCACTCCCTGCAGCTTTTGGGGGGCAACAACAATGAAGTTTCCCAAGTCCAATGATTGCAGGGGAGTGGGGTGGGGATGCGACTCCGTTTTCTTGTGTCCGGGAGATGAAGAGCGGGGAGGGGGCGGGGAGGAAAGCTGCCTGAAGAATTCAGCAAAACAGAGGCACTTCCGTTTGGAGAGACAGATAAAGCCAGGAGACACACTCTCTCCAGGCTGCGCTGGGCGAAAAGATCTCTACTCTGGTCCCAGTTCTGGCTGCCGGAGAGCTGCGCCTTGCGGGGAGACCTGGAGGCCCAAATAACCACATGTGCCCCTTCAGACCCCCTTCTCCAGGGGCAAGGACCGGTCACCTCCAGGAGAGCTCTCCTCCCTTCTCTCCATCTTGCCGAGCCGCCAGCCGGGATCAGCTCCAGCCAAAGCTCTGCGCGCACAAGATGATCCCGGCCTCCGCAGTTCTTGCGCAGGGCGCTTATGCAGGAGAAGCCCCAGCCTCTGGGCTCCTCCTCCCGGCTCTGAGCTCCCAGGTCCCGCTCCTGCCGCGGAGTTTTCCTTGTTGATTCCTTCCTGCGCCTGCTGTTTTGGAGAGCTGCCTGTTGCAGACTGGGGTCTCCCCCTTTCCCTGTTGGATCTGCCCCACACGTGCCCCGGATTCCTCTGCCCCGCTCCACAGCTGGGTCCCTCTCACACTCCAGCCTTTTCCATGACGCAAGGGAGGGAGGCGAAGCTCGAAAGTTTAAAAAGCCTTCAGGCGAACACAGAGCCAGGCAGCGGGGAGCCCAGCTAGGTCACAGGCTGCCCTCTACAGGCAGCCAGCACAGCTGGCCCAGCGGAGCTGGGTTTCTTATCAATGGCGGGCATTTATCTTCCTGCGCATCAGAGGGCCTGATGCACAGCTGGATCGGAGCTCTTCCAGAATTCAGGGGTGTTCAGAGCTGGGGCGGGTAATACTTAGCTTTTCACCTGTAGATATCAACCTCCTTTACAAAGGAGGTCAGTATCATTACCCCATTTTACAGATGGGGAAACTGAGGCACAGATGGTGACGTGACTTGTGTAAGATCGCCCAGCAGGCCAGTGGCAGAGATGGGAATAGAACCCAGGTCTCCTGACTCCCAGTCCAGTGCACTAGCCACAAGGGCACACTGCCAATTCCCTTATTATAAGTCAATAATTTTAATAATTATTGTTATAATAAAAACATACAACCTAGAGCTTGATTTTCTGTCCTTTGCACAGGTACAAACAAGGAACAACTCCATTAAAGTCAATGGAGTCACACCGATGTAAACCTGGAGTGAGTGGAGAATTGGACCCCTAGTGTGTCATATCTCCTCTGCCTGTCTAATTGGGACCCCAGTCCTGCAAGTTGCTCCCCATAAATGAACGTGGTCCCACATGGAGCCCCACTGGAACAGCGTGCAGCATCAGGGCCTTAGATTACATTTCACTGGTGCAGGGAGTATCTGTATTTGAGGGGTGGTATCATGCCTGGCACATTATCGGTGCTTAAAAATAGTAATTAATTAATGTCTACATTTCCCCAAATAGGTACTGGACCCAAGGGCGTCACTACAAATAACTGCAGGAAACACTGGTATTTCCATGTGCCCTGTGTGATCGCAGGAACAGAACATCACGTGAAGACGGGGTTCCTTCTACTTAGTTTTTGTTTACTGCTTTATCATTTTTATTGACGGCAAAAGCTGGTGCGTTCACTGAGACACATGGAGCTGAATTCAGACCATGTGCAGGAGGCAAAATGCAGAGCCAATGCAGCTGCTCCTGCTGACTGGAGGTCTGAATGCGGTCCATACTGTGTTAATTTCTAGTGAGATACCTGAGACTGTAAATACAAAGAAACAGGGAAAGGGGGGGTTTCTCAACTTTCTCAGCTCATCCACTCATCCTACTTTATAGGAAGTAAACAAAAGTGAAGTCTGTGAGGACCTAGCCAAGAGAAACAGTGTGCTCTCCTTTAATCAGTCCAACACCTATGTTTTAATACACACATTTTCTGGCTTTATACATCCTAGCTTCAGGTACTAATTGTTCTTTGGTTTTGTTTGTTATCACCTTCAAAAAGCTTTATTTTTATAGGGTGGTCTGTGCTGGTTGGTTCGCTATGATTTGCACAGGCAGATTCTACATCAGATATTTTCATACAGTATCATGGCAGGGTGGTTAATAGCTGATTTTTAGATCTCTGCTCCCAAACTTCAATCCTGTCAGCTTTAAAGGGCCAGATTCAGCATTACCCAGCACCTTGTTTAGTCATTTGCACCTTATGCAAATTTTACACCGATTCTGTGGTGGTGTAAATAACTACAGAATGCCCTTTGTCTGTTTCACCCGCTCCCAACTTCATGCCTTCACCACTGGACCAATCAACTTTCACTCAGGGCCCAATCTCACAAGGTGCTGAGCACCTTCAACTCCTATGGAAGGTAGTGTGAGTGGTGGCATCCAGCATCTCCCAAGAGGAACTCAGCACCTTACAGAATCCGGCCATTTCTTTTATCATTCAAATCACTCCAAAACAAGAGCTGGCCAAAAGTTTTTGGTTGAAAATTTTTGCTGAAAAATGCAAATTCAGCTACACCAAAACATTTTGCGAATTCATGCCAGTTTTGAAGTTTGTTTCCAAGAAAAACTATTCTGAAAAAATCAATTGGTATGAAAAAAAAATTGGTATGAAATGACTTTATTGTTTCAAAATTTCCTTTATTTTTTTTCAAAGTTCAAAAGTGTTAAAACATGTCTGAATTCTAAACAAAACATTTTGCTTGACCTGAAATGAAATAGGTTTTCACATAAGAATGGCCATATTGGGTCAGACCAAAGGTCCATCTAGCTCAGTATCCTGTCTTCCAACAGTGTCTTCCGCCAATGCCAGGTGCCCCCAGAGGGAATGAACAGAACAGGTGATCACCAAGTGATCCATCCCCTGTCGCCCATTCCCAGCTTCTGGCAAACAGAGGCTAGGGACACCATCCCTGCCCATCCTGGCTATAGCCATTGATGGACCTGTCTTCCATGAATTTATCTAGTTCTTTTTTGAACCCTGTTATAGTCTTGACTTTTCAATTTGCCAAAAATTTGGAAAATGTTTGTTATTGGTCCAACCCGAAACTAATTTTTTTTGGACTTTTTGAAATTTCCACCCAATTGAAATATCCCACAGCTCTGCTCCTAACAATCCACTGGTCCCACAAGGCCAAAGTGTGCAAGCATCGCAACCCAATGCTGCTGTCTGCTACCAGAAAGGAGTACTTGTGGCACCTTAGAGTCTAACAAATTTATTTGAGCATAAGCTTTCGTGAGCTACAGCTCACTTCATCGGATGCATTCAGTGGAAAATACAGTGGGGAGATTTATATACATAGAGAACATGAAACAATGGGTGTTACCATACACACTGTAACCAGAGTGATCACTTAAGGTGAGCTATTACCAGCAGGAGAGCGGGGGGGCATTGGCAGAGGGGCATTGGTCAAACTGGACAGTCTCTATGTAAAAGAATAAATGGACAAAAATCAGATGCCCACCTTGATTATCACTACAAAAGGTCATTCCCCCCCCACCCCCCGGTAATAGCTCACCTTAAGTGATCACTCTGGTTACAGTGTGTATGGTAACACCCATTGTTTCATGTTCTCTATGTATAGTTAGTTAGTCTCTAAGGTGCCACAAATATTCCTTTTCTTTTTGCGAATACAGACTAACGCGGCTACTACTCTGAAACCTGTCTGCTACCAGTGTCATTTACACGGTATCTATTTGTGCCTTTACAAAGTCTGCACTGGAGGCCCAGGATTATGTTTGCTGTGTATTTTAACTCCTGCAAAAGAGCATATGTCTGTGGTGCTGTACACATAATAAAGTAAAGAAGGGCAAACCTGTGTGGAGAGACATGACAGGCCAAATTTGCTTTAATTATGACTCATTTAACTTGGACATTTATTATTAATCATTATTATTATTCCACTTTTGTGGAACCTGGGGCACATCACTGTCTCTTCCCTGAAGAGTTCAGCCTATTGGCCAGATCCTGAATGTTCTTATGGACATAAGCAGCCTTGAGTAGTCTCACTGACTTCAACGGGAGAACTTGCACAAGCAAAGCTACCCAGATGATTAAGCATTTCCAGGATGAGGCCCTATAAAATGAACCAGAAATGGGACACATTAAGGATGCCAGGGTAAGTATTATTTAGGTCTCGATCCTGCAAATGCTTTAATGGCAGAATTCTATTTTTTCTTTATAATTTCAACAAGTAATATGCTTATTTTTAAGCATTTTTTTCAGATTTGTATCGATTTAAATTTTCACAGTTGCAGATTACGGGAGGCTTGGATGATGGGGTGGGGAGGTCAGACAATTATCTAATGACAGTAAAGGTTGAGATTCAAAAAGAATGCTTTGGAACCCTTAAAACACAAACTGTCAACATCGCATGTCAAAATACACAAATTAAAGATCCTTAAACACAAGTTCTCAAGCGCCATTTGCCTCACTTTGCCTATCTGCAAATTTCCATAATTGCTGATGGGAATATTGTGTTAGCAGTTTGTGTGTGTGCGGTGAAGCGGACATTTAGTGATCACAATGTAACCCCTTTCCAAGCCTATTTAAGCTGCACCCGTGGCCTACTCACGCGCTCTACGGCCCAGCGCCCCAAAGGGATTTAGGTGCTAGAGCCAATGGGCGTAAGGCGCGTGAGCACTTCGATGGGGTTGCAGGATCGGGGCCTGACGCAGCAAGCGCCGTGGGGCCAGGTCACAGCTGCCGCCGCCCCGATTCGCGGCTGACATCCGAGGCTGTTCTTTTCTGCGGCCTCTGCCCGCTGCCACCCCCGGGCCGGCTGGAGCACGGTGCAGGGCGGGCTCCGGCTTGCCTCCTCGGCTGGGCCCCTGCAGCGCCCTGCGCACAGCAGCCCTGTGAGGGGGGGGAGGGCGACACGGACACCCACAATTCAGCCCCCTCCCCCGAGTAATTAGCCGCGGAGAGCCCGGGGAAGCGGCGGCTCCGCACCCGGCCCTGTCCGTGCTGGGCCTAAGCCCGGCCGCCGGCCTCCCTCGGCTCCGGCGCGACAGGCCTGGCAGCGCTGCAGCCTCCCCCGCGGCCCGGCGGAGGCTCCGCAGGCAGCGGGGCGGGGCCAGGCACGCCGGGCAGGAGGCCGCTCGGCCCCGCCGGAACCCGCCTCGGCGGCCTAGTGGCGGCGGCGGCTCGGCTCGGCTCGGCTCGGCTGGAGCGCGGCCCGGTGAGCGGAGCTTCGGGCTGGGGCGGGCCGGGCTCTGCTGCCCTGCGCTCTGCGCCCGCCCCGGCCGGCCCCTGATCCCAGCCCTCCATTGCCCGCTCCGCTCTCCTCCCGTCCCTGCTTTGCCCCTACCCATCCCCTGCTCTGATCCCATCCCTCCCCCCCCCCTTCTTCCCCATCCCCCCCTCTCTTCTTCCGCCTGCTCTCCTCCCATCCCCCCTTTGCCCTTACCCACCCCCTGCTCTCCTCCCATCCCTCCTTCCTCCCCCTGCTCTCCTCCCGTCCCTCCTTTGCCCCTACCCACCACCCTGCTCTGATCCCATCCCTCCCCCCCTCTCTTCTTCCCCATCCCCATCCCTCCTTCCTCCGCCTGCTCTCCTCCCATCCCCCCTTTGCCCTTACCCACCCCCTGCTCTGATCCCATCCCTCCCCCCCCTCTTCCTCCCCATCCCTCCTTCCTCCCCCTGCTCTCCTCCCGTCCCTCCTTTGCCCTTACCCACCCCCTGCTCTGATCCCATCCCTCCCCCACTCTCTTCCTCCCCCGTCCCTCCTTCCTCCCCCTGCTCTCCTCCCATCCCTCCTTTGCCCCTACCCACCACCCTGCTCTGATCCCATCCCTCCCCCCCTCTCTTCTTCCCCATCCCTCCTTCCTCCGCCTGCTCTCCTCCCATCCCCCCTTTGCCCTTACCCACCCCCTGCTCTGATCCCATCCCTCCCCCCCCTCTTCCTCCCCATCCCTCCTTCCTCCCCCTGCTCTCCTCCCGTCCCTCCTTTGCCCTTACCCACCCCCTGCTCTGATCCCATCCCTCCCCCACTCTCTTCCTCCCCATCCCTCCTTCCTCCCCCTGCTCTCCTCCCATCCCTCCTTTGCCCCTACCCACCACCCTGCTCTGATCCCATCCCTCCCCCACTCTCTTCTTCCCCATCCCCATCCCTCCTTCCTCCCCCTGCTCTCCTCCCGTCCCTCCTTTCCCCCTACCCATTCCCTCCTCTGATCCCATCCCCCCCCACTCTCTTCCTCCCCCTTCCCATCCCTCCTTCCTCCCCCTGCTCTCCTCCCGTCCCTCCTTTCCCCCTACCCATCCCCTCTTCTGATCCCATCCCCCCCCCACTCTCTTCCTCCCCCACCCCATCCCTCCTTCCTCCCCCTGCTCTCCTCCCTTCCCTCCTTTGCCCTTACCCACCCCCTCCTCTGATCCCATCCCTCCCCCGCTCTCTTCATCCCCATCCCAACTGTCCCCCATCCCACCCCCCCTTCTCCTCCTTCCACCCCTCCATTTCCCACTACCCACCCCCCTCCTTCCCCACCTCTGTTCTCCTCCTCCCACCCCTCCATTCCCTGCTACCCACCCCCCTCCTCTGATCCCATCCTCCCAGCTCTACTACCCCTTTCCATTCCCTACCCCTGTTCCCATTTCTCTCCTCCACTCCCACCAACACCTCTATCCCCCACTCCCTGTTCCCCTCTCCTCCTCCATTCCCCCTGCTCCACTTCTCCCCTCATCTCTCCATCCCTCTCCCCCACAGAGCCACAGCACGGTCCAGTTTAGTGGGCAGGGCATGGGGACTCCTGGGTTCTGTTCCCAGCTGCACCTCCTGAGCCCACATTTCCAAACTTTCATTGTCCTCCATATTGAAGCACCTAATTAAATGGTCGGGTGTCCTGAGGGGCTGAGTACCAAACGTAGTCTCCCATCGAGATCCATGAGAGTGGCAGGTGCTCAGAACCTCTGAACTCTCTTCACCTTTATGTAGGTGCCTGACAGTGTTGGCTTTAACCTCTGTCCCCACAATTTCCTGTGACATGGGCATGTTATTTCCTTACCTCCCTGGACTGGCTGGGAGGGTTAATTAATATTTGCACACTGCTTTGACAATGTGAAGAGTTAAATACTATCCTGCCATCTCTCCTGGCCCCATCGCCAGCTCTCCTCTTCCGTCTGCTACACCCTCTCCATCTGTGTGTTGTGCTCCCCTTCGTTCTGTTTGTCCGTCCCCACCCACTTCTCCTAACCCATCCTGCAGTCCTTTCAGCTGGGTTGTAAAACACCATGTTCTTTCCCTCCTCTCCAGCCAACCGTTCTTCTTTCTGCTTCCTTTGGCTGCTGAGGGTCTGGGGTGCCGTTCCAAGCTGCTCAGGCGGGAGGAAATGAACTCTGCCTAACATGCCATTCAGTTTGCTTTTTCTCTCCCAGGTAGTAAAATGGAGGAGTTGAACCAGGCACTAGCTTCCAGCTTCGCAGTGTCTCAGGACCTGAACAGCCCAGCAGCCCCTCACCCCCGACTGGCACAATACAAGTCCAAGTACAGTTCCTTGGAGCAGGCAGAGAGGAGACGGCGGCTCCTGGAACTTCAGAAATCGTAAGGGTCCCATAACTGATGGCATTTTCCCTTTGGCTGGTGATCCTTTTAGAGCTACTCTAGGGGCTTGTCTCTGTCTGCCCCGATCTTGTAGGCCAGGTGTTTTATCCATGGTGTTTTGATATGTGGCATCTACTCCCTGTAGTGTCCTGTGAGTGTGAAGGCTGGCCTTGGTGTGCCTCCAGCACTTACCCAGGGGTTGGCGTGTTCGAAGGGTGGCACTAGTGCTATCATGTGTAGCTGCTGGGCTGGGAAATGGGGGAAGGCTGGTACCAGTGGGTCAGGAACGGTCCCTTGGTACTGCTGTGAGAATGTATAGTTGCTTAGAATCCACGGAGCTAGAAGAATAACTCCACATGGCGTGTCCGAGTGCGTAGCCTATATGGCAGTTTGCATGGAGGGGAGGGGAGAGCATGCATGGGAATCGGAGCAGATATGGAGAGTGGGGCATCCCTGTGCTGTCGGGAACGTGCTCTGAGGTGCAGCTTTGAGGATGACCCGCTTGGGTTCCTTATAGCTGTGTCTTCTCAGAATAAGAATGCTCTCTGACAGGATGTGCGATTACTGTGTGTTCTACTCATGCTTTGGGTATGTTAAGGCAGAGGCCAAATAACTCCGGCACTGAGCTGTGTAGGGGGGGATAGACGCCGGAGCTCCACAACCCACAGTCTGTTGTTAAAGTTAGAAAACAGTTGTTGTTCTGGTATTCTGGCTGGCTCGTGTGCGGATGGTCTCAAAGGGCACAGCTGAGAATCCTGATTGGCTACGTGTATGATTCCCTTAACAAGCGCATGTATTCAGCGCCTTGCTCACTGGACCCAGATGCAGCATTCCAGGGTGCGTGGGAGGGCGGAAATGGCCATGTCTCCTTTCAAAGAGGGAAATGGGTTTCTCTGTTCTCTCCTGCAGTAAGCGATTGGACTATGTGAACCATGCCAGGAGACTGGCAGAGGATGACTGGACTGGAGCTGAGGAGGAGGAGGAAGGTGAAGATGCAGGCAATGAGGATATGGACGTTGACGTGGGCAAGAAGTTGCCAAAACGCTATGCTAACCAAGTGAGCAGGGATACATAGCACAGGGAAACGATGGGCCTGCTACTGGGAATAAGTGTGTGCATGTGTCTGTGTGGGAAAGTGCACACATGGGGTGAGTGTGGTCTGCATGCAGGGGTGAGCACTGCGTACATTCGTGCACAGCACTTATGGGCAACAGGTGAAAGCTCATCTGCAGTGAGGGCAGAACTGCAGGGTTGGGGGAGGTGTGTGTGAATGAAAACTGCAAGGGTAAGTATGTGTGGGTGGATGCCCAATCCAATGGTGAAATTTTAGTAGGGATGGTACGTAAGGTAGAGTGAAAGTGTTTCCCAAAGTAGCAACACATTTCCTTACCCCTGTTATAAATCCACTCTTATAAATGTTTTAACTGACTGACATCCACAGCTTTCAATTCACTGTGAGACCTTCTGTCATTCCCTATGGGACTGTTCAGTGCTATTAAAAAGAGGTCGGATAGCCACGTAAGTGTCCATTTAGATGCATGGGGCTGTGAACTAGAAGTCACAGATGCAGTTCTAGGCCTAGTTGGAGAAAGAAGGGCCATTATTTGTGTTTCTTGACCTCTAAGTATTTGTTCAGTTCCCAAGTGTCGTCATGAACAGTGTTGTTATGTAACCCTACAGCTAATGCTATCCGAGTGGCTGATTGATGTCCCTCCAGATCTGGAACAAGAATGGATCCTGGTGATGTGTCCCATGGGGAAAAGGGCACTGATTGTGGCATCCAGGGTAAGAGATCATAGTGTGTATCAACCACACAAAGCACAGTAGTGGAACTCTGTGTGTGTGCACATGTGCGCCCGTCTGTCCATCCTAATAAAATCAGATATTTGTCCATGAATTCTGGTAGTCGTCTTCCTGCCAATGCTGCAAAAAGCCCGATCCTGCTCCTAGGGAAGTTTTGCTACTGATGTCGGTGGGGGTATATCTAAAATCAGCTATGCTGTGGGGCCTGGTTTCAATACAGTGGTCCCCAGATGCTGTTAAAATACGTACCGTCTTGTAAGGTACATGGGACAGGTCTGGGGTTGTACCTGGATCTGTGTTTTAAAGCCTTGAGTACAGTCAGACCCGTGGCTTGCAGTGTAACAGCAGCAGGGGCAGTTTTGACTTTCTCCATTTCCCTGCAGGGCTCCACTGCAGCTTACACCAAGAGTGGATTTTGTGTCAACAGGTTCCCCTCCCTCTTGCCAGGGGGAAACAGGCGCAATTCGGCAACTGGGAAAGGTAATGATTTGAAGAGGCCTTCAAAATCGGTATGAGAGACCTGGCCTGCTTCTCTGTATGTACTAAGTCATGGGCTGCCCCAGCAGGACTAGGCTTTCCTTGTGGCTAGAGGGTAACCCAGCCTCCGTGTCTATCCATTTACATCATGATGTGAGATGTACGGGGAATATTTTGAGTATTTTTTCACTATTTTGAGATCAGTTTCTCTGGGAGAAGTGTGATATTGGTTGAACTCAGTCTCACAACCTCCATATCCTTTTCCCACTTAAAAGCCAGAGCTGTCTCTGTGTTAACACAAGTCCCTCTGCACTGGTAGGCTGTCTAGTATTCCCATGGGTAAAGTGTGTGTCCGTCCCCGTAACTTGCCCTTCGTAATATTACACGAAGTTGCATTGATCCTGTTATTTAAGAGGGGTTGTGAATGCATAGAAGTCTTTTCCAGTGGATCCATAGCTTCTTCATTACAGTTTGGTTCCTCTGCCTAGCAGTCTGCCCTGCATGTTCACTGACTCCAGTCAGCAGAATGGTGTCTTTCCCTTGCCCCTCCGAGCTAGGTCAGTGCTGGATTCGATTGCAGTAGCTTCCAAAGCTGGAATGGGAGCGAAGATTGCTCTGCATATTTTGCTGTGTTGGGCAGAGTTCTTCCAGCCCAAGCCGTAGTAAAAGTTTTGATAGTGTCAGAGCTGTAGTATGTAGTCCTGAGTCTGTAACACTCCATGCATGGATCACCTGTGTTTGTATGTACAGACTACACGATCTTGGACTGTATCTACAGCGAAGTGAACCAGACGTACTACATCCTTGATGTGATGTGTTGGAGGGGGCATCCTGTTTATGACTGTCAGGTACTGGACCTTTCCTCACCCTAGCCAGTGCATTCAACCCCCCTCCTTACTGGAGGGAGCCTCATTGTATTGTTTGTTCTCTGAACCGTATCAGATATCAGGGATTCAGTGGAATCTGCAGTAGGTGGATGCCGTGAGGCACCATAGTAGACTCCCTAGTGTTTGGGATGGATGATCACTACCCCTGTGTGTCTTCTCCCTTCTCCAGACAGATTTCCGATTCTACTGGCTTCATTCTAAGATACAAGAAGAGGAAGGGCTGGCAGAGAAAAGCAGAATTAATCCAGTAAGTCCTTTGTATCCAGAGCGCAAGGAGAGTGTGGGTTTAACTCTCCTATTCAGAATGGGCTGTGTTTTGGTATGTTCGTTGGTTTGATCCTCCACATGTCACCACTCGGTCACTGAAATGTTCTTCTGATGAAATGAGATACACATTCAGGATATAAACAAAACATTTTAAAAACACTAAACCTGCACTTTCCACCCTAAGTGCTGGAGGAGATCTGGGCTGCAGGGTATTAACTGATTGCAACGACACTTTTAGTCTCCCTGACTGAAATGCAGATGTAAAGGAAAACCAGCAAGGTTTCCCTAGGGACAGCATTAGTGCGCATTTCCTCTCCGATAGGAATCCTCTTTTGATGTTAGCAGAGAGCCTCACCTGCTCTCAACAACTTGCTTTCTGTCTGAGGAGTTGAGTTTGAGGCAGAACCAGAGATTCATAAAGCACCAGCCCTTCCTTTACTGAGCTGTGCTGAATGCATGAAGTTGAAGGGACTGAGGCTGAGATGAAGCCAGTTTTTGTGCAGTACAGAGTGCCCTCAACTTTCACTGACTCCAATGAGAGATGATGACAACACATCAAAGGCCCCTGATCACTGAGCTGTTATTTTGAACAGTTGTTCCTGAATACCCTCACTCTTGAAATCCAGGGGGCTACTCATGAGTTTAAAGTTAGGCATGTGCTTAAGCACCTTGTTGACAGAAGATCTGTTCCCTGTTCTATTAAAGTGGTTACTGCTGCATTTGTGAGCCATGGTCTAAAGGAGGTTTAAAAAAAAACCCAAACCTTCCGCCCACCCAGGTCTCTGCTGAGCAAACAGAAACATGGAGCTTGTTCCTATAAACACTTGCTACGAGGTGTAGTGCTCTCCGCCATGAGTAATTCACTTCAGTAGGGTTTCTCAATGGGAAGTATTGTACCCGGTAGTAAGTCTTTCTAGGATTGAACCCATAGAGTGTAAGCTCTTCAGAGCCGGGAGTCTGATTTATATGGTGCCATGCACCCCTGTGGGGCTATGAAACTAGTAACCGTCAACCAGGCGGAGCTGGATGTGCAATCAGTGATATGCTCAGAGAGAGCGATTTGGGGCTAAACTCACTGCAGGCGTAAGTGGGCACATCTCTGATTTCACTGGATACGCATCTTATGTCAGTGGCGAATATGTTCATCGACATTCAAGAGATGCTACTTGTGCTCATGCTGAAACAGGAGTAACAAAGATCATTGGGCTGGTTTTCAGAAGTGGTGGGCACCTGCATGTGCCATCGACTTGAACTGCAGGTAATCGGCACCTCTGAACAATTAAGTCCTGTCGCTTTATCTCCAGAACCCAAAGCTTTGCAACACTTAGATGGCCAGTGGAAGAGAGTGCACTAACTGCTCTAATTTTCTCTTACTCTTTCAGTTTAAATTTGTGGGCCTGCAGAGTTTCCCCTGCACCCCAGAGAGCCTATGCAAGGTGCTGGCCATGGACTTCCCCTTTGAGGTAAGAGGGCTTTCTGCCTTCGGTGGAGGGACTGGGAACTTGGGACCATGCTGTGGCTCAGTGACAACGGAGCTGTGTGTTGTATAGGGGTTTGGGGGGGTGGCTTTAAGGATGTATTGTAAGAAGAGAAGCTGCATTTGGGGCAGCATGTCTAGTTTTACTTGGGAATTGTGGCTTCTGCAGATATGCTGGAAGCCAACTCAGCTGCAGCCTTGCTCCCATACAATGGACCAACAGTAAAGGATGGTCTCGTGGTTAAAGCACTAGACTGAGACTCAGGAGACTGCAGTCATTTCGCACTTCTGCCACAGAGACCGTGTATGACCTTGGACGATTCACTTAATCCATCTGCATCTTTTCTCCATCTGTAATCAGGGATAACCCTACTTCCCTGCCTCGTGTGGTGAGGACAGATTCACCTGTGTCTGAGATGTTTAGATGCTACAGTGATGGTGACCATATATGAACCTAGATAGATAGGGAGACAGCCGCTCTTCTCAAGTACCCCAAGCCAAATGCCTCACTGACTCTCAACTGCATCTCTTGAGCTCTCTAGGCCCATGTAAGCAATTACAACAAATGCAGACTGAAACATACTGACAAGCAAATGCTAGATTTGCTGGTAACAATTGACTGTCTGATACCTTCTTGTTAAGGCAAAGATAGTCATCAGATTTGGTCAGCAAGTCTGAGTCCTCTGAATGGCAGTGCCAGGTCTTGTGCTGGAATTGTACTAAGCAAAGAGCAGAATGCACAGAACATCTATTAAGCCTTTATGATTCTTCAGCCAGTAGGCTCTCTTGACTGCTGAAACTTGAAGAAGCTGGCAGCCTCAGGGACATTTTTGGCCAGAAAGCTTAATTCTGCCTTTAGACATCTCCCCTTGGAAAAGAGCTGTAGAATGTAACCCCACCGAAGGAGGAGTAGAAAGTACCAGGAAGACACTGAAATTCTCAATAAATCCAGAGAGGGAAATTGAGTCTATCAAACTCTCTCATGTACCCCAGTCACAATTTTCCCCCAGGTTTCCAGCCGTGAAAGGCTAGTGCATCAACATGCTGGGTCATCAAGCTGACTCTTGTCTAATTTGGCTCTAACTGTAGCTCTGAGTTCTCTTCCTAAGCCAGTACTGACACAGAAATAGGTCACCAAGCGTTCACTAAAGAAAACTGAATGAACGACTATGTTAAAGTTGCCACCAGAGGGAGCTCATGAAGTCCCTGTAATGTAGCATGGATACCATCCATGGGACAAAAATAATTAAAACTTGCATAAGGGCTACAGGTGGACCAAGACTTCTTATGGACTGCATCCTGTGAAAACCAAATTAATTTGCTATGTTTGGCTGCTTCAAGAAAGCAAAGGTGAATTTTCCCCATTCGTTCATTATGGAGGAGCGTATAGTGCTCATGCTGTTTGAATGATTTCTTGAATGTGATGGCAGTTGGGGTATAGCCAAATTTTTCAAACCTCTGTCCCTGAAGTGAAGCTTCTGACCCCAAATTTAGGGCCTGATCCAAAGCCCAGTGAGGTCAGTGGGAGTCTTTCTGTTGATTTCAATGGGCTTTCGATCAGTCCACTGGCCTCTTAAATAAAAGTGATTTATGAGTCTGTTTTTCAGAGATGCTGAGCCTGCACAAATCTGATGGAAGTAATTGAAAATCCTGTTGAAGTCAATTGGAGCTGCAGGAGCTCGGCTCTTTGGAAAATCACAAGCTTCTTTTACTTAGGTGTCAAAGTCTAAACCTAACTTGAGGCACTCAAGTTTGAAAGTGTTGGCCACAAAAAAATAAATTCCCTCCTTGCCAGTTTCCTATCAAGTTCAGTCTTGTGCAAACAGTAACATTAACCTTCTTTCTGAATTGGCTGGCGTCAGGACAGTGATTCAGTGTAGAGACAGACAGCAAATTAAATTGGCTGGAATGAAAATAGAAACTGAAATAATTTACAGAAAATACTCTTGAGAGGACATGACTTGTCTCGATCTGTCTGATTCTTGGCCCAGCTTCTTGAGACTCTCCCCATGTGCTGCAATCTTGAAATAAAAGGAATGCAACTGAAGGAGCTTCCCTGGGTCCCTACCTAGCAGAGTCCCAAAGTTACTTAAAGACTCTCCTACTTTGGGTGGCTAGTATGGCCTCTTATTGACAGCATGCTGTGCGTTATCTGGAACGTTATCTGCATGGCAAAGTGTGGTCACGGCAGGAGCTCTCTTCCTGAGTCATCCCTTACTTCCCCCATGTGTGGGTTTGCAGTCGGAATATTCAGGGATCTTGCCCAAGCAGAATATGAATCTCATTGCTTTGGTTCATGTTTGATTAACACAGAAGTCCCCTGTCCATGGGATTTTTCTGCCAGAGCCCCCACAGTGATCGATAACCAAGTAACCCTCTCTCTTCCCCAGTTATTCTGCACAGCCTCTTTGCTCACACACAAATTGCCTTTTAGAGCTCAATCGGCTTTGCTAAAAGGAGCCCCCCCACCCCAAACATTAAGAAATCCCAAGGTAAGGTCTAATCTGACCAAGTGCACCTATGGGAATCAGTGGAAGGGATAATCGAAAATCCTTAATGTGCAGGGTAAATCTAAATGGAAAAGAGGCTAAAAGGTAACGTCAGCCAGCTTCAGTGCTTGAATTGCAGTGGTAGCAAAAGACTTAGGGCCTGATCCTTCAAGTACAGAGGGCCCTTAACTGCCATTGATTTGAGTGGGAGATAAGGACATTCATTACCTCCGGGATTCATTAAGAATTTATTGAGCATGAGGAAGCTGAAGGAACAGGAGCAGAAGACAGATCAGGACTGGTTGGCATCACTGCCTCTGACTAATCACTTCCAAGATGTCCTATTCCTTAATTTAAAAACAAAACAAACAAACAAAAAATGCTGAAATGTTCTTCCTGTGAGGCTGCTTTCTTAAAAATCAGCCTGAGTCTCTTCAGTGCAGGAGCATAGCAACCAAACCAAAACCACTGATATTAGCTGATCAAATGACATTAGCCTAGTTATTTGTTGTGTTTCTCTAATGATCTGATGGACGTGACCCATTCAGCATTTAACTGTATTCCTATCAAAAGGGGTGCTAATCTGATAGTATTGGAACTCTTTGGTTTCCACTTTCCTCTTCCTTGGTTTATCTCATTGTCTGAAATAATCAAATAAAATGTCTGGTGGTTTTAGCTTGAAAGTGAAAGGAGATCAGTAAAGCTGGGAAGCATCAAAGTCAAACGTATTTGCTTTCAGATCTCTCTGTGTGCATACTTACACCTGAAATGCCTCTGTTCCCTGATGTAAATGCTGCCCATTCCTTGTCTCTCTCTCTCTCTGCCTCTTACAGATAGATGGGCTCCTCTTCTACCACAAACAAACACACTACAGCCCTGGCAGCACCCCACTGGTGGGCTGGCTCCGACCCTACATGGTATCAGACATCCTTGGGATGACTGTGCCAGCTAATCCACTAACTGCCAAACCAGACTACGCCGGGCACCAGCTCCAGCAGATCATTGAGCATAAGAAGAGTAAAAAGCTGGCAGGAGAGGAGGGATGCTTGAGCTCTAAGGAGGTGGCTGAGAACGGACGTTACGAGTTGGAACACTTGTCTACCCCTCGTCCAGCAGAATCTCCCAACAGCCAAGTTGAGACAGCAAGCCAGATGGAGAGCTAGACTACTGTAATGAGTTGGTTTTATTGAGAGGGTGAGGGGCCACAGCGCAGCCTTCTCGTTTTCCATTGCTGCTCATACTGGCTGGGAGGAGGATAATGATGATCATTGGATGGCTCTGTTTTAAGTGCCTTTAAGGGAAATAGGTCAGCTTTAACACAGTTTTTGCAAGGACTGTCAAGTCTGTGGAGATGCTAAGGATTAGTCCTACCTGCTGAGGAAATCTGCTCTTGGGATTGCAGCCTGTGCCAAACTGCATGGTTACTCATTTAGAACCTGATCCTGTTCCTATTGAAGTCCATGGCAAAACTCCATTCTCGGAGCAGGATTCTGATGCCTGTTTGTAAACTGAACACCAAATACCAGGCCGCAGACACACTTTATTAGGCTGAAAGTCTGGGGCATTTCCACCTCCAATCCAGTGGTTTGCACTTAAGGCCCTTTCGATGAAAGTTTTGTGGTCAGTCTGATTCTGGTTTCAGAAGGTTGCACTATAAGCCTAAAATCTGAAGGCTTTATGTTTGACACCCACATGTTACTGAGAAACAGAATTTCCTTGCATCAGAACAGGCCCCTGTATCCAAAAAATGGCCGTGTGCAAAAAGAACTCAGCATAATTTTATTCTCTGACCTTTTTTTGCAGTAGGGGAAATGCCCAAGTCAGGCTGAATTTTTTTGTGTGTGTGGTTGAATGTGTAGAATAAAATGTTTCACAAAACAATTAACTCTTCAGTCTCTCTTATAGTACGGATTATCATTTAGATAACTGATATCTTTTAAATTTGTATTTAAAAATTGATTATCTTTGGATCAGGCACTTTATAGCACTAACTGAAACCAGGAAAATACTATGTATGGCTGAGTTTCACAACTCTATCAATGCACCTTAGTCCTTATCTCATGCTCTCGCTGCTATTTCAGTCCCAGCCCTCTCTTGTATACAGACTTTCAACTGCACTGATATGTACCAGGGTATGTCTACACTTGGTACTGCAACAGAAGGGTGTTGTCTGTCGCTATATTAAACCAATCTCCTTGAGAGGTAGCAGCTAGGTTGATGGAAGAATTCTTCCATCAACCCAACCGCTCTGCGGTAAGGGTTAGGTCAACATAACTATATCGCACAGGGTATGAAGTTTTTCACAGCCCTGAGCCATGTAGCTAGGTGATCTAATTTTTAGGTAGACCAGGCCCTAGTTTTATGATTAAAATGAGTATCTGCTAGGGTGAGACCACCAAACTCAACTAACTGGTTACCCAAACTAGATTTTCACTGGCGATAAAAGGCCAGTATGCTAACCCACAGGTTTGAACTCTTTATTATGTTATGTGGACAGCAAACGAGTTATGGTTCCAACCAGCCCACTCAAGTTAAAAGAGGTGGATGAAATTTCATACTATAAATACTACTGCAGGTGATGTACCTGATTCTCCATGATGATAGTTCTGCTTAGTTATGAAGAGAAATCACATTATGTACTGTAGGTGATGAGCACCCTGATGCTAGGAATGATTCTTTATGTGTAGATAGTAGATCAATTTATATACTCCCCCACCCACCCCCATTTTCCCCAGAAAATGCTGGTTTCTATGCCAAGAGTGTAGGTGGCTTGTAGTGGTTTGATTGTACAGCTGATATTGATAATACAAGTGGGCAGCAGGAACTGTAATAACTATACTGGAAACTCAGCATGGAAGAGAATGTTGGCCTATTATCCCCCTTCATTCACACACACATAGGAAATCACGCTCTGGATGTGTGAATGAATTTGGTTGTTAACATGTGGCTTGAATATGCTACAGACTTCTTCAAACTGCTGTTTATTATTAGTGTGAAACAACTCGGTGGGAGGGCTGTACTATCCCTCCCCCCCCCCCCCCCCCCCCCCTTCCCTGCACAGTGAGGGATGGAGAAAGTATGTGAGGTAATGAGTGTCCTAAGACCTGCTGTAGCCTAAACCAGTGACAGGCTTATGAAACATAATGCCGTTGCTCTCTGTGAATCTCAGATTCTGATGGCAAAATCCAACTGGTTGGAGGACATTGGTGCAAGAGTCACACTGGAAGCCTGGGTCCCTAATCAGGGTGCTTTTCAGATGCAATAAAGTGCTAATTTATTTAATCATCCAGAAATCTGAATCTAAGGCTAAGCATCCCTGGCTGCTTGCTTTGGGAAGGGGAAAGCTGCAGCTCCAGTTACTATCTCATATGCTGTCCTTCACAGAGCTTTCCAAGGTCCTCCAGCAAAGAGGGGAGTCACCAGTATAAAATACAGTAGGAAGAGAAAAGCCTTTTCTCTGATAGAAGGGGGAAACTGAAACTGTCTTTATATGTTGTAAAGGATCCCTTTGCGGATAGTGCTGCATAGTTCTGCTTTAAAAATATTAGCAGACTCCAGGAGTAAATCTTTACGTTACAATTAATGCTGAAAATGAAAGGGTGTGTTTGAGGAGACGGTGTTAAACAAAAGTCCCTGGCTGCAAAGCATTCTGTTTCCATAAACTCACAGCTGTTGGGTGAGATGCTGGTAACAGAGCGCGCTTCACCCTGCTCCAGGTGGAACAAGCAGCTGCCTCCGCTCCTTGTATCTGCATGTGGCAAAGTAAGTTACTGCAGGTGCAACAGGAACCTGCTGAGGCAGCGACAAGGAGATAGCTGGGCAAGTGGGGAGAGCTTGTGAGGATGTAATGCCAAAGCCCAGTATAGCAGAACTAGCCAAAGCGTGGCCTGTGGGTTTCTAGAGGTGTGCTCATCTTTAGTGTGGAAAGGCGGCCTACAATCAAGCCCCAGCTCAGACCTCTGTAAGCCTGCAGGATCTTCAGCCTCCACAGGCCTCGCTTCCATGGAAAAGATGGAGATAGCTGCCCTGTGCTCCATTTTCCTGCAAGTTAAATACCAACCCTCCAGCTGCAGGCAAGTTGCCAGTGCAGTCCTTGTCAGCGGAACAAAATGTCCACCCCTGCCACAGCCACGGAGGCCAGTTGGGGTATAGCTTTCTGAGCAAGCCCTGTTGCAGTACCCAGACGTGCCCCCCAGAGGCAGTGTGCAGCGATTAGCATGAAAACTGCTCTGAATCAAAGCTTTGAAGACATTTTTTAAAAGCCCTTTAGCACTCGGCTGTCCCACTCCCCACTAGCAGCAGCTACTGTTCAGCTATATAAGCAGAACTATCTGCCCAGACTTTTAAGTGGCTGTCGCTGAGGTGGAGGTAGATCTAGTTAATGGATTCGGGGAAGTGGTGACCACACTCCTTTTCCTTGGAAATGGGACCTGTAACTTGTGACATGGTGAAATGGTACGGAAAAAAATGGCGACCGCTGATTTAGTTCATTACTGGTCTCGTTCCCCTACAAGGGAATCAATCATCTATCTATCATTCTAGATATGAATATTGTGCATATCAGTGTGGTAACTTACACAGTGTAAGTGAACTGGAGAGGAGGATTTTTGCTTCTCTCCATCAACCCCTAAGCCAGTGAGAAATTTAGTAGGTAAATATTTATTTTTATTTCATATATAATAATAGTGACCACCCCCCATCAGAACATGCTACAAGGAGGAGGTGTGGCTGATCTCTTTGACCACTGCTTGTTGTGGATCCTGATATGTCAGGTAATTGACAAAGTGTGTCACTGGGACCCCAAAGGGCAAGTGCCAGAGAGGTCAGTGTAATATACAACACAAAAATCCCCATTAAGGGCCATTGGTGGGCAAGGCATTATACACTTAGAAGACCAGGCCCCTGCTCTGAGAAGATGAACATCTATGACAGATATTATTTACTTGTACTACTGTAGCTCCCAGGAGCCCTAGTCATGAACTTGAACTCTGTTGCGCTAGTGCTGTACAAACACAGAACAAAAAGATGGTCCCTGCCCCCAAAGAGTTTACAATGTAAGTAAAGACAATGGATTGTGGTAGACAGGAAAGGGGAAGAGATACATGTAAACAATGGGAAAGAACTAAAGCTGAGCTCTTGTAATCACAATACTTTTTAAGGACAACATAGTCTGTCTATCTGCATTGTCTCTATAATGGCCAGATGCAAGAGTGGGAGTAGATAAGAGTGGACTAGGGGAAGGTCTCTGATATCTGGTGAGGGGTGATCCTCAGGGATGTGGAGTGACGGAGACCTTGGAGTCTGGGCCATGTCAGATCTTGGATTGCAGAGACTGCAATAGTCCACCCTAATCACATCTCTTTGTGAATGTATTGGACTGCTCAAGCAAGGAATTCGAAAAAAGAAGCAAGTACATTCTGGAAGAGAATTTGGACATGAGGAAAACAGAAGGGGAGATTTACTTTAAAAACCGTAGTTAAATCCAGATTGGATTACAGGAAACAGCCACAAAGCAGGCATCTGAAGCTGAGATCAAATGAGCTAGCTCTTTAGGCCCAGCATGAATTTCCCCTGATCAGCAGTTCTTTAGTTTCTCATGACCTTCCACTCTTTCCTCCTCAAAAGGCACTTTTTCACATCTGTTCAGCACCAGGGGAGGTAGGAAAGGAAGATGGGAGCTCTAGTGTAGATAAGGTAGCAGCAATCACTGCCATTTTAACCACCATGTCATGTAGATTTGCTCTGGCTTAGCCAAAATGGTAGTTAAAACACCAGTGGCTACTGGACTGTTGTTTACCCCATGCTAGTGCTCCCAGGGCTGCTACCACAGATAGGGCTGCACTGGAAGGAATAAGAGTGGGAATTATTTGCAAGGAGGCCTTTTAACCCTACACCATTCACCTCCACACCCATGGGGCTTACTTGAAGAAAGCATCCATAATTGTAAAACATACTACATTTACCCACTCAGTCACACTGTCTTTTGTTCTCTTCATCTTGCTCATCACCCCAGCATCTGAGCACCTTTTGTAATTCCCTTCCACCTCCCTTTGACTGCATGTTGTTTATCTGTGGCCCGATCCTGCCACTGGATCCCCTCAGGCAGATCTTTCCACCAGTGATCTGCAGGGGTGCAGGAGCCCCACCTACATTAACCTGATTGCCGGATCCAGGCCTTAGATTGCGTGGGCTAGTTCTTGCAAACAGCTGTGCCCACAGTGTGTCAGGCACTTTACAAACACATAAGAGAACAAAGGTCTTTTGGGGCAAGAATGTTGTTTTCTGATCTAGCTATAATGTGCTTGGTAGACTAGAGGCGGTAAGGAAAGAATTTACACCTCAACTGGGTCACTTATAGGCAATGAGGGAGAGGTTGTTGAGCTAATAGACTGTTCACAGGTATGCAGAAGTTTTCTTGCAACAGGGTGACTTCTAATATCCTCTGTTGTATGAATCTCTCTCCCTCCCTTGCCTAGATTCCTCTTTCTGTTCGTTTTTTGCCCCCTCCCTGTATCTCCCTTGCCCCAATGGATAGCTTCCTGTTTCTCCTTCTTTTGGACGAATGCCTCTCTTCCTTCCCCCTCCCCTTTCTGCTATGCAGCTCTCTCTGCCTTCCTCCTTCCCTTAGATTCCCCTCCCTGGCTGTCCTCTGCCGCTGTTTGTGAATGAGACTCAGTTTCTGAATGGAGTTGCTGGGGGCTCTGGCTGGCTCATCAGGGGAAGCAGTATTGGCCATGAGAAGGGGAGGGGGACGGGTTGTCTTTGCTTCCTTCCTCCCTCACTGCTGCTTTTGAGGAATAAGGACTGTGAGACAGACAAGCGAGAGATGGAGGCTGCAGGAAAGAGCTTCATTCTCTAAAAGGAAAATACAAATGAAGAGAGGGAATTGATGGTCTCCTGCTAACTATATTCAGGAAGCAACAGCAGGGGGATCTTGCAAAGGCAGAGAAGAAAAGCCCAGGCGGACTCAGCCACAGTCTGGAGAGATTGCAAGCAGATCTTGTGGGGGGAATGAAACTTCCAGAGCAGCTGGGTTTTTTACCCCCTTCTTGTGTGTGCAATTTTCTCTAACCTGCAAAAGCTTTTATGAAACCGAGGAAGAACTGAAAGAGCGTGACGTTTGCAAAGAAACCAAAAGAATCGTTGCAATTTAAAAGGGAACAAAACTGAACTTTAATTTATTTTTTCTTGCAAGTTGCATCAGCTTTTCGGGGGAAGGGATCACTGCATTAACCTTTCTCCCTCCAAGTGTGTAGCTAATCTACAAGAGAGACTAATGGGTGCTCCCTGGGAGCTCAGGAGCAGCGTCCCCAGTTGAGCGGGGTGTTTGAGGGGCCCCTGGCTGGGAGGGAGGCCAGCTGCCTTCTCCGGGGTGTTGGCTGGGGGAAAGGGGGCCGGTTTGCTGCTTTTGAGTCAGACTGGTCGATGTTTGAAAGCCCTGGTTTAAAAACTCCAAAGAAGCAAGCAGCAGCAGCCGCCGCCTCCTCCTCAGCAGTTTGCAAGCAGGAGGAGCTGCGGCAGCAGGATGGCCGCAGAGCTGAGCCCGGAGGAGGAGCAGGTAAAGCCGTACCCCCACACCGGGCGCCCCAAAGCAGGGCGGGCAGGGGGTGGGCGCGCGCACATCCGAACTGGGGGATGGGCCTTGTGGGAGCAGGCAAGTGGGGGGCACATACTGCTCCCCATCCCCCCCGTGTTTTCTCTCTGAGCTCTGTGGAGATGTGGGTGCCAGCGGGGGGCTGGTGCCTCGAGCGGCTGGATTAGTGCCCCCCACGTTCGCTACATCCCCTTCATTCTCCCCTCTCCGCCTCGAACTGGGGGGCTCCCCAGCCCCTCCGATTGGGAAAGGGTCGGGGTAGGGGGGACCCCATAGTCTAGCCTCCCCCTCCCTTCCGGGGGGCTGGTTCCCTTCCGGCGGTCCCGGGGCTCTCTCCCCTAGGGGTGTTATCCCCTCCATGGGAAGCAATGGGGGGATCACCCCGATTTGGGGCCAGGGGCTCCAGGGTGCGCGGGGGCGGGGAGGAGGCGGCGCGGGGATGGTCTGGGGGAGCCGCGGCCTAGTCCCCGGCCTGGCGGCTGGGCCCCATGCGGACCCCAGCGCCCCCACCCCATAGGGCTCCACGCAGGGGGCGCCGCCCCGCCCCAGGACGAACAGCGCGGGGGGAGGAGTTGGGGGGCCCCCTTGTTCCGGTGGCAGCCGCCGCCCAGGGGCTCGAAAGGCAAAAACGATCGGGACCATCCGCAATCGCCCGTAGACCCCCAGCTCCCCCGTTGTGCATGGGGTGTGTAGGGGGACGATGGGGGGCCAGCCCCCCACCAGGGGCTGCTGTAGGAGGGCTGAACCCCCAGCCAGATGGGGGCCTCAGTGTCGGACCCGGCGGGGGGACAGGCCCGGGGTGTTTCTGGGGTTTCCAATCTGTGCCCCTTTCCACCTTTTATCCCCCCACCCCACCCCCAAAATCATCCCGGCCCTTTTTATTCTTTTGAGTGGGGGCGGCGACGTGAAACTGAAAATTGTGCAGAGAAGTTTCCCCCTCCCTTCTCCCTCCTTCTTCTTCCCGTAATGTTTTAGAGAGTGGGGCGGGCGAGAAAAGACTCAACTCTCCCCCAGGCTGTGTGTCCCCAGCTGCTCCAGGGGCTGCTGCTCAGTAGAATCTGCCTCCTGTCCCTGTCAGCTCCCGAGAGATTCCGCAGGGCAGCTTGTGCTCAGGGAAGCTGGCATCTCTTCCTGGACTTGCCTCAGTGTGTGACCTTGAGAGGGAGTGGCTATGCCTTTGTGCCTCAGTTTCCCCGTCTGTAGAATGGGGCTGTCCACCTCGTCAGGTGTGCTGCGAGCCTTACTGGATATTTGTGCGGTGTTGTGCCCTCCCCCCACCCCCCCAGCAAATATGCTGTGGCAGTGGTATGAAGGGATGACTGCGATTATTGCCTCACTCATTTTAAACTGGGGCCACCCCCTTTTCCTGTTTTGCCCTCTTCAGTTCACTCTCTCCAAGGCTGGATTTAGGATTTTATGCTTCCCACGCCCCATTCCTCCCTCTGACGTTTGTATCTTCCTGTCACTGGGTTGCATCACTGCAGGAGGATGTTGCATACATATAAATATAGGGACTGTGCTGTGAATTTTATGGGGGGGGGGGGTGTTAACCTCATCCTGGTTATGGGGGGAAGGTGGAGAAGGCTGGTGGGTATGGGTCGTGCTGCTGATTCAAGCCAGCTCTGATTTTCCCATGCTCCTGTGCTCTTTAAAGATGAGAACTCTTATAGTCTGTATCTTTAACACTTCTATGTCCACATCTTCTGCCTGCTGTGCCTGGCGCTCTCCCCTTCCCGTACCCAGCTGTCTTCGCCCCCCCCCCCCCTTCCCCAGTCTTCTCTGCTACCCTTGTGGACTCACAGCAGCTCCTTTTTCTGCCCAAGCTTAGACCAGTGTCCTCTGAGCAGTCCAGAGTGGTCCTCAATCCAGCCAAGGAAATATCTCTATCTGGTATTCCTGGGAGCAGAGGAAGGGAAATGCAGCTTCCGGCACAGATCTGTAGATCAGATCTGCTTGGTTTGGAGCTGTAGAAAATCCAGGGCTCTGCCAGGTTCTGGTTTCAGTAAAAATAAAGCCCGGTGCCCTGCACTTGCAGTGAGCTCCAGGCAGGCAGGTAGACCCACTGTGCTGAGCCCCACTGAAGTCAAGGGCATGGGTCCTCATGGACATTCATTACAAGACCACTGGTCATTACAACATGAAGTCAGCCTCAGCAACTGGCTTCTGTATAAGATCAGAGTGAAACACGATAGCTAGGTTTTAAACAGTGGGGAAAGGGGGCCTGGATTTTTTTTTTTTAAAAAGATATACTTTGCTTTATATTTTAAAAGTGTCTTTGATAAATCAATCCTCAGAACACCCCTGTGAAGTAGGAATTGTAATCACCATTTTACAGCTAGGGAAACTGAGCCACAGAAGGTTTGAGTGACTTGGCTCAAGGCCGCAGGAATCAATATAAGAGCTGGGACTAGAACTCCACAGTTCCTAGCTCCTAGACATGTACACTCACCACAACGTTCTCTCTCCTTATAGGTCACATGAGAGATTTGTAGTGATGAAATCTAAGTGAGGTTAATCAGATCCCATGCAGGTAGTTCCTGCAGGGGTCAGATAGGAATTAATTCCCCTTGTCACATCATTGCACAACTTGTCTGGGACATTATTATTATTATTGGTCATCTTCTGAATCCTTAATTAGTGCCTCCTGTCTCAGACAGGATGCCAGATTTGAAAGACCAGTGCCCCAATCTGATTTGGCAGATCTTTTGTTCATAGATTCATGATTCTAAGGCCAGAAGAGATCATCTAGTCTGAGCTTGTGTATAATACAGGCCAGAGAACTTCCCCAAAATAAATCCTAGAAGAGCATATATTTCAGAAAAAACATCCAATCTTAATTTAAAAATGGTCAGTGATGGAGAATCCACCCTGACCCTTGGTAAATTGTGCCAATGGTTAATTATCCTCACGTCTTACTCCTCCACTATCTCCGAGTTCCTGGCAGGTTCATCACGTGTCTAAACTTCATATTCTCTTAAAATATCATGAACTGCTCTACAAATCAAGATGATTCTTGGGTTATTATTGGCAAAGAAACTGAAGTAGACATCGATCCTGTGTAAATCAAGGCTCCACATTAAACTTGATGTAGATTTCTTTTTCTTAACATCAAACTCTACTGTTGCGGAGGAAGCCTGGTTAGCACTGAGAGTCACAGGTAAACTCCTTTATCCCAATCTCTCTGGTGTTACCAGATTTGCCCGTTGCTTTGGGATACACTAATTTATTAGGGTTACTGTTCTGTGGAGGGGGGAGGTTCTGTAATTCTATCAATGTACTGCTTGTGTCACTTGTGTTCTCATACGGAGCTCTACTTCTCCCTGCTGCAAGTTCCCTCCCAGTGGAGCTATCTTGCAGGACCTGAGTTCCCCAGGGCTGGGTTCTTCCAGCCCCAGAATCGGACGGACAAACACACACATTAACAGTGCACGTCTGACAGGACCGGGTTAATCAGCACTCCCAAGCTGACCCCTTATATGTTCCTGGACTCAATAGTGTGGGTCGAGCAACGCTTCCATGCTGTCACCCTCCTATGCCATGGGCACTGCACTGGAATAGTGCACGCCTGAGCAGGTTGAGTCAAGCAGCACTTTCAATCTGCCACCCTCATATGTCCCAGGTTCAGCATGTCCCTATCGCCACTTTCACATTACAATGGTACTGGTAGTAACCCACTTGATGAGCAAACCCCACAAAATTTTTGGGCGCTGCAGGGATCTTTAGCTTAGGTAGGAGGAGCGTTGCTGCAGAGCGAATGGGGAAGCCAAAAAACATCCATGAGAGGGAGAGAGAGAGAAGCTATCAGCTTAACCATGAGTTATTTATTGCCAGGTAATAACCATACAAGGGGTGCCAAACAAACAAAACAGTTATAATATTAAATCTAACTTAAATTTGATTATAAAAGTCAGGTTTAGAAAACTGTAACTGATCAGACAAGTCAGGGTGAGAAGGCTATACCTAGGGAGAGAGGGTTGGGTTCTCACCGCTCCTGAAGCTTGAATCGATCAGGGTTCCCAGGTGGTGGTGGTGGTAACTGAGGGTCCGGAGTGCTGGAGACAGGCAAAGCCCTCAGCATGATCAGTCAGAAGAAAATGAAGTCCGAATGGAACTGATGCAGATGTTGGATACAGGCATCAGAACGCTTACTTGAGCATGGGTAGGGGTTTTTGTAGGGAAAGAACAATGGTTCAAGGGAGAACACTAGATTTGTTTATGGATAAACTGATGGCTCAAGGGAGTATACCAAAGTTGTTTTGTTCAGGCTAGACAATGGGAGCTGATCATTCCTGGCTATGGGCGGTGTTCCTTGGCGGAAACTCACAATGCAATTAGGGAGCTTCACTATTTTGGATACCAATAAAGGATTTATTACTAGAATTGGTCTGATAACTACTGAGCTGGGTGTGTGCAGGCGTGGGTTCATTAACATCTGGAGCAGAGATCCCCGGTCATACAGTGCTTCCCTCCTTTTCTGATCCCAGAGTTTCATTTGGTTCTTGCCTTGGAATCTCTGTTCTCCATTCTGTATGCTAATGGGGATGCCTCCCTGTCCCATCTTTGATGCAAATGTGGCTAGGGGAGTTTCCTTAATCCTATCATCATTGTCCGGAGTGGTTTAGGTGTGTCTTCCAACTGCCATTTCATTGCTTTTTGTAAGTCTGTCTTCTGATTGGCTTTGGTTCAAGCAAAGGCTGTGGGTGGGGCAAGGTCTTTCACGAGTCAGACAGACTGGACACTGTGCCCTGGTTCCCCAAGAACACAGAGCTGATAGGTAACACGGGGGAGACATCTGAAACCTTTGTTTACTAATGTTGCACTGAGGAAGCAGAAACAAATACAATACTCATGGCTCAAAAATCCAAGCAGAGGCCTTTAGGGGGAAAGAACTAATGGTTCTTCTGATGGGGGGGAGAATTCTTCCAGTTTTGACCTTGATAGTTTGTCTAAAGATTTTATGCTAAAAAATCCTGTATGCTTGTTTATTTTTAAGAGCCGGTTACACAACAGTCAAGGATGGTCTAGATAATACTTAGTCCTGCCATGCATGCGGGGGACTGGACTAGATGACCTTCCAAGGCCCCTTCCAGTCCTACGATTCTATGATTCTATAATTTCTGTGCAGTGATCTATGGATGCTGTTTAGGCTACAGTAGAAATGCTGGGTAGTGCTATCATTGCAACCCATTCTCTCCACCTGTCCTCATATAAATGGATATTACCATTTTGATCCCCCCAACCCCCCGGGATTTCAACCTTCAACCTCCCGTTAGTTTGGAAGGGTTCTAGTCTTCCATGTCACCTCAAGCAAGCAATAGGAACTGTTTATATGACCAGTGCCAGCTTTTAGTTCTTTCCCAGTGTTGCTGCTATTCTGGATGCACGAATCAGTATGTGGGGATAAAATATTCTTTGCTCTTTCCTCTGAAAAAGAAATGGCCACTGTGGTCAAATAGGGGTGACATGGCACACTGGAAAATGAGGTAGTTGCAAAGAATTGTTCAGTCAGTAAGGACTGGAGATCTCTGAGGACTTGTCCACTAATGTAATGTGGATGGATCAGAAGTGCTAAATCCATTATATCCTGATGTAATTTGTACGGAATATATGATCTCCCAACTTTTTGTTGAGAAGATAGTGGGGTTTCTTGATGTCACTGGATACGCCATCCCTGAAAATGGGTGGGCAGATGGGCCAGGGCTGCAACGTTCAATTGCACAAATGTCGGGCAGTGCAATGTTTTGAGAGTTATTGATACTTTTTTAATTCCACCCTCTTGCAACGAGGGACTTCTGACATAACCACATAAAAGGCATGCAGTGATTAAAAAATTCTGTGGACAGTTTCACTTAAAGCAATATTGTCAACTTAAGAAGTCTGACTTCTTTCTGAAAATGTTACCTATTGCCAGAAGTAATGCTTAACGCCCTGATCCTTCAAAGACTTAAGGACGTGCTTAAGTTTAAGTGTGTGTGTAATCCGAATTGAATTCAATGGGACTACTCACAGTGCTTAAAGTGAAGCATGTGAATAAATCTTTGCAAGATTGGGGCCCAAAATGATGCTGATTTAAAGAGTTTAGCAACAAGAACGATTTCCCACCCCCATCCCCTTTGTCATTTGTTTACTTTGTGAATTTGAGCACTTTGGTCCATAGTAAGTTTTTTATTGTTTCCCTTGTAGGGTCAGTTTCCCTGTTTGTTTATTTGGGTCTTTCACACAGCAACAGGAAAAGACAAACTCTTAGAAAGAGATTTTCTGGAGCATTCAGTGTTGTCCTAACTCTGCTTCCGGTGAAGGCACTGGGAGTTTTATCACTTCAGAGTGGAGCGGTTAGACTAGCGCCGTGAGCCCTCTGAAAATCCTACCCTTGGCTAATATTAAAACACAACTGCAACCATGACAGTTGTCAGGAGAACTGAGGGCAGGGCAGGTGGATTGGGGAGACCTGAAATGACTTTACCTGCTATTTAGATATGATTAGATTTCAGGATAATGGTGTCCCTGTACAAATCCAGGTGAAGGGGCAGTTTCTACATAAAAGAACACAGGTGCAGGCATATCACCTTGTGCTATGGGCCTGCCATATCTCACCAGCTAAACAGGGTCAGCTTTGTTTAGTTAGCACTTGGGTGAGACATCTTAAGAAACATCCATGTGCTGTCTAAAGTGTTGTTGATTAAGGTAGTATTCTTCCCTCTGAGTCATTTCTGAACCAGTGATCTAGCTTGATACTACAGGGCGCTGCGCTTCTGGGCGCGTCACTTCCCAGACGAGAGTTAAAACCTGACAGCTTGTGGTCACTGGAAATCTTGGGGTACCTTTCACAAGAGTAGGGAAGTTAATTGTAGTAGTCTGGAGAAACTGACTAATTACATTCTGTTGACCTAAATAACTCCTGGAATTTCAGAAAAATTTATTTTTCACTTCCTGTTCTAAACTAATGTGCAGTCATAAGCATACCATTGAAGAGTTGCTGTATTTCACTCCAGAAGTGTACAATTCACTCTATTTACATGGATTTTTTTGAGGAACAGTGTAGGGAAAAATTATTTCTCTTCTGTCATACTGTTTGACTATCACGTGAGTCTCTAATTTATGGCCCTGTAACATAAGACCCTACTGCAATGCGTAAAAAAGGGGTACAGTTACAAGTACTACTTACACTTCAATTTTTGATTCCCTGATTCTTGTGCCATTAAAATGTCAACACAAGTATGTTTTGGATTTTATCTTCTGCTGAAAAGAGAATGCTTTGGAATGCTCTTTCCAAGCACGTCTGCAAAGCCCCTACCCTCTTCTTATTCAAATTTTGTCCCCCAAACTTTGCATCTGCTCTGATGTATACAAGAAATTAGTCAGCTAATTTGAAGTGCAGCTGGGAGTAGATTAGTCATGGCAGGGTCGGGGGAAGAAGGGAGGGAAGATGAGCTTGCAATATGTGTGAGTGCTGGTCATTACAGAGACCTCTCTGCCTATCCTGTTGCTCCAGCCATTAATTCTGTCTCTCTTAGATATATGGACCCTCATCACCATAATATGGGAGTGCCTCACAATCTTTAATGTAATCCTGGTGAGGTGGGAAATTGAGGCACAAAGAGACTAAGTGACATTCCCATGGTCACACAAGAAGTCTGTAGCAGAGCAGGGAATTGAATACAGATCTTCCGTGGCCCAGGATAGAATCCTGACCACTGGAACGTCTTTCCTCTCTTTGTTTAACTCTCGGATTGTCTATTTGCTGGAGCAGGGACTCTGTCTAGATTAAAATCAATTTTTTTAAATAAAAACATTTTTTTAGGATCTAAATTAAATACATATTTTTCTTAAAAAATGAACATATTTAAAATTTATGACAACCCATATTAAGCCCTAAATTTACTTTAAGTTATTTTAATAGATTATACTAACAAAATTCAAGCAGTCCATGTTTGCTGCCAGTATTTTAAAGAAAATTAAACCACTGAACTGGTGGAAATCATTGGCCAAGCACCTGGAACCAGAGTTTGCTAAAAGGCTAAACCAGCTTTTGACATCAGTAGCCTCTTCTGTAGGTGCAGAGAGAATATTTTTTTCATTTAGGTTTATTCAGCTATTTCCATTCAATGACTAGTTCATTCAAACTTGAGACAGCAATTGGGAGCTGATAAAGTAAGAAAGCATGTTTTCTTCTAATCTGTGAATAAAAATGAGGTGTAAGAGGATGAGATCTACTAGTTCTAAAATCTTGAAGGACGTGGTGACCTGAAACAGTATGTTCAATTCACTAACTACAGGTTAATGAATACTTCCTTTGTTTAATAAACCAGTTACTTTTAAATGCAAAACATCTTTTGATAAATTTATATTTTCTCTTGTAGTCCGGCATAATTGAGATAATTGTCTTTAACTAATAAAAAAATCAATTTAAAAATGCGGGTTTTGTGCATTTTGAGTTGAATTCAAATTTCCATCCAAATGCAGCTTGACACAAATCACAAGTACAAAAGTTAATAATCTAGTAAATGAGAAATGCATCAGTCACTGTTGTCTAATGTAATAAAAATGTAAAAATTAAGAATCTGAATAAATGTAAGTGAAACTATTAAACTGCTTAAATAAACACGTATAGATATTTTGTATCTTCCTGGTTATCAAAAAGAAGCACCAAATGTAGTGTAAAGGCTGTATTTAGTTGCAAATCTACATGTTTTAATGGTTACCAACCAATGCAAATGAACTGTTCTTTAGGAAAATAATTAAAAAGTACAAATGCAAAACAAGATTAAAATCAGTTTTAAATCAAGGATTCCTGTGCTTGCTGATTTTAAATTACCCATTTTAATAATTATTTAATCCCTTTGATTTAAATCAGTACACCCCAGTCTGTACAGCACCTACCACATGTTGGGAGCTACCACCACGTGAATAGCATGTCAGTAATTATTACACTTTTAAAAAAAAATCCCATCTGTTTCTATTGGCTGCTTGAGGCTCAAACATTCTAAATGGATTATTGTGTTTTAAATGGTAGTGTAGCAGAATTATAATAGAAGACTCCATATGCATGATAGAGATCGCTTGCTCCAGGTGAGTGATAGAGAATGATAATCAAATAGCACATCTCTCCAGGTTAGATGAAGTCCATAATATATTTAAAATTATGGTTTTGTTTCTTATTTTTGATTTTAATATTACTGTAACCCAGGTGCTAGTTTAGATCAATGGTTAGGACATCTGAGATTTGTAATACTTGGGAGTAAGGGTCTGAATTGCAAAACATGAAACATTTTATGTCTTTAAATAAAAGGTGAACATGTTTTTTTCTTCAAACTCGCCCTCCCCCCCCCCCCCCAAAAAAAAAAAAAAGTTCTTGCCTTTAGGATAAGCACTAAAAAAGTATGTGTTTTGGAAAGTTATGAGACCGTGAAAGTGAAGCCTTAAGGGCAAACAGGCTGCATAATCCCAAACTATAAATAAATGCAAATACACACGTCCTAATGCTATGCAAAGGTTGCAAACTTACAGCGAAAAAGTCAGGACATACAAAAGCTAAAGTCCTTGTAGCCATGTTTCCCCATCTGTTTTTGAAAATGGACCAGATTTTCAAAAGCTGGCCTTCACCATTTGCATCCACACATAATTACTGGTAAAGTTTTAGGCCTGCAATTATTTGTGACCACAATTTCTGTCACTTGGACATCTAAGTACCAGTGCTTAGGTGTCTACAGCCCCAACCTGCAAATGATTGTGCATGGGAGACTCTAGCAAGATCCAGGCCTATAGGACTTAAAACTGTGCCCAGAAAATTACATTCACAAAAAGGGGAGGCCCAGTTAGGGCATGGTTGCATATCCAGCCTTCTCTGTATTAAAGTATTAAATTAACAGCCTCCCTTGTAATCCAGATTTCCTCAAGTACAACATTGGTGAATTAACTTTACCATTACAACTGCATTTCCTGACTGATATAAGCACCTACCTAAGTTAAAGCAATGATAGGAATTTTGCATTTAATTCCCTTGTTTAAAAATAGCCGTAGCGCTATGGAATTATGCAAAATAGAACTGCACAACTCCATAAATTCCAGCAGCCTGTTTGTCATTGTCTGCATGGGAAAGTTATACCGATAGAAAGTGAGGCATGAATTTAAAGCGCTGTAGTAATATCCGCATATTTCCCCAGATACACGCTCTTGTGGCATAAGAGTGGCTATTGCCAGTTTATCTTATGTCACTTTGGCAGCAGTTTAAACTAAGCCCCCCCCCTCCCCCCCCAAAAAAAAAAAAAAAAAAAAAAAAAAAGGCAAGCTACTCTTACTCCAGAATCAGAGTGTTCGGATGTGGAGTTACATTGGAGTTTAACTATACTGGCCTAACTGGAAAACTTTCCTGTGTGGACACGCCCTAACTCACACAGTTTCATTTTTCTTGCAACTCCACTGGTTTTATACCACACCGGTATATGGATACAGAAAAAGCCCAGATGCAGCATTGTGTATGTGTAGGCTTGGACAGGTTAGATTTGCATTGGTGAATGTCAGTCAACATCAAGTTCCAGGTAGACACACAAACAGATGGAAAAAAAATTTCCATTGATAATAGAAATTTACAGCTAGGTAAAAATAAGAAAAATGCTACTTGAGAACTTATTAGAGACTGTCGTTAAATAATTGTCTGACCCGTCCGCATCATAATTTCCCGTAACTGTGAAAATTTAAATAGATATAAATTAGGAGAAAAAAAGGGTTAAAAATAAACATTGATCTTATCCGTTGAAATGATGAAAATGCAAACTGAGTTCTGCGAAGCTAACATGCGTGCATGAAAATTAGGGCTTGTCTCCACTTGAAATGCTATGGCAGCACAGCTGCAGAGCTTCAGTGAAGACACTACCTAGGCCGACGGGAGGGGTTCCACCTCCCTGAGAGGCAGTAGGTAGGTGATGGAATAATTCTTCCACTGACCTAGTGCTGCCTTCAGGGCTTAGTTCAGCTTAACTTTGTCGCGCAGGGATGTGGATTTTTCAAATGCCTGAATGACGTAGCTGAGTCGATGTAACTTTTTAGTGTAGACCAGGCCTTAATTATGAATCATGTCCAGTTTACTGTGGGAAACCTTCTATCAGAAAGGTCTAAGTGTACATAGAGCAGGATTTTCAAAAGCGCTCAAGAGTTGGCCTAACTGTGCTGCCAGAGTCCATTTAAAAATTTCCGGTGACATCAGGCCAATGCCGAGTGCCTTGGGAAATCCCACCTGTACACCGTTAAAGTTCAGCTGGTTTTGACTTACTTGTTCGCAAGATGTCCTTTTTTTTTTTTTTAAATGGACAAGTTTTTAACTCCTTGTTCCTGTAACTAAATAATGGCAGAACAAATTTTGCTCTGAGAAAAACACACACAGCTACACCTAACATCAGCTGCAAGGGCAAGATTTGTCCCAAAGGTCGAACTTTGCAGAGAGCTGTGAGTGAAAGTAGAGGGCGTTATCCTGGAAGGTGAATTGGCACCATAAGTGCAGTGTGTGCGATTTGAAAACTATAATCAAAATGGAGAGAAATTCACTATTGCCGGAATGCACTACAAACTGCAAAGCATGATGGGTACAGTGGAAAGCAGAAGAGTAGCAGGCTGCACAAACATTGAGTAATGAATTAAATAGATCCTTAATTAGAAGGAATCTATTTCAGCAAGAAATTACCCTGGGACCTCTGTATCCAAAAGCGAAAGGTGGATCTATCTGAGCTAAAGGCAAACCGGTGTTGCTGTGAGTAGTAACCCTATGTGAGGCCCTTAAACAGTTCAGTGTGCAATAGACACACGTGTCCAGACTCCTTTTTCCCCCTATGGAAGTCTCCATCCAAGTGCTGCCTAAGCCCAGCCTTGCTGGAGTCTGAAGTCCTCTGTTTAACCCACAGCACTGATGTTGTAGAGCAGAGGCAAGGCCAATGTCAGCTTTCCCCACACTCCTCTGCCAGTTAGCCTCAATCGTGATGTGGAGGGATCGGCTCTAGCCTTGAGAAAACAGTTAATTTTCCATGTCCATTCACTCTGTGTTCTCCCCAGTTTGCTAGCCAACAAGGCTGTCATTTGTGGTGGGGGCTGTCTTGTGATGGCCCCATCTCCTGGGAATGGAGACCACTGATTGTTTTCTCAGAAATTACGTATCCATTCTGTGACTCCCGTAATTTATTCATCCCAGGATAGACTTATACAACTGCTGTATCATCTGAGTTTTCTTACACAACTAATGTTACAGTTTAAAGTCCCAAACCTATAAACACTTGCATAAAGTAGCTTAGTTCAAACCACTTATTCTCAACCAGGGGTACGTGTAGAGTCTTCCAGGAGGTACATCAAACCATCTAGTTATTTGCCTAGTTTTACCACAGGCTACAGAAAAAGCATTAGCAAAGTCAGTACAAACTAAAATTTCATACAGACAATGACTTGTTTATACTGCTGTATGTACTGGGGTGGCCCAGCCGTGGCTCGTGGAGCCCCTCATGCCACCCCCATTCTCCATCTACCAAACTGTGTGGGGAGCTTGGGGCTTCTGCCCAGCTGGAGAGGGTGGTCTAGGGGCTTCAGCCCTGCCAAGGCACCTGCCAGGGCCGGGGGCTTCAGCCCCGTGGGGCACACCTGCTGGGGCTGGGGGCTTCAGCAGGAGCGGGGCTGAAGCCCCGGACCCTGGCAGTTGCCTCCTGTGGGGCTGATGCCCCTAAACCACCCTCCCCAGTTGGGCAGAAGCCCTAGCCTCACCACCCCGCTGCAGGGCTGAAGCCCTGAGCCCCAGCAGGTGCGCCCGGCTCTCAAACTTCTGAAGATTATCGTATGCACCTCAGAGGGTCAGTAAGTTTGGCCACCCCGGCATAGACGATACACTGAAATGTAAGTACAATATTTATATTATATGGTAAAAATGAGAAAGTCAGCAATTTTTCAGTACTAGTGTTCTCTGACACTGATTTGTGTAAGCAAGTCGTTTTTAAATGAGGTGTAACTTGGGGGTACGCAAGACAAATCAGACTCCTGAAAGGGGTACAGTAATCTGGAAAGGTTGACAGCCACTGTTTCAAACCACTGCTCGTCAGTTACAGCTTGAGGGGGTTAGGAAAATGATCTCCCATACAAATAGCTTTGCCTTCACGTAGAGCAACACACGCAAACGTGTGTTTGACTCGGTGAGGAAAACACTGGGCTGAGCATGCTCAGCAAATAATTTTCAATTTGCTTGTATCTTAATTTCCAAAGCAACTTTCCTAGACCAAGTCAAAGCCCTATTCTTCATTCAGGGATGAACTTCTTCCAAGTTGTTTAGGGTTGGACAGCGTGGTCTGCTCTGCGAGAGACTTGGAGCAAGACATGAGCCCAGAATTTATAATCTGAGTTGACGGACAACATACTCCAGGGATGCAATTCACTGGGAGATCAGGGAAACTTCCTTCTGAGAGTGTTTAACAAACATTTATTATTGATAAAGTGCCTAAGGTACTTCATAAGAAATAAAGTCACAGACCCCTGCCTTGAGCATTTTACATTCTATGGGCCCCATTCTTCAGTCCTGCTCTTCGGGTATCCCCCAGCTCTCAGAGGAGTTGGGGGGAGGGATAGCTCAGTGGTTTGAGCATTGGCCTGCTAAACCCAGGGTTGTGAGTTCAATCCTTGAGGGGGCCATTTAGTGGTCTAGGGCAAAAATTGTGGATTGGTCCTGCTTTGAGCAGGGGGTTGGACTAGATGACTTCCTGAGGTCCCTTCCAACCCTGATAGTCTATGATTCTATGAGTTCCTCACTTGATGCAGAACCATCCTTATAGCTAGGGCCCTACCAAATTCATGGTCCATTTTGGTCAATTTCACGGTCATAGGATTTTTAAAATCATAAATTTCATGATTTCATCTATTTAAATCTGAAATGTCACAGTGTTGTAATTGTAGGGGCCCTGATCCAAAAAGGAGTTGGGGCGGGGGGGGCAAGGTACTGCCACCCTTACTTCTGTACTGCTGCTGGTGGGGCGCTGCCTTCAGAGCTGGACGCCTGGCCAACAGCCGCTGCTCTCTGGTTGCCCAGCTCTGAAGGCAGTGCAGAAATAAGGGTGGCAATACTGCAATCCCCCTAAAATAACCTTGCGACCCCCCCCCCCCCACTCTGCAGCTCCCTTTTGGGCCAGAATCCCCAATATGAGAAACACTGGTCTCCTCTGTTAAATCTGTGTAGTATAGGGCAAAAGCACACAAAAGACCAGATTTCCTGGTGGGAGACCAGATCTCACGGTCTGTGACGTGTTTTTCATGGCCGTGAATTTGGTAGGGTCCTATTTATAGCTCTAATCTGCCTTCCCCTCATGCCTCACTGTATGGGAGCAGGGAGTGGAAGGGAAGAGGTGTAGTAGCATGAGCACACTGCACTCCGGCTATCCTCAGCTTGCAATCAGCATAAACTAGAGCAGCCCGGAGGCCTTAGGCTAGGGGTTGGGCAGCCCCCCTTGGAATTCAGGAGGCTGAAATGACACTTAAAGCCAGTATTGTCCCTCTTCACCCAGTGCTGGACTGGAAGGTCAAAAGAATGGCACTTTTAGTGACTTGTTTAAGTCTGAGTAAGCTGGACACAAAACATCTGTTCTCCTAATGGCTGAAAAAATGCCATTTCCTTCCCCACCCAGATATCTCAGAAATAACTGAAAATGGGTTTTTTTCCCTTCAAATTTTCCATCAAAGTCACTGCTGGTTGGAGCCCAGAGTGTGATCAGTTTCAGGTAATTTACCTGAGCAAATGCCAGAGCTGGGGAGGCGGGGGGGTTGGAATGAACATGCCCTCTGATGGAGCTCTGACGCTGCAATCTCTCGTCTTGTGGTTGTGGTGTCATGGCTGGCGGGGACTGTGCTGCTGAGTTGTGTTATGTGCTGTGTGACTAGAGGTTAGAACCAAGGCAACCCTTTCCCCTCCCCTGCTCCTCCTCCTGCTCATGCGTTATGGTGCCTTCAGTATCCCAAACACAAGTACCATCTGCTGGAAACAGGATGTGCCTGTGTTAATAATTGCATTAGAATGTGACACTTCAGCACCTGTTTGAGTCCCTGGTGTATTTAACAAGAGAGACCAGCTGAGATCATTTTGTAGGCGGTAGAGGGTTTACAGGAAGGAAGGACAAAGCACTGCAATTCCCCGGGGAGAAAAAGAAATTGGAACAGGGATCATTAAAAGAACCGATGGCAAGAGGGTGTCTTAGCACTTGATGGCCATTGCAAATGGGATCCCCTGGAGAGATGACTTCATGTTATCTGAAAGAATATTGAGTGTGGCAGGATGCAGGCTGCTCTCCTACAACCTGGAATCTCAAGGGGACCCTGCCAGGGAGCTGCCAGAAGCCTTGGCTGGGATGGGCATTGCTCATAACCTTTTTTTAGAGAGCTCAGACTGCTGGAGTAGTAGCTGCTGTTGGTCAGGCACTGTTCTGAGAAGTTCACACTGCTGGAATCCTAGCAGGCTTTGATAGGAAACCGCTGTGCGGAAGCTCACGCTGCTGGAGTCCTAGTTCAGTGCTGCGAGAGGGCTGGGCTCTAGGTAGATCTGCACACTGGGGATTGATGTAGCACAAAGAAACTAGTTAATTACAGCCTGTGTGGCCATGCCTACATGCACGGTGGGAAATTCCCCCCCTCTCTAACATCGGCACAGTTCCACCAGCAATAGCAACAGTGGGAGCTCTAGCTCCAGGCTCCGAGCAAGACTGTGTTTAAAAGCACTGCCGGCTTTGTTTGTGCAGCCCCCAGCACAATGAGGGGTGGGGGTGGGGGGCTGACTTTTGATTGGCACCACTGGAGTGCAATTCATCATCACCTTGTCTATGCAAAGGTTCCCGCCTGCTGTTGCTACCTCTGGTGGGGAGCTTTCCCCTACCGTCCTCGCTCAGGCAAGGCTCTGCTGGGAGTGTGCGGCTGTGGAAATGGTGGTGTTAATGGATAACTTAAAAGCCGCTCCGTGATGGGCTGGTGAGATAACAAGCTTCATCATATTAAAGCAGGCAGTGCAAATGGAAGGGACGTGGCAAATATCCTGCCCCATTAGCTGGAATCATGAGGTGAAGCCATACATAGGGGCCCAGGCCCAGGCCTGGGCCAGTCACACATGGCTGGTGAAGTGCTGATAAACTCAGGTCCTTCACTTCCTCCCGTAGGAAGTCATTAACACGGAGGCCCTTTTCATGCTGACTAGCTCCAAATCATTCCAGCCGTTCTGCCTCGCTGGGAGCTGGCCGGCTCCCCAGAGCAGCCGGACACCCTACACCGCCGCTTTGAGCTTCCAAATTCTTCCTGTTCCCGCTGCGACGGCGGCATTTCTCGAAAGCCAATCTTAGCTGCCTTTGCTTGCTGTTTGTTGCTCTTGCACAATGCTGGGGATAATGGAAAATTCCTTCATTTCAGAATGGCTCTTCCTGTTTTATGTCACGGGCTGGGTGACTTCAGTTCTTTGTCTGTGTTCGTTTGGCTGTATCCTTTCTACTGGGGTTTGTTTGAGGAGAGGAGGGGTAGAAAGCCTAGTTTAATCCTGAACGGTTTACTAAAACACACCCCGCCAGATGGTCTCTAGCTTAGAGCAAAGGAGTTGGAGGGATTGGGTGTCCTTTGTGTGTGCACCTTTTAAGCAATGAAACGGTGTTAAAAGCAGTACTGATTCCTCTCTCTCTCTCTCTTCTCATCAAGTTTTCAAAACAGGAAAATCACATGCTGCTATATGAATAAAACCTTCACATGACTGCACACTGGAGTCTGATAAATACACGGCATTACAAAAATGATAAAGGAATACATAACGTTTGTTTTGAAAAAAATTCATTTAATTGAAACCATTAACCTTTAATTATTTCTTAAACTACAAGAGACCCAATTCCCTTATCATGAGTTATTAAAACAGACTTATTTGTACAAAGAAAATCCTAGGGTAAAGATGGAACTAGAAAGAATTCCAGTTTTTAAAACCGGTGCCTTTTAAAAAAATTATTATTATTTAACCCTTTAGGCACAAATCAAAACTCTGTCCTCTGTCCAGCCCCTCCAGCTGTTGCTTGTGGCTCCTTCATGGCTTCTCCAAACCTAAAAGTAGTTTGGTTTATATGGGACAGTTTGGCTGGCTGGGGGAGGTTTGTATTTACAGGTGGATCCATGCTGGCACATTTAACAGGAATTTATATGTGTCCACAGCGAGAAATTCAAAGGCTTTTAACAACAAATCCAATAAGCTATTGAAGAAGGAGTTTGGAGACCATGTGAGACAGACAGGTGTCCTAGGAAAAACTTGAGGTGGACACTTAATTTTAGCTGGGTCCAGTAGATTGGTGGTTGGTTCTCAACCTCTCCAGACTACTGTACTCCTTTCAGGAGTCAGATTTGTTTTGCATACCGCAAGTTTCACCTCACTTAAAAACTACTTGCTTACAAAATCAGACATAAAAATACGTAAGTGTCACAGCACACGATTACTGAAAAATTACTTACTTTCTCATTTTACCATATAATTATAAAATCAATCAATTGGAATATAAATATTGTACTTATATTTCAGTGTACAGTATATAAAGCAGTATAAACAAGTCATTGTATAAATAACGAGGAGTCCTTGTGGCACCTTAGAGACTAACACATTTATTTGGGCATAAGCTTTTGTGGGTTAGAACCCACTTCATCAGATGCATGGAGTGAAAATACAGGAGCAGGTATAAATACATGCAAGGATGGGGGGTTGCTTTACAAAGTGTGAGGTCAGTTTAACGAGATAAATCAATTAACAGCAGGATACCAAGGGCGGAAAAATAACTTTTGAAGTGGTAAGAGTGTGGCCCATTACAGACAGTTGACAAGAAGGTGTGTGTAACAGTAGGGAGAAATTAGCATTGGGAAAATTAAGTTTAGGTTTTGTAATGACCCAACCACTCCCAGTCTCTATTCAGGCCTAATCTGATGGTATCCAGTTTGCAAATTAATTCCAGTTCTGCAGCTTCACGTTAGTCTGTTTTTGACGTTTTTTTGTTGAAGAATTGCCACTTTTAGGTCTGTTACTGAGTGACCAGAGAGATTGAAGTGTTCTCCTACTGGTTTTTGAATGTTATGATTCCTGATGTCAGATTTGTGTCCATTTATTCTTTTGCATAGAGACTGTCCGGTTTGGCCAATGTACATGGCAGAGGGGCATTGCTGGCACAACCCCCATCCTTTCATATATTTATACCTGCTCCTGTATTTTTCACTCCATGCATCTGATGAAGTGAGTTCTAACCCACGAAAGCTTATGCCCAAATAAATTTGTTAGTCTCTAAGGTGCCACAAGGACTCCTCGTTATTTTTCCTGATACAGACTAACATGGCTGCCACTCTAAAGTCATTGTATGAAATTTTAGTTTGTACTGACTTTGCTAGTGCTTTTTATGTAGCCTGTTGTAAAACTAGGCAAATATCTAGATGAGTTGATGTGCCCCTGGTTGAGAACCACAGTAGCAGATAATGCATTGGATTGGGAGTCAGGAGACTTGCCATTTTTCTGGCTCTGCCACTCACCTGGTTGTGACCTGGTGCAAATCACTTCATTTCTGTGTGCTTCCATTTCACCCATTGTCTGTCTTGTGTACTTTGACTATAAGCTCTTCAGGGCAGGGATTGTCTCTTACTATGTGTCTGTACAGGGCCTTGCACAATGAGGCCCCCATCTTAGAATCATAGAATATCAGGGTTGGAAGGGAACTCAGGAGGTCATCTAGTCCAACCCCCTGCTCAAAGCAGGACCAATCCCCAATTTTTGCCCCAGATCCCTATAGTTGGAGTCTCTTGGTGCGACTGTAATTCCCTCCTACTAATAGATCCTTTGAGTCATTATAGCGTGTAATATTGATAGCTGAGGTTAGTTATTCTGAGATCACTCAGGGGACCAGATGGGCGCTTTCCTTACAAACAGAAATAAATAAAATTCTGTCCTCTCCTGTGTGCGGTCCGCTCTCATTGACTTTAATGGGAATTGTACATGCATGGCTCATCGCAGAATTTGGCTTGAAATCATTCGCATAATACGTGTGTAGCGTTGAAAGTACAAATAAAGGCATTGGAAAAAGGAAACTGAAATATTTATTTCAACCTGCCAAGACCCTGGTTCAACAGTCCTTGTGTTTCTCCTTTGAAAGCAGATGACCTCACTAGCCCCTTAGTTCACAAAAGGGAGCAGCCCTTAAATTCTCAGCTCTGGGGGGGGGGGTGTATTGTCACCATCTCTCGCATGGGAAACAACAGAATCTTGACCATGGTCTTGGCAGGTAAATGAAGGAGGAAATGAATTGCAAATATTTGCTTTAATAATGTATTTATAAGCTGTAAGTTCACCCCTAGGGTCTGAGAATGGTTTAGGCGCTTAATTTTTTTGTGTGTGTAGTTATAATGGGTTTTATACTTCTCGGCTGTTGGAGCTGCACGGACTGGGGACGGATAGCTCAACTGACCAGGAATGCGTGTTCTTAGTCAGTGTTCATGCCACTGGGAAAGTGCTTATGCCCAGGAGTGTAGCGCTAATCCTCTGCAGCTGCTGACCGAGGCTTAAAACAGTGCCAGGGGACACCCAGAGAAGGCTAGATTCTAGCTGATTTACGCCAGTGACAATCCTGAGTAATTCCACTGAAACACATGGTGTCACTTTGGATTTTCTGATTCAGAGCCCCTCTTCTTTAACTACCTTTTGGGATCCTAACCTAACTCTTATTTGTAAGTTTTTGGTTGTCTCTTCGGCTGCTACCGTGTAAAGCGACTGCTTTATCCAATGCATCTGATGAAGTGAGCTGTAGCTCACGAAAGCTTATGCTCAAATAAATTGGTTAGTCTCTAAGGTGCCACAAGTACTCCTTTTCTTTTTGCTTTATCCCAGTTGATGTGTGTGATGGGGGCTTTAGTGAGATGGATGAAAGAGCTACAGGATGGTGCAAGATTTCTACCAACCTGAAACCCCAAGGAACCCCAAGCGGGTAACTCGCGCTGTATGCATATGGAGTCTTCAAACATAAAAGGGCCCCTGGTGTACAAACTTGCAGTTCCATAAGCAAAACACAACGAGCAAGTTCTCAGTCTACTAACTAGTTTAGCCTCGCTCTCTTTTTGGATCAGCCCTTCAATATCTATTCACTTTACCAGTTGATTTGCTTTTTCAGCACCTAGCCTACTATGAAGTTTCAACCAAACAAATCTAAGGCCAAGATCCTACAAATACTTAGGCATATATTTCAAGTCAAGTGTGCGTGCGCTTTTTGCACCCTGCAAACATTTCCTCAACCAATGTTGAGCTGCTTGAACCGGGCATCTAAAACTGACACAGTATTAAATTGAGTTGTCTTGTCTTCCTTTTGTTTCCATCCACTCTCCATGCCCCTGTCTCCGGTCACTAGCAACTCCACCCATTTCCCTTCTAGGCAGTTCTGTGACTTTCTTGTTGTGCCTAGTTGGAAACAATAACTTTGTTCTCATCACTTCCCGTGTAACTCAGTAGGATCAAAGTTTTCATTCTCAGATTGCAAGTCGACTAAAATTTCTACTATCTAAAAGCTTTCCAGTCTATTTCTGTCCCTGGATGTGCTTTTGGAATGTTGTAGAAGCACATCAAAAAACCCAAACAAACAAACAAAACCATGTGGGGGGGGACCTACTGGGTTGGTTTTAAGTTTATTTCTCAACCTTTAAAGGCTGCTATCATGACTTGTGTTACAGGACTGCCAAGAAGCAGCAAACACTATTGGGACCCCATTGTGCTAGGTCTGTATAAGCATATTGTCAAAGACAGTCCCTGCCCCACAGAACTGGGCTGGTTGCATCCACTCTCCCTTCTATTCAAAGGGACGGTACAAAAACTAGAGAGGAAATTGCAAGACTGATGCTGCTGTTGCTAGGGATGGAGCAGAGCAAGTGGCATATTTGTATCTGTCATATCTATTAAGATCCCACCGTTCTATAGACCAGGTTATTCTCACAAGGACCAATATCCAGGCCAAATCCGAAAGAACTGTTCCTATGCTCTGAGCCAAGAATCACATCCTGGCCAGCAGGAGGCAGAGTCCGGCAATTGCCCCCTGGAGTTGAGGCCATTTCAGAGGAGGAGCTAAGTTTAAAGAGATTATCGTTATTTGATGTTTGTGTTCCCAACGGGCACAGAGGCCAAACCAAGACTGGGGCTGCGTCATGTGAGGTGCTGTATAAACACCTACTGAGAAACAGCCCCAGTCCCCAAAGAGCTCCCCATCTAAACAGACAAAGGGGAGGGGGAGAGAAACAGAGGCACAGAGAGGTAAAGACACTTGCCCACTGTCATACAGCAGGGCACTGACTGAGCCAGCGAGGGAACTCAACTGTCTTGAATCCCACCCACCCCTGCGCCCTATTCACTAAGGGTAAAATTTTCAAAAGCAAAAACGGGACTTAGACGCTTGAAAACGTTACCCTAGATCCCACTGCCTCTGTGGTGACAACTAGAGCTGTCTAGCCAAGCCTCAAAAATCATCTCACGTTTTTAATGAAAGCTGAGAGCCTCCTATACTTACGCGATTCCCGGTGCTGAGGCTATGAGGAAAGCACCAAATATCATGAGTCTTGCACTAAAATGATGAGCGTTCGGCAATGCCGCTATTGCTTGAGGAAAGCAAATAGTGTGGATTAATCATACATGTGGTTTATTTTATGCAGAGCCATCTTTATATCTTGCCGGGTGATGCATCCCATTCTGCGGAGGGTTCTTGGCTTCTTCTGTCTAGAGATTTATTGTCGGTTATTTATTTTTGAAATGATTATCAGCTCAGAGGGGATGAAAAGGTCCTTTGTGTGTTCTCACAGCAGAATATTTGGGGTTTTGTTCTGCTAGGATCTTTGGAGGATCCCGTTAGGAGCTTAGCGAAAAAAAGTATTGTCTTGGCTAGAAAATGAAACCACTATCTCAGGGAGCGCTCAGGGGAACTGACCCTCATCCAGCTCCTGCCTGTGGTTACACCTGTGCGATCCTATGGATATGCTAGGTATAGCGGAGAGCAGCATACTGCCCTATATGTTTGGATGTGGTTTAATTTCTTCCTTCCTTTGCCCTGGGCTTTGTTTGTTCACCTGGCCTGGGTTGTCCAAGGCAGCAGTCTGTTTCCTTCTTGGTCACTGTGATGTTTGCTGTTTCAGTCCTCCTTGCGGTGCTAAAGCTTGTTTCTCTGGTTTGGTGCTAACTGGTTCCCAGCCAATGTGGTATTTAAAGCAGGTCGGGGTATAGCTACTAAAGCCATGGCTGGTGGTGAGCTTTATGTCTTTGTCATCCACCCTCTTGTATGGAGCGCTCTGGTATCTAGCCAATGTTGGTGGTCTCTGTCAGCTTTCCAGGTGGGTTTTGCAGGAAGGAATGCCTAGGGTAGGGGCACTAACAGGTTCATAGGTATGGCTGGTTTTTAACTCTGAGTTTCTTCTCTCTGGGACAATTGCCATCAGCAGCTGTCTCACTGTCATATTTAAAGGCAAAGACCTCGGAGGTGTCCTTTCAAACACCATAGAAAGCCCTCTTGCTGGTACACAACAAAGCTCATGTTCTTTGAACATACTCCTCAGCCTGTCAGAAACCCAAACCTGCATCCCTGCCTGTCCCTCTAATTTCTCTCTTTGGATGTTTTGCTGCTGCCTCAAACAACTCAGTATATGCAAACCAGAGCTTGTATTTCCCGCAGAATCCCCTCTCTGCTCTAATTCTTTGTTTTATTCACAGAAGCACCATCGTTCACTTCATTCAGACCGTGAGACTCCTCTTCCCTCTGCCCCCACGGCTAGGCTTTTGCCAAACCATTTTGCTTCTTTATCTACAACAGAATTCATCCTCCCCCTCCTGTCCATCCCAGTCACCAAGATATTCCATCCTTCGCCAGCCTCCCACCCTGGCGGCTCCAACTCCTCCTTCTCCCTTGATCTCTGCTCCATCCCTTCCTGGTACTGTTCTTCCATCCCAAACTTTGCTACTCTGACCGAACCCCCCTTCTCCTTGTCTCTCTCCATTGGCTTCACCTCTTCTTCCATGGCAAGTGTCCTCTCCTGGCTTCCAGAGCTCTCCAAAACTCCTCCCCTCCCTGTGGCTTGGCATCACCTGTTCTCTGTGCTATGCCCGATCTCCTCTCCAACTGTTCTGTTTGTCTTCACCCTTTGCCTTCTCTCCCTGTCAGATCACACCAAGTTTGTTCTTTCTCTCTCTCATAAACCATGCAAACCTTTGCCTATTCCACAGTAACCACTAACACATCCCATTCTGTGTGTATTCCATCATGGATTGTACCTGCTTTTGCCTTTTGGTTAGAGTGTAATCCCTTCAAGGCAGAGGTTTACAAGTTTGGCATTTACTGTATGGAAATGCAAGTACTTACTGTGCTGCATAAATAACTAACGTGGGACAAAGACCCAGCTTGAGTCACACAAAGAGGACTGGTAACTAAGGATGCTTTTGCCTGATGTGGAATAAATTTAATAGGTTGATAGATTTCAAGGCCAGAAAAGGCCATTATGATCACCTAGGCTGACTTCCTGCATGCGACAGGCCTTGGAATTTCACCCAATCATATTTCTGTCTCTCCCAGAATTCCTTCACTGTAACTGATCTACAACCTCGTTATCCCAGTCGGAACAGTCAATGTAGATAACTCAGGGAAATAGCGAGAGAGCACGAGGTTGGTGTTGGAAGGAAACGAACCTGGGTCTAAAGTGAGGAATGTCTCTCTAGTGAGGCAAGCTGAGACAGTAAGAGACCATGACTCTGGTAAGGTGAAGGCTGGTGGGATTCCAATGTACCTGGCATCGTCTGGAGATGGTACAGTTCATTCTCAGCAGGTATCCAGCAGTGCGGAGGCTAGGAGATCTAGCTCCCTTTCTCTGGATTGCCAGCTATCGCGGTTTCCAAAAGCACTGGGTGGCTTTCCAGATTCAGTCTCTGAGGCTTGTCTAACTAATCACACATAGCTATGACCCAGCACTCTTATGGCTTCCGGATGCCTTTCATAGCTGCCATGGAAAGCAATATGCAAACTCTGGAGGCCTGTGTTAAGTAGAAAAGTGACTTGCTGCTGTAGCTAACAATGCACCAATGAATGATCCCTGTTCTTTTATTGCTCAATCAGCCAGAGCTCGTTTGTTCCCACCGCTCTCATTGGCTGCTGGGATTGATGAAAAGAGTGAGACTGAGTGATTGGTGCATCATACTGTACAGCTTCACTGCCAGCTATCCAATCATTCCATCTCTCTCTCTCTGCCGATTTGTGCAGGCTGCTTTGAGCTGGTGATTTGCATCTCTTTTCTCATTTCATTGTTTCTGCCTTACCGTGTGTCACCTACTTATCTGATCCATCGAATGCTTTTAGATACACAAAAAGAACAGGAGGACTTGTGGCACCTTAGAGACTAACAAATTTATTAGAGCATAAACTTTCGTGGGCTACAGCCCACTTCATCGGATGCATAGAATGGAACATATAGTAAGAAGATAGATAGTTAGATACAGAGAAGGTGGAAGTTACCATACAAACTGTGAGAGGCTAATTAGTTAAGATGAGCTATTATCAGCAGGAGAAAAAAACTTTTGTAGTGATAATCAAGATGGCCCATTTAGACAGTTGACAAGAAGGTGTGATTAGATACACAGTGGGTTAGAGTGGATTTCAGAATAGCTTCTGTACCAGATTATTTTCCATCCCTTGGTATTTAGTATGTGCAAACACTAATGTGTCTCTTCCCTCTTGCCTTACCATGCATGTCTCTCTCTCAAATAGGCCACGAAGCAGTTCCTAGAGGAGATTAACAAGTGGACTGTGCAGTACAATGTATCTCCGCTTTCCTGGAATGTGGCCGTCAAGTTCCTCATGGCTAGGAAGTTTGATGTCCTCCGAGCGATCGAGCTGTTCCACTCCTACAGGGTACGTGAGCCGGAGCTGTCTCGGTGAAGGGGGGAGCTGGAGTCAGGCCGGGCTTTTCTGTGCTGCTAAGTGATGTGATGCATTGCAAAAGCTGTTCTCGTTTCCAGGGGAACAGTTATGCTCTCAAATGCTTTTTTTCTCAGATATTTTTTTGCTTTGGTGAAAAACCTACAAGCGTATAAATCAGCCATGCAAAATCATTGTGAGTCACCCAGGCACAAAATCAATTCAAACCACCCTGCTAGGATGATGATAGCAAAAAAACCTAGACAATGTTTTAAACTTGCCCATCCCCCAAACTTGTTCTCTTTCAGACGCTTCTCGTCTTCCCCTGCTTGGTCACAGGTTTTTTTACAGGAATGTGTCCAAGGAATTATTGAACTGAGTAGTTCTAGGCCATGCCAACATCCAGCCTTCTTCCCCATCCCTTTTCAGGAACAATATTGGATTCTGTTGAGCAGGGGTTCTCAAACTGGGGGTTGGGACCCCTCAGGGGATTGCAAGGTTATTACATGGTGGGTTGCAAGCTATCAGTCTCCACTCCAAACCCTGTTTTGCCTCCAGCATTTATAATGGTGTTAAATACATTAAAAAGTGTGTTAATTTATAAGGGGAGGGTCGCACTCAGAGGCTTGCTATGTGAAAAGGGTCACCAGTACAAAACTTTGAGAACCACTGCTGTAGAGGTGGTTATTCCATGCTTATCACCGTAGTACCCAAATGCCTTCTGGTCCTGCATTAAACAACTTCACTACACATCTGTTCTAAGCCTCTTCAGGCGACACTGTTAGGAGCTGTTCACAGCAGTCTATGAAACCTGAACAAACATTAAATTGAGAATCGAAGATGGTTTCTCCATGGATTCTCGCATACACCCATAATCCTTTGCCCTGGGATCTGGCTAGTGGGTTAACCACACCCACAATGGCAGCTAAACTCTTAGTGTGTCTGTCCCCCCTATATAAACCCAGGAACTACATCACAACCCCAGTCTGCTGCTTCTGTGCCAGACAAGCTGGCTTGCCTCCCATCCTCTCCGCCAGCCCCAGTCCTGGGCTAGCTGGCTAGATTTGGTGGCCCAGACGGGGAATTGGTGGTTCTGGCCAGCCTCAGGGATGTGAGAAGGTGGCCCAAGTTTTGAAACCAGATCTGGAAATTTGTTTGGGTTAGATGTGCATGAGGCTTGGTCACTGAGCAGGTGGGTGGTGATGGTGGCCATATACCTTTAATGATTCCCAGCTGAGCAGGAAATAGTAATGGCAGCTGATTGGAAGCTGCTTCCTGTGCTGTCTGCTGTCCCTGTGATTGTTGTGTGCCTCTGAACCCTTAGGAAACTCGGCTGAAGGAAGGAATTGTGAAGCTGAAACCTCACGAAGAACCTCTGCGCTCTGAGCTGCTCAGTGGGAAGTTCACCATCCTGGTAAGTGTGGGATCACGTCCTGGCCTTTCTCTCCCACGGGCCTGGTTTGTGCAAGAGGAGCCCTCTCCACGTCCAAAGGGCCTGCAACCTGGAGAGAGAGCTGGGCAGCACTGGGAAAAACTAAGTGTGCACGGGTCTTGGAAGGTGAAATACAAGGTGGTGTTTGCACCATTGTGTCTCATGAGATTGTAACCCTAAGGCAGGGATTCCAGATTTTGGGGTGGTCCAGCTGGGATCCTTGAAGAAGTGGGGGCTGTGCTTATTCACCCACAACAGCTGTTTTCCCCTCTTAGTTTCTCCTTTTCTCCCTCTCCCATTGGCTGCATCAGTGAACTGCTCCTACCTCCACGCTGAGCAAGATGGCAACGTCTCAGAGATGCTGTTAGCTCATCACTGTCCTGAGCAGTGGGGGTACTAAGGGAGCCCCTGGGCCAGCTCTCATGCGCAGCAGTAGTTGGCGTTAGCTACTCCTTGGGCTTATCCCCTTCCCTTGGGCTATCTGGTTGGTCTGGGGAAAATGCCAGCTAAAGATGATCAGCTTTCGGAGGCTCCTCTGGTTCACTTTAAGGGTGCAATAGACTAGTGGGAGGCTCGTAGAATGGAATGAGTAAGGAGATAGAATTGTCTTCTCCTCCGTGGGTGTAAGTCATGCTTTTCTTGTCCCCCAGGGATCAGAGCAGGAAAGCTCACAAGTTAATGAACATTGTGAAAGGGGAAAATAGTCTCCCTAAAATAAATCCGTTCTGTATGGGGTGTCCTGCACATGTCTGCTACATTCACACTCACAGTTCTGCATCTCCAGTTTGCTGTAGCATGAAACCTCCATCATTACTATTTATTTGTAGTGCAAAGGTGCTGTACGATCACACAAGTAGACCCTGTCCCTGTCCCAAAGAGCTCTGTACCATCCATGGTCTCTGCAGAGACTGTTCTGCCACCTGTCTGGTCTTTATGCTTTTCCCCTGATTACCTTCTAGAGCGCACGGGACCCCTCCGGAGCCTCGATCGCCCTCTTCACCGCCAAGTTACATCATCCCAATAAAAGCGTCCAACATGTGGTGCTCCAGGCACTGTTCTATCTGCTGGACAGAGCTGTGGAGAGGTGAGTACAGACGCGTGTAGCACGCAGCTCCTGTCTGCTCAACTTGCTGTTCCTAGATGGGCTTTAATACCTGTAATGCCCATTGCAATCTAGGCGGGGTGGTTTTCCCTGTCCTGCTGAACTCCACAATCCAGGTTTTCCATCAGTACGTGCTGCCTGGCAGGAATTTGAATTTGTAGCATGGATTTTGGGGGGGAAATCTTGGCTTCCCTCCCCTCTGCCTCCAATCCCTGCAGCATTTCCAGCCTCTGTCTCTTGTTGTAGACAGATGTGAGTGCATGCAGGACTGGGCCTGGGGACCAAGGCAGAGGGTTTCTTTTTTAAACCCTACTCCAGAGTTCATGAGTCTGTCTCTTTCAGATCCCAAGCTATTTGGGATAAGAGAGCAAACCTGAGCTGATTCATCTGAATGACCTTGGCCTATCTCCTACAATATAAAGGAGACTTGCGTATTAGCTGATTTTCCAGGCCTACGGCAGAGCCTGCCTGTCTGAGCAGCTGCTGGTGGAGGCCCGCAGCACTCAAGGATAGGATTTCTGTCCAGCGGGAAAGTGCAATGGGGGCCTTAAGTTGTATTGGCCACATGATCGGTGATCACACAGTGGGTAACTGCTGCTACCTTGGCTGATTTTTCCCTTGTATCTCATTGTGGTGTTGATATGATGCCTCATGATGGAATTTCGTTTTTTTCAGTTTGCTTTCTTAAAGACCTACGAACTTACACACACAAAAAGAACAGTATTAAGGTTGCAAAGTCCAGCACGCAAAAGAGGAAATGCCAGAATTCAGGTAGCCTGTGAAACTTTAATTTGGTCCCTTTGTGCAGCTGCATTATGATAGGTTTCAGAGTAACAGCCGTGTTAGTCTGTATTCGCAAAAAGAAAAGGAGTACTTGTGGCAACTTAGAGACTAACCAATTTATTTGAGCATAAGCTTTCGTGAGCTACAGCTCACTTCATCGGATGCATTATGATATGGGCTTTGGTGTCGTGGTCACATGCTATTTTCCCCACAGGGCCTCTGCCTCATTCAGTGCACAGGCAACCATCATTCTGGCATTCCCTATCTCTTGAGTGCTTGACTTTGCAACCTTAGCAATGTTCTCTGAATGTAATTTGCATGTGTGTTATAACTACATATATGTAGGAGATTACACTAACAGCTACACAAGCCCTTGATTAGTTTTTGAAGATGCCCCATAGATGGTTTATGTCCTTGAATTTGCCTTTGAAGGGTCCGTAAAGAAGAGAAGTCAAGGGGCGTTTGGCCGAAATACTGAGGAGTATTACTTGAGTCAGTGCTGTTAAAGTAGGGATTTGAAATCACCAAGTTGTAATTGTGGTACGGCTGCCCCCCCGCCCCCCGCAATATAAACTCTCCTACACGAGGTGCATTAATCTGTTGAATTATAGGACTTTGGGATATCTAGTTGAATCCCAGCACTTGGCTGGTTGAATGTCCCTAATGCTGCTGTTTGTTTGTTTGTTTTTCATCGAGCTTTCAAAATGAACTCTGTTCTTCAGAGCTGTCTGTGCGGGGCTCAGTCAGAAAGGCCAAAGGCCTGCGAAAGAAAAGCTTGCTGCCCTTCAGTAAGCTTACGGAAAATCCCTAGGCCCAGCTGGCTTCCCTGAGAAATTTGCTAAAACTCATAAAGATCTCGCACCCCTGATGCTTTCGACTGTATTCGAGGAAGCCGTGATCTCTTAATCCCTGAGTCATTGGCTCTGGTATGCTTTAAAGAGCTAAGAACCATGGTCTCCCCTGAAGATTTTCAGGGAGGATTTTTGGTAGGGTGACGAGGCAGGATGTTATCTGGGCACGCACATTTGGAAGCAGGGAGAATACTCGTTTTATATGTAACAGTATCATTCTTTGGAGCAGCTCATATGCACAAAGGTTAATGTAACAAAACAGGGAGCGTATTGTGTGACACATGACAGGCTGACCCACTTTCAGGGCTTTGATTTCCTGATGCAAAAGTGAAAGGAAATTCTCAGCTATTCACCCCTTCCCCACTCTGCTTGTCCCTGGGGTCTGCAGTGCGTAGGGCATGGGATGATCATTCTGCGTTGCGAGAATTCTGAATCCAATAAGTTGCAGTGTCAGAACGTAGTGGAGAAGGCTGAAACAAGAGCTACTTTACTTCTGAATTGTCTTGCTTGTCAGGTGCTCCATATCAGTGTTTCTCAACCTTTTGGATACCAGGGACTGAGCTTGTTGCCTTCTTAAACTGTGTCAGGGAGATATCGGGGACTGGCCTGTTGAGAAACACTGCTCCATACAACATGAATGCATTTTGTTGGTATTTAAATACAAGGCTAGTTTGGAGTGTTACCATGCCTGATGCACCCTCAACCCTAATAGTCTACTGCATAAAGTTAAATTTTGAAAAAGAAGTGTGTGCTTTGCTATAGAGTGCATAGAGGAATATGCATTCATTATCCCAAGAGCTTATCTTCTCTTTTGGGCAGACACGCAGTTCAGACTTGTACCTTAAAGGACTGGGGATTGAAAGGTCCAATCTCTAAGCAGTGCAAAGATTGCTTTTTGTTGGGGTTGCTCATGGATTCTCCTCAAGTGTCACAGAAAAGGATGCATCGTCCCTTTGATTATCATTGTTCGTGACTTGTATTCCAGTAGCACCCATGATGTGGTTAGACACTGTTGAAACACACAGGATGACACAGTCCCCACCCCAAAGAGCTTATAATCTTTGGCCAGGTCTATGCTTGGAAGGCTTTGCTGGTATAGCTATAGTGATATACTAGATTGGCAAAGAGCCACGGCGGCTGCAACTTATACTGGCAAAACTCATCACACCCTTGATGGCAGAAGTCTGTAGTGTAGATATGGCCTCAAAACCTGACACTTCTGCAAATGTGAACCCCAATCCTGCAAATGGATCTGTATAGATGCAAAGGACTCCCAGTGTGGATTCAATTTCAGGATCAGGGCCGCTGTCTATAAATGGGCAAGTAGTTGCACCTCTGCCTGTGAGTACATCTAGTCAGCTACCATTTGAGATTATAAAACATGTGGGCTGACCTGGGGGAATGGCTCTGGGGTGCTAGTGAATTTAGAGTGCCATGCGTACCTATGGCACTGCAGAAATAATCAGCATCAGAATTTTCAGTGAGTGTAAATTGGGTTCTAAACTGAGTGAAAGTGTTTGTAAGTTTCAGAAATCAGGAGTTACTGAAAAGAGCTCAGCTTGGAATGCTTTTATTTCCATTTGCTGTGACTGAGTATGGGGGGAATAAATTGGATTGGGAAAGTACTTAGTGAAGGTTTAAATTTCCTTTGGATAAAAGCGTTACAAAGTTGAAATAGATCTCAGCTGGCAAAGCACTGGAATTATTGTTGATTTTCTTTTTGGCTGTTTTTTTCTCACTATTGTAATTAAAGATAAATTAATTAAGATGCCTTTACACAGGCTGAAGGCAAGCGGACCGTTAAACTCACAGTTTGAAGATGCTAGCAGAGCTCCAAAAAGGACTGGACACTGCTGTAAATAACAAGAGCATCCAGAGTTAATATTAGGAGGGTTAAGGAACATTTCCAAAAGTCCCTGACAGACATAAGAAAATCAGTGGGACTCAGCCCTCTTAATCAGTGGGGCCCTTTTGAAAACTTTACCCTTAAAAGAGTTTTGGAAGGCAGAGGAACACGCCATTATTTATTATGTGTATTGCCAGAGTGTCTAGGAACCCTGGTCATGGCCCAGGGCCCCACTGGACCAGGTGCTGTACAAACACACGACAAAGAGACGGTCCCTTCCCTCATGTTTCAGAGCATAAACCTGTCTCTTATCAAAGAGGGGTAGGTAGAAATTTTACCTTCAGGCAGGTTATCCCATAACAAGAAACCTGGCAGTAGCTGGTGCTGGCCTGATCTAGACTGGCATTTTTTTGTTGTCGTTCTTATAACCGCCCAGCAACATACAAATAATCCATATGGGGGAGGAGGGACAGATTAACTCAAGGAGCCAGTAAATCAAAGCAGCAGAAAATCCCCTTCCTTTTCCATTCCATCCAGGAGCCCCAGCTTCCACCCACCCCAGAAACCCTATAGAAAAGATGGCTTTTGCCTTCTGCCTAGCAGGCCAACGTTGCACGTTCAGTTTAATTTCAGTTTTGAAATAAACACGTCCAACAATAAGCGAACGAGGTAATCAGAAATACACATTTAAAAATCTTGAGAGGACACTGTAAACTCTGTTTAATGTACCAAGTTCTTAGCTATGCCCGATTCGCCATGCACCCTACTTCAGAAACATCCAGTGTGATCTCAGAGAGCCCCAGACAGAGGCGTTGTCTCGTGCTGCAAGTAGATATGTAACTGAAGCCGTATCTGCCTAGGTGCATCCTGATTCCCCATCTCTGTCTCATGCATTGCAAAAATGAGAGAGAAGGGGTCACATTGATCCCTGGTTTACAAACTTCCTGTTTTCAGCTGAACAGGAATTCTGGTTTCAGCATGAATGGAAAAAACAGGTTTTCACCTGTTACAGATTTTCTTTTTCGCTGCTGAAGCTATTGATTGTTTGAACCAAGAGGCAAGAAGCTGTTTGTACAGGGTGGTGCACATATTAATTACAAGCAAGGTGTAATTAACAAGCAACGGGCACCTTGATCAGTTTCCTCGTGCACAAACCTGCCCCAGGCTTTTTTAATCTGCCGAGTGGATCACTTAACTGCACGACATTTAGACCAGTGATTTTTTTGATGTGCACCTGGCACTTAGGCTGCAGTTCAGAAAATAACGGGCAGTTTGTGGGCACAATTTGGCCCCCTTACATCTGGAACTGTTGCATTGCAGGTGTTACATTTCTAAGCTATTTTACTGGCCAGATCCTGTTTAAAGCAACAGGGCCAGTTCCCCCATTCATTGGACCTCGTGCTTCTGTAGTAGAAATGCTACATTGAAAGTGCCATTTCCAAACTGCTTACAGGGGAGAGGATTACACCACTTGATAGCCCAGCATCCATCTTGTTTTTATTCTCCTTAACTTTGAATGCTCGATTACTGGGACTTGCCTGTAGTAAGGCCCCAATACAGCAAAACACCGTAAGCATGCAGTTGAGTCCTATGGACGTCAATGTGAGTTCAGTGAGGAGCAGGGTGACCAGATATCCTAATTTTATAGGGACAGTCCTGATATTTGGGGTTTTATCTTATACAGGTGCCTATTACCGCCCCCCACCCCCATCCTGATTTTTCACACTTGCTGTCTGGTCACCCTAGTGAGGAGTTTGCCAAATTGCCATCTATGCCAAGAATTGATAGTGCAAATACCCTATTTGAGTTTCTGTGATCTTTTTTTTTTTTTCTGTTCCTAAAAACCTGGGGTCAGAACCTCAGTGGTGTCAATGAGCTGAGGGTCTGGCCTCTGTTGTTCAAAGTGAATATCCTCCTTCATGCATTGCAAAAAAAAAATAATCGTGGTACTTAATGGGTTAAAAGAATCCGTGCTTTGCGTGGCTCTGTGCGCCAGGATTCCACGTCACCGGCGGCAGGTGATTTTTTCTTTCTCCCCCGTGCACCCAGCTTCGAAACGCAGAGAAACGGTCTGGTGTTCATCTACGACATGGCAGGCTCCCAATATACCAACTTCGAGCTGGACCTGAGCAAGAAGATCCTCAACCTGCTGAAGGTAAAGGAAACGGTGCGGGGGGAGCTGATGGGAACGGAGGCTTCCCCCCCCCTGCGTATTCTGAGACTCTGCAACCTATTGTAGGGGGGTAGAAAGGATAGCGCAGCGGATAGGGCACTGGACTGGGACTTGGGAGCCTTAGATTCAATTCCGCAAACTTCCTGTGTGAACTCGGGCAAGTCCCTTAATCCATCCTGTGCCACAGTTCTCCCTCTGTGAAATGGGTACAGTAGTGCTGCCCTACCTCACAGAAGTGTCATGGGGATAAAATCCATTTTAAAGACTGTGAAGAGGGCCCTATATGTCCCTAGACAGAGACTGCAGAGTGAAGCAGCTCTCTTTGAACCCTGCTTTCCCTTAGACCCTGAGAGTTCAGAACACATGTCTGTCTCCACTCTTCATGGTAGCAGGAGTCAAAGCCTTTCCCAGTGCTATAAATAGAAAGGGTGAGAGTACTTGTGGGAAGTCACCATCTCTGCAGTGACTTCTTTCAAACACTAATATCTCTGCTCTACTTACTTTGCTATCCAAAGCTATCTAGACTGTGAGGCAGTGCTGTCTAGTGGGTAGAGCACAAGACTCAAGATTTGATTTCTAGTCCCAGCTCTGCCACCGGTGCACTGTATGGCCTTGGGCTAGTCAACCTCAGTTTATCCATCTGTAAAATGGGGAGAACAGTAGTTCCCCATTTACCTCAAAGCGGGTATTGTGAGGATCAGTTAGTTAATGATCACAAAATGTTTTGGACATGTAGGGCCTGATCTAAAACCCACTGGAATTGGTGGGAATCTTACCACTGACTGGAGCGGGCTTGGATCAGGCCTGTAAGTACTATTTAATGTGAAGGGTTTGCTATTAGAATGTCTCTGCTTCATGGTTCAATGGCTGAGAATGTTTCAATTAAAACAGAGCCAGGTTTTTTGACTAGTTTGTTTTTAGTATCCTGACAATTACTGATTTCCCAAAAGAAAACATAAGAGAAATAAGGAAGCATTACACAGGGAAATGTTACCACAAGACTTTTCTTTCAACGCACAGACAATTAAACTGTAACCATAATGCATTTTATGTATATACAGAAAAGTTAAATAAACCAGAACAAATTAACTCATGAGCTTTAAGGAAAAAAAGATCCCCAAGTTCCAATTGTGTGTTAACACAGCTAGGCATTTATAATGCACCCATCAGCATGGCCTCTGGGCTCCACTCCTGTAACTTCCTAAAGAGCAAAGAGTCAAAGCAGCTTGTTCTTTCCTCCAGTTAAATTGCCTCTTGCTGTTGGGCCCCTTGCCTAATTTCTCTCCAGGCATGTGCTGTATCCTCCCCCTGCTGGCCGTGAGCGGGGAAGGCAGGAAAGAGAAGGCATGGGTTGAGGTTGTGGTTTTAAAATGCATCCGTGTGCCATCCACAGGGAGCCTTCCCGGCTCGTCTCAAAAAGGTGTTTATTGTGGGTGCCCCGATGTGGTTCCGAGTCCCCTACTCCATCATCAGCCTCCTGCTGAAAGAAAAGCTCCGAGAGAGGGTGAGTAAAACATGGGCCGGGGTGGGGAGGTGCTGGCACATGGAAAAAAGCTCCGAATCAGAGTCTCTGCCGTGGGGAAATTCTCCTTAAACAGGGTGTCACGCAGGGAGACTGTGAGGCAAAGGCTGATGTTGCGTGATAGATAGGTGATCTCATAGCCCCTGGTGCAGCCCTTTTCATACACGCTGGCCAATGCGTTCCAGTGAGGGCAGCTGGATATTTTTCCCAGGGTTGCTAAAGAAACATGAGGCTAAGGGCTAAATGCATGAAGGGTGCAAACAGGAGCAGCTGCATTGAAGCCAGCTGGGTTGTGTCCATCACACCCAGGGTTGACTTAGCCCTGAGCACTCAAAAACGGGCCCGACTGTTGAACTTGCAAGACTCTCCGCTCACTTGTGCCTGCGTGTGTCCACACCAAAGTGCTTTTGTGTCTGTGCAAATGGTTGCACCGTTACCCTGCTGGCACAGCGACATGCTCTCTTGCAGCCAAAGCTTCCGAGGCTGCACTTGGCTGAGAATCTCCGGTTGGACTCTCTTGTTGTTGTTAATGTGTATGATAACTGTGGCTGCTGGCCCCAGTCCCATTCAGGGCCCCGTTGTGTTTAAAGGGGAAATTAAATGTTTTTTTTTTAACATGTGTGGGAGGGTGTATGTAAAAAAAACAACCACCATCTGATTTAGGTCCCAGTGCAGCAAAGCAAGTAAACATGTGCCTAACTTTAAGTAGATGAATAGTGCCATCAAAATCAGCATAACTACTCAACTGTACTTGCTTTGCTGGTCTGGGGTCTACCAGAACTCATAGGTAGCCTTAAATTAAAGGCCCAGTCCTGACTTTTTGGGCGGGGTTTAGGGCACGCGGCGTATTGCAGATCATATTCTAACAGGCTAAATGGAAAAGGCTTTAATTTGCAAAGTCCTTTGATCAGGCTTCTGGGCTTTTCCTGCAAAAGTGGATTGTATCACATCCAGCTACTGTCTGTCTTAGGTTTTCACTTTTCATTTAGCACCACAGAATCTACAAGTAGTAAAGCAAAGCAGGGGTTTGCATTCCTTCCAGTGGTTCGGGTGTTTATATTGTCATCAAAATGTAAGGAGTGCAGCTTCCTGCTTTTGCTTCCAAGAAGGGGTTGAGGTACCATCATCTCACTCCGAAGCCTGACCTTGGGTATTGGCAAATAAAATTATTTTTTAAAACAATCCTTTCTTCACAGTCCATTTCCAGGGCTGCCCATGAGTTCTGTTAATCATCTAGGGTCTGAAACCATTTCTTCCTTTTTGGAAAATAAGGACAGTTTTTTTAATTCCCTTTTAATCATCAACCAAGAGATCATATTCAGACCTTGAATTTGGGCAGCATTTCAAAGTAAAGGAATTTAATCAGAGTGTACGGTCTTTTTATGGCCCCCGGAGTCTGCCACACTCTATAGACCAAGTCCATGCCTGGAAGGGGTCCTCTTTCAGATAACTAGCAAAATGATGACCACAGTTTGAATGCTTCTTAACCAAAGAGGATGTACAGCTGACAACCTCATCAGTATCCTTAAATAACTTCAGATGGAACCATGTCCTCAGAGTTTAATGCTCCCAGGTCCTGTAATGGTGTGGCTTTGAATTGCACCTGCCCTCCCCACTCCTCCTGATTAGAGCAGGAGACTTGTATGAAAGGCATCCACCTGAAATGTGGACTTCTCCCCAATAGTCACAAATCGAGCCTTGTAGTCGCGGAAAGGGAGCTGTTTCTATCCAGACGGTTCACAGACCAGAACTCTGTTCTGCTCCAGCCGAGGAAAGGCAGACTCCCCCTACTGGAGTATGTCAGAACAGCTCCATTCACTAAAGAGAACAGATTTCTAAACAAGAGAATGGAGAGGAAAGGGAGCTACTCAAAGACCCTTTTGTGAGGAATTTTCCAGGCCTTGTAATGGCTTCAAGAGGGAAGTGGATCAATTCACTTCTTAGCCCCAGCCAGGCAGACTACATCCCCTTCTACAAAAAGAAAAGGCGTACTTGTGGCACCTTAGAGACTAACCAATTTATTTGAGCATAAGCTTTCGTGAGCTACAGCTCACTTCTACGTGTCCACTGTCTCAAGCAAGCCCCCCTCCCTTCACGTACAGGCTGGTCAAGTCCATGCTCGGGGTGCGTTTCACCCCATCCCATCTCACTCTGTTCCCCCAGGTTCAGATGGTGAAGATGTCAGAGCTGAAGGAACACCTGCCCCGGGAATGTCTCCCTGAATACCTAGGGGGATCCCTCAAGCTGGATCCTCTCAGCTGGAACTGCCGGTTCCTCCCCCAGCAGAATGGCCACCCAGACCCGTTGGATGAGCTGATCCTGGTACCGCTGGTTTCACCGCGAGATAATGGCTCGGTGCATGTTCCTGGACCAAAGTGCATGACTGTCCATCAACTGATGGACCATGTGAACCGAAAGCAGAAGCGGGGAATCTATGAGGAGTACGAAGACATCCGGCGCAGGAGTCCTGCAGGGACCTTCATCTGCTCCCTGTAAGTATGCAAGGAAAGCCGCTAGGCACGGAGATGGCGGTGTTGGAGGGATAGATCACCAATGGGTCTGCAAAATCAGAACCACAGCTGGGCTTGCTTGACACAATCCCTCTCTTTCAATGAGGAAGCTGCTTCCATTCTCTTCATCCCGGGCTGGCTAGTCCGTGCAGCGGCAGCGGGTCTGACCTGAGTCTCTTTCCTCTCACGGCAGGCTCAGCAGCAGGAGACGGAGGGCAGAGGGATGGTTTAGAAATCAGCAGTAAGATTGAAAAAGGGACTCCTCAGACCAGGATGCATTTATTGTGCATGTGTCCACGTCTTACTGGCGTCGCCAGGGGAGAACAAACCTGGTTCTGCTGTGTGTCTCTGCATGCAGAGAGCCACCAAACCAGCCCCTTCCTTTGTGGCCGTGCAAAGCCGCGGCCGGAAGGAGGCAGTGCCTCCAGCTAAGAAGGTTGCCGTTCTGCTGCGGGTTCCGGTCATGTGCATTGGGATGGGTGATCCCTCGCTCTAGCTGCCCGGGAAGATTCAGCCTGGTTTATTATTGGATTGCAGACTTACCAGTGCTGTCCAAGAGCATGAGGGAGAACAAAGAAACCCTCCTAACATCGCAATCCAACTTAGCAGAGACGAGAAGTGGGTGTCAGTTTTACCATAACGATCTGCTAGACGGGCCTTTCCCTAGATGAGGAAAGCCCTGGGTCTGATTGACGGCAGAGCCCAAACTCGGGCACCAGGTGCATGGTGTGATCTAGAACAGAGTCCTTCACTGCTTCCCGTCCGCTCTCTCTTCCTCACTTTTCCTGCCTCTTCGGTGCCCCACAGGGCTCCGTATAACCAGGAGAAGAACCGATATGGGGACGTGCCGTGCCTGGACCAAACTCGAGTGAAGCTGACCAAGCAGTACAGCCGCTCGGAGGTAAGCAGGCAGAGTTTTCCCTGGGGCGCTGACTCTCCGCCGTCTAGACGGCCCCTCACCCTCATTCCTGGGGTGGCAGTCGCATGCTGGACATGCCTGTGTGCTAGGGTGAGTGACTTGCCAGCTGGGGCAGTGTGAGAGCCGTGCGTGGCCTGGTGTTCTGAAAGCACCGCGTAAAACTGTGAGGGTGGGTTTATTTTGGCTGGGGACTCCTCTCTCCAGCCCAGAGACCCAGCCCACCACCTGCTCCAGGCTTTCACATGTGCCTGCTCCTTCACAGCAGGGTCTCTCCTGGGGCAGCCAGCTCTGAGAGAGCAGAGGCTCTGGAGGGTGGGACCCTGAGGTGCTTTTAGGCCAGGTCCCCAGGAGAGGCTGGCAACTCTCTCCCCTCTTGCCGCTCCCTCCCACCCCTGAGGAATGTCCTCGGGTCCTGCCTTAAGCTCCTCACGAGGTCCCTCCGTCTCCTACGCTGTGCACTCGGGACGTAGGCAAACCCGCAGGCCAGTGTGGCTGGCGGGAAGAGGCCTCCCTCAGAGTCGGGAGACACCTCTACATGCTCTGCCAGCCTGTGGTGCCTCAAATCAGAGTCTCAAACCCACATCTCCCACCTGGTCGTGCATTGCCCTGCGCTTAAGCAACAGCACAGGCCCTCCTCGTCCCTGTATCGGAAACCCCAGCACCGGTTACAGCAGTAGTGGAGAATTCTCCTGGACAGAGCCACATGCCTAGCAGCGCTGGGCAAGGGGAACCCTGAGGGCCTTGGCCATGCTGGGGTGACCGGAAAGGAGCACCCCATGTCCCACCCTACTTTAACACGCGGAAGAATGTAGGCCTTTAACATTAAGGGCTGGATCGTCATCTGAAATAAATTTGCCTAGCTCCATTGACTTCAGTGAGCTAACACTGATTTACACCTGCTGAGGGTCTGGCTCTAAGCATTAGCTTCTCCTCTGAAAGCAAGAGGGGAACTCGTTCGCCGGGTACGACGTTGAGCCCCGACAGCCAGCCAGCGTCTCGCGCTATGGGCTGTGCTAGCTGGAAGCTCCCAAATGCCAGTTTCAATCCTCTGTTGTCGCTCTCAGCGCACGTGCTCCCTGGTGAGAAATGCCTCCTGCCAGAGTGAATGTGGGGGGCACTGAGCCAAACAGTGCGCTGGGCTGGCTGCTCAAGGGGCAGCAGTGTGGCGCTCATTAAAAACAATAGCTCAGCCTGTCGAGCTCTGAACCTGAACGTAGCACACGGGGAGGCTTCGGAGTAACTGCGGCTGCGTGAGCATGCAGCCGAAAATCGCTGATGAGAGCCTTGTTCATCTGCCCAGGCTGGAGTCTTGGGGGCGCCACTCCTAGAATGGTCGATTATGACACTAACCCCTAAATCCCTGAGGGATACAGCTGTGGGCACCACTTTGGGGTGCGTGTCAAGTTTTCATTTGCCCCAGGAGGAACACAGACCCCTGAGTGCCCCAACTCGGGTCCTTGCAGAGAAAGGAATCTTTGTTCCTTTAAGCTTCCGGCATGTCTGAGCTTTCTATGCGAGGAAGGGAGTGAAGAGAGCCCATGTCCGGAACAGCCCTCTGCGTCCCTGGGCGACATAGACGGCAAGGCATCGTGGGAGGTTATTTGGGGGCTCTGATTTGAATCTGGTCAGACTTGACAGTTTCTCTTCCCTGCTGAGTTCGTTACTTTAAGACGCCTCCAGGTGATCGGAAGGGCTGGAGTGTCGCTCCATCACATTTCACTCCCTTCCCCTGCTTTTAGTTGCTATTTGATCTCTGCGGGCATTTGGGCTCCCTTCTTTCAACTGCACTCCTTCCCCCCGGTTATTTGTCAGGGGTATTTGGAAATAGCAATAGCCTAAGCTCCACCCAGCCTGGCGGGAGCAGGTTGCACGTCCCATGGCACTGCTGCCCCAAGTGTAACTGGCCTGTGTGGTGGTAGCGTAATTGTAAACAGCATCATGGCTGTGCAATGGGCCGTGGGCGGATTTTGTTTTAAAATAGGCCAGTGTCAGAGTGTTTTAAAACTGATGCAAACCTGAGCTCCCTCCCAGAACGGAAGCTGGGTTGCAGGAGATGCCCCAGATGAGGTTCAGGGATCTGGGAACGCATGGTGCCCACTCCTCTTCTATCTATCCCAACCTGCATACCTCAGACTCGTTCTGTTGCTCAGCTGACTAACAGCTTTCCCCTGCCCTTGGGCATTCCTCCTCCAGCATGTTGTGGTGTTATGCTCTGCGTGGTAACGGTCTGTGTATCTTTCTCTCTCCAGCTGACAGACTACATCAATGCCAGCTTCATGGATGGCTATAAACAAAGGAATGCTTACATTGGTACTCAAGGTAAGATCAGACTCTGCTTAGAATGGGGTCAGTACGTACGACGTTGGGCCCACTGGTAGGCAGTGTCGGGGCAGTGAGCTGGCAAGTTGCTGTTCATATGCTGCCGACGTGGCTGGCTGGGGGAGTCTCGGCACTGATCCAGTCTGTGCTCGTAAGAGTCCTGTAAAGAGTGATTCTTGCCTCTGGAGGGGCTGGAAGGAACAGGGTGGAGCCACAGACGCCGACTTCCCCTCTTTCCTGTGGGTACTCGACCCCCGCCCCCACTCCACCCTTTCCATGAGGCCCCGCCCCAACTCCGCCCCCTCTCTGCCAATATTCCAACTCCTTCCCCGAATCCCCACCCCAGCCCCGCCTCGTCCGCAGAGCGTGCCACCTTCCCGCTCCTCCACCCCCCCCCCCGAGCGTGCGAATGCTGCCAAACAGCTGTTTGGTGGCAGCCAGGCAGGAAGCGCTGGGAGGTAGGCAGAGGAGCGGGGACGCGGTGCACTCGCGGGGGCAGGGGGGAGCTTGGTTGCCTATGGGTGCAGAGCACATGCTAATTTTTCCCCGTGGGTGCTCCAGCCCCAGAGCACCCACGGAGTCGGCGCCTCTGGGTGGAGCTGCGGTGTTGAGGTGTTGGAAGCATCCCTAGAGTATGGCTGCTTGTGGGAGGGGCTCACTCAAAGGAGTGGGGAGGGGAGATATCGGGTGAGGGCTTGATCTAAAGCCCATTGGAGTTCATGGAAAGACTCTTGTTGATTTCAGCGGGCTATTCGTCAGCTGTGCGTAGGACAAGTCTGGGAGGTGAAGCAATAGTTTAGACAAGTCACTTCGCTTCTCTGGGCCGGTTTGTTCCCCTTCTGGAGGGTGGCATGCTTATTTCTCGGGCCCTACAAAATTCATGGTCCATAATTTCACAGTCACGGGATTTTTAAAATGATAAATGTCAAGATTTCAGGTATTTAAATCTGAAAGTTCGCGGTGTTGTAACTGTAGGGGTCCTGCCCCAAAAAGGAGTTGTGGTGGGGGGGGGAGGGTTTGCAAGGTTATTGTAGGGAGGGTTGCGATATTGCTTCCCTTACTTCTGCGCTGCTGCTGGGGGCAGCGATGCTGCCTTCAGAGCTGAGCAGCTGGAGAGCGGCGGCTGCTGGCCGGGAGCCCCGCGCCGAAGGCAGCAGCAGTGGAATAAGGGCGGTGCTGCCACCTGGTCTGTGCTGCTGCTGGCGGGGAGCGGCCTTCAGAGCTGGGCGCCCGGCCAACAGCTGCTGCTTTCTGGCCGCCCAGCTCCGAAGGCAACGCAGAAGTAAGGGTGGCAATACCGTGACCCTCCCCGCGAACTCCCTTTTCCGTCCGGACCCCCAATTTGAGAAACACCGGTCTCCCCCTGTGAAATCTATATAAGACGGGGTAAAAGCACCCAAAAGACCAGATTTCATGGTCCGTGATGCGTTTTTCCTGGCCACGAATTTGGTAGGGCCCTACTTATTTCCCTAGCAGCTGGGTGCTGTGAGGGTTAGTTAACGTCCGGAGAGCTCTGTGCAAAGATAAAGTGCTGCAGAACTGCTTCCTGCAGAGTGGAGGAGCAGCACTGGCCGGGGACAACAGACATCCCTCCCTGCAGGCTGGCACAAAGCCCAGAGGGCCGGGGGAGAAGCTCGGCCAATGCCCATTGAGAAGGGAGAGCAGGGATTTTGGGGGGTGGGGGAACGAGAAGTTTGGCGGAGAGGGGGTGTGACCAGAGGCACAAATGCAGCATGTGTGGACGTACCCGAGCTAGCTAGCCTGCGAGAAACAGCAGCATGGCGGCAGCTGTGTGGGCTGGCCACCAGAGCACGTACCGAGGGTCCCCGGCAGGATTGTACTCGGGCAGCTAGTTCATGCCCCTGCCGCTTTGCTGCTGTTTTTAGCGAGCTAGCTGGATCTGAGGTAGCGCGGGCATGGCTGTGCGTGCTGCAGCTGTGCCTCCCAATCGCAGCACACACATACCGTTCGAGGCTGATATCTCAAAGGTGCTGACACCCATTCAAGTCCAAGGGGAAATCAGGCCAAGTATCTGTAGGCCTTGCGGGCAGGGAATGGGGTCTGTCCTAAAACATAGCTTCCCTCTCCCATCAGCCGTATGAGCGTACGGCAGCCGAAGGTCTCACCCAGTACCGATTGCCTGTTTGGAAATGAGCGTCCTGGCTAAGGCAGATGCCCTCTCCCGGGAACAATCACAGCCTCCGTCTTTACGGCACTTGGCACCACGTACGTTGGTTCCTTTCGAATCAGGGACCTGCCGTGCGAACGAAGCATCCGTCTCGCTGTGCTGGGGCTTGCAGAGCATCTGCCTGCATTTAAGGAATGATCCAAGGCCCCTTTTGCCAGAGCTCGTATAACTCTCATGTGCCCTGGGGTCTCAGGGAATGGAACAGTCCTGGCAAATCATCTCGCAGGAACCTCCCCCGTTACTCCTCTGGGGAGCAGTTGAGCCATTGGTCAGGACAGAGCAGGGGTGGGACAGACTGGCTGGTTTTATTTGATTTGTCCATGGTCCAGCCATGTGGTCAAACTTAAAAAAAAAAAAACCAAAAAAAAACCTTTCCACAAATTATTTGCCCCCAAAGTATGTATCAAATCACTCAGTGCCGTTGCCTAGTTACAGAGCACGCTCTCTCTCTCTCAAGTACGTACATCCCTGTTGCTTCCCAAAAAAAGTGTTTCAATAGGACCACATGGTCTCCTACCAGACAAACAAAATCCCCATCAATATTTCCAACTGAATAGGGGCGTAGCAGCGTAAAGCTCCCCCGTCAAATCCCAGTGAGCTCACAAGGTGCCTGGTGTGCATGTGGCAGCAGAGATGCTGTCTGTTGTGGAGCAGCCCCCCTGGACTCCCCCATTTTGCAGCAAGTCGTGGCCTGACAGAAGCATCTGCCTCAGTTTCCCCTTTTAGAGTCCCTCGAAACAATCCAAACGCTCTGGTGGGGTTAATTCATTACAAAAGTTCCATGTATATGCATCATAACAAGTCCCATAACCATAGTCCAGAATTCCCCAGCATTGTCCAGACAGTACATGCAGTGTACAGCCCTGGCATCTCTTGCCACACCCTGGCTGTCCGGCACAGCCTCAGTGTCCCTCGCTATGCCCTGGATCTCCAGCACAGCCCTCTCCTGGCCTTGTAGCAAGCAGGCCTCCCCAGCCTTCCAGCTGGAGTGCAACCCCTCTGTTGCCAGCTTCCCCACAGCCTCTCTGCTGGGAGCATCCCTCACTACCCCAGGCCCTCTCATGGTTCCTCTGGAGATGTCAGCAGGTAAGGTCCTCTGCTGCTCTTCCTGCCTTCAGCCTTCTCTGGCCCTGGCCAGCCAACAAACCCATCTTGCTGCTCTTCAGCCTTCTCCCAAACTTGCCAACTCCTCCCTCTTCCCAGGGAGTGCCTGCGGAGAGCATTCGGCAGTTGTCCCTAGAGATCCCCTCCAGTCTCCTAAACTTTCCTGACTGACTCATTGGGTCTCTCCCTGATCTTTTCTAGCCTCCAGGTGCTGCCCCACCCTCTTAATGGCCAATTGGGAGTACCGCTCTGTCACAGGCGCTGGATCTGCCTCATTTACACGGGCCAGCCCATCCCTGACGCAGCAGCATTCTACCACAGAAGGCTCAGCTGTTTTGTTGTCAACACCTTTCTCAATGTTTACACAAAACCACCACGGGGTCTAGGGTCCACAGCAAATTCACAACCCTACCTCCAGCTCTTCCCAAAAGCTTTTCATGTCACCACGTTGCTCTTCACAAACCTGGTGGCATGCAACTGAGACATGGCCAGCAGCTAAGCAGGGCCAGAAGAATGGGGTGCAAACCTGTGGCAGACATAGCCAGCTAGAAATTTGTCGGCCATTTTAAGCACTTGGCCTGTATCGTGTTTGGTCTGCAGGAGGAATGGGTGTAGTGTTTACAGTGGGTCGTTTTCCTCAATTTCTTCCTACTCTAGCCACGTTCTCCAGCCATGTGAGCTGGCTCTGGTACCAGTGACAGCAACTGTAATGTGGCTGGGAGGGGAAGGGAACTAAAACCAACCACCCAACCGTTAATAATCACACAGGAGTGCTGGGCAGTGAAAAGCAGGAGCTACCATATGTGCATTTAGAGCTAATACTCCTAGAAGCTCCATGTAGCATCTCAGCAACCCACATGATTTGATGAGGCAGCCCTAGGAGATCTGTTGTCATTGTTAGGTGCTGATTTGCCATACACCAATGGTCCAGGTGCTGCCTTCTTCTTGGGTTGTTCCTGAGGGTGTGGCCAGAGGGGACTGGCTGGAGCAATCCAGTGGGAGGTGCAATTTGTGCATCCCCACGTTCACTGGGATGCTGGATGAGAATTGATGTGTCCAATACCTATAACCTTTCTCATGTGTGATCTGTCCTGTCAGGACCCCTGGAAAACACGTATTGCGACTTCTGGCGCATGGTGTGGGAGCAAAACGTTCTGGTGATTGTCATGACTACCAGGTGAGTGAGTGTGCGCGGAGAGCAGAGACCCACTCAGCCTCTTGGATGAGAAGTCCTGGCCACTTGGGGACGTTCAAGATCCTATGTCCCTTTTTACAGAATGAGAGTTAGTGCCATGGTGCAGGCTGAAGTCTGGTTTGGGTGACCATATTTTGTTTCCTTAAATCTCTACTCCTGGGACTTGAGCAGACAGCACCGGATATGGCATAGCTTGCTTTCTTCTTCACTTGCTGCCCTAAACATTTGTAGAGGTGTTGTGCACTGTTAAAGCATCTGCCATATTCTGCCCAAGAAGTGGCTGCATTTTGGTTGTTGGTGGCCATAATTTATACATGTATATATGTATAGGAAAAGTTCATGTGTATATGTGTATACGAAATGCCATACAAATTTTATATATATACATATACGCACACTATATATATATTCACTGTGTGTGTGTGTGTGTGTGTATATATGCAGAGAGAGAGAGTTTGTATAGTACTTTGGGATCCTGTTTCCCATTTCTAAAGCCCGCTCCTTCTGTGACCTTGGTCAGGTGATTTAATCTCCCTGCCTCGGTTTCCCCATATGTAAAATCAGTCTATTAATATCTGCCCCCATGGAGTTTTGAGTCTCTTAATGTTTGTGAAACACACTGAAGATGTGTGAAGCATTATGATTATTTTAAGTGTGGAGTCTGATTTTAGCATTCTGGGAAATAGCTGACATCAGTGGGTCTCCGTTTTTTCCATACCTGGAAGGGCAGGATGACTGCAACTTCTGATGCTTGCTGGTGTCCACCACTCCTGTTGAGAGCCCCTGAACTGTTGTTAACCGCCCAGTCAGGCAGGGCTCACTGCATCCAATTACGCTTTGATCAGGTTTACAAGGTTCTCTCCACAACGATTATGGCTGGAAATCTTTTTTTTTTTTTTTTTTTAAATGAAAAGGCAAGAAACCTGAGTACCCCGGTGTATGTCGAAATGACCTATCAGATTGATAGGCCCCTGTAACGATGGATTAAGCAGCCCAGCTGTTTGTCTGAGTGTAGTGTTTACCAGTCTGACATGTGGCTGCCCAGCATTTGGGGAATACTGTCAGGTCACTGCTAAACCTCAGCAGAGCAATTGTGTCTAAGGGTGCTTGGCTCGTCACATCCTTCACCCCTCCTGCAGGGGAGGACTGTGTCTCCCATTTCCCTCCTCTCCCATTACCAAGCAAGGTCTCAGTATAGGGTATGGGCAGGTGCAAGCCCGCCAGCATGTCTGTTACCGAGCTGCCCTGCAGGTCGGTAGGTGGCTTGGCCAGGATGGAACAACCTCCCCGATCCGTTTCAGGGAGGAGGCAATGAAGAACCCACCCTTCTCCCCACCCTTTGTATATTACAGGCTTGAGGAGGGAGGCAGGAGGAAGTGTGGCCAGTACTGGCCCCTGGAGAAAGACTTCCAGGTGTGCTACGGATCCCTCACTGTCACCAACCTTGGGGTGGAGAACCTGAACCATTACAAGAAAACCCTTCTGGAGATCTATAACACTGAGGTAATCCCCCGCCCCTCGCTGCAAGGAACCTCTCCAGAAAGGGGCCAGAGGACTAGGCTCCGTGGGGAAAGGAGGCTGCAGTCCTCACTGGTGCCCGTGAAGGAGCAGGCAGCGTGGGTGAGCCCCAGCTGCCGTCCTCTCGGCTGCCTGCGGAGAATCGCAGCTGCGTGGGGAGAGGGGTACGGCCACCTCTGCGGAAGGGAGAAACGTGGGGTGGAGCATGGTGTCTCGGCAGCACTGTGGTGTGGGCCATCTGGGCTCCGGACCCCGCTGTGCTGATGAGCTCTGCTGGCTTGGAGAGAGGTTGTGTCTGGGTTGTTTGGCATTGATGGCAGCCTCCTGATCCCCGGCTGGGAGACGGGACCCTTGGAAATGCTGTATGTGGGTGATGTGACAGGAGAAGGGATGGGCTGGGTGAGGGAAGGCCCATGCTGCTGGGCTTGCAGTGGCTGGTGTGCAGCTGCTCCAGGAAGAAGAGGGAATGCCTGGAGTCCCACCCTGTGCATTGGGAGGAAAGGGGCGCTCCCAGGGCGGATGGGGGTAGGGGAGTGGAATGGAAGCAAAAAGCACTGATGGTGGGGCTTTCGCACACAGCACAGAGAGAGGCGTCTGGTGTCCCATTTCCAGTACTTGAGTTGGCCGGATTACGGCGTCCCTTCTTCAGCTGCCACTCTGATCGACTTCCTGGGGGCAGTCAAGCAGCAGCAGAGGTTGGCGGCCAGTGCCCTGGGGCCTCGCTTCAAAGGTCACGCAGGAGGGCCGCCTATGGTGGTCCACTGCAGCGCTGGCATCGGCAGGACAGGTAATTCTCTCCAACTCCGGAGAGCAGGCTGCCAGGGGAGCCCCTGTAAATAGGAGACAGAGAGAACAGAGTGAAACCCTGCTGGAGTCATTCCTAGTGAACCCCTAGGAGGCGCCGCAGTTCAGAGGGAAATAGCTCTTCTTTCTTCTTACTGTATTTCCCCCGCATGGGATGCTCTCCAGACCCACTGTGAAGCCACAGAGACTGTCAACCTCCCCCGGTACTTTCCAATTCCAGCTCCGCGCCCCACGGGGCTTTTTGCACACTGAGGGCTGGCTGCGATTTGTTTCTGGTTCAGGCAGTCCTTAGTCCCTTCCCGGGGGGAGCCATTTACCTTCAGCCTGAGAGCTGGGATCCCGAGAGCGTCTCTTTGACATGGCAGATTGCTCCCAACTGGGCTGGTCCTTCATGGGAGACTCAGGCGGGAACTCCTTTCTGTGGAATCCGCCTGGACACATTGACAAGGACACATGCACGCCTGGAGCCTTAAATCCCTGCATGTCCTTCAGGGATGGAATTCCTCCCCCTTGCAAGAATTCAGTGTTAATCTGCGGAGTTAGGGCAGGCAGTTCCCCAAGGGTAGCTGAGATTGTAGGACTCCTGAGGACAGTAACTGGGAGTCTGCGAGTGGCAGCGGGGAGCGGGATTGTCGGGTGTTTCTGTGGGGTGGTGCTGCTGCAGTGGCAGTGTTTTGATGGATGGCCTGTTTGTCCCCTCCCTCAGGTACCTTCTGCGCGCTGGACATCTGCCTCTCTCAGCTGCAGGACACGGGCACGCTGAACGTGCCCCAGACGGTGATGCGGATGAGAACGCAGAGGGCCTTCAGCATCCAGACCCCCGAGCAGTACTATTTCTGTTACACGGCCATCATTGAGCATGTGCAGAGAGAGGGCCTGCTGCCCCCCACTCCCACACGGGCAGGCCAGGAGAAGAGCTAATGGGGACACAACCCAACCCGATGGCAGGGACTGGCTCTCCTGTCAGTCACGACCAGCTCGCCTTCCTCACGACCAGTCTGGATTCAGCAGAGCCTTCAGTAACCAAACTCCTTTGTCGTAGGGCTCCAACCTTTCCTTGGCTAGCTGGTTCTGATGAATCACAGCTAGTAGCCACTGACTAGCGACTCGTGGTCTTAACTATTACCACCTGCTGTTGAACTGTGCCTTATTCAAACCAAATTGTGGCTGCCACTTGCCAGGGGTAACTAGAGATAAGTGGGAAGAGGATCTGCTCCTCAGTATGATTTTTGTTTTTGTGGGACCACCTGAAATCCACCTGGAGGACTTGACTTAAATAAATATCCATTTCCAGTACCACCCAAGCCTTGGGCTTAGAAAAGGCACATACGTCAGTCTTACCTGCCACTAGGTGTGTGTGTCCGTCTGTATGTATGTGTGTATATAATATATACTCCATGTGTTCAAGTCTAGCCTACGAAAGTATTATATAGATACATATACACACGCACCTGGTTCTGGCTGCTCCTGGGGCTCAGTGTTGTAATGTTGTCTCACTGCTGTGATCTCTCGAGTGGGGAGTTATAGCCTTGCATTGTTAATGGCGCTGTGATGTTACTGGCTCTGTTTCGTTTGTTTTTTTCTTTTCACTCCTCTGCTGCAGCTGTAGAAGACGCACACTCGCTAGTACACACGCACGTCAGCGTACGGACCACGGCGTGTGTTGTGCTGATACATTCCTGTTGGATCGGAGTGGTGCGGAGACGCTGCGCTAGGCCCAGCTAGATCAGAGCGCATGTTACATCCCCATGCCGGGGTGCCGCGCAGGGGTTACACAGTCTTACCTGTCTTTATTTGGAGGAGGGGTCCCGGGGCCCATCTTTTCCCTTGAGTGAGGAGTTGCAGATCTTCACTGTGATGAGGGGACCCTTCCTTCCCAGGCTGGAGATGACTCACCTGCTCACTAGGGGGCAGCGACGGGCGGCAGTAGGTACGAAATGTTGCAGGGCAGAGGGCTGTGAAGTGCTGTCAGAGTAACTGGGCATTATCAAGGAAGTCTGAACTCAACTGATGGTGGTAACTTACTTCTGCGCTAGAAGCGGTGCTTTTCCAGGGAGTCCCCCTCCCGCCTATCTCTGCCAGGCAGACATCATCGGGATGAGCTGCGGCTGCCAAGTGCCAAGCCAAAACCACCTTAAGGTAGAGAAGCCAAAAACCTGGAGCAGCTGCTTACCCCTTCCTTCCTGCCCCGGCGGTGCCCGGCCTGCCATTCAACGCACAGACTGTGCAACCCCAGCCCTCCCAAGTGCTGCTGAGCTATCTGACCATCACGCCCCTTCTTCCCCGCCCAGGGAGGTGCGGTTGGCAGCTGAACAGACCCTCAGTACCTTTATACTGTAATAAGCTCTCTGAATGTACATTCTTATTTTTACAACCTTTTTGGTTTTGTATTTAACGTTCACTTGATCGAGCCAGAGCTGGAGATCATTGTAAATGTTCCTATGCGCTGTCGCATGGCGAGACAGTTTTTGTATTTACGTATAAATATACCTACAGACGATCCATACGCCTTGCTTCGTCAATGCAGCCGCTCGGGGAATGGGAGGGGAGTTGAAGTGAGGGAGTCTGTGGACGCAGAGCGAAAGAGGGACTGGGTTAGGATTGTGGGTCTGACAGTCTGAAATTTAGCTTTGTCCAGGGGGACCCAGGCTTGGTCCAGTGTCCAATGAAGTCAGTGGGAGTCCATCCTTAAGTCCAGTGGGGGCAGCATCAGGCTTGCAGGGGGTTAACCGGTGCAGACCTCTCTTCCGCTCATGTTGGCCTCAGCGGGAATTTGTGGCTCCATGGGAGAAGGACCTCCTAGGTCAGGGGTGGGCAAACTTTTTGGCCCGAGGGCCACATTGGGGTTGCAAAATGGTATGGAGGGCCAGGTAGGGAAGGCTGTGCCCCCGGAAACAGCCTGGCCCCCTTCCACTTCCCGCCCCCCTCAGAACCCCTGACCCATCCAACCTGCCCTGCTCCTTGTCCCCTCACTGCCCCTCCCCCCCCGTCTCCTAACTGACCCCCACCGCCAAACCTCCACCCCATCCAACCGCCCCTGACTACCCCCCGGGACCTCCTACCCCTTATCCAACACCCCTTCTCCCCACCCCCTTACCATGCCGCTCAGAGCAGCAGGACAGGCTTATTGGAAAGCCTGGGAGGTGGGCGGGTGCAAGCCGCACTGCCCGCATGGCTGCAGGGGAGGGGCTGGGGGCTAGCCTCCCCAGCCGGGAGCTTAAAGGCCGAGTAGGACGGTCCCGCGGGCCATAGTTTGCCCACCTCTGTCCTAAGTAGACCTTGGACTCAATGGTAGAACTTCACACAAACCGTTCGTGGTAGCAGAGAGAGACAGAGGCTGCTGCTGTTGGTTATGCATGCTTTAATTATGGATTAATTTACTGTGCTTCTCATGTATACAGTACGTGCCTAGATAATCCCTCAGGATGTCTGTTGCTTAGGGCCACAGCCAGCCAGAAAAATCACAGGTAAATGAGTCTCTTCTTACTTTCCTGTTGTTTGGCTTTGCGCTAAATAGCCTTGTTGAAAGAGGTCGGGCACAGCTGTTCGTCTGGGCGTGGCTGGTGGGGTTTTCCTTTCACAAAAGCTAGCGCTCTTTTCTGTAAGCGATGGGTTTGGCCCAGACACCTCTGCCCCTTCACTATAAAGGAAAAGGTATGTGCAAAGTCCACTGACCCCGCCCCCTGAGCTCTGGATGAGAAGGCTGACAAATTGTGTGTGCCTCTTTAAGGGTTTCGTTTGCTGATTTTCTGCACAATTTAATACAGACGCCTCAATTATATAGTTAATTACAGCTCACTCAACAGGCTCAATACAAAGGTGGGGCAGGGTTTTGAGCTGCTCAGGTAAATCGGAGACACCCTGACACGTATTATTTATGTCCATTATATTAGCACGTAGAGGGTCCCACCCCTGATCAGAGCTGAACATACACATAATCCCTCTGCGGACGAGTTTACAACTGAAACAGAGGAGACAAAGGAAGGGGAGGGGAAACTAGCACAGCGAAGGGAAGTGGTTTGCTCATGCTCATGGTCACCCAGCAGGACAGTGGCAGAGCCTGGATTAGAACCCAGCTCTCCTGGCTCCCAGTCTAGTGCCCTATGCATTGGACCACGTTGCCTATCTGACACACACATGCACAGCCTCCCTCCTCAATCATCATCATCCAAAAGATGATGTCAAAGAGCTGCATGTCTTACAGGTGTATTTATGCACCCAGTATAATACTGTGTCCAACAGGGACAGGATTAATGTTACCTGTTTTCCTTGGATGCAGAAGGTGCTTCTGTATGCATGGGGATACAGATGGATAAAGGTATATGCTTACCTACTGGAGTATGCCGAGGTGTGTGTACACATAAAGCATCATGTACGCATAAACATCAGACACACACATATTGGGAGAGTGTCAACCATGGGCCTTCAACCACTGAATCACTGCTATCCAGTATAACCATGCTACTTGAAGGTCCATATTGCTTTTATTCACTTTTTTAAATATTTAAGTGGGAGGGTGGTTAAAAATCTGTTGTTGTTGTTTAAGTGACTATTTTTAATTCTGTCCCCCTCCCCCCCGTTGAGGTACTACAGCCACCAAGTGTTTCCCTCACTGCTATTGTTTCTTTAATTTAAGGCTTCTAACATCTGTAGCTGCTTTTTGCAAACCCAGTGCTCGCTGTTGATGCCTGTTCGATCCCGTTTCTGTGGAAACAGTCGCCAACAGGTGCTAGGACCCTGCAGAGAGCTGTGGAGTCATTCTGCAGCCTGACAGCCAGACCAGGTGGGTCTCCTTAGCTCCAGCTCAGGAGAATACAGGTATTGAGAGCTTCCCTATGGCTGAGGGAACTAGGGGCAGGGCCAGAGGGGGCTGTGTAGCAAGGAGCCCCAAAAATAAGCAAGCTCAGGAGGAAGCTCACTTAGATGTATGTCCTGAAGAGCGTACAGTCTAAAGAAACAAGCCAGGCAGGCAGCAGGAGGGGAAGTGACTTGCCCATGGTCACTCTGTAGTCGAGCTGGGACCAGAACCCACAACTTCGGAGGCCCGATTCAGTGCTCTATGCACTAAACCGCACAAGGGATTCATTAATTAAAAAAGCCAAAACAGTTTAGGTGACATTCTGGTCCCTTGTCCCATTGTAGTCAATGGCTGTTTTACTACTGAAGTCTATGGAGCCGGGATGTTCACCCTTATCTTATTTTTGCCATTCCAATGCCCCTTTGCTGTAGAAAGGGAGAGAGCACCAGCAGCTCCATCTGCAGTTGGTCAGCTCGTGATTCTGTTGAATTGAAATGGACGCTGGATCAGTCCAAAATAGGAGACTTTAAATCCCTTGGTTTGCTGGTCCCTCCTTCTTCCCTTCACAGGTGAGATTGGAAAGGCAGCTGGCAGCTGAAGGATTGCAGCAGCTGGCTGTCCACTGAGTAAGATAAATCCTGATTTGCAATAACAGCTTTAGCCTTTGGGATCCTTGGAAATAGGCAGTAAGAAAACTCTTCTGCCCTGTGGGCATACCACCCCCAAGAGACACGTTCTCAGAGAAACCCAGAGCTGGACAGTTACAAGAGCAGCCAGAGCCTCCTCCAGCCATTTGAATGCCTCCTTTCCTGATGCCATGTGTGTTTATATGGAGGCAGGACCAAATTGTGCTCTCCATTACACCTGTGTGAATCTGGGGTAACACGATTGGCTTCATTCGTTACCTGAGATTTACACCAGCGTGACAGAGAGCAGGATTTGGTCCAGGCACCGTGTACACTTAACAGTGAGCTGCAAAGCTCGATAAATATACGTATCTACACATTCTGATATCATGGAACTAGTATGCCAGTTCTGCCATCCTTGGGCATCCAGATCTCTCCACTGATTTACAAAGGGAGTAAACAAGGGCCTAGTAGCCTGTGTTATCAGAACACTGTCTCCTTCCAGTTCACCTATTCTGTGTTACATTCTAGTGGGGTTTTGCTCTTGACTTATCAGAGTGAAAGTTGCAGAAGAGTTTCCATTCCAATCCCCTGTTTTCGGTTGCTCATAATTTTTTAGGGCTGAGATTTTTCTAGGCGTGGTCTCTAAACTGAGTAAACCCATTCCGCTGGGTTTGAGTACAAGGAGGTGGGCGCGCGTTTCCCATTCTAAAAAAAATCATCTTGCAACTTTTTGTTTGTTTAACACAGCCTTGCAGTCAAAATGACAGATGTGAATGTTGCAATTTGGTCTGGAACTAGCCTTAAATGAGGAGCAGTGTGCAGCCTTCTTCCCAAAGGTGACAGGGTTTGATTTTAACTGTGTTATGAGCGTTTGAAACTCGCATGCTGAGCAAGTGCTGTAGGTTGTTTTCACTAAGTTCATTAGGGCCCCAGTCCTGCCAACACTTATGCACATGCTTGACTTTAACCACACAAGTAGATTCCATTGATGTCAAGGGGCTGATGGAGGCAGCAGGAATCTTGCACTTGACTACAGTGAGCATTGGATTGCACCTGAAGTGCAGACCTGAAGCAGGCTGCTCTGTGCACAGCTGCGTCGGGCTCCTGGTTAGTGTTCTGTCGCTGAAATTGGCAGGGACAACTGGAGCTGAGAGAAGAGCTCTTGTAAGGTGCACGGGGACCGAGGCCAATGCAGGCTCCTCGCCACAGCATCTGTAGATCTTGCGAAGCAGAGCCCTGCAGTCCTGTGTCCGGTGTGCAGGAGGGAGCCCTGCTTTGATGCGTCTCATCACCTGTGTCAATGATCAAAATTCAAATCCCCTTCACCAGCTGTGGACTCCCTGAGGTGTACAGGCAAGGACAGAGCTCCTATGAATTCTGAAGGCGCATGGCAGGGATGCTCGCTCTGGCTCACTGTGGGAACCCAGCAGCTGGGTGCAGAGTTCCTGTGGTGCACAGGTGAGCACCCTGCCTCCTCCTAGGGTGCCGGGGGCAGGGGCCTTCAGGTGGGGTCTCCCCACATATTTCTCGGTGACGGGATTGACACTTACTTACCGCGGTTTTGGAAAGTCGGCAGAACATCCAAAGGCTGGAGGCTCAAGTGCTGCTTTTTTCTGTATAAAACCTAAGAAATTTTATTTTCAAAAAAGCTTGTTTGGAGAACAGAGAGGAGGCAACAGAGAGGCATTCTAAAGGCAGGGAACGCCAGCACACAGCTGGCACCCACAACCTTAGCTCTGCCCCAGCCTTAATTACACGATCAGATATAATGTTTTCTACAATACTGTTCATGTTAACATCTTGTTAATACCTAGCTCTTCATCTGTTGATCTCAAAGCACCTCACAAAGGAGGTTTAGCATCATTAACCTCATTTTACAGATGGGCAAACTGAGGCACAGAGCTAGGAAAGCGACTTGCCCAAGGTCACCCAGCAGGCTAGCAGGAGTAGAATAGAATCCAGGTCTCCTGAGTTCCAATCCAGTGCACTATCCACTAGGCCACACTGCCCACTGTACAAAAAATACACAGTTAAAAGTACACACACACACACGGTAATCTGTATACAGTAATTGTGACAATTAGCTAGCAGATATAGACCACCAAATGAGCTTTCTAGTCAACTGTTTCATCCCCTGAATTGCACCCAAGGAAGTCGGTACTATTGGTTGAAAACAACATTGTGCAGCTGTTGATTAAATTCTTCCTATGTACATTAGAAAGGTGAACTGTATGAAAAGTCTGATGATAAAGTGATACTGAACTATTATGACAATAAAATTAGTGTTAGGATTAAACATTGGAGGAAAAAAGTGCAAGCTATGTTACACTTATGTAAGAATGTGAGGCAAAATGTCTGATTACACTGCATTATTGAAAAATTGGAGAATCATAGATTTTTAAAGCAAAAAGGGACCATTCAATCATCTAATCTGCCCTCCTGTACAATATAGGCTACGTAAGGCATGGACATAGAAGGAATGGTCTTATGGATTGAACACTGAACTGGTATTTGGGAGACCTACACTCCTTCCCTAGATCAGACAGACATCCTGTGTGACCTCAGGGAGGTCCCTTAATCTCTCTATGCCTCGGTTTCCCATCTGTAAAATGGGGTTAATAGTAATTCAGTAGCACTGTAAGAATAAAATCCATTGATTAATGATGACTCTTAGTTATTCAGATCATTTGGGGAAGAGGAGCTATACAAGGACCTAGTTAGATGAAAAATGAGGAAGTGCAACCCTAACTCTGCCGTTGTAGAGGGGTTATCTGCACAGTCTTAGCATTCATTGAATGTTTGTTTCTTTTGCGGGGGGAAATACTGGGAGAATGTGACAGCATTTTAACAGGAAGAACCTTATTCCCACGCCCTCCCGCATCATGTTTTAGAGAACCAGGGAAATGGGATGCTTTTAAATCTCTCCGTGATCTCAAGAGAGTTAGTAACCATGGGATTTTGACCGCTGGAGAGGACTGATCAAATTTGCGTCATTAAGCCCTTTGCCTGCGGCACTCTATGGACTAAAATACTAGAAAACCGATTCTGGGTCTCTCTTGCACTTTAAAGAAGTCATCTAACAGCTGTGACCCCTGGTCCTTGGGGGTTGTGTCACCACTTTGAAAAGTGGCCTGTTTCTATCCTGCCTGGCAGGGGCTCGGGTGTAAATCAGTGGAGATGTAAATCTTTAGAAAGCTCTGTTCAGGCCGGGGCTGCTTGCCTCACCTAAAGCGACAGAAAAGCCAGGCGTGCTGATGAGCCAACGTGTTGCTAGAATCTCCAAGCTTGCAGTGGTGGGGGGGCTAAGGACAGAGTTCAGCCTGAGTGCTGACATTCCTCCCCCCCCCCCGCTTTTTTTTTTTAAATTAAACATTACAGGGTTTCTTTAAATATTTAAGGTCTCTTATCACAAATAATATTATTTACAGTACAAACTCGAGGCCCCAGTTGAGATCAGGGCCCCATTGTGCCAGGCCCTGTACAGACACCTAGTAAGATACTGCCCCATCCCAAGATGTTCACACGCTAAATAAAAAGGCATAGGGTGGGAGAGGAAACACAGGCAAAGTAAGTGATTTTGCCTAAGGTCACCCAGCAGGCCGCCCTTCCCGCAGCCCCCATTGGCCTGGAGCGGTGAACTGCAGCCAGTGGGAGCCGTGATCGGCCGAACCTGCGGACGCGGCAGGTAAACAAAATGGTCCGGCCCGCCAGGTGCTTTCCCTGAACAAGCAGCGGACGGGCTTTTAGACCCACTAGCCTAGCACATTTTGAACAATGTGCTGGTTAGCAACGAATGCTCCCCACCTGAATATTTCCAAAGAGGGGTTTCCTCCCTTAAATATTTTCTTTTATTACCTAGCTCAAAAATATTTTATTCATAGATTCCACAGCCAGAAGGGACCATTGTGTCTGACCTCCGGTATTACACAAGCCACAGGACTTCCCCAAAACAATTCCTAGAGCAGCTCTTTTAGGCTATTATTTACGTAGCATCCAGAACAAAATATATGAGGCATCTCACAAACATGATAAGAAAACAGGGCTCTGCCCAAAGATGTTTACAAATCCCTGAGTTTAAAAAAAAAACCAAAAAACCACACACACACTTTGCATGACCCTCTCTGCAACTAGTACACGTAACATCACAAATGGAGCATTCTGACTTCAGCTGGGGGATAAGCAGCAGGTGTAGCAATACAAGATCAATGTGCTTCCGATCCAGAGGTGATGTGCCTCATGCATTTCTGGATGCTACGTAAATAATAACCATCACAAAGCAGACGAAAGCAAACAAAATACTTTTTTTGAGCGAGGTAATGACAGAAAAACTTGGAGCCAGTGTAATTGGTTATGTCTGTAGCATAAAAACCATCAGCAGCAAAATGCAGTGGGTTAAAATCATACTTCTCTCTAAAAAAGCTTTAACCCACTGTTGCTGTAAATAACACCTGAGATTAGAGGAACAAGGGTCTGTATTTATTTCCAGGTGGCAGTGCTTTGCATATAGTCAGTTTCCCTTGTTGTTTGTTAGGGTCTCTCCTGCAGTAACAGAGGAGGTAAAAACACTATTGTAAACCCACAAAATTTGGCAGGAGGACTCCAAGGCAGGTCTAGAGGCCTGCTTTTAACTCCCTGTGTGAAACTGACCAGATTTCAGGTTGGTGTTGCTTTATTCTGTAGCTCTGTTCTGAACAGCTAGTGCACAGATTTAAAAATAAACAGAACAAAACCGATCAAACGAGATGGCCTCTATCCTTGATATGACTCCCTATGTTATTCAGGTCTCTTAACTTGCATTTTATTGCAAAGCCTTTAAAAAAGGAAAACAGAAATCTCAATTTTATACTAACTTGAGGAATTTTATTTAAAGGGAGAAGAAACTTAGATGTAATCTAATGTAAAGAAGATCCTTAGATGTAAATATGGCAAAACTTTATCCCTCCCCATTCTTCAGACTGTTCCTTAAAGGCAGCGGCCATAGAAATTAAATGTTCAAATAAAAATAATACATAGCTCTTACATAGCACTTTTCATCCATAAATCTCCAAGCACTTTACAAAGGAGGTTAGTATGACATCCCAATTTTACATTTGGGGAAACCGAGGCACATATATGTGACATGACTCGACGTTTTGTGTCTGTAAGTATAATCAACAACTCGCCCTTCTTTAAGATGCTCTTTGGATTTATAGCCACTCCTTCCTGTAGTTGCCCTGGCAGCTTTTGTAGTCTCAGCCAGTGGTGAACATCTCCAAACTGGCCTTTAGAGGTGATTAAAGGGAAGCAGAGAGGTTGGGGACATAGGAGGTGGAAACAGAACGGTGACTGATTAAGATATCTGACACACATATGGGGAAAAGCTTGTCATATGAAGGTAGCCTGTTGCAGGTGCATAGTAGTTATTTGGATTAAAGCTATTTTTCCCCTCTTCCCCCTCCCCCGGAGGATAGGAACTGGGCTATAGGCTGGGCTGGAGGCCCAGATTTTCAGAAGTGCACAAGCATTTTGCTTGTGTTCGACTTGTCCCTGTGCAATGCACCTGGTGTGAGTGCCCGCATGGGTATGTGCATATCCCTTGTGTGTGCACACTAGGGATTGCACATGGACAGAAGCATGCACACTTTGAACGTTTGGGCCATTTTCTTCCCTCCTGTATACAAGCACCATTCCCCGTAAGGCCAGTGGGAGCTGCACATGTAATGGTAGCTAAAGGCAGAATAAGGCCACTAGAGAGGAAACTAGATGGGTAACTGCGAGCTAGGTGGCTAGCGAGAGAGATCCATTCTGATCACACTGTGATCAGCACAAGAGTGAAGCGTGAGTGACTGGAGGTGTCTGTAAGATATACAGTCATGTTGGGCCTTAACATTTTCCATGCAGTGTTCAGACCACAGGATGTTAGCCAGAAAACCAGAGGTGTCATGGCAGTGACTGACTGCCAGTATCTTAACCCAGGGTCCCAACAACAGGCTTCCCTAGCCAGTAATAACCCCTGCGTCCCAGCTGTACATGTGCTGCAGAGAAGATGGACAGGGACGGGGCAAAATGTCAGAGGCAGGGAAACCATCCTAACCTTCCTTTCAATTCATTTCAAGAATTTTTACCAAGTGCCTCCTGCCACACGTCATGGTTTGATGGGCACCCCATCAAAGCTGATCTATTCCCCCTTGCTCTCTTTGCTCCCCCTTTCCTGGCCATGGCTCCCTCTAGCCCCTGCTTCTGGAAGGGTTGCTGGTGAACTAGATGGTTCTTTCTCTCCATACGATGCATGGGAGCAAGGAAATGTTGTCTTCACAAGAGCACCTGTGCTGATTGATCCCTCCTGCCCGCTGATTTTCGTAAGTGTCTGTGCAGAATGGGAGAGAAACGTTGGGGTTTTCTCCTTGCCAGCTGCCCTTGTTGTTGAGGGCAGGAGGCCGCAGGGCAAGGCTGGTTATGCAGTGGTTACAGGACCCGTCGTGCCAGGGCAGGCCAGTCACTGCTCAGTAGGTTGCGCACTCCTGCGTTTTGTCCTCTTTTTTTTTTTTAAAAAGAGCAGTGTGCACTCCTGGCGAGCATGTGACACCAGCTTGTGTGCTTACCAAATGGGCTCTTGGCCATGCCCCCTTTCCAGCAGTTCTTGTCAGTAACTTGCCTATCAGCCACACCCTCTTGTAGGGATTCTGCCTTGCTGGTGGTGGGGAGAAAATGCTCCTGTCGTGCTTTGGCCCCCAGTAACTGGCCCTGGCAGTCAAAGGCAGGATCTAGCCCTCCGATTGCGAGACAGTGCTGAACAGCTGATTGTTGTGATGCCAGAGGTAACACAGCAGTTGCCATGCAGCTGTTTGCACATTGCAGACCTGCTGACTACAACTGCTGTAGGATTGGGCTTTCCTTGCGCTAAAAAAGACCTTTCATGGCTATAATCCTTCCTGCTGTGAAATGCAGCCCTCTGCCTCCCTCGTGGCAGAGACACATTTCTCTCCCTGTCAGCAGTGGGACTGGCACTGTTGAATGTATAGACACAAGCGATGGTGTGGCCGTGCAGTGCCCTTTCTCCCAGAGTCAGACGGTGATCCCACCCTAAGGCTGCTGGAAATACGCATCACGCGGCTCCGCTGATTCCGCTCTGCTCCACCTGGAAAAGAATGAACCCTTGTGAGTCAGAGGGCGGCTTGGAGCAGGAAAGGGATAGTCAATTCTGAAGTCTAACTGAGGAAAAGACAACAGGGTCGAGCCCCATCCAGTGGGATGGAGCCCAAGTGGGGGCATCGCTGGGTTGGGATGCAGCCTCTTGGAAGCTTGGGTATGGGAGCTTTGCGACAGCTGGAAGGGCTGGTGCAGCTTCCTCCCTGGTTTGCAGCAGCTGTGCCAACACGAGGGACAATTGTTGCACGATTTACTTACTAAAATAAAATCTCCACCAGCTTTGGGGGATAAACTCCCTGTAGAAGCTTGAATCTGTGGATTCCCAGCAGCCTTTCGCAATCCCCAGAACTCATGAGCAGCAGAATTCCTCCATGCACTTAATATAGTCTGGTGAAATACTACAATTCACTGATCTGCACCCGTATGGGTGGGAAACTCCTTTATCTGTAGGTACTATACATCTGCTGAGCTACTGAACACTTCTTTTGAGAGCTGGAGCTTCAGAGGATGCCAGGACATGCATTATCCAGCCTTCAAAGTGGAGCTGCCCAAATAGATATATCCAGCCGTGTCCTAAGGAATGTGTAAGCCAAGAGCTGATGGACCAATGAAGCAGCAATCGCTGAGAGGGGCACATGGTGAAAGCTGCATGCTCAGAGCAGCTATGATGTTGCCGGGGGACCCAGCTAACTTCTTCACAAATGTGCTCTCTCCTCTTGGTCCATGTAATATCTTGTATCCATTATATAACCAAACGGCCATACAGTCATATGAAGTAACAGTCTGTGGTCCTAAAGATATATGCACGCCTTGTGGGAGGAGTACAGCAGCACTCTCTGGAGTAAGTTATTCCACTTATAAAATTGTACTTTTAAAAAAAAAAACAAAAAAACACGTTAAATGGTTAATCCCCTCCACCCAGGGCTATGAGTTGTATTTTAAGTGTGTGCATGGAGGAGAGGAGATTGCGTCCATGGCCATGTCCAGGTTTTATTGTCAGATGTTTGGTAGGGGTGGACACAAGCTGTGGCATTGGCGGGGGAATGAATGAGACATTCTCGTGGCTGTCACCAAATGCCCCAATTCTGGAGAGTTCCAAAATCCACCATTATCAGGGTGACGGACCAGTCAGGGGCACATCCTCATGGCGACGTTCAGCTGAACTCCGATCACAGTCTGTTGCACTTGGGTGCAGCAGTTTACTGGGAGCCGGAACAGAGTAGAAGAGACTCCCCTTCAGAACTTGGAGGGATTCCATCCGGACTTATCCCTGGAAGCTGCAACAGGTGCATCTTACACGTTGATAAGATTCATGTTTTTAATCAGTTAAACCTTCCTCTGTGATAGGCAACATTCCCAGAACATAAGAACGGCCATACTGGGTCAGATCAAAAGTCCATCTAGCCCAGTATCCTGTCTTCCGACAGGTGCCCCAAAGGGAATGAACAGAACAGGTAATCATCAAGTGATCCATCCCCTCTCGCCCATTTCCAGCTTCTGGCAAACAGAGGCTAGGGACACCATCCCTGCCCATCCTGGCTATAGCCATTGATGGACCTGTCTTCCATGAACTTACCTAGTTCTTTTTTGAACCCTGTTATAGGCTTGGCCTTCACAACATCCCCTGCCAAAGAGTTCCACAGGGTGACTGTGTGTTGTGTGAAGAAATACTTCCTTTTGTTTGTTTTAAACCAGTTGCCTATTAATTTCATTGGGTGACCCCTAGTTCTTATGTTATGAGAAGGAGTAAATAACACTTCCTTATTTACTTTCTCCACACGTCATGATTTTAATAGACCTCTATCATATCCCCCCTTAGTTGTCTCTTTTCCAAGCTGAAAAGCCCCAATCTTATTAATCTCTCCTCATATGGAAGCCGATCCATACCACTAATAATTTTTGTTGCCCTTCTCTGAATCTTTTCCAATTCCAATACATATTTTTGAGATGGGGCGACCACATCTGCACACAATATTCAAGATGTGGACGTACCATGGATTTATATTGAGGCAATAGGATATTTTCTGTCTTATTATCTATCCCTTTCCTAATACCCAACATTCTGTTCGCTTTTTTGACTCCCGCTGCACATGAAGGTGCATCCTCCTTCTCTACTCTGATTGGCAAAGTTTGCAGACTGGTTGCATTGTATCATTTGCCTTGGGGGCTGTAAATTGGGAGCAGCACCCTGTTATGCAAGGACAGGCTGCACATAGAGTTCCTGCCCCCAAAGAGCTTACTGTAGGAAGGACATGGCAGGAGGGTAGAGTAGGTGGATACAAGCGCATGGGGAAAGCCTGAGTGGACGGTGAGCCAATTGCAATCAGCATGATTAGCAGGGGTCATTGCACACCAGCTGCCTAGAGTGTTTAGTAAGCATCCCAGCAGAAAGGAGTCTTAATGAGGACAGGGCGGTGGCTGTGGACTTTTGAGGAGCTCCTTCCATGCCAAATGGGCAGCACAGAAGAAAGGGCAAAAATACTTGTGCGCAGACTGACGCGTGAGAGCGGCTGTCATCACTGGCAGGGTGGAGGCAGGAGGGGACATCATGGTGGCATGTATAAGGCGATAGGCAGGCAGGAGCTAAGCTCTGAAGGGCCTTGGCAGTGAAATCACGATAATACCTGGCACTTCTCAGCAGCAGATCTCAAAGTGCTCCCCACAGGCGGGCAGGGTCACTGCTACCCTTTTGCAGCTGGGGAAATTGAGGTGTGGCGATGGGAAGCGACCAGCCCAAGGTCGCCCAGGAGTAGAGCTGGGAATGGAATCCAGCTCTCCCGAGGCCGTCCACTGCTCCGCGCACTAGGGCACATTTGCTCCCTCCAGGGAGATTGTGTTGGATGCGGTGGAGAAGGGGGAGCCGGTGGAGGGATACCAAGAAGCGGGTGACATGGTTAGAGCCCCAAACCAGGAAGAAGGCTGCAGCAGCAATCTGACTGGGTAAGAGGGGCCGGAGGGCATTAGTCTGTGACAGAGAGAAGAAGACGCAACTGTCAATCTGTGTGCTGATATGGGCCTAGGCAAATTGCATTTCTTTCCATCTCCCCTGCAGGGGCTGACTGCAATGGATTTTCCCCACGATGGGGGGAAGGTGTGGAGGCAAGGGAGTGTGTTTCCATCCCAGCGAGTGGTGGATTTGCAAACGGGGCTGCAGGCTGGCAGAGGTCTATCGAGCACGTCTAGCTGGTCTGCGGAGCTGTTCCTATCACAGCGATTACACCTCTGTGGCTCTCCTTGCTAGCTGAGCTTCACTCCAGAACTGGTAGGGTGGCCAGAGGCTTATTATCGCCCGTCCAGGTTCAGTAAATCCAAGCGCCCCTCTAGCCACTGGCTTCAGGTGTTGCCTTGGGGGGGAATTCCACCCTGGTCCAATTTGCAGGGGTCACTAAAACAGGAAGAGCAGCCGCAAACAGCCAGGCCAGAGCCAAACCGCAACAGTGGCCAGAGAACGGGGAAGGCTGCATGTAATGGAGGGCGCCTTGGTCCCAGCGTGTACAAAGTGCTACAGCCGGCAAGAGGAGAGAAAAAGCCCAGCTACAGCTGAGGGGTCTAGCACAGGAGCCGTGCCCACCGCATCAGAGCGGGTGGACTGCCAGCGGGGTTCTAGGATGCCATTCTGATTCGCTTCCAGGGGCCGGGCGTGGGGACCCTCCGTGTTGAACACTGTTGTAACAGAGCAGGAGACCCACTTGTCTCCTTTCTCCTGCCTGGTTGAGAAGTGGGAGCGGACCTGCCATCCAAAGCATAGTCCTCAGGTGAGCAGGCAGTGTGTCTGCCTAGTCCTGGCTGGCTGCTGGCAGAGCTGGTGGGCTCAGCATTTAGGCAGCTCAACACCCCTCTTCACTATCTGAGCATGTGGCTGCATGGGTCAGTGGACAGGGCACTGAACTGGGCTTCGGGAGACCTAGGTTCTAGTCCTGCCACTGCTCTGCTGCATGACCATGAGCAAATCACTTCCTGGGCTTTGTGCCTCAGTCTCCCCTCTGTCTTGTCCATTTAGACAGTACGCCCTCCAGGGCAGGGACTGGCCTTACTTTGTGTTTGTACCGCACCTAGCACACTGGGGCCATCCTCTCTGTTGGAGGCTGTTGAAATGCAAATGATAATCAGCAGCGTCATTAAGAAGTGACTGATTCTGGGGAGAAGGAGGATCTCATCTAACCAGAGTCTCACGTGGGAATGCCGTCCCTTTGAAACAAACAACGGGTCAGTGCCAGCCACTGAAGTGTTTGCTCAGCTGCAGCCTAGACGGTGCTAAAAGGTGCTAAAGTCAGCAAGAATTGCAGCATTTTAGGCACACACTGAGAAGCATCATCTGTGCTCGAGAGGGGGAGAGATCTGGCTGCATGAGACAGTCCTGCAAAAGGACTGGAGCCAATGGAGCTGAAAGCACCCAGCAGGAGTGAATCCCAGAGTGGCAGGGATGAAAGGTGTCGGGGCAGTTCTAAAAGGCCACTGGCAAGAAAATCCAATCCTCTGATTGACTGATGCGTAGGGCTCTGAGGAGCGCAGATGTCACAAAGTAAATAGTTTCTGACTGGTGCTCCTCCTCCTGCTAAAGTCAACACAGCCAGTAACGTAGGTGTTTTCTTCCTTTGGAGAACACGGAACCAGAAGGCGCTCCAGGCACCAGACACTTGGCTCCGGGCCTTACAACACACCTGAAACACGTATTCTAGGAGACCGTCCCACCACACCCTAGGCCTGCATATAAAGCCCAACAAAGTCAAGGGGAATCTTTCCACCAGCTCCACTGGGCTTTGGATCAGGCCCTTCCTGCATCCACCATCCCTTTCAGAGTCTTTCTTACATCCTCTCTCTGGCCCTGGACATGCTATTCCCCACCCCCCCAGAAGTGTGTGTAGGTTTTGTGTTGTGGTTAACGAATGGTGCGAATGGCTCCTGCACTGTAAGCAGTGACATGGCTCACGAGTGCTGCTTTGTGCAGGACCCTGGGCTTGCCTTTAGCTAGGTGCACTGTTCCGTGAACTACCTCCGGGACTGCTTGTTCAATCTCATCTCATCTTCTTCTGCCTGATCCTGTGTGTGAGGATAAACTGTACAACTCCTGAAGCTCTCCCCACCCGGGAATCAATACATCTATTGCCAACCTGCAGAAGAGGAGAGTGGAGTTGAGATGGAGCTACTAAAAGGTGGGTGCATAACTGAATGGAAAACCATTCCCAGAGAGTAATCATCAGTGGTTCACAGTCATGCTGGAAGGGCAGATTGAGTGGGGTCCTGCAGGGATTAGTTCTGGGTCTCGTTCTGTTCAATATCTTCATCAATTATTTAGATAATGTCATAGAGAGTATGCTTATAAAATTTGCAGATGATACCAAGCTGGGAGGGGTTGCAAGTGCTTTGGAGGATAGGATTAAAATTCAAAATTATCTGGACAAACTGGAGAAATGGTATGAAGTAAATAGGATGAAATTCAATAAGGACAAATGCAAAGTACTCCACTTAGGAAGGAAAAATCACTTGCACACATACAAAATGGGAAATGACTGCCTAGGAAGGAGTATTGCGGAAAGGGATCTGGGGGTCATAGTGGATCACAAGCTAAATATGAGTCAGTGTAAAACTGTTGCAAAAAAAAAAAAAAAAAAAAAGCAAACCTCATTCTGGGCTGTATTAGCAGAGCATTGTAAGCAAGACACGAGAAGTAATTCTTCCGCTCTACTCTGCGCTGATTAGGCCTCAACTGGGTATTGTGTTCAGTTCTGGACACCACATTTCAGGAAAGACGTGGACAAACTGGAGAAAGTCCAGAAAAGAGCAACAAAAATGATTAAAGGTCTAGAAAACATGACCTATGAAGGAAGATTGAAAAAATTGGGTTTGCTTAGTCTGAAGAAGAGAAGACTGAGAGGGGACATGATAACGGTTTTCAAGTACATAAAAGGTTGTTACAAGGAGGAAGGAGAAAAAAATTGTTCTTGTTAACCTCCGAGGATAGGACAAGAAGCAATGAGCTTAAATAGCAGTGACGGCAGTTGAGGTTGGACATTAGGAAAAACTTCCTAACTATCAGGGTGGTTAAGCATTGGAACAAATTGCCTAGGGAGGTTGTGGAATCTCCATCATTGAAGGTTTTTAAGAGCAGGTTAGACAAACACCTGTCAGGGATGGTCTAGATCATACTTAGTCCTGCCAGGAGTGCAGGGGACTGGACTGGATGACCTCTCCAGGTCCCTTCCAATCCTACAATTCTATAATGATGATACTAATAGTGAAATATATCACCCTCTCCCTGGACTATGGGAAGAGTTCCCTCTCTAGTGAGGTGCTGCCATGGTGCTCCCAACACCCTGTCAGTCTGGGAAGAGAGTCTGTTACTTTTGGAAGCAAACCCAAATTTCAGCTCAGGCATTAACCATTAGGCCACCATGCCACCCCATCTCTGTCTTCAGCCGCAAGGGACCATTATGATCATCTTGTGTGACCTCTTGCATAACAAAGGCCAGAGAGCCTCACCTAATAATTCTTGCATCAAGCCCATAACTTGTGGGTGAGCTAGAGCATCTTTTTAGAAAGACATCCAGGCTTGACTTAAATGATAAAGAATCTACTGCCTAAATTGGCAAGGAATGACTCTTGGCCCTCTTCCAGAGAGACACAAGTCCACTTCTAGATGCTTGTCAGGTTAAAAACAAAAAAACCAATCTACAAACAGAAGCATGTCTGGCTAGAGCTGGTCAAAACTGTTAAAATTAAAATTTGTCATCAAAAAATGGCACTTATTTTAATCAAAATGTTTTGCAAAAAAAGTCAACATTGTCCACATTTTAAATGAAAAAATGTGCCTAAAAAAATTTACAATTTTCGTTTACCAAAAAACCCAATTTGTCAGTAAATAAAAATTGTTGATTGATATTTTGATTTGAAAAACAAGTCACAAATATTAAAATAAAACCCAAACCACAGTGCTGCACTGAACAGCTTTTGAAACAATCAGGTTCAAATTTGTTTGTGAAACTACTTTTGGTTTTTTGGGACCACCTCTGGTGTCATTCAAGGGTTTAATTGCATAAACATGTTGGTAACTTGGACTCCTGGCCATGCTCCCCATTCGACAGCTACATTCTGCCCTCCTAACATTCCCTTCCAGCTCCAGTTGGATACAATATTCATCACTTCCTCTCCTAAAGCGGCATGCCCTACTGCTGAGAGCTGTCTAACCGTTGCCACATTTCACCCCGGAAGTGGCTGCATTTCAGTGGCACGTGAAGTGATTTATTCAGAGAGCTTATTGCGAGATCTAGGCCCTGTTACAACTATTAAAATTATACTGTGTGATTATAGGAGTTTGTAACCTTAAAATTCCCCCTCTCCTGCAGGGAGAGTCATCTTTTACAGGAACCCATTGTTATGCAGGAGAGGGGGAATTTTAAGCTTCTGGTCCAGTACATCGTTTGTAGAACACAGGAATGCTGTTGGATGGAGGTGGTAGATGAGTTCATGCCCGACATTGCCTTTAGCATGGAAAAGGTTCAGGATTTCCTTGTCAGCACACTTCACAAGGGAAGGGGAACCTTCTCCTAACGCTTATGGATCTCCTGGGAGAGATTCAGCTGGTGCAAATGATTTTAGTGGAACCAAGATTTGGGCCAGTATCTCTAAGAACCAAAACCCAAGGCGAACAGAATGGGTGTCAGGCTCTATCTCGTATCACCAGTCTCCTTCCTCTACCAGGTCACGGGTTCATATCAACCTCAGGTCAAACTAGGTGATCAAAATGGAAACTCTGTCAAGTGTGCTCACCTCGGAATGGGATGGCGTGTAACATCCCTTAGACTTTTATATAACATCCCTGCATGGGAGTCAAAAGCCAATTAGTCATCTTTGCTGCTGCTACAAGCTGCATGGATTGTTAAAAAATTGACTATCAATACACCTGATCCTTTTCTTCTACCGTACTAACTAATGCAATGCCATTTAAACTACACTCAGCTTTTGCATTATTTCTACTTGCATGTATCATTGCACACTTATGCTATGTCTACACTAGGAAAACAGGTGTGTGTTTAGAACCTGGTAGCTGGCACTACAGAGGAGGGTTCACCTCAATCAGCTAACAGGTGTTAAATTACCACTTGCTCTGTCTACACAGTTAGCTAAATGCTACTAAAATGTGCTAGTTCTCATGTTTTAACATGACTTGTTTCTTAACCTGGACAGAGCCTTAGCTACAATTGGCCCATTTCATCCCAGCTGTAATTCTATTGACTCGAGGAAGGTCGCAGCAGGGATGAATTTGGATCCTTACATTTCATATTCTATCTCTGAGCCCATTTATCTGGTCTGTCACGACTGTCTTGTGAACCAGAACTTTGGCTTCTACGTGTTTGGGATCCAATCCTTAGCTGGTGTAAATAGCTGCAGCTCCACTGAAGCTCGTGCCATTTAAACCCGCTGAAGGTCTCACCTTTGCTTTTCTCTCATGCTAACAAGCTTCCTCAAGGACTAAAAGTTAAGCCTTTGAAAAAAGTCCCTGCTGATTGGCCACTTGGATATAGCTCCTCCCACAATCAAGTTCTCTCTGCTCCAGGAGAACCAAGGCTGCCTCCTCACAGACCCTGTTCAGTCCCGGTCTGTGCTCTTCGGCCATTTGCTGTGGCTAAGGGCTTAAGGGAAAGAGCCTTGATAGTTTTGCATTATAGACCAACACTTAACAGCTTGGAAGCTGGACTGGAAAAGGCATAAATCAAATGCATGGATGCTATGAAGCTGGAGCCCCACAAACACTCTGGAGACAGGATTAAAAGGAAGCACCCTTGTGACAGGTCAGTGTAATTAGCTGAAATCAGGAAGGTTAGATTTAACTAAAGAACAGCATGAAATGGTTCCTGCAGGAAGGACTACGCGTAGGCAAAGCACCAGCTGGCAGGGTCAGGGCACCAAATGGGAGGGAATGGTGACGGGAGATCCTGACATGGCGGCGGCCCCGCAGAAAGAATCTGGAGAACCACTGGCTGAAGCCGAAGCCATGCAAGACAGGTGGTGCTGGTGGGCAGAGGAGAATCATAGAATCATAGACTATCAGGGTTGGAAGGGACCTCAGGAGGTCATCTAATCCAACCCCCTGCTCAAAGCAGGACCAATCCCCAATTTTTGCCCCATATCCCTAAATGGCCCCCTCAAGGAGTGAACTCACAACCCTGGGTTTAGCAGGCCAATGCTCAAACCACTGAGGTATCCCTCCCGCCTAAAAGCACTGTGAAGAGTTAGCAGCTGCACTCCCACCCCTTTGGTTGAAATGATCCACAGTTGGTCAGTTCTGTCCACAGTGTGGGAGTGCTCTTGGATTCCTTGCTGATGCTAAGCTCTTGCATTGCAGTCTCCACAGGTAACGCTCTCTGCCATCTCCAGCGGGCTAGGAGATTCTGTCTCATTCTGGCAGATGATGACCTGGTCTCAGTTATTCACCCCATTGTCACCTCTTGGCCGGACTACAGCCCTGCAATGTACTTGGGCATGAAGCCTGCAGCACTTTGGAAACTCCAACTTGTACCGACCGCTGCACTAGGTCTCCTCGGCAATACAAGCAGCTATGGGCACACCAAACCTGGCCTCTGCTCTCTACACTGGCGTCCCATAGAATATCAAATCAAAGTCACAGTCCTTATTAAGGCTCTCCATGGGTCCTGGGTATCTAAAAGACTGCCTAAAGCTCTGGGACAAAGACTGTGGGTGACAACTGTGCTTCTCGGGCACAACAGGACTCTCAACAAAGCTCGTCTGTGCAGGAGAGAGAATTTTTGTCAGGGTCTGGCTAAGACTGTAGAACAAACTCCCCCAGGAGCTAAGGACCATCCCAAATCTCATCATCTTCCACTCAGTGCAAAGTACATTTCCTTGGCCTTGCCTTCTCTACCACAAATACACAGCAACATGTGTATTTAAATGAAAAACAGAAACAAAAAATAACCTACCGAAATCAGACACTCCATTACACGCCCAGCAGAGGTACTCACTTTAAGTAATTCTCTACTGGAAGGTGCTCACATACTACGGTAATGAGCATGGTCTAAGAACTTACACAGCATAGAATCCAGGGAGGATGGAGAATGATAAACAGCATGACCCCACAATGCAATACAGCTGCATAAAAAGCAAATGCTACACTGGGTTGATTTAATAAGTGTGTGTCAAATAAGCAAGGTAATCAGTTCTATTGAGCGCTGATCAGGCCTCCACTGGAGCATCCTGTTCAGCATTTGTTCAGCACTGCATCTGGAAAAAGACAGACAAATTGGAGGGAGAGTCAGAGGTGATCAGCAGGAATGGCTAGAGATTTGGAAACTGGCCCCTGTGGGAGAGGTGATGAGAACTGAGCAGGCTCAGCCTAGAGTCTAGACGACAGAAGGGAAATTCAGTAATTGTCTACAGCTACATAAAGGGATGCTCTAACGAGGAGAGGGGCCAATTATTCTCATTAGTCAACAGGGCAGAACAAGCAGCAATGAGCTTCAGGGGCAGCATGGGTGAAATGAAGCTTAATATTAAAGAGAACAAAATGGTCTAACTAGGAGGGTAGCTCAGTGATGGAACGAGCTGTCCAGGGAAGCTGTGGAATCACTGACCCTGGAGATCAGACCAGATGCATCATCGTTACATCTGGTTTAGGGACAATGAAATTGACCCTGCAAGGAGGATTTGGGCTAGATGACCTGCTAGATGCACCTGCCAGCTCAAGTGGCTCTAGGAGTTGTTCATTTCCATCCTCAAACTTCACTTTCCAGCCCCACTCCTGATTAAGCTGGCCACTTGGGGCAGATGTACCAGAGCTGTGTACAGCTCCTGATTGCAGGTGAGCCCTGATTACCAAGTCTGTGCTTTGGAGGCCGCTGGCCTAAAGCCCCTAGAGACTGCTGAAGGCATCAGCAAGTTCATGAGAAGCCCCCTTTCAGACTCCTCTCTCAGGAGTTGCATTTAAAGAGGCAGTGTAAGGCATAGGAGGTTGGCTGGGAACAAGGACAGGGAAGCTCCACATTAGTCATATGCGGGCGCCGTGAATGCTGGACCTTGTTGGGTGGCTGTGGAGAGCCCCAGATCCAGTATGAACAATGTGACTCCATGGCACAGGGTGAGAAACACTGGAGGAGACCACACGCCCTAGTAGCTGGTTCCCTCCGAAGTTTCCCTTAGGATAGCTGGCACTCGTCCGTCTCCACAGCCCAGGTACAAGGAAGCTTCCGGCCCACCCTTACACAGCAGGGCTAGGAGGCAGATCAGAGGAAGAGCGTTGGCAGGGCTGGTAGATCTGCTGTTATGTGGAGAGCTAGGAATCAGGACCATGGTAGCACCAGCCTGCTACTCCAAGGCCTAGGGGAAGGACTCCTTCTCCTCCATGCCAGGCCCCTCTGAATCAAGCCCAGCTCAGCAAGCAGGATGTATTGGAATAGCACTGGGGTGAAGGAGAACCCCTGACAAGAGGACTCACTTATTCTTTTTGCTGCTATATTTAAAACTAAAGTGGAACTCCTTCTCGGCATCCAGGGTCACAGACTGAGCCTACAAAGACCCTGATACTGGCAGCTACTAAGCAGCCCCAAGTCCTGTTGGATCAGGCACAGATCCTTGTTTTGTCAAACATGGACTGGATTTTCCACTGGAATTCTCAAAGGCGCCAGATCCCCTGGAAATCTGATGGGAGCTGGCTCCTAACTCCCTCACATGGCTTTGGAAACTCCATCCTCACCCTCTGTCTGCAAGCAATGTTCTCTGTTCTGTTCCAGAGCCTGGTACACCTTTAGTTGCAAAATAATTAGCGGTAGTAATAATTCTTTCTCAAGGGCTCTGAACAGAGTGCATTTCCCTGGATATTGCTCATTAAACACAAGCCAAGAAAAGACAATTGTCATTAAGAACTAAATTTAAAAACATTGGATTGGACATTCCAATCTCTGGCAATGTTTTGCATTTACTCTTAAAAGACAAAATCTTGTTTTGTTACTGTTTGCACTGCGGTAATGCAAAGATCCGAGCTCCATTGTGCTAGGTGCAGTACTAAAGCATAGTGTGAGATTCCTTTATAGTCCAACAAGAGACGGAAGAGGGGAAAGAGACTTGCCCATGATCACACAGCAGCTCAGAACCAGGAACAGAACCCAGGTTAGGGTGAACAGACAGCAAGTGTGAAAAATTGGGACAGAGGGTGGGGGGGTAATAGGCACCTCTATAAGACAAAGCCCCAGATATCAGGACTGTCCCTATAAAATTGGGACATCTGGTCACCCTAACCCAGGTGTCTTAAATCTCAGTCCAGTGCCCTATCCAATAGACCATTCTGCTTCTCATTTTAATAATCACCATTCTGCTTATGGTTTTTTATTGCTCAGATGAGAAACCAATAAAATAATTATGGAAGGGATGATTTGGTGTGTGATACAGCTTTTGCTCAGCTGATAAATGTGATCAACTGAATTTTCCTTATCAATGATCAATGTCTCTTCCTCTTTTCAGATATATGCACTTTGGGAATCTGTCTAGAGAACTTGATGGGAGAGGATGGACCCCAACTATTGGCAGAAGATTTGCCACTTGTCATTAGCAAAGTCATTTTTCCCATGCAGATTACCAGGTGTGGGTTTTTAGAGGAGACCTCAGAAGCATAGGGCCAATTACTTTGTCCCCTCCCTGCTTTGATGGTACTGCCCAGTGCAGACCCAGCATAGTTCTGTACCCCCATTCACCCCTCTCTCCATGTAGTGGACATCCCAGGGAGGCAGAAGAATCTGAGTGTGTCGGATATAGGGTAGAACACAGCTCTCTAGTGGTCCCTGGCTGGGGCAGCCACCCCTGTGGGACAGCCTGCCATAGGCTGCCCCAAAATACACCAAGGGCCAGTTTGGCCCCAGACTGCCCCTGGACTGACAGAGTGGAAAGGTGGCTCTCTTCAGGGTGAGGATGAGAATCTGGTCCAGGGATGCTATCTGTTCACAGCCAAGGGAGGCTGGGCTTAAGAGGCCTACATCAGGAATGGCAGAGTTCAAGAAAGCAGCAAGCTGACATTAAATGAATTTACAAGCTTGTAAACTCTGAGAGCTGAACTATTCTGACTTTTTTTTTTTTTTAAATTAAAAACAAGCGGGGAAATTGATCCAAAGGATGGGCAAATGCCCAATCAAGGCTGAATAGCAGAGTATGCCAAATTTAGGAAATTCCAAAAGTTAGGGATGAGCTCGCAACATGACCTCAGCCACACTGCTGAGAATAGAGACGTTCTTTTTCATCCCTCTATTCCTTGCAATGTGCAAATCTTCATGTCTTAGTTGTTATTAACAGATACTGTACAACATAGAGTTTGCACAAAACAGCAGAATTAAGTCCTGCGTGTTTTGAAATATCCTGATTTTGGAGTGCTTACTTTCTCCACCTTAATATTGAATTGCCACAAGGTATATATTTTATTTTATTTAGCATTTCAGGACTGCCCTTTCTTTTACTGAAGTCAACGGCAAAACTCTCAGTGAACTACATGAGAGTAAGATCAAACCTGTTATATGAATATATTTTATATTTACCAGCCTTACTGGAGAACCTTCAAACTACCACTGTAATTTTAAGCCTCCAGGTCTTGCAAAGAAACTGACTTTCCTAGAGACAGTTCCTGATCCTTCTGTCCTAATTACTCATGTTTTGTTAGTTCCTCATGGGGCCTTCTGATGTGTTCATTGATCCTCAAATGTAGAGACTCCAGTTTTTTGCCTGATAATTGCATGTCTGTCTGCAGACTTTACGAACACTGAAATAAAGGGTGAATCTTGGAGAGGGGAACGTGACATAATTTCTCCTTAAAGGTGATGTGGGTGTGTGACTGTATTTTTTGCTTCATTGTGTCGAATGAAGAGGGCTGCATTATTTTTCTGCCTTAAAAAAGAAGAAGAAGAAATTCAGATCTTTTATTTTTCCTGGAATTTCTCTCTGGATGACTGGAGAACTAAATGAAACTGACCTAAGTGTTTCTGGGTGGGGGAACCTTAAGAAATAATTCCCCTTTCAGATATTTTTAATATACTATAAAGCAGCACAAAAGGGCCCATTCCCCCCCTCACCACACACACACCTTTATCTTTCTCTGATTTAGGGATATTGTCACCCCATAAATGCACCTAGAATAGTCAGAGATTTTTTTGTCTCACTCACACTGTTTCTCAGCTGCTCTAAGTTTACCCCACTCTGGAAGCACAAAGCGCTGTGAAGTGGGTGTAACCAGCCCCCTGAGAACACCAGTTGTGCAGGGAGCGTCCCCAGCCCATGCAGAGCAAGTGAGTCCACCACTGGGTTAGTGGGGATCCATCCACAACATGCTGACAGGCCTCAGGATAATGGTTTGTTCCCCCCAGGCTACTTCCCACTTTGTCACTCCAGTCAGTGATCTGTGCATTTTCGGGGTCTCTGGGTTCTTTGGCCAGTGCAATTTCTTGTAGCTCAGACCTCCCTGGGGTGTCCACAGGTACCTGGGTATCCGTGTGGGTCTTGGCGCCTCTGGCTTCTGCAGTCCAGGACTCCAGTGTTTCCTGAGCAGGAGCCAGCAAAGAGCATCCTTCCTCTTCAGCAGCCAGCCCAGACTGCTCCCTCTTATACGGCTGCTACACCTGGAGCATGCCCAGTAGGGATGTTGGGGCGTGGCTTCCTGTACCCCCAGTGAGGAGTTAACTCTTCCCTGTCCAGTGCAGGGTGAGTTCACCCCATCACAGGTCCCCTTCCCCAAGCGGAGGAATACGTTAACCAAGAATCAGGCCCTCAAAGTCCCACTGCTCCTTGACTTACTGTTGATCCAAGATGGGTTTGCATTTAAACATCTGGTTTTAAATTTGGTCACTTTGAGTTACCCAGGAGGCTGGTGCAAAGAGTAGGAGGGGTATCAGCTGATCCTGGCACAGTAGAATCTTCTTCATTGGCTAGCCTAGGTAGACCCTATTTTTACGAAAGAAAACTGGAACCTCTCTCACATCACTGTGGAGTGTAGCTGGTAGGAGGGGTGTGGGGAGCTGGTGGGATAATTTGGGCCTCTAACAATACCTTATTCTAGGAGGGCCAGGGAAGGGTTTAGCAGCTGGGAGGAAGAGGGAGATGAATTTGGGGTGGGGGAGGGCTTGTTCTAGGGAGTGTGGCATCTGAGTGTGCGGAAGGGCACATGGCACTGGGAGCACATGCAGGGTTTGGCAATCCAGTAGCAGAGGAGGGTGTGTCTGAGGGAACTGGCAGTGTGGGAGGGTTTAACAGATGGAAGGGGGAAGGAAGAAACGGTTCATAACAAGCTGTCTTACAAAACGGGGGCCTCTGCTAATCCCTAATTAGCCTTTCTGCCAGCCAACATGCCCCCAGCTATTCGTCCCAACTGACCAGGCATCTCCCCTCCCTTGGAGGTAAGCCGTGAAGGAAAATTAATTAGGATTGTGCACACTTTTTCTTTATGATGTATCAAAGAGAGGCTGGGGGGCTTTTCTCAGCTTGGTCCTTACGTTAACAATTTCCGGGCTGCCTACCCTGGGAGGCTAGGATGAATGGAGAGCCAGCAAAGTGGTGACATCCCAAGTGTCAAGATAGCGGAAGTTGAGTAATTGAGAGGGGAAGGGAGAGCTAGTCCTACCACTTCCTTTTGTATTTACTGCACCTATTTAACGTCAATGACTGATTAGCCAGTTTGGGTAAGCTAAACCTTTGGTTCAAGATTCAACACTTTTGCCCTTTCCATTGAAGTATCAGCACACACAATAAGACCCCCAGCAAAACCAGAGGAGTCCAGATAGAGCAGTCCTGATTTTCCAAGACAAAACCAGTAGGAGGGGGGAAAAGCCGCCTTTCAGGTGCACGCACCTTTCAGGCCTTCTTGATCTATCATAAAGAAGCAAAAAACAGGCACAAATCCAATAAAAAGAAATCCTTTGCAGGTCCCATTTACAGAAACTTGTGGCAGGGTGGCACACTGACTGTCTCCAATGGAATTGTGTGTGCCTGGAAGTAGCAGACAAGGCAGTAAGTCATTGGAAAGGCTGGCGCATCTCAGCTGCACATCTACAGTGCCCCAGGATTTGCAGTATCCCACATGGCACTACATGCTCTTTAAGGATCTATCTCTAAGGATCCATACTGTTGCCCAGCACCATACTATCTGAGCACCTCCCATGTAAAATCGATCAGCAATAGTGAAGTTCCTAGTGGATTTCTTTGAGTCTCTGGCTCCTTTTCCCTTTTAGAGTAAACTCTGTGCTTACTTGGTTGGTTTCAGGGTTTTTCTGGCTGGGTTCTTGTGTTGATGGAGTGTCAAAGTTGTGAGTGTCGTTCTTATTATGGTGGTAGGTTTATAGATTCACAGACTCCAAGGCCAGATGGGACCGTTGTGATTTAGTCTGATGTCCTGTCTCACACAGGCCAGAGAATTTCTCCAAAATAATTCCTACAGCATGTCTTTTAGAAAAACATCCACGTGGCATAACCTCCTTGTTAATCATTGCAATTTGTGCCTCCAAACTAGCTGCTTGCATTTTTGTTGTTTTTGTTTTACCCTTGCAATAAATAGCTAGTGCAAAACTCGGGCATTATGGCTAACCCCATGAGCCCAACTGGCTGACTTTTGCCTGCAATGATACCAGTCATCATTTAACTACTGCAAATCATTGCAGGCGCAAAAACTTCACACACATTTTTAAGAGTGCAAGTTCAGCCCTATTGCCTTAGAATTCCTGGGCACTGCTCCACTCAGAGTTCCATCAGAGGGAGACAGACACGTAGTGAACTAGTCGCCCTAACACAGAGACAACTCATGGCCCAGAATATGGAGGGGGAAGAAAGGAGACAGGAGCTTCTTCTGAATGGGGATAGGTAAGTGACCAGCCACCCAGCTATCTCATTACACTAAAACCAGGTCAAGCTCCTAGTTTAACTGTCTGGGTCCCTGGCACAGCCCCATAAAACTAGATCTGGTCACCCCGAAGTGAGGAAAATCTAAAAATTCCAAGTGAGAAACTGTCCTGACTATCCAAGATCATAACAGTAATTAGAGCTGAACAAATAATTCTTAACTAACCAGTTAGAAGAGGATTTGCAAAGGCAAAAAAAGGAAGTTCCTATTTATGTTGTTGAAAAATTTCCCCTGGTTTGATTAATTTTGCCTTTTTCCTATATGTGGAACATCTGAAAAAGTCACAGGTCTGGTCTACACTTAAAACTTATACTGGTAGAGCTATATTAGTCAGGGATTTAAAAAAAAATACTCCCTCCACCGACACAGTTATGCCGACAAAACCCCCAATGGAGACGTATCTAGGCTGCAGAAGGAGGCTGCAAATGGTGTGTGGAGAGGCAGTGTTGTTACACTGGCAGAAAAACTCCTTTGATTGGCTTACACTGTGTCTACACTAGAAGACAAGCCCAGAAAAGGCTCTTTAGGGTAGACGTGGCCACAAATGTCTGAAATGTACCTGCTCTGCAAAATTATTTGATTCATTTTGTTTGCTGAGTTACTTGCTATTTAAATTTCCCATGCATTGCCTTGGAGCAATTGGTCACATGGTCACGTTTCTGTTCTCTGATTGAATGCAACTCTTCTGATCTGCAAACGCTTGCAGAAAGTCATTCGTACTTTTTCTTTTGGCGACTGAACATGGGATCTGGAGACAGAGTTTCCATGAGTGCTTGTGCTCATAAATCTTGATTACATACTCTATTATTAATATCATATGTAGTTCTCAGGAGCCCTAGTCATGGACCAAGACCTACTGCACTAGACGCTATACAAACACAGAATAAAACGATGGTCTCTGCCCCAATTGCTAACAATCTAGGTAATAAGAAAAGGAGTACTTGTGGCACCTTAGAGACTAACCAATTTATCTGAGCATAAGCTTTCGTGAGCTACAGCTCACTTCATCAGATGCATAAAAGTGGAAAATGCAGTGAGGATATTTTTATACACACAGACCATGAAAAAATGGGTGTTTATCACTTCAAAAGGTTTTCTCTCCCCCCACCCCACTCTCACCTTTGGGAGAGAAAACCTTTTGAAGTGATAAACACCCATTTTTTCATGGTCTGTGTGTATAAAAATATCCTCACTGCATTTTCCACTTTTATGCATCTGATGAAGTGAGCTGTAGCTCACGAAAGCTTATGCTCAAATAAATTGGTTAGTCTCTAAGGTGCCACAAGTACTCCTTTTCTTTTTGTGAATCCAAACTAACACGGCTGCTATTCTGAAACCAATCTAAGTAATGTTTGAACAAAGCAAACCCAAAAGAGTATGAAAATGTCTGAGGCTACTGGATCAAACTATGGCCCCAATCTTGCAACAAACTCCATGTGGTCTACCTCTGCAAAATTTACTGCAGGATCCACACCACTGAGTTTTGTCTGTATACACATAGCTCTAATAATAATTCATTAGCACAGATGTGCTTCTCATCTTCAAAGCACTTTATCTGCTAATTCATTAACACTCCCTGGTGAGATAGTAAGAATTATTGTCCAATGTTACAGATGGAGAAACTGAAGCAGAGACGTTAGTGCCACGTTCCTTGTGTCAGAACCTGGGCTTTGGAAGTCAGACCGTCCTGGCTGTGTTTCAAAGCAGCACATTGTGCTGAGAGAGATTCCCTTTTATTACCTCACTTTACAAACAAGGGATGTCTGAACACTTAAAAAAAAAAAAAAAACCAGAGCAGGAGAACAATGTGAAATGAACAAACGACTGGCTAAGAATAGATTCGCATTAGCAGATGCTAACTTACACGTGTCAGCTAGTTTACAGGTACTGCCAGGTATGCCACTTAAGGGCTTCATCCTGTAAGGTGCAAGAAAGCACCCTCAATTCCCATTGAAGTAAATGGGATCTAAGGATACTCAGCATCACACAGGATCATGCTCTAAGTGAGCTACAGACCCTTTTACGCTTATATCATTGCCACCCATTTTTCTACACCAGTGGACCCAAGAGTGTAAGTGCAAACTTTGACTGAACACTGACAAGTCTGGAAACTTGCTTGTTTTTCACCACTAATGTGCCTGATCTAAACTTGCAGTCACTGGTGGTAGCATAGGTGCAGAAAACCAGGTTGCAGTTTTGTTACGTGTAGATGCACCTGAGGCAGGCTGCTTACCCATTGCTTAGAGCCACTGAAATGTACTTGAATCTCTCTTAGGAATCGTCCTAGCTGAGTAGACCTGCTGTTTACCAGTGAATGGTGATGTGGCTTCAACCACATAGGTGAGCTGTCACATTAGGATTATGGTAGATGATCTTTCTCACTCAACGTAAATACTTGTGTGCAGTGTTGTTGTAGCCATGTCAGTCCCAGAATGTTAGAGAGACAAGGTGGGTGAGGGAATATCTTTTATTGAACCAACTTCTGGGGGTGAGAGAGACAAGCTTTCGAGCTTCCAAAAGCTTGGCCTTTCTCACCCACAGAAGTTGGCCTAATAAAAGATATTACTAGGGCTGTTGATTAATTGTTCACTTACGTGATTAACTAAAAAAAATTAACTGCAATTAAAAAAATTAATCGCGATTAATTGCACTGTTAAACAATAGAATACCAATTGAAATTAATTAAATATTTTTGGATGTTTTTCTACATTTTCAAATATATTGATTTCTATTACAACACAGAATACGAAGTGTACAGTGCTCACTTTATATTATTTTTGATTACAAATATTTTCATAGTAAAAGTGATAAACAAAAGAAATAGTATTTTTCAATTCATCTCATACAAGTACTGTAGTGCAATCTCTATCGTGAAAGCGTAACTTACAAATGTAGAATTTTTTTTATTACATAACTGCATTTAAAAACAAAACAGTGTAAAACTTTAGAGCCTACAAATCCACTCAGTCTTATTTCTTGTTCAGCCAATCGCTAAGACAAACAAGTTTGTTTACATTTACGGGAGGTACTGCTGCCTGCTTCTTATTTACAACGTCACCTGAAAGTGAGAACAGGCGTTCGCATGGCACTTTTGTAGCCGGCGTTGCAAGGTATTTACATGCCAGATATGCTAAACATTTGTATGCCCCTTCATGCTTCCACCACCACTCTGGAGGACATGCTTCCATGCTGATGATGTTCGTTAAAAAAATAATGCGTTAACTTAATTTGTGACTGAACTCCATGGGGGAGAATTGTATGTCCCCTGCTCTGTTTTACATATATTTCATGTTATAGCAGTCTCAGATGATGACCCAACACATGTTTGATTTACGAACACTGTCACTGCAGATTTGACAAAATGCAAAGAAGGTATGAATGTGAGATTTCTAGCACTCGAACCAAGGTTTAAGAATATGAAGTGCCGTCCAAAGGCTGAGAGGGACGAGGTGTGGAGCATGCTTTCAGAAGTCTTAAAAGAGCAACACTCCGATGCGGAAACTACAGAATCCGAACCACCAAAAAAGAAAATCAACCTTCTGCTGGTGGCATCTGACCCAGATGATGAAAATGAACATACGTCGGTCCACTCTGCTTTGGATCGTTATTGAGCAGAACCTGTCATCAGCATGGATGCATGTCCTCTGGAATGGTAGTTGAAGCATGAAGGGACATATGAATCTTTTGCGCATCTGGCATGTAAATATCTTGCAATGCCAGTTACAACAGTGCCATGCAAATGCCTATTCTCACTTTCAGGTGACCCTGTAAACAAGAAGCAGGCAGCATTATCTCCTGCAAATGAAACTAAACTTGTTTGTTTGAGTGATTGGCTGGAGTAGGACCAATGGCGGATTAATGATTTTGCCGCCCCTAGGCACTGAAATAATTGCCGCCCCCCAACAGCAGCTCCCCGCCCCAGCTCACCTCCGCTCCGCCTCCTCTCCTGAGCGTGCCGCCGGGTCCTGCTTCTCCCCGCTCCCTGCCAGTGCTTGTGCACGAAAGAGGTTTGTGAAGGAGGGGAAAGAAGGGGGAACGCAGCGCGTTCAGGAGAAGCGGCAGGGCCGGGGCGGGGATTTGGGGAAGGGGACTAAAAGGGGCAGGGAGGGGGCAGGGAAGCGGTGGAGTTGGGGTGGGGCCAGGAGTGGAGGGCGTGAACCGGCACCGAGGGAAGCAGCCTCTGGCTGCTATTATAAATTTGCCACCCCTGCAAATTTGTTGGCCTAGGCTTTAATACGCCGCTGAGTAGGACTGAGTGGACTTGTAGGCTCTAAAGTTTTACATTGTTTTATTTTTGAGTGCAGTTATTTTTTGTACATAATTTGAAATTTGTAAGTTCAACTTTCATGATAAAGAGACTGCACCACAGTACTTATATTAGGTGAATTGAGAATACTATTTATTTTGTTTTTACAGTGCAAATATTTGTAATCAAAAATAAAGTGAGCACTGTACACTTTCTATTCTGTGTTGTAATTGAAATCAATATATTTGAAAATGTAGAAAACATCCAAAAATATTTAAATAAATGGTATTCTATTATTGTTTAACAGTGTGATTAATCGTGATAATTAAATCCCACCCATATTTTCCCTTAGATTGTAAGAACAGAGCATCAGCCTCCCAGGATCCAAGTGTCTACTGGTGTTCAGGGCCAGTCATGTGTCATTGTTTCCCTGTTCTCCCCCCATCTGCCTGTACCCATCTGTTGTCTCTTGTCTTATATACAGATTGTAAGATCTTTGGGGCAGGGCCTATCTTTTTGTTCTGGGTTTGTACAGCACGTAGCACAATGGGGTCCTGGTCTATGACTAGGGCTGCTAGGTGCTACAGTAATACAAAAAATAAGAATTCCTACACATTTACATACAACAATAGTGGGGAGAGAGTGCTCCTTCCTGGCACTCACCCCTTCGCTAAATGGTTCCAACTGCTCCTCCAAAAGAGGTTCCTGTGCTCTTGGTCCACCCGACAAGGGTCTTGCCCTTCTCGCCCATTAGATGTTCTCTGTTTGATAAAGTGTGTGTAGCTGGTATAACAACTTAAATTAGAGGACTGAGACTCAGAAGATCAGAGTTCTGCCACAGCCCTCAGGCAAATCACTTAATCTCTGTGCCTCAGTTTCCCTGTCTATTTTCCACTGAATGCATCCGATGAAGTGAGCTGTAGCTCACGAAAGCTTATGCTCAAATAAACGTGTTAGTCTCTAAGGTGCCACAAGTCCTCCTTTTCTTTATACGATGAGGGTAATACCTACCTCCAAGACCTGTTGCAAGGGTTAATCTTGCATGTTGGTAAACTGTCCTGAGATCCTTAGAGAGAGGACACTATACAAGCAGGATGATGGTGTTACAGGAGTTAATGGTTGGATGGGAGCTGCCAGGACAAGGCACAGTATTAATTAATTATTATTATTATTATTAGAAAAGAATCACTTACTGTGCAGCTGCTGTGTTCCCTGCTCTGGAGTGGGGCTGCCAAGGGGGCACCGCACCGCTCCCATGGCCCTAGGACTGGCGCTGTGGCGTTCAGCACAACTTTGCTTTTGTGATCCTAACACTGTAACAGGTAGGTTCAGAAAGTGCTTCAAGTGCAGCTAGACAGATGGAAACCGGAGTTAATACAAGCCCCAGCGTGTGAGCGCTCACTTCAGTCCCCGACGTGCAGGCGTGAGTTTGATGTACATAAATGGCTGATCAGCAGCCTAATTCCACTTTCGCACAAAGCCCTGCCCTGCGTGTTTTGGGGAAGAGGGGAGGGCGTGTTCAGGGTTGCAGGTTTGGATCCAGCCTTCCCTCCCCTGATGGGTGGGATTGAAGTGACGAGTTTCAGCTAGAGGCCAATCCCGTTTGGGGGGAGTTCCCATCCATTCAGGACTCCTCGCCTGGGCTTTGAGGGTATGTAACAGCTGCTTTCAATTTAGTCCCCAAAATATTGGGCGTTTTTTGGGGGGGTGTGTTAAGATCACCCAGCTCAAATCGGGCCAGAACCAGAGGAGAGAAAGGGGGTGGTAGGCGGAGCTGTTGGTAATCAGGGTGGGAGAGGGACTGAGCAGTCGGATCCGTTGAGGAAGAGGGGAGAAATTAAAAACAGTTTTTCCCTGGGTTTTGCTTTACCCTCGCTCTCCCTCCCCCTCCCTGCTCGGAGATCCGAGGAAGAGCAAGCGTTTGGCCGGGTGGTATGCGTGCTGGTGGTGTTTGTTTAACATCGCGCTGGGATCCATGCAGTTTGGAGGAAAGGAGGAGGAGGAGGAGGAACAGGGACACTTCACTTCCCCCGCCCCTTATTTTGCTTGGCATAAACAAAGCTGCGCTGCGGGTCAAGGTCCCGAGAGGAGGTTTAGGAGTTTGTTGAGTAGATTTTTGGGGTGCGGGGGTGGCTTTTGCACCACGGCTCGGTGCAGGGCTTTGCAGGCGCTGCCAGAGCGTGGATCTAGTTTACAAATCCCAAGGCCGGATGTCTTACTCGCAGAGAGGGCGGAATCGGAACCCGTAGATTTGTGCTTCTTTACGTGAAAACTTGTTGGGGGAGGCGTGTGAACGGATCTGCCAAGAGGCAGCCGCCGGCAGGGGGGTCTGGGCTGCAGCTCCAGTTTCTCTCTCGCTGAACCGGCAGCTGTGTGATTGTTATTTTTAAATTCACACCACAACAATCCTCGCCGGAGCCCCGCTGAATGGAGTGTGGCATTTAGCAGCCGCCGTGGCGTTCCATTGCCGAACGCAAAGTAGCCAGACACCGGGTGAACGTTCCAGCGCCGAACCCCTGTTCACGCGCGAACGTTCCGTTACCGAACGCTTGCTACCTGCAGTGCACTGAGCCCACTTTGCGACCGAAACCGGAGCAGCCGCCTTCCTCCTGGTCTCGATCCATCGAGCTCTCATCTCCCAACTGATTGAACCTGATTCCCTTTGCAAACATGGAGTTGCATCTCTAGTCTCCACCCCACCTTCTATGCCGGTGGGAGGGAAAGATGGATAGCTCCGGGGTTGGGCTACCCCCGCTGGCCCCTTTTCTCCCGCAAGCCGGTGGTCCTTGTCGCTTTTTTGCAGAGCGGCTCAAAATAGTTTAAAGAAGCAAAGGAACTGTGAAGGTCGGGGATGGGGGGGGAGGGGGTCAAGTTGGTATGGTTCTGACCTGAGGAAAGGAAACACCGCAGAGGGGGCGTCTATCAGAGAGACAGGGACGAGGATTTAGGGTGTTGGACTGATCAGCATGGAGTTAGCTACCGTGGCGGGCTGGCCCTCTCCATGCTGGACTCGCGGCCCGAGAGACGAAAGGGGCTTCCTTGCGCTCGTTTTAGCGCTAGCAAAGTGAGGCCGCGAGCCGCCAGCAAGGCTGGGTTCTGGGGCGGACTCTGGAGGGGGCGGGAACAGCAGGCTGGAAAGCGAAGGAGGGTTCACGTTCCAATTTACAAGGCGTGGATGGTGAGGGCGGAGGGGATTCTGCCTCTTCTCTCTTTCCAGCCTAGAGGAGACCCCACTGAGAGAATCCACTCCAGAATCCTGCCAGTCTGAGTCGCTTTCCCCCTTTTGTGCTGGAGGAAGACTGCTGTTTGCAACCTCAGCTATGCATGCAGCGTAGCGTGCCCGTACTGCATGAGACTCATAGAGTGAATACGCAGTACACACACTCACAGTCCTTCCCCCGCCCCCTTCCTCCCTATGTAGTCATAGGGTGGGATTAGCCCTTCTCCTTGGGTAGAAGAATTAGCCCCACCCCTTCTGCTTTATTGGCTAGGGTTCCCAAATCGCCCCGCCTGTCAGAAGACCTTGCTGTTTTTCAGGTTGGTCTCCCGCCCCAAATGGTAAAGGACTGCCTAATTCCATCAGGAAGAGGGAAGTTTTCCTCTCCTTGGAGCTGATTGGTAGAAATGAAAGCATTGGCCCGCCCCCTTCTGCCTCCAAGGGAGGGAGAATGGGGGAGGGGGAGAAGGCAGGTCCGGTGTCTTCCCCCATCCTCCCCCCCACGTGTAATAGATCCGCCCCACGTGGGGCGCAGCCATCCCGGAAGTGAAGCTGCGCAGTCAATGGTGGGAGGGACTTAGGGACAAAAGGATTCGCCCAGAGATCAGTCAGATCTGCCCGGCAAAGAGATAGGGAGAGGCAATTCCCCCCTCCCCCGACAAGCCCTCCTGCTGGGGCGGGGGACCACCTGCCAGGGTGCCTCTTTCCTAATAACCCCCCCCCCCACCAGGCAAGGGCAGGGGTGGCTGCTTAGGATATTTTCGGAGGGAGCTCTCTCCCGCACCGCTGTGGATTCATAGGCCAGCCCCCTTCTCCTCTAGCTTCCGGGGGAGGAGAAGGCGGGAGCGTCACCCTAGCGGCGCTCTCTGGTCTTATATTGCTTGGCAGCAAAAGCACTCGGCGGCCCTGTTTCCTCCCCCGTGCCGCACGGGGTTTTTTTTGAGCGGGAGACAGCAGAAATCCAGCCTTGGTTTACTCGGGAGATCTAAGTGGGAGACTGCACGGAATCTGCCTGGCTGGATATCTGAAATACTACACATCACTCGCTTGCGGGTCCCCGTCCCACCCTCTCCCCGATCTCCTTCCCCCCAATGCATAGTGCGCCCGTGAGGTGAAAAACTGAGATTAAGAGCAAGGAGCAACAAACCTCGAGCTTGGTTTGGGCGGGGGCGGGGGGGAGAGGTTGTTAATGCGAGAATCTCCCCCACCTTTCCCCAATTTCTTTTCGCTCTTTCCAAGTCCCGTCTGGCGCCAGAACGTTTGGACTGCCTCGTGGAGGCAGAGTTTTTTTCCTTTCCCCTTCTCTGAGATCGATCCTGAAGGTAAAAAGTGTGGCCCAAAGTTTTTGGCACACCCCCCCCAGCCGTCCTTGAGCCAGCGTATGGGAAAGGGGATGGCTTTCACCATTTCGGTGCCTTGACCGAGTACCAGCTCCTCCTTTGCTGTGATTCCCCACAGTCCCTGGATAAATGAGCCTCTGTCACAAGCAGACTTTTGCTGGGTTGATTTCAGTTTAGGGGGCTATAAAGCTCTTTGGATGTGGATCATACAATGTATCTGCCCTCTGGTTAGCTACAAATCTTGTACTGTGTAGTCCACGAGGAGCACAGAGAGAGGGAGCTCTGCGTGCGTGTTGTTTGTCTTTACTACCTTGTACTTCTATGTCCTGAAACGTGGAAATTGTGTGCAATCTGCAGTACAGCACGTGGATTTTCCCTTAAGCCCTGTTTTACCCTAGTGATGTCCTGCTTTGCTTTACAGTCGGGGTGGAGCCCTAACCTCTCGTATGCTTCCAGGGACAGAGTTAACACGTAGAAAAGGGGGTACCTGGTTACTCCATGCACTAACGGGGCGAGGCAAAAGAGTAAATCACCCCAGTTTTTAGGGAGGAGTGAGTCGGTGGGACAATCCAGTGCAGAGAAATCGATTCCTTCCCTCCCTGCTTTTATTGGGCTCAGACTCATTGTAAAAAGATGTGAAGCGAAGCCTCTCCCATTCGCAGGGGCTGCTCTTTAGAAGGGAGCCTCATTGAAGTCTCTCTCTTAATTCAGAACTACAAGTTCGGTCATGTTGGAAGATATTTTAAAACTGAAGCCTGCACGTCTGCTCCAAAGCTACTGGGAGCTAGCTGGAGGCGTGTCTGTTGGAGGAAGCTAAAGAGGGTTTAATAGTAGCTCTTACTGTTGGTGTGTGTGTACATCATGCACTAAAGAGACTGTGTGAGCGAGGGGTGCTGGCACTTGAGGATTTCTGAACTGGCTGGGCAATGCATAACCTGCTCACCTTTTTATTTTAATTACAATCATGCCTCAAAATATGAATCAGAAAGTCGCTTGTTTGAAACTGCAGCAACAGGCAGCGTCCTGCCACCCAGTACTATAATTAGCAGGGTTATAAGTGGAAGGTGAGGGACAATCTCCAAGTGATCCAGATATTGTCCCTTTTTACACCAGGGAAGAGAAAGGAGTTGTGTGGGCAACACACAACAGAGGTATAGAACCAAATATTAAAAATAGCATCAGCCATATACTTAAGACCTGTGTGCTACTTTGCCTTGACTGTACCATGCCTATTACAGCAGGCTCTTCTAGACAGGGAGGTGTTAAGGTCTGTGTGTGTACTCTTGACTGTATCTGAGGTACAAAATATACTTCCAAATAAGGTTTCTGGACAGTTTTAAGGCTTGGAATAGAAAGTGTGTGTAATGGTATTGGCCTTTGGGAGGCGGGAGGCAATAAGAATACAGTTTCATTAGGGTACCACCAGAAGGTATCTTTCATTTGTTGTCTGCATGGTGACTGTTATTAAATGCCAAGAATTCATTGTGATTTACACTGCTAGGGATTTGTTTTGACTATCCTCCTCTCTCTTGGAAGCATGGGGCTTGTATTGAATGGGTACACTGTGTCACTGACTTCTGTAGTAAGGAAGAATTGAGGATGAGAATTGTACATGTTGCTGGCCTGGGAAAGCCTCTAAGGCAGTTGGTCAGTGCTCCACAAGTCAGCGGTAGCGGAAATACACAGAAATTCCTGTGTGGAATTAATAAAGCAAAGTCACTGTAGTGGCTAAAAGTAAGCTAAGACTTGGATTTCCAACGCAGTTATTTAGCGATGGGGTCATGCAACTTCAGGTAAATAAATGCACACTTTATTTTTTGCTGTTGTTTGTTTGCCTTCTGGGCCTGTCTGTCCTTTGAGACAAACTTAATGCTTCCTCGCAGAAACTTTGGGGGAAAAGCTTTCAGACTAGAGGGAAAATTACATCTGTTTAATCCTATGACAGCTTTTTCTTCCACGTGAGTGTAAAAACATACCTGAACTTTATATTGGAATACAAATCTACCTTCCCTATCTGCTTCAGTTTGGAGTAGCTCTGATCCAAAATGTGCTCAAGTTGCTCAGTAGGTGACCTGCAGTTCTTTGAGGCTGGATTCCAAATCCAGGGTTGTGGTTTAATGCGACCACCACGTACAGCTTTGGTGTTGTCTAAAAAGGTGTTCTTAAATAGTGCCTGTTTTGGTGTATGGTTTCACTTGTTACCTCCTGTAAAGTTGCTGCAAGTTTCAAACTGGGTTGATAGGAGTAAAAGGAAACTAATTACCTTGCTTCCTAGCGGGCAGTATGCAAGAGGTTTCATCCCAGTTTAAATTGTATGCAAGCGGATGAATCTCACAGATAATCTGGAAACTGGATAGCATGATTGACTTCATGCAACTTGTTGCATTCATGCATTACTATTGCGAGTGCATAGCTGCTTAAGTTTGGTGCCTGCGTGTATTAAACTGGGCTACTGGCCGTGCGGCTGAGTCTTGTTGCACCCATGCATGCATCGTGCGTTAGCGATACTGGGCGTACCGCCGCTGCAGCTTGTAGAGTTGGACAGAATTGGCGCCCGTGCTGCTGCAGCTTGTTGCACCCGTGCATTGTACAGTGTTAGTGCACGTGCTGGGGCAACACTCTGAAGCAACATGGGTGCAGATACAGGGCTTGCAGTGCACCCAATGCACCAGCTGCAGCCCCCGGGATTGTGGGCGGATTTGTAGGGGCACGAATCTGGATCCACTTGCAGATGTAAACATTCCACAAAAGAGCTCCCCAGAGAAGGGGCGGAGCTTCCTAGTGGCTGGGGGCGGGGCCTGAGATAGGGGGAGTCTAGGTTTGACCGACGTGCACCTAATCCAATCGTTGACCGGTTCCTGTAGGCGGCATTCAATGAGAGAGGAATGGAGGCGGGACTAGGCGGGGCTTGTTTCCTATACGGACATTTTTCCTCGGTCCCCCCCTTCACATCCCCTTCCTGGGGGTTGTGTCCAATAGGGGCGGGGGATGGGGGTGGGCACTGCGCTGTGATTGGGAGAAGCGGTGAGTGGCAGGCTACGTACCCAATGGAAGCGCGGGGGTCTCCCCCCGTGCCGGGGAGGGGCGGGATTTCCCGGGGAACAGAGAAGCGGGCAGCGCTCGGCGGCCGCCGCCGAGAGACGGTTACTCCATTTTACCCCCCCCCCTCACCGGGGCCAACCATCCCTCGTATCCGTCCAGGCCCAGCCGTCCCTCACCCCCTCCACTGCCCGAACCGAGCAGCCGCCGCCCCCGCCCGGAGGAGGAGGAGGGGCCCGGGGACCCCCCACCCTGCCCGGAGCAGCCGCCGGGGCCGGGGAGCCCTCCCACAGCGCGACACCGCCAGGGACCGTCCCTCTCGAGTAGCCGCCGGAGCCGGGGGGGGAGCAGCCGCCGCCGACCCCGCCAGCGGCGGGAGGAGGGGCCCAAGGGCCGCCCCCGCGTGAGGAGAAGGGGCCCGGAGAGCCACCGGCGGGGCGCGAACCCCCTGGGCGCAGGGGTGGCTTTGAGGTGAGCGCCGAGGGGTCGGGCGGTGTGACAGTCCCGCCGGGCGCCGCGGGGGGCGGGTCGCTCCTTTCCCTTCTCGCTCTCCGTATGGGGCGGGGACTCGCGCCGGTGGCCCGCGCGCTTCGGGCGCCGCCGGGGGAGGGGAGGGAGAGCAGCCTCCCACGCTGCGTCTCCCCCGGGGTTCCCTGCCCCGGCGAGCGGGCGGTTCCGCGCAGCGGGCCCCCGCGTGCGCCGGACACAGGCGCCCCCCACCCCCCGGTGCAGAACGTACACGGAGCCCCCTCCCCCGGCGAGCGTAGCGGACAAGTAGCCGCTCCCACCCTCCGTCCCGGTCGGGTTGTTTTCCCGGGCTCTGGATTAGCGGAGATGAGCTTCCCGAGCCCTTTCCTTCGTTTCGGATCACTCACATTGCACATGCAGCCGCCCCCTTGCCCCGGGAGTCGGTGCAGCGGACACGGGCCCGCCTCCCTTTCCGCGACAAACTCCCTTCCCCTAAGAAGCGAGTGCATGGAGTATAAGCCGTACTTGGATAGCCCGCGGGCTGCATGGCACTCAGCCCGCCCCCGTCGTGCCCCTACCGGAGTCCACCCCCCGGAATCCCTCGGTACCGAGTACATTGCACACGGGCCCCGCCCCCGTCCCTGGGACACCCTCTTCCTCTCAGTACTGGATGCGTTCCACGCAGGCTCCTCCCTCTCCCCATCTCTGCTCTCACCCCGGTGCCGGGAGGGTGGCACCCAGCCTCCTCCCCCGCGCCCGTCAGTCAGTGCTGGCATTGCACACAGGCTCCGCCTCTGGGGACGTCGCCTTCCCCGGTACACTGCACGCTGCTTGCTCCTCCCACTCCTCTTCTCCGTCCGTGCAGGTCTTGGGTGATTTGCACACAGCCGCCTCCTCCCCTGTACTCTTCCCTTATGGGGGCTTTGCATTTCGGCTCCTAGCCCTCTCCGATCCCTTACCGGAGACCCGCGGTCAGCGGGTCCATTGCACACAGCACCCTTATTGGGGACCCACACCCTGTGGTCACTCAGCCTCGGCTAGTTACACGGAGCAGTATTGACCCATGCACTCGTCTGGCGGTTCTCCCCGGTTGTATCCCAAACGCTCCGGGGTAGCCGACTGGATTTGATCCCTGCAGCGAGGCAGCGATGTTCGGAGGTCTCCTTCCTTAGCAGGGTGGGGGTAACTGGACGCTAAGCACTAGGTAACTGGCTGGCGGAAGGAAGCTCTGTCAGCAAAGGCCAGTGGCTTGGGGACAGCCTGTCTTCCACGTGCCTGTGATGTGTATCTGGAGGGTGTCCAGAGCACATCCATACCTCCAGCCGAGTTAGAGCTGTGTTGTCCACTGGGGCTCCTGCAGGCTCACTCCAGTTATTTAAGAGCATGGGGTGAAGTGGGGGCTTGGGTGTGTGTGGGGGGGTGTTTTGCATTTTGGGGAGAGAGGCAAAAGACTGTCCAGTGGTCCTTTATACTTCAAAGTACCCGATCACAGGGAAAGGGCAGCCAGTCACCTCCCATAGTATAGTATGGCTGGAGCTTCTGCATTAATCATCAGCCTCTTGTGCTTGTGTAGTCTGTCCTCAAATGCTCCATGTATGTGCAGAGCCAGCTAGGAGATAATTGGGCTGAGTGAGCATGCTGAACAGCAGAAGATGGGCATAGTTACTACAGAATATTCCTGGGTTGTTGTAAAATATCCAGTGTGTAATTCTTTCGTTTGGAGAATTTAAATCTCTTGTTAATGATGTACATTTCTATGGTAATCAGAAACCTCAGGTTTTTACAGATTAAAAAAAATACAGGCTGCCTTTTAGTACTTTACTCTCACTTGATTCCTCATTGTACAGTTCATATTGTTTACAAATACTCAGGAAGAGGGAGCTAAATAAAACATGTTTGAGGTGTGGAAATAAACTGAACTGAGTTGTGTTAGTGTGGATGAGCAGCTGAAAATGATGATATCAGTGGGGTTTCTGCAGATTTTCATAGAACTTAACTAAAATCTTCAGATTTATTCCTTCAACCCACCTCGTTCATCACCATATTAATAGTGTAAAGTAGGGGTAGTCAGTTATTTTTTTGTCAAGGTCCAGACTCCAGAGAAAATAATAATAATAAAAAAAAGTAAATAAAAAGATTTTGGGATCTGTTAAAAAGCACCTGGTGGTCTGGATTTGGCTTGCAGTCCGCCTATTTATCACCCCTAGTGTACAGCAACTGTTTAGAGTATTTCCTGTAGAAAGTATTATTTTAAAATATAAAAACAATATTTTACATTTGCCACAGTTCCTAACAATAAATATACATGGTTAGGTGCCTGTGTTTCTTGTTCTGCTGCTACTTTTTGGTTTTGGACACAGCATCACTTATGAGTAACTGGCCTATTCTGCTTTCACTCTTTATACCCACTCTGAAGGGACATGTAGATTTATTAGAATTTCCAGTTTCTTTTGAAATAACTCCTATCAAAGGACTGTTGCAGTTTCTAGATAGAAAAACTGCAAAGCTATGCATAAGAACCCTGCACGGAATAACATAGAGGCATGTAGGAGTCTGAGAATTACTCTTAGAGTATTCTGCTACTAACATTAATTTTTTAAATATTTTAATCAAGAACTGGCATCCTTCTCTACATGTATACTCCTCACAATCTTTAAATTTATCAGTGGCCTGCACTGAGTGTATCACTTTCAGTATCTTTGGGTTGTTTTTTTTTTTATCCCTTTGCTTACTGTACATCAATAGAAACTGCATTAGGGTTTTACCTGGGGTTGTAGGTAACTGGGAATGGTATTCTCATAAACTGTAGAAGCATTAATATATTTTGTATTTGTTTTGTCAAATGCCAGATTCCTTCCTTGAATCTGGGCCAATGAAACACAGAATACAAAGTGTTTTTTTATAGTATTGCCCATGTAGATATGACATCAGTACATGCACCAATATAAACTGGTATTTGCTTAAGATACATCTGCTGTATCAGAGCAAGATATGTTCTATTTGGACGACTGAAACTGTTTTGTAAAACTGACAAATACTTGCTGTTTAAATGGAAGCTGCTTGAGTGACCAAATGTGTCATGAGGAATGTGTGAACTTTTTGATTACCGGTTTTTTCTGAAAAACTATAATCCAGAACTAGGTTAGTCTAAGTATATTCAATGAGTGGGATTTATTTCATAGCGCTGTGTTAGGCACAGTACCAACTGGAAGGGGTTAAAAATTTAATATAAATATAAACTTACCTGTATTTAAATATAATGGTCAGGTATGACTTGTTTAGTGTCTGCTATAAGTGAACAAACTCATTTAAAAGAACACTATGTACAATGAAGCACCTTTGAATGAGTATCTAATTAAAGAATAGATGTCCAAGGTGGCCTTGTGGTTGTGGTCTGTACTGCTGTGCCTGAGGCCCAGGTTTGATTTGGGGACTCGTCTTCTCCGTGCCAAGTGTTTGAGTGAGTGATATGCGTCAGGTATGCCCCTCAGCTCCTCACCCCAGTCTTGCAGTGTGTCCTGGGTTCATGCCCCCAGCCTGCATGTCCTCAGCTCCCTCCGCAGAGGGCAGGGTTTCCCCAAATGCCTGCTCACTTGGGGGAGGGGCCCAGCGGGACAGGGAGAATCTGAGTCTTTCAGAGTGAAGAGGCCTCCCAGGATGCTAGCTCATATGAGGGGCAGGAAGAGGAGCCCAGGTCCCCCTAGAGGGGCAGATGCCCTTAGATGCTGGCTTACGCATACCAGGGGAGAATGTGGGGCTGACAGGTTCACCACCCACCCACCTGAATGTCACCTCTCCCTGCTTTGAGTGGTGGAGACCATTTGGGCCACAATCAGAGCCACAGTTTGATTCCCTAGGTCTGCTCAAAAAAAGTTGGTAGAATCTGTCAACCTTAAGAAATGCTTCCTCCTCTCCACCCCCAGGGTTCTACGTCTTGAGAACTTCTTGCTTGGATGACCCCAAATTTGCATCCCCTTGAGGCATACTAAATTTCAAAACAATATGAATAAGCATGTGGATTTTAGAGCATTTGAAGTCAGCGGAAGTGAGTTTTCAGCCTTAACTATAGCAGAGCTGGTTTTCTGCAAAAATAAGGGCTGCAGTATGGAGAGGGAAAAGGTGTGTGGTTACCAAATGATTGTATCCTCAAGAGTGTGATTGGGATTCAGTGGACTCTGTGCAAGGGTTTAAAGAAACTTTCAATACACTAAAAGGTAAAGTGTAAAAGAAAACTGAAGCAGTAAAATAGAAAACTATTATTTAATACTCTATTAATGAAAATGTTTTAGGAAACAGTACTATCTTAAGTGAGTGTCTAGTGATAAGATTTTAGTGTAACAAGATGCCAAAAAAATCACCTCTGGTTGAACTGAGGAATTGTCTGAAACTTGAAGTGGTATATAGGTAGCTCACCCATTAGTTGCGTGCCATCTCAGTGCAAACCTGTGAATGCCAGATGTCCTCAGCAAGGATGGTGGCACTTCAGACTCCATCTTAGCTTTCACAATGCAGGCTTTAGGATAAAGTGGCACTGGTAAGTCATCCCCCTTCCTTCCCCCCCCCCCCTTCTACCATGGGTGGCTTTAATTGGCCCTTTTATGTGCAGTGTTGTTGATCTCATGGTTAAGGCACTGGGTTGGATCTCAAGAGATTGCAATTCAATTCCTGGCCCTGCCACAGACCTTCTGCATGACCTTGGGCAGGTCACTTAATCTTTCAATTTTCAATACAAATGGGGATAAATACTCTCTACTTAATGGGGCTGTTGTGAAGATAAATTTGTTGATAATTGTCGTGCACTCAGTGATGGAAGCGATTATACACACCTAGATGGCATCTGGATTCACTAACAATTAGACACATTTAATTTTGCTAGCTGGAAGGACTGTCCTGGCTGTCTCTAATGTCATACTGCTTGGCACAGAGGTACAGATCTGACTTCCCAAACAACATTGGGTTTTGTTAAAATATTGGCTTTCAGTGAAATGGTGTGGAGACTGTTGTCTACTGTTACCACTGGAGACAAGTATTGAAGAAATAAGAGTAATATTAAGGAAATTGAAATTGTTATTAAATGGTGGTAGAGCTATACATTTTCCAGTTTCTCTGCCTTGAACAGCATATGGACACAGTGCCGTTATAACAAAATACCACAGACACTGAACTATGGAAAACTCAATTAAGAAATACTAGGCTGACTGGAGTTCTTGAAGTCATGTAAAGAGAAGAGAAATACAGGATGTTTTTCACACTGGATTACAACATGCAATAGATAGATCTCTTCAGGTTTACTTTGCCTGCTGTTGTGATGTGTCATTCATGGTCAGGCCAGTCAGGGAGCACTCAGTACAGGCCTTGTTGAACATGTAGGTCTTGGAATGAGAAATGTTGTGTTGAAATTGGCATACAAACCAGTTTAGTTTCCAGGATTTATAAATCGTTTTCTGTCTAGATTGCAGTTTTGGTCTTCTCCAGCATTGAAAGCTTTTATGGTTGTTAAAGCCAGAGCAGAAAATGTAGGCCTATATGTATTCCTCTGTCTGGATGGGGGTGTGCTCTTGGTTGCACATTTGTATCTTTTTCCTCCCCATTGCTGCATTCTTAGGTATTCTGAGCACTAATGATGGAAGAAATGTTTTTGTAGAAATTGGACACCATGGAGGTGGGGAAATTTACTTCTTATGTGAAGTTTTGATTCACTTTGTGTTCTCACAAATTATTACTGTGTAATTTTCAGAGTTGGGGCCATCACTAACAGCTGCTGCTGTGACAATGTGTAAATTAATGCCTCACCACCACTTTTCTCATTCTCCCTTTTCATGTCTGGGTTGAGGTGAGTGGGGTTTAAGATTACCCTAGCTGCATCTAGTCTGAGGCCTGGGTAAGATCCATAGCTGCATAATCAATGGGCTGCCAGCACTTCACCTTGCTGTCAATTCTCAATGTTTCAGGGAGTTCATTTAATGTCTTTTCAGTATCTATATTAGGTACTTATATGGTCCCCAGTTCCATAGTATCTGAATGCCTCACAACCTTTAATATATATTCTAGCAACACGCCTGTGGGGTAGGTCAGTGCTGTTTTTCCCATTTTTCAAATGGAGAACTGAGGCACAGAGCAAATAACTAGCCCAAGGTCACATAGGAAGTCTGTGGCAGAGCAGGAAATTGAGTGCAGGTCTTCTGAATCCCAAGCACTAGCTAAGATTTCTCATTTCCCTGCCCCTACCCACCACTCTTTCCATGGTCCAAATGAGAAGAAACCATAAGTGTTTCAAGCTATTTTACTTTCTCAGGTAAAATCTATCCCTGTCTGACCCCCTCAGCTCTTCCCTCCCCAACTTTTCTGTCCCTCTGTCCCTTTTCTCCTCCCCCACCCTATTTTGCTTTCTTGCTTCTGCAATCCTTTTATTTCTGCTAACGTCTGAAATCCCCACACTTCCTTTCTTTTGTCTTTTGGATGTGTATGTATGTGTGTGTAGATTTCTAAGGTCCACTTGTTGTCTATCCATATCAGGTCCTCTCCTCGTTTTAAGACCCTTTTCTCTCCCTCCTCTCCCTTCATTAAAGCAGGTTTAGCAACCTCATTCAGGCCAAGTCTATACTACACACTTCAGTATAACTGCATCACTCAGGGATGTGGATTTTTCACACCCCATAGTGACGTAGTTAACCCCCCCAAGCTGACAGCGCTATTGTTGGTGGGAGAGCTGCTCCTGTCGACATAGCTACCACCTCTCGTGGAGGTAGAGTTATTAAGCCAATGGGAGAGCTCTCTCACGTCAGCTTAGCGCTTTTGGTGAAGACTCTTCTAGCGGTGGAGCTGCGCTGATGCAAGTTTGTAGTGTAGATCTGCCCTCAGTTAGTGCAGTTCTGTCCAGAGTCTACAATTTAAAAAACAAAGTAATAATAGAAGTATCAGCGTTGTACATATTATAGTTATAAACCTGTATAAAACCTTTTAGGAACATATGTTAAAACTTCAGACAGCTTGTGAAAAGATGTCTGCAGCATGCAATTTGAATTAGGACATGAGGGTCACCGGATACATCACTCTGTATTAAACTGTTCCTTGTTATGCTTTTTCTGAGAAATCCTGGAATTTGGGGATATATTGAGCTCTCCCATTTGTTAAAAAAAAAAAAAGAGTCTAGGGATACATGTTCAGTATGTGACTACACAGTTGGCATAGCCTTTCTCAGAAATCTCTTACATCTTTGGGGATTGAGATCTTCTTTCTCTGTGATCGCTGTTCCATGATTAGTTCTTGAAAAAGGAACTCATCTGCTAAAAGATTCCTAGTCCTGACAGGTGTTGAGATAGAAGACCTTTAAAAATTACATTATTCTTATTACCATATTGCTCTTTTTCCATTTTGTGTTTAACAACTTATCTCAAATCTGTAGAGCTGGAAACCAGTGCTTAGATTGGGGTGGGCAAACTTTTTGGGCCGAGGGCCACATCTGGGTGGGAAAATTGTATGCAGGGTTGGGGTGCGGGAGGGAGTGCGGGGTGTGGGAGGGAGTGCGGTGTGCAGGAATGGGCTCAGGGCAAGGGATTGGGGCAGAGGAGGCGTGCGGGGTGTACGAGGGGCCTCAGGGAATGGGGTTGGGGTGAAGGAGGGGGCTCAGGGCAGGAGTGCAGGAGGGGTGCGGACTGCTGGAGGGAGCTCAGGACGGGGTTGGGGTACAGGAGGGGTGCAGGGTGCAGCAGGGGGCTCAGGGCAGGGGTGCAGGAGGGGTGCGGACTGCTGGAGGGAGCTCAGGACAGGGGGTTGGGGTACAGGAGGGGTGCAGGGTGCAGCAGGGGGCTCAGGGCAGGGAGTTGGGGTGCAGGAGGGGTGCGAGGTGCGGGCAGGGGGCTTAGGGCAGGGAGTTGGGGGGTGGGGTGCAGGAGGGGTTCGGGCTCCGGCCCAGCACCTCTTACCTAAAGCGGCTCCGGGGTGGCAACGGCACCCCCCCTTCCCCCTCAGGAGCTGCAGGGATGTGGTGCCGGCCACTTCTGAGAGCGGCACGGGGCCTGCGGCACCACGGGGGGGGGCAATCACGCGGGTCGAATCCAAAACCCTGAGGGGCTGGATCCGGCCCATGGGCCGTAGTTTGCTCACCCCTGGTTTAGATCATCTAAAAGCTTGGAATGACCAATATTAGTTTCTACCCGTAAGCAGGTGCTTGAGTAAATGCTATGTTCTGGATGTAGAATCCAGACACAATCTGGGTTAATCTATTTCTTTGTCCTTTTAGTCTACAGTAGAGGCTTAGTGTTGGATAAAAGCCTATTTTGTACATTGGAAGTATAAATAAAAATAACATGGTATTTATGTTTTAGCATTGTCCTTCATCTTCAAGTCCTTGATACTCACTCTAGGTACTTAAATGGGTCACAGTCATTACACATGTATCCTCAAAACAAGATGTGAGCTTTCCCCTTTCACAAGGACATGGAGAGAAATCAGGTGCCAGAATAGCCCTCCCCAAGGCAGATGCATATATTTTACAGGTTGTCTAAAAGATAGCACAATTGCTGGGATTTTTGCCCCATTATTGACTCTGCAGTCATATCTTCAACTAAGAATTGTACCTGCCCTGTGGAGGGGTCAGTGGCTTTGAAGGACCCTGTGACTGAAATTTGGAAATTTACAAATTCCTCCGTGATGCCTCCCTGGTCTTGGTCACACAATCTTCTTTCCGTCTTTACCAGTCACTTTATGGATGGGAGAGCCTTCTAGTAATGCTCTTGGAGAGGAGGAATTTGCAACAAAGCAGGAGCTCATTGCATCTGCCTTTTAATGGGGAAAAGATATTTGGGGAAGCACTAGATCAAGCCTTCAGGATCTCAGTGATGAAAATAAAGTCATTCCAGAGCCCAAGAGACCATATTTGTCTTCTCAGATTAGAGACTGGTTGGCATAATGAAGATCTCCACCCAGGCCTTGGTATAGGCCAGCATTCCAGAGATTGTACCTGACCAGAGCCCCTTGAGCCTGCCCGTGTCCCTCTCCCCCTGAAGCAGACTTCAGCAGAATAGAGGATCACTGAGTGCTCTCTGATTTTTGCATGTTACTCTGTGGACTTTTGTACCTTTCTGCAATGTTACAGGTTTTTCCCCTGGCCATTGGCTCAATCTCCACAAAGAGTGTAGTGGTGGTAGAGCCACAGAGGAAACGTCATATTCTTCCATATCTGGCTGGCTGGCTGGCTCATGAAAGTCTTCACTCTGGTAGGAACCAGAGAAGCTGTCCAGGAATCAGCAACTCTCTTGATGTGGCTGGGATTTATGATCAGATACAAAAAAGCAAAACCTGATCCCATGTCATCAGCTGAGTTAGTATGGTGGTAGGAATGGGTCTTCCATCACAGAAGAGAGTACAAACGGCAAGACAACTTAGCAGAGCAGATCAGAGCATCCTTCAGCATCTGAGCCAAGAAGATGTCTTCCTTAATTGATCTAGCTCTGTAGGTCAGGAAGCATTTTGGTTCACAAGCTGCTCTCACAGTGGTGAACAAAGGAATGGGGTGGGGATTACATGTGAGGATTCAGAGTCTCTTGAAGCTCAGGCTGTCCCTACAGTTGTGGGAGAGATGTAACTAAACTCAAAGTTGGAGGTCACTTCAAGGACCTACGATTTGGGGTAAGGACTGATGCCAGCCTCAAGGGTTGGGGAACCACCCTGCAGTCCCATTCATCCCACATGGGAGAGATCTCTGCGTGTGAACTGGCTGGAGCTTAGAGCAGTCAGAGTAGTGTGTGCTGGTCTGCAAGGACCAGAGACAGGAGTAAGCAGTGTTGCCTGGATTGCCAGCAAGCAAGGTGGTGCCAGGAGTGGAAAGTTATTCTTATAGGGCAGAACACAATTTGTTGCTCACTAAAGAGGTCCATGTGGCATGGTCCCTCAACATTTAGCCTGAGCTGCCAGAAATTCCATCTGAGAGATTGGTTGCTTAGGACAGGGTTTTTTCCATCTAGTCTGCATTCTCTAAAGACCTATGCAAAGGGAAGTCCTTTTTATGGATTCCATAGGGGCTAGAAAAGATGACAGAGTCTCTAGGTCTTTAATGCACTTGAATAATCATTTTTCTATTAAGGAAACTTTAGTTTACAGATGGGTTCCCTTGCTCTCCCCCCCCCCCCCCCCCCCCTTGAGTGAAGGTTTATTTCATGGGGCATAGTCACTTCTTGGGCCAAGAGGAAGTTTGTGGATGAGCTCTGACAAGCAGCAATCTGAAGTTTGGTCCACATGCTCACTGACCATTACAGAGTGAAGGTTGGTGTATCTGTGGATCTGGCCTTTGGGTGTAGTTCTAGGAGCTGCTCTCAGACATGAGGTATCCTAATCTCCCAGGTAGTGAGCCTGCATGGTATATCCCAATCCAAAATATCGGACCTTCCATCATAGAAATGAGGCTTTTGGTATTCTCTTGTAAACTCACTTTCTGCACAGGAGTACCCACCAGTCTGGAAGCCCAGCCTAGTGTGAGTTCTAATTGGGTTATTGTCAGTTTTCATACTTGGTTATATTAGCATTAGATGATGAGTAAGCATTCAACTAGAGAGCCGAGGCAGCTACAGTGCTTGCAGGGGAGTGGAGGTGCCAAAGCTTCACCTTTGCTACCTATCACTAAGAGTGAGGAGGAGAAGCCCTTTCCAGGTTTGGACGGACTGCTCACCCAGTAAGTGAATGTACAAGAGAAGGATAAAATTTGCCTACATACCGTGCCACTCAGTTATTGTTTACTCTGGTGTGCAAGGCAGCTGTCAAGCTTATAGCATGTAACCTCTGTGTGTAATTTGTGCAAAAATGGCCTTGGATCTTTAGTAAAAATTAAGAGCAAACAGGGCCTGGTTTTAAGTTTACATCCAAAATATCCACATACAGTATCCTGTGTGGAACTTCATTGTCTGCCTTGGGAAGCTAAAGGGTTGAGTTGACCCTGTAAACATTTTAACCAGGCAGTCTAGGAATTCCAGACTTGATGGTTAGACGATTAAGCCAACCTTGCCAGCAGATGACATGTAGCAGATAACTCATCCTTGCACCTCTGCAAGACTATAGTAAATCTATAATCTGAGATCTTCTGTTGCTCCTTGGAAGAAAAGGCTGACCTTGTAGTCCCAGGTGGAATTGTAATCCTCATAACAGGTAAGTGTGCAAGACTCTTTTAGCAGTTATTTGACCTTTACACAGCCTTTTAGGCAGCTCAGCATCTACTTTAAACCTTGACTAGCCCAGCAAAAGTGAAAAGTGGAATGTGTTTCTTTGGGCGAAGACACACAAACAGCAGAGCTTTGTTAGACATGCACATTGTATTAGATGGTCTCTGCAACTGTATCTTTCACTTCAGTGTTTCTGTATTCTGGAATTATACCCCTGTGCAGGTTATGCATTAGGCCTATTATAGCTGGCTCACTTTCTGCTTGGCTGCAAACTGTGAATTTGGATTGAAAAGTTTCATGCCCAGTTTGTTGGGGAGAAGTGGGAGGAGAGAGAGCATTAACTTTGTAACTGCTGGAAATGCTTTTGTGATGATTGCATTACTGATGGTATGCTACTGCTCTGTTAAAAGGGTAAGGAGTGAACTAAGCCTAGAGAGACTAACAATATAAGAATGGGGAGGGGACAGAACAAAAATTAAGTGGACACATAGGGACTTACCTCTCAGCTGCTCCATATTCCTGAGCACGCATTGTAAGTGAGTACTATCAAGGCTTTGCTTTGACTTGACTTAGACCTGGACTACACTACAGCATTAGATTGACATTAGGCAGCTTACATCGACCTAGCTCTGTAAGCATCCACACTAAAATGTAGCTCGTACCAATACAAGTTGCCCTGAATGTCAACGTAATAACTCCACCTCCACGAGAGGCATAGCGCTTAGGTCAATATAGTTAGGGTGCCGCATTGTCTGTGTAGACACTGTATTACTTACATTGCCTGTTGGCTATCAGCCCAGCGCAGGGCTCACAGCTGGAGTCTCTGCCTCCCCACCGGGATGGGGACTCCAGCTGTCACTGTCCCACATGATTAAGTCAGCAGAAGCTCCTGGTGAGGATGCACACCACCGACAGAAGGGGCAAGGTGTGGACGTGAACCATCACTTTAATTACTGTGGCAGCTATATGTTGACTTAACATGTCGACTTAATTTTGTAGGGTAGACATGCCCTTATTATCACAATGTTGATGTGAAATTCTAGATGGCGCTTCTATCAAAGGTGCGTGGCCAAATTCTGCTGTTTTACTTGATTAGATTCCAGCTGTGCTATCTGTAAAATATTTTTTTACAAAGCTAAAATGTTTCTAAACCCTAGGAGGGTAACAGTAAATGAAATCATGGGGCAGATGCTGGAGTCATTTGCAGAGACCAGTCCAAAAACAGCAGACAAAACCGGGAAAATCAACTCAGTTTCTCCTGGATTTTTGCCTTTCTGTTCTCCAGATGTCACTGTGGTCTGCTAGGCTCAGTACCCTATGAATTAGGTTTTAGTAATTTCCTCCTCCCCATTCCAGAGTTTATTGATCAGTATCAGAAGGCCCCTCGCAATAGATATGGTAGGTTCCTGATGGGAGATTCTTTTCTGAGAGATGGAGGAAGCTTCACAGTACAACTTCAACAACTAAAAAAGTGAGATCCAGCAAGAAGGGGAGAGAAAGAAGAACTAGTGAAGGAGAAAAGAGGCTCCAGGGAAAGCAGTAAGAAGTTACACAATTAGTCTTTCTTAAATACTAAGAAGCTACACATGGACTTTTGATACACAATTTGTTGTGCATATACTTGTTATACCTACATATATTGATGATCACTGTTTGTCATCTGGTTGGCTAATTAAGCACTCAAACTGAAGAGTTAGTATAACTTAGAATTTTTTTGGAAGCTGATATTTGAAGTGAGGCATGAAGGTTGTTGGTTTACCAGTGTTTTATTGGGGGGAGGGATGAGCCCAGTTACATCTGCTGGGGGACTGCTTCTGTTAGCTTCCTTGCTAGCAGTGAATTGTGTTCATTAATTACACTGAAACTGACAAGGCTATATATTTGCTTTGGAAAGACCCAGTTTTATTCCAGACCGCAGAGAAAAAAGTTTCACTCTTTAGGATGTGGTGCTGGATTGGAGAGAGAGACTGAATGTGCTTGAACACTCTCAGTGGTTGTATGAAGAATAAGTAACTTCTCAGGAATGACATTAACTGTCATCACCTAGAAGGAAGCAGTTGTTGAATATACTGGCTGGAAAGGAGAGGTCATGCAATTAAAGAGAAGAATTTACAGAATTTGAAGGGGTGGGAGGTCAGAAGAATGACACAAATTTAGAGTGAATTAGGGAATCGCTATTTGGGTTAGAGCAGGAGCATATGCCTTTTTGGATGTGTGTTGCAGGAAGATCTTGAGGGAGCTGCAGGTGGGTTGTTCATCGTTGTCTTCTGATGTCCTGAGGAAACATTGGGGCCAATTTTTGACACTTAGCCCTGCTCCACTTTGTGACACTGGTGATCTGCAATGACACTGGGGGCTGGGTAAAACTTATTGGCGAGGAATGTGGAATCAAAACTAAATTTACTAGCAAGTCTGTAGTTTTTTCTTGTTCTGGATTTACTACTAACTTTTATTTCAGCGTGTAAAATCTGAGAGAACCTCATCTTTTGACCCCTAAATTATTTAGAATTAAATTCCGTACCCACTCCCAAAGCTTCTTGAAACCCCTTCCCACAGGGCAGGCTAACATCCTACCTGGGCTGTTGCCGCTGCAGGTTCACAGCTGACATACTATGAGTTTCACACTTTCAATGTAAGCACTTAAAAGACTTTCAGCTATCCATTGAAGATTCACCACCACAGTGAAAGAGCTACTTGGACTTCTGTTGCCAGAAACTTCTCAACCATCTCCAGTCTGTGTAGTATGCAAACGTGGCTTTGTTCAGAATCTACATATGTTAACGATGTTCAAATTAGAAATGTACTTCGGTTTAGTTTGTTGAAGAAATTATCAACTTCTATTTTGAAACTGAATATTTGAGTTCTAAAACAGGCTAGTATTTAAAAAAATGCAATTTTACTATTTCACCTGAAAAAATTAATCCTGATTCCAAACCCACATCCCCCCTCAAAAAAATTATCCAAGAAATAATTAAGTTAAATGGATGCCCAGAAACCTGCCTTACCTATGCTATGCCTCCTGTTGATGAGCTCAGCATTGTATTCATTGAGGGAGAATGATTAATCACTTCTGTTTATTAATTGAACTGTTTTAGCAGGTTTTGTAGAGCTTCCCTGAGCATGAGTTCAGAATGAAGCGGCGATTGGATGAGCAGGAGTCACCGGTGTACGCGTCACAACAGAGACGTATCACCAGCAGCACAGAAGCTTTCCAACACCAGCACCGTGTGCTTGCTCCAGCACCTCCTGTATATGAGGCGGTTTCGGAGACCATGCAGTCTGCCACTGGAATTCAGTATTCTGTAACTCCCAGCTACCAGGTATGCCCGCTTGTTACTTAGTGTGAACAGCAATGACTGTACAATGCAAGGTGCAGGTTTAATAATCTATGGTGGGGTTCTACATGTGACAGCAGTTACTATTTTGCCAAAAATGGCCTCTTAAATTAAGACCCCAATTTAACAGTATATTTAAGCACGTGCCTGATTTTTAAGCACTTGCTTTAAGTCCCATGATTTTAGTGGCAACTGATCATAAGCTTAAAATTAGGTATGTGCTTAAGTACCTTGTTGAGTTAAGGCCTAAATTGGGGACCCTTGTACCCTGATCTCTGAATTATCTCCTATTCAGAAGTAGGCCAGTAAGTGCGGTTTTTTCCCTTTTAAGTAGGATAGTTTGTCCTGCAGCCACTCAACCTTTGCTGTGATCTTTTCAGCTCATAAACTCAGAAAGACTGGATTGGGTCAGTACTTGGATGGGAGACTTCCAGGAAAATCCAAGTGCAGCAGGAAGTGATGTGGGTGATTGATTAGGTGGCATTCTTCCTTTTCAGATCCTGACCTTTTGTGCTTATTAAAGGAACATTGCCAATTTGAAAATCGCATCATCTGAAAAATTTGTACTTATTAATCTAATAGCAGCATGTAAGATTTCTATAAATGAAACACTTTAGAGAGAAATATTTGTCCTCTATTTTTCTCAGTGTTTGTTTAGTTTTTTCCCAGCATTCTATATATCATCCTTGCCTTGGTTTTGTTGCTGGTCAGTTGCACTTCCCATCTCATGCACTGGCCTGGGGAGCAACTCGTGCACATGCTACCCCAGGCTCTCCAAAAGGAGGTTCACTACTAACAGCAACAGCAGGCAGATAGCAGGCGGGCATGTACTCAGAGATGGGGATAGAGGTCTGGAGAGTTGGCCCAGGTAAGTTTGATGTTGCTCTCCGGCCTTCTTAAGAGTCTTCTAAATGTGAATGGAGGAGCAAAAAACCTTGCTTGTTTTTGTTTTGTTTTGAAGCATGTTCTCTATTAAAAAACTGGATTTTTTTTAAATCAAATTTTTAAAAAATTCAAGCTAAGTATTCATTAAAGAATTTTTCAATTTAACTTTTTGCTTGTTTATGATGTATAAAGGAGGCCTGAAAAGTGCATGCCCAAAAGAGTTTGTTCTGCTTGTCTATCCTGATTTTTCTAAAGGTAAGCATCAAGTTTGGGTATTCCCAAGTTTTTGCTGGAGGATCTCTGGGAGGTCCAAAGGATCTTAATTGAGAGCTCTAACACCTACATTGAAGAGCTATGGTGTTGAATCTTTAACAAAGGCTTTCTTTATCCAAAATTTTCATCATTGTGCCATTAAATAGGTGGTAATAGATAGAAACGAAACCAGAATTTGAATCTCATAGAATCAGAGTTTAAGACCAGAAGGGACCACCAGAACATCTAGTCTGACCTCCTGTAACTCACAGGCCGCCAGCCCTACCCAGTGCATGCACACTAAACACAACAACTGAAATGAGATCAAAGTATTGCATTGCACAGGAGACTAGGCCGTTATGAGCCATGGGCAGAGAATAGGAGGGACCCAGGTGCACTGGTGCCTGAGGCCCCAAAGATGTCAGGGAAATGCTTAAATGAGAGAGCCCCAGAAAATACTGGCAAGTGACCTGCACTCACACTCTGCAGAGGAAGGTGAAAACCCCCCAAGGTCACTGCCATTCTGACCTGGGAGAGAATTCCTTCCTGACCCCACATTCAGTGATCAGTTGGACCCTGAGCATGTGAACAAGAATCAGCCAGCCAAGTAACTGAGAGAGAATGCCACCTTAGAGACCTGGCCACCCCCCAAATGTCCCATCTCCAGGCATGGCTATCTCTGATGTGTCAAAGGAAGGAGATAAAAAAAACCCTGCCAGAATACATGGGGGGAGGAGAATCCTTCCTGTCCTCTGCCAGTGGCTGGCTGAAACCCTGAAGCATGAGCTTTTTAGGAATGTAAGACATAAACCAGATGTGAGCCCTGGGGTTGTTGAGCCCTGCCTCCTACCATCACAAGCAACCCTGATCATGCAATCGCACTGATAAATTTGTCCAAATCTGCCTGAAAATCTCTTTCCCTTCTCTACTTTCGCTCCTGGCTCTTGTGGTGGTATCACATCACTAGTTCTCCAGTCATCAGAGAGCCTTCCAGGCTGGACAGGACCTGAATTTCTATCATAAACACAGAGAGGGTTCCCTCCTTTCGTACTTCTGAAAAAAATCTTCAAGGCCTTTGTAAATCAGAGAAAATGAAAGAAACCAGCCATTTTTTCCCCTTTTTGCAGGTCATGGTTAAAGAGCTCAAAATGCATTTAATGAATAAGGCTGTTAGTCTTGGTGCTATGGTGAAAGTACAGACTTGGTGACATTCTGCCAATTCAGAATTGTAGTTTGTATTTTTTCATCCAGAGATGCTGAAGCATTTATTTATAAACAACTACAGTGCACAGCTGCCCAAAGAATTGGATAAAGGTTCTTATACCCATTTTACAGATAGTCACCAGATGAAATTTATGCAGCATCTGTGCATTAAGGAATGGATAGGACTCGAGGCTGCTTTTAAACTAGCTTCACAATAAGCAGCTATTGTTTCACCACAGAAGTGGTTGCATTTCAGTACTGTGAGTGTTGTGCCTTGGTGAAAGGCGCTATGTAAGTCCATGTCCTCATTGAAGCATGAATTGTTAGTGTACACAATTTTTCCAGTAGGGAATTTCCAAGAGCAGATAAAGCCCTAACCCCCAGCTGCTTTCTTATCTTTCCTCTCCAGGTGTCGGCTGTGCCACAGAGCTCAGGCAGTCATGGTCCTGCTATAGCGACCGTCCATAGCGGACATCATCACACTACACCAGTGCAGCCTCATGGAAGCCAGGTGGTGCAGAGTCATGCTCACCCGACCCCTCCAGCAGCACCAGTGCAGGGGCAACAGCAATTCCAGAGGCTTAAGGTAACACCAAGTTCCAGTTTATCATTCTGTAAAATAGGTGTTTTGAAGGGCAGCATCTGCTTAGTTGGTGGTAGTTTCATCTGCGCAGGTGTCTGATGTAACTGGATGAGAGATCTCAGGTAAGAGTTGCTGGTTTTGTAATAATCTTTTTGTAATGAAGGATCGTTAGTCTAGATTTATGGACAACTTGGTGGGAGTTGGAACTTGGCCTTTGGCATGGTGCTCAGAACAAACCCAAGAGTCTGGCACTAGCATTATGTGTAGGGAATACAGAGTCCCATGTAGTCTGTGCTGTACCAGTGTTCATCAGCAAAACCCCTGACTTCTGTGACCTGGTAAACTCTGTGGTGAGCTTTAGTTTGTGTAGCAGCCTAAATGAATGGAAAAATCACATTTTATTGAATGTCAGAAGTAAGTATTGAAGTTCTGTATATTCATTCACTAAAATCTTTAACGCTATCGACTTCTGTCTGCGTTGTGCTGCTGCAGAGCAGGCGGCAGTTTCTGAGGCCTGTGCCAGAAGTTTGGGGGTAATCTGGGGCCCTTGGCTATTGCATATGTAATACCAGCCTCCCGGAAGAGCCAGTTGGACTGTCTGTTAAAAGCTTTCCTGATGAGCCACAGAAGCCTGGAATTCATGACTTGAAAGCTGGCCCTGTACACTGTTAATATTTCAGTATGAAGAAGGGGATTTAGGCTGTGTAAGCCAAAGACTCCCCCGCCCGTCTCCGTTAATGCATTTTCTTTTCAAATGCTGTAGCAAAATAATGAAATCTGGAATTCTAATCAACAGGTTTAGGGAGGAATGAAGGGGGGCCAAGGAGCTTTGATGCAGAGCCCATGTGTGAAAGGGTTAAACTACCATGGCATCTAGAGGCTTTTCTGAATGTGTTGCTTTGTGTGGGTGGGTGTAGAGGAGATGCTTGGGAGTGAGCAAGGCTCTGTTCTTAGACTGTTCGCAATAAATTCCCTTAACCCCCTCCCCCAACGAAAAATAACACATTGAAGTGGTTAAATTCAGATCAGCTGTAGTAAGAACACATGTATATGATTTTATGTCTATTTCTTACTCCTCTCTTTTGGAAAACGTATTGAAGTGTCTTTCATTGTTCCCACATTAAAACAGTAAACAGAGCAACAGAGCACTTGCTTTCCAGGGGACCTAGTTTCCCATATTCTGGGATCAGATTCTGCTCCTTTTGAAATCAATGGCAAAACCTCTGATGGTTCAAGATCAGGCTTTAGATGAATATGGATTAAAATCTCTTTTTTAATTAACTTTTTAATTAACTTCAGTATTTCCCATACAATAGAACAGGAACAACTCCAGTGTCGGTCTCAGATATTATTCCAGAAGGCTTCTGTTGCATGTAGGAGCTTTCATACCTCTAGACAATCTGGTAATGAGCAAAGTGGGAGATGGA